>NC_140517.1:6037280-7237280 GCF_964339955.1 Pipistrellus hanaki | reverse complement strand
CTTCTATGATACCTAAGAAAATTTAAGAGTCTATTAAGATGTAGTGAATATATCAGTTTTATTTCAAGCTTTAGTTCAATTATAACCGAGCTGGTTATATAAGAAATGGAAATCTTTATTGGACTACTGAGGGCAAGGTGAAAAGTATATTTCAGTAGATCGTCTATATATAAATATATATGTCTACATGATGAACTGGTTTAATAAGTTTTATGATAATCATTATTGTAACACATGGCATTATCCTATATCATATGATAAAACATTATGTTGGAATGCTTTATGTTATTGCAGCTAACTCTTCCAGAACAACAGGACATCATATTAGTGGGTGAATTAGAATTGCATTAATTGTTCAGTGAATGCCTGCCTCTTGCATAATAACTGACATTTGGTAACTTAGACATATTCATTTTGCTGCCATAGTAAACTTGAAAAAAATACATATAATACCCAATATGTCCTTGTGGCAGATGATGTTGGTAGCCCACTTTATAACCATTTCCCTCCTAATTTCTTATCAGCAGAAACTGATGTGAGTCAGGAGCCAATTAGAAAAACTTCCTAGGAAGGCAGGTATGAATCACGGTTGGTATAACACATATACACATATACCATTCTTTCTTAAAACTAGGTGTGGCCAAATGATACAGTTCGGGTCAGTAGAAGGAAGGTAATATCTTATAGGAGGATTTCTAAGGCAAAATTTTTTTTCATCTAGCCGAGACCGGTTTGGTTCAATGGATAGAGCGTCGGCTTGGGGACTGAAGGGACCCGGGTTCGATTCCGGTCAAGGGCATGTACCTTGGTTGCAGGCATATCCCCAGTAGGGGACATGCAAGAGGCAGCTGATCGATGACTCTCTCTCAACGATGTTTCTATCTTTCTATCTCTCTCCCTTCCTCTCTGTACAAAATCAATAAATATATATTAAAAAAAATTTTTTTTTCATCTTGGCAAGAAAACACATGCATGAGAAAAGATCACCTGTGAGAGCTCTGTCCTCTTCTTTCTGTTTTGAACTTACTTGTTTGAGAACATAATGCAAGGGAGGGAGCATCTTTTTTGATTTCTAGGCAAGAGCCTAAGCATGACAGTCCCAAATGAGCTTAGTAACATGAAAGAGCAACATGACAGAAGAGCCATGTCCTTGACTAAGCCACCTCATGCATTTGGAGCCTTCCGACCCCTTCTTTCTCAGTTTATGGTAAGTTCATTGTCTTTATAGATTTATTTATCATTTTCCTAGTGCAGTGGTCGGCAAACTCAATAGTCAACAGATCCAAATATCAACAATACAAAGATTGAAATTTCTTTTGAGAGCCAAATTTTTTAAACTTAAACTTCTTCTAACACCACTTCTTCAAAATAGACTCATCCAGGCCATGGTATTTTGTGAAAGAGCCACACTCAAGGGGCGAAAGAGCCGCATGTGGCTCGCAAGCCGCAGTTTGCTGACCATGGGTCTAGTGTACTGTTACCTGCAGAGGAATGCTGTGGTACACCCACCCTAACCGTGGAAAGCAGAATAATAAATAGCTCCTCAAGGTATCCAGGTCCCAATCCCAGAATCTACAAAGCCATTCACTATTTTGCATGTAAAAAGGGGCTTTGTAGATGAGATTAAGGTAAAGGACCTTGATATAGGAGAGGATCTTAGATAGTCTAGGTGAGCTCAAATTAATCTTGAATCCTTGAAGCAAAGAATCTGGTATTGGCTACAACCAGAGGGAGATGTGATTAAAGAAACAAGGTCAGATAGATCCAGTGTTGCTAGCTGGGAAGATGGAGGAAGAGGTCCGAGGGCCAAGGAGTATGGAGAGCCAGGAGGTGCTGGAATAAGTGAGGAATGAGATTTTTCCCTTGAGAACACAGGAAGTGCCACTGCCTTACCACCACCTGGATTTTAGCCTGATCAGATTCACTGGGGTTTGTGGTTCTGACCTACCAAACTATAAGATAACACGTGTGTTGTTTTGAGCCACCAAGTTTGTGGATATGGGTTACCACAGCAAATAGAACACTTAACAGAATTATTAATGCTTAATAGTTTCCCCTAGGAAAAAATACAACGGGATGGAAAAAAAAAAAAAAGATGAGGGTTGATAACTCTACAAGGGGGGTCATTGGATCATCTTCAGAATTGGAAAAGTAACCATAACCATCACTCTTCTAATCAATGGAAAGGGATCTGTAGAGGCTATCTATAACATATATATGTTTTAGAGAGGAAGGGAGAAGGAGAGAGAGAGAGAGAGAGAGAGAGAGAGAGAGAGAGAGAGAGATCCATAAATGATGAGAGAGAATCATCGATCAGCTGCTTCCTGCAGACCCCTACACTGGAGATGGAGCTAGCACCCTGGGCATGTACCCCTTGACTGGGAATCAAACCATGACCTCTTGGTTCATAGGTCCATGCTTAACAACTAAGCCTCACCTGCTGGGCAGGATAGATATACCCTTGTAATAACCATTTACAAGTCTACACAAAAATGTTCACTTTCAAATAGGAGTCACTCAAAAACCCCAGTGTCAAAGATAGCTTTTCACTGAACAAAATCATGGCAAATTAAAATTAGTAAGGCAGACAATCTGAAGACTGGTAAACTTATCTTACACATTCATGACAGCATTAATAAACTTATCCTTGAGAACAGTTTGGGTTCAAGAGCACATTGATCATAGAATTTTATTCTGGCTGGATGTAATAGACCTACCCCAACTTGCAACACTATGTCTTCTCTATGCCTCAGTTTCTTTATCTGTGATATAGGTTGTTGTTACTTGCAAGGGTGCAGTTATGGCAAAAATAATGGATATAGAGTAGTTGACATGCAGTAGCTCTGTTATCTGACATTCTCCTCTTAAACTGTAACTCAAACAAGTATCTAAACCCTTTTCTCCAATTAGATCTAAAGAGAGGGCCATCAGATAAGCAGATAAAAACAAAATCTTTTGTTTTATGGGTAGATATATCTCCCCACAAAACTCCCCTAATGGCTCTTCACTTATTTTAGCAAGTTCTGAGTAATTAAAAAAAAAATGTCCTAAAAAACAGAAATGTTAATTAACCTTTATAATCCCGATGTCTTGAATTCACAGTGTAGCCTTTGGAGAATACAAAGATGTCTTACACAGTACAAAGCAACGTATGCTAGCTAAAATTTACTCATCAGAAGGGGGTCACGGCGGTCTTTCCACATGACAAATTTTTGATAATTTAGAAGACAAGCCATGCTATGTCACACTGCGCAGACAGAAACACCCACAGTCCTTCCCTTTGTTCAACTTCTGATGATTAAGAAGATAGTCAAGTGCGTGAAACCTTATAGAAAAATGTTTCAGCCTAATTAAATGGGTAAAAATAATTTTAATGATAATCCTGAGTCATCTTGAAAACACAACATATAGGTGGAGATTATTATAAATTAGGTGCCAAAAGAGATATTCATAGTCCTTTATTGCCTTTTGAAATAGGGGCAGGCTCCCATTCTTAATTAGTTCTGTGTGTGTGTGTGTGTGTGTGTGTGTGTGTGTGTGTGTGTGTTCTCCTGCTTTCTTTTTTTAAAAACATGACTTTCAATTTTGATTGTGGGTTTATTCTTAATTATTTTTGCCTTTAAACTCTCACTCCTCTCAACTATAGGAATATCTGCTAGTAGTCATTTATCTCCCTTGCTAAGCAGATGTCACTTACTTTTATGTCATCAAAATAATCACAACAGCTTTGACTATAAAGCAGGAGTACACAGGCTCTGAGAGGGGCTGGGGCATTCTCATGGAGCACACTGGCCAATCGAATCCTCGAAAGCCTATTGCTCTTACTTTGCTGGGTCGTGCAAATGTGTCGAACCAGAGCGGTTCATAGGTCACTCAGTCTGTTTCATGCCAAACACTGAGACAGATTCTAAGACCTGAGACTAAGTCAGCTGTTCTCCTTATCAGAAGTCAAAGATACCCAGCAGGCAAGAGATGTAGGGAGAGCCCTCTAGCCAGTAGCAAGGGAGCATCAGACTGAGAAATGGGAGATCCGGGCTCTTCTGCCCTTCCAGCCTCTCACTAATTAACTTCTCACTAATTAGAAATGCCATTTTTAATTACCATCACTCCCCTCTTGAAACGTGTGGAAAGCTAACTCCATGAGGCTCTGGGGTGCGGTGATGCTGCAGCAGCTGTAAATCACCTAGGTGATTAGCATCACCTCTTCTGACGCCCCCGGAGGCCCACGCTCCCTGGGGATTAACTGTGTCAGACAAGAGCTCGGCATCGGGGGACAGAGCACATGTGTTCAAGATCTAACTTCATAAGATGCTCTGAAGTGATGGAAGGTCAGATGGTCCTCCTGGGAAGGCTGGGTCTCGCCTGGCAGAGAGAGCAACCTGGACCTCCCTGAAATGAGGTCATGTGATCACATGCCCATAGCCTTCCTGTCATACACACTTGCTGCTGCTTTTTGTCCTCTAGGGAGGCAATCAGGGTGGGCACCGCATGGCATACCTGGTGCCTACCTTTCCCAGCTCACCTGGCACCATTCTCCCCCTTCTTCATGGCCTCCATGTATGCTTGTCCCCCACTTAGGAATCCCAAATTCTTACTCCCTGTGGCCCAGTGCCCAGTGCCCATTGTATTCTCTCTCATGAGAAGCCCCACAAGCCCACCCGGTTAGCCTGGTGAACTCCTACCTAGCCTTCTAATTTCATCTCAGCCAAGCCTTCAATTCCCAGATTGAAGATCAGTCCCCACTTTATTGTGCTGTGATGTGCATTCCTTTTCTAGCACAGACTGGTGTCAAAAGTTAAGTCATTTTGGTTATTTGATTACATTTTGTTTTCCCAGTTCAACCACGGGCTCCACCAAGTCCGAAACCAGAACAGTTTGGGTTCCAGTTGTTGTGTGATACATGCTCTGTTTGACGTATAGGTTAAGCAGAACTAATATTGGGGAATTAAATAGCGACTTCATAATTCAGATGCTAGCTCAATTGCTGCACTGTTCTCCTGCCCTCAACATTCAAAAAGACCAAGGCATCTAACGACAGGACTGTCCGTTCATCAGAGAGATTGCCCTTTTCATATAAATGTCTTCCAAGAGTTTTGTTTCTCTGTTACATTTGAGAATGTTCAAATAATGCTGCGTTGCTTTTCTTATTCTTGTCAACTCAAATGGCTTAAGAAATCAATTTTTCTTCCTACTGGGTTGATGGGTTATAATGTAATGTTTCAAGCATAGGAGATGGTTTTATAGTTAGAGAATTTAGATAAAAATTATCCTCCTCCCATTGTAAACCTATTAGTTTTCAGGAATCCTGTTTCCTTATCTGTCAAAAGGGAAAATTATATTTTAAGAGTGTTTATCTCATGGATTAAAAAAAAAAGATAATAATAAGTGGCAATAGGCCCACCATTCAGTAAAGTGCCTGATACATAATGAGTGTTCAGCAAATCCAATTTCCTGGAAACAAGTAAGATACATATGAACCCTCTGTGTCAACCATTTTGGTGAGAGAATCGCCACCCCTGGCCAGTTCTGTGTTCTAAACCATGGAACCTGTGAATATGTTGTGTGACATAGCAAGGGGAGATTAGGTTGCTAATCAGCTGACCTTGAATAAAAAGACTACCCTAGATGTAGGTGGGCAGAATGTAACTGCAATGATTTTTTTTAAATGTCCGAAGAGAGAGGCAGAAGAGTAAATATCAGAGTGATAAAATGTGAGAGACTCTCCAAGCCATTGTTAGCTTAGAAGTTGGGAAGGCAGCCATGAGTCAAAAGAGATGGGCAGTTACTAAAATTTTGAAAAGGCAAGAAAAAGAATTTTCTTCTAGAGTTTCCAGAAAGAACACAGCCCTCACCAACACTTCGATGTTTAGCAAGCCTGAGACCCATTGTTTCCTTCTGATCTCCAGAAGTGTAAGATAATGAATTTGCATTATTTTTTAAACTCCTATGGTTGTGGTATTTTGTTACAGCAGCAACTGGAAACTAATACACTCACTATTCTCATCAGCATCAACAGCCCCTCTCTCTCTTCAGAAATATGCATACATGCTTTTATAAATTCATATGTATAATCCCAAACACACAAACTAAAAAAGATACATATCCAGGTGGGGGAACACTTCAATTGTAAAATGAAATGAAAAGCACAGGTGTTAGAACAGGTGTGATTCGGAGTCCACTTACTCCTCTTTGCACTGTTTCCCCGGGTGAAGCCAAATGCTCCATCACTGTCATTAGTCTGTTCAGTGTGGTGCTAATTTTATAGTAGCATCACTTTCCCATTATCATTCTCATTTCCTCTACCAGAAGGGGCCTGCTTTCACCTTCGAGGTGAGTCTCAGCTGCAAAAATGTGCCCTTCATGTGGGAGAGGTCGTGGCGAGCAGAGGGAGATGCCATTAGTTGGACACATCTGCTTCCCAGGTGTCTGTAAACTCTATGCTCAGCCCCTCAGTGCAAAGTTATACCTGCCATCAGTGAATAAATAGACCGGAGAGAATTAAATAGAATTGATACTGGCCGGATGTCAGTCTCATATTCGAAGAGACAAAAGCATAATAATGGACACGGGGGACCTTACCCTGCTCAGTCTTATTGAATGATTTCATTCTTTCTGTGGTTACTTGCAGATGGAGAATTCTAGACACAATTCAAAGTCTGAAGGGCACAGTGGCTGGAAGACAATGTGTGATCAATAAATGTTTATTAAACTAATATACTTTCAATCTTTTATATAATAAAAAGACTGAGTTTGGGTAAAAGAAGATATTGGAAATAATAAGCATCTTCTACACCCATTGTGTCTCTACGTTTTCTCATATTTGTGACTTTTATTATAAAAGAAATTAAATTCAAATATTGGATCTGGGTTCTAAAATGCAGTCTGACATTTCTCTATATGATTAATTGCATTACATTTTTATTTGTTACTATCACTTTCTTAAATATAGTTTTCTCTGTATAAATTAGTTTTATCCACAAACCACAAATATTATATCTTTTCAGACCTCCTTTTAGCAATATAAAGTTACCTTTCCGAAACAACATGGTAAAATTATTAAATGGGAAAGGAAAACTTGAATCCCACAATTTCACCATTCTGACTAATCAATTATTTTTTTCTATATTTCTTGTTTTACATGTTGCCCAAATAGTTTTATTTTTCTAAGAATTTACTATGAAACTTTAGACATATATAAAATTTGAAAGAATTTTATAATAAACACATGTTCACACTACCTGAATTCTATTATTATAGTTTGCTATATTTGTGTTATAACATAGTTTGTATCCATCTACAAAAGGTTAAAATCTATACATATATTTCTTTTCTCATTTTCTAGTATTTTGTTTTCCACGTAGCTGTAATTTCTTACCTATCATTTATATTTGTGTAGAAATGGCTTTCTTAATAAGCAAAGTTAATTTTTCTTTTAAAATGTTATCATAAATGATGTATTGAATTTAGAAATGATTACACTTCTACATAGAATTTACTTTTCAATTATACTTACTAAATACTCATCAAGAACCTATTATGTGCCAGTCATTGTTAGGTGCTATGACTATACAGATGAATAAAATACCTCTTTTGCCATAAGGAATTCCCTACTGGTGGGAGAGATCTCTATTTAGTTATACTTCTTAGAACACAATCCACACTAATAAAAGAGAAAGATGCAAGTTGACCATACCTTCATGACACCCACCAGCCAATCAGGAGTGATTATGCAAATTAACCAGCAAATATTGTGGATTTTCATACACAGGTGCTGAGTGGCTGGGGCCGGACACTTGCATTGTCGCCTTGGTGACAATACAGGTGTTCCGCAACTCTCCCCCACCCCAGTAGCTCTGGGCCTCTGGGCAGTGTGGGAAGGCAGAAAGGCAGGTCTGGGCCAGAGCAAAGGGGAAGGAAGGCCCATTCTTGCACGAATCTTCATGCATCTGGCCTCTGGTATGATAATAACAGCAGAAAGTTATGTACAAGGTTCAGATATAGTCCAGAAAACCATATCATTAACTTGGTTTGGACTGACCAGAGAGAACATCACAGAAAATGTAATGTCTTTTTTAAAAAATTAAACTTACTGGGGTGACATTGGTTAATGAAATTATATAGATTTCAACTGTATAATTCTATAATACACTACCTTATCTTTGCATGGTGTGCCAACTATCCAAAGATAAATCTCCTTCTGCTATCAAATCTCCTTCCACCTTTTAATGCAATGGCAAAGTTTCCTTCCCTGCCCAAATAGCAATCTATACTGGCCATCCCTTCCCACTGTCTTTCTTGCTTAAAGAAATACAGTTGATTTGATTGTCTACAAGACAAACAGTTCTAGCCACAGTCCCGGCTTCAGTAGGCCAATGAGAATTTGTCTGAGCCAATCACGATGGGCCATCCCCATTAACTAGGATAGATTGAGGTCTTGACATGTATCACGATTCTGAACAGTGAGACCCAATTGTAAAGTTGCTAAGGAGCTTCTGGGAAAAAGTTTCCTTACTCCTTAAATAAAATATTCAGATGGAATGGTTTCTCATCTGTGGCATATGGCACTTAGAATGGGGACATGCATCTGGGGACCTTATGAAAACATTTCTCCTCAATATATTCTCCTTAGGAAGTGGTAGGAATCTGAGTCCTTGGTGATACCCATGGAATCAATGTATTTTAAGCAGTTCTAAAAACTGACTACTTCTGGACCTGTTATTATATACGATAATACATCTCTGTTGTTTAATGCACTTAGAGCTGGCCTATTGTCACATTGCATCTAAAAAACAATCTATTTAAAACAAATGTTTGTGTTTTATGGGCACAGAAGAAGCAGGGAGTATTCCAGGCAGTAGGGAACCCAAAACAATAATACAGAGACCTGTCTACAAAAATGTAAAATGGCCCTAAATATGCCTTAGTTTCTGAAATAAAACAGGGGCAGAGAGGAGAGAATGAGAAGGCCCAAGAGAGAATAGTTATACCAGTGCCCAACAGGGTAAAACATGTTTGTCACCTTTATATGACCAAAGGTAACATACATCTTGCTTGGGGCTTTTAAAATAGCCCATTCTCTTGAAAATGACACAATTATTGCCTTCATGATTTTTCTTGAGCTTGAAAATTTCAGTGTTATGATAGCTCTGATACCTGGTAGTAAAATTTTAAATTAGTGACTCAGTCATTTCTTCTTCAAAGGAGAGCACTTTCTTATCATATCAGGCTTACAAAATCTGCATAAACTCTGCCTATACAATCCATCAGGGTGACATGAGCACTGAGTACTGTTTTACCCAGAAAAAATACAGGAGGATCATTGAGAGCAACTTCTATAATACACATATCATCGCAAAGAAGTAGAAAGAGGTCATGAATCAAGTTCTAAGCCTTCTACATATTTGTATGATCTTAGTCCTGTTAAATGTTTTATATATATATATATATATATATATATATATATATATATATATATATATATAAAACATTATATATATTTATAATATTTTTATATTTATATATAAATATATATAACAATATATATTTAATATTTATATATAAATATTTATAGAATATATACATTTTAATATATTTTATTGATTTTTTTACAGAGAGGAAGAGAGAGGGATAGAGAGTTAGAAACATAGATGAGAGAGAGACATCGATCAGCTGTCTCTTGCACACCCACGACGGGGGATGTGCCTGCAACCAAGGTACATGCCCTTGACCGGAATCGAACCTGGGACCATTCAGTCTGCAGGTCGATGCTCTATCCACTTAGCCAAACCGGTTTCGGCTATTTTATATATTTTTTAATCTGAAAAAGTATGGGCAAAAAACTCCCTTTAAGTAAAAAGGAGTTTGTGAGAAATAGCACACACAGGTTAGGTATCCTTGATACACTCACCCTTCCATTGGTTTTCATTTATTTTTCTGAATGAAAATTATGAATTGATGAGGTCACATCAGAGTAATGACACTGCCTTTGTGAAAAACTGAAGCCCACAGCCTGAATATCACAGAGTTTAGACATCTTTGCAAAACTTCATGTCTATTGGTAGCTTCTGAAACTCATTATCTATAACCACAGTCTGGGAAAAACATCTATACCTATAAAAGCTGACCGTTCTTTCAACTGGTAGCTATGATGAACAATGACCACCAGGGGGCAAACACTCAAGACACAGGCATGTAAACATGGAACAGACTGAGGAAAAGAGTGGGGGGAGGGCAAGAAGAGATTAACCAAAGATCTTATATGCATACTAGAGCCCTGTGCACGAATTCGTGCACCAGTGGGGTCCCTTGGCCTGGCCTGTGGGGATCAGGCTGAAAGCTGCAGTCTGACATCCCCTGAGGGGTCCTGGATTGTGAGAGGGTGCAGGTGAGGCTGAGGGACCCCAACGGGCCTCTAGTAATATATAATAGACTTGAGTTAGAACTCAGGATCTAATTTTAGAGAAAAAAATAATTATTTCATTTATTTAACAAATCGGTGCCTTTGTTTGACATGCCTAAGACATGAGATGGCTCCTTGATACTTAAAGGAGAATATGCTATTGTATACAGCAAGCTGTTTCCACAAGTAGATGCTCAAGTAGTGGGTCTATCAGGGTTAATCTCACAGTTGGCAGAGAAAACACTGGAATCGAATGCTCATCTCACAGAGGTTGTGTCTCCAGGATGTCTAAGAATAAGGTGCATGAGCAGATTAGATCTGATCAGTCACATGGAGCATGAATGGGACATTTTTTCCAGTCCTTTTGTAGCATTTTCCCTGTTTAATAAGAACACTATTTTTATCCTCATAGCTTCAGTTGAAGAAATAAAATATAGGGAATTGAAGTGACCAGACTTGGATAATGCCATTAAGTAGTTACTACAGAGAGAATTATTGTAAAGGGAAGAGATGAGAGAGAGAGAGAGAGAGAGAGAGAGAGAGAGAGAGAGAGAGAGAGAGAGAGAGAGAGAGAGAAGACAGTTCTGTTTAAAAGCCACAGAAAGCAGTACCTACCTCTTTTTCAAGTAGCTTTGTTAAATACCTCCCTCTTGGGATGAGATTTGCTTGATCCAACCTGCAAATTATCATGTTTCTTAATCTTTGGAAAAAATATACCCTTATCCACTTGATATATCAACCTGGCTTCAAGCATTTCAAAACTTCTGTGAACATAACAAGAAAGGTGTGTATGTGCGTGTTTGTGTACGTGGGAAGGGGTTTCCATTTCTCACTGACCACACAACATTTCCACGGGCATATTATGGCATACATAAAAACAATACTTTTATATTCCCTGATAGATATGTTTGTTAAACATCACAGCAGTCCCATTTTTTATCTGATACTTTTGTATATAAATAGAATTTTCTTTAGGAAGTGGTCCCTGTCTTTGCCTTCTGCCTGCATTCCTTCCACTATTTCTTAGGTCAACTAAATCACCAACAATATTGCCTGTAGAAATCTATTTATTGTTAATCAGGGATTTGCCTTTTTTTCACAGAGAATTTGAGGTTGCCTTTGGGTTATTTAAAAAAGAAAAATAATTTAATTACAGGTGAATTATTGCCTCTCTGAAAGGTACTGAAGTTAGCTTACTATCTAAATATTCCACAGTGTGTGTTGCAAAGGAAATTTCTTAAATGCCTCCCATGTGGCAGGGATTGCTCTTGACTATAATCCCTGGTAAATATTAAGGACCGTCCTTCCAGTTACCAAGTTCAATAGTGTTTATCACATTAAATACTCACAAAAACCTTTGAGCTGGGTGCATTTACTCCATTTTGCAAAGAAAGCAATCCTCCAAATAGACATTACAAGTAAGTGCATTAAGAGCTTTTATTTGCAAATGGGAAAACTTGCTTGCCCCACGTCAAATAAATGATCAAATGGAATCTGGCTTTATGAACAAGAACCTACGCTCTAAAACATCATGCCATCCTACCTAATAGTATGCCCTTGCCAGGCATTGTCAAAACAGTTTGAGAAAACATTTGGGGTGTTCACAAGGCTCAGGAGGACCTTAAAGGATATTGAGAAGATTGAATGAGGCAAAATTCCAACACTCAAGATATCCAGTGGCAAGTGGGATACATATGCGGCTCAGCTCTCATTCAAATCAACAAAGGTGTGATTGAAGTAAATTTTATTGACAGAGGATAGTGTGCCATAGATACAGGATCTCTGAGTCTTCCATTTCAGCTTTTCTGAAAGTGAGTGTTTTGTGCAACATTAGTTTCAATAGATTGTCTCAGGTTTGTGCCCTGATAGCAGATCCTGAGACAGATTCCTGAATAGGTGGACATTAATCAGAGCACAGTTCTGACTATAAGGGGCCTGAGGCAAACAGGACAGGGCAGGGGACACAGCAGAGTGAAGTTGTGGCTAGACCCGTGGTCGGCAAACTGCGACTCATGAGCCACATGCGGCTCTTTGGCTCCTTGAGTGTGGCTCTTCCACAAAATACCATGGCCTGGGTGAGTCTATTTTGAAGAAGTGGCGTTAGAAGAAGTTTAAGTTTAAGACATTTGGCTCTCCAAAGAAATTTCAATTGTTGTCCTGTTGATATTTGGCTCTGTTGACTAATGAGTTGCCAACCACTGGGCGAGACTTTTGCAGTCTTGGACCACTCCAGTCATTGGCAAAGGGGTAACCAGTGGTATTCAGGTTCATGTATAACAGCTGCTCTCAAACAAAGGTCCTTTGATGTGTAAATTTTGACCATTTCCATGATGCAGATACTCCCCTGTGGTTCACTGAGGGGATTCTGAGTATAGATAGAAAAGAGCATAGTAGTCACTCACAAATAGGTCTGAGCTGGATCCAGTATACCACCGGGAGTCACCACCTCACATTTCTGAGAGAGGAGACTTCTAGAAGCTGTGAGACTTTATAGACAACAATCCCAGAATGTGGGGGATGGGGCAGGAGAGAGGACGGAGAATGGCACTAACAGTGTTCACAGCAGGTGTTAGGAGTTATTTGCTACAATGGCTTTTGGACAAATATGTTTATGGAACATTAAATAAAATAAAGAGAAATTTATTTCTCTAGTGAAGAACAATGCAAGGCCTTTCATATACTATGGTTTGATGTGATATTTTAAGAGGATGACATGGTTTATAGGATTTTTCAAGCTTAAATGTATATGAATTACTTTTGGTCTAGATATGTCTAATGTTTCATGCAAAACATACACACACACACACACACACACACATACACTTTTAAAAAGTGATTGTTCCCTGGCCTACCTGCATGAGAGCCACCTACGTTTTTATTTAACCTGTAGAACTCTAGGCCCAATTCTAAAAATATTGAATTTTTATTGATTCTGATCACTGAAGACCTGGCCTGGAAATCTGTAGCCTTCATAAGTACTTCGGGTTACTTCTATGTCCCTGAAGGTCTGAGAATCTGCAAAATGCCTGAAATAACATTTTTGGTAAGAAAATAACATTTGACTTGAAATTAGGTGGCTGGGTAGGATTTTGAGATTGCTCCCTGTTGGAGGAATGTTGATAAATAAACTAGGAGGGCTGTGAGCTTAGGATAATGGCAAATATCCTGGTGTCAGTGAACATACTGTTCATTAGAAAAGTGGTTACAGAATAAAAACAAAAAGGAAGTTTTGAGCTGTAGGCAGGCTTATCAGAACATACAAGTGATTTATATAAAACTTAGTGAGATAAAATATTTAGAGGTATTTGTGGAGAATTCAGTCTCATTTTATATTTCAGGATAATCATTTTCAAACTTTAATGGGCATTGAAATAACCTGCTAACATGCAGACTCCCATACTGGACCACTAAATATTCTGATTCTTTAAGTCTGGGATAGATTATATAAATATGTAACAACTAGTGGCCTGGTGCACGAGATTCTAACTTCTGTTGGGGAAAGGCTTTAGGAGCTGGGACCTTGAGGTTCTTACCCAAGGATACTGGGAGCCCAGCATATACATGTACATATACATGTACATGTACGTGCACATGCACATATACATGCACGTGTACATGCACATGCACATGTATATATACATATAAATGTACAAATACATACAGCAGCATGTGTTTGTTAGATTGTAACTCTGCTTGATGAAGTCAGTTAATGCAGTGCTTAGTTTGAAAAGGAAAAGGAAGAACAAAGGTTGTTATTCACTTTGTGAATACCTTGCCTTGGAAATAAGAGAAGGTTACAGCAGGTTGAATAGTAGTCTCTCAAAATCCACATTCACCTAGAACCTGAGAACGTGACCTTACTTGGAAAAAAAGGTATTTCCGGTTGTGAGTGGTTAAGGAGAGGTCATGCCAGATTAGAGTGTGCCCTACATCCAATCACTGGTTTCCTTACAAAAAGGGTGGCGATCCTCTTTCTACCGCAGGTAACCGCCAAGACTGCCCAGAGCCACCTGCAGCTAGGTAAGCTCCTTCTTCCCTAAAACCTCTCAGGGAGCATGATCCTGCCAAGGCATTGAATTTGTTCATCATGACATTGCTTTTTTTAAAGACTACAAGATAGATGTCTTATAGAATATTCCACACACTGGATTTCTCAGAGTAAAACTGATTTTCAAACTTATTAAATGCTTCAAATTCAAATTCTTAGTTCACAGAAAGAACTCAAATTACATCATAAGAGGAGAAAAGAAAGGGATAGGAAGAGAGGCAGGAAGAGGAAAAAAAGAGAGAAACAACTTTTATAACCTAAGCACCAGCCATCATAAAATCCCCTGTAAACAACAGCCAGCAACCTAGGTATGTGCCCTGACCGGGAATCAAACTGTGGCCTCCTGGTTCATTGGTCAAAGCTCAACCACTGAGCCAGGCCTGGCGTGGCTTATTTTAAATATAAAGAAAACAAAGCTCAAAAAGAGTGAACACTGATCCCAAATCAGTTATCTAATTCTTGAACAGATAAGACTGAATTCCAGCTCTCTCTCCTAATAGACTGGTAATCATGCAAAGAAATCCTTCTGTGAGGATATGAACCTCAGAAGAGTTGACTATAGGACTGAAGGAATTTGAAAGAAGTTATATTAGCTCAAATTCTAAGGATCTTACTAAACAAATGAGAAACACTTGAAAAAATATTTATTGAACAAGTAGGTTGGTTAAAATCTTCTCTCTTTATTGTCCATACTATAAAAGTTTAAACACAGTGCTGTGGATGTCTGTCCCAGTCACTCAGTGCTAATTACTTTAAAAGATTAGCTTCTAATTTGGCAGAACTTGATTGTTGATCATGTTTTTTGTGTGCCAGTCCCAAGGCTGGCTAAGGAAACAGAGGAAGCATAATTTGTCCTTGTTTCCTCTCTATTGTTATTCTTTCTGGATACCGACATCTGATGGCAGAACTTTTGAAGCATGTAATTTTATGCTGTAGGATGGCTTAGGATGATTTCTTATTTTATTCTTTCTTCTGCACTCGAGTGTGTGTCTGTAAAAATGTTTCTGATATGCTCAAAATCTACTAGTAAGATCTAATGCCTCACTTCCTGTGTTTCGGAAGTTATTTAGATATTGTACTCTTCTATTTCTTCATCTAATACACCTATCCATCTTTTATTGGCTATCATTTAAGAATGCTTTTTGTGTAGCATAAAAGAAAACAATTCACCTTGACCTAATCAAGTAGAAGTTCATTGTTTCTTTCTCAGGAAATAGCAAGTGTTGGTTCAATGGCTGAAGAACAGAGAAGTAGATATGGAGACCATCATGTGACCACAGAGAAGAGATGATCATATCTATGTTAGAGCTCCAATGAAGTACAGGGTGCCAGGGCAAATGCTGAATGCCAATTGAGTCTGTTCCTTTAAAGAGATTTACATAATTCTGACCACATGTCTGTCTTGTATCTTACTTTGGCTAGAATTTGGCCACATGATCAACCTTAGCTACAGTACAAGGGAAGCTATGTACCCTTTCAGCTAGAGGCGCTGCTCCCTTAAATAAAACCTGGGTTCAGTTTCTATAGATGAAAGGGAGGCTGGTTACTGGGGAGGCAGCTCATAGTTTCTGCCTTATGGTTCATGGAACAGATATGTCCTAAGAAATAACAGCACAAAACCAAAATTTTGGGTAGAAAAGGAATTTTAAGCTCACTGATGCTTCTCAATCCTGAATTTGAATCCAAATCCAGAGAGTAGAATGGAATAGTAAGATGCTTGTAATACATACATAAAATAAGAGCCACATATTTTGAGATAGTTTTTTTGTTTGATTTGTTAATCCTCACTCTAGAATATTTTTCATTGATGTTTAGGGAGAGTGGAAGAGAGAGAGAAACATCAATGTGAGAGAAACACATGGATTGGTTGCCTCCTTCATGAGCCCTGACCAGGACCATTGCCAGGGAGGAGCCTGCAACTGGAATTGAACCCGGGACCCTTTGGTCTTCAGGCAGAGGCTCTATCCACTGAGCCAAACTGGCTAGGACTTGAGATTGTTTTTGAGGATAGGCACTGCTTACTTCATCAAATTTCCTGATGCTAAAGGACTATTATTAATCATATCAGTTTAAAATTGTTGCCTCAGCAAAATATCTAATGGGTTGTATGGCAGATTCATTAGCAACTTCTACTTGTCATCGATTATCTTTCAGAGTGTAACTATGACCATGCAACTGACTCAGGTATTATTAAGTGGATGGAGACAAATGGAAAACAATGCACCCATGTGCCCACTAAATATAATTACTGACCAATCATAAATCATTGACTGAGAAAATATGGTTAGAGAGGTTAGATATTTTTACTAGTGGCCCAGTGCACAAAATTTGTGCACAGGGTGGTGGGAAGTAGGTGTCCCTCAGCCTGGTCTGCACCCTCTCCAGTCTGGGACCCCTTGGAGGATGTCCAACTGCCAGTTTAGACCTGATCTTTGTGGGATCATGCTGAAATTGGCAGTCAGACATTCCTCTCACAATCCAGGACCACTGGCTCCTAACTGCTCACCTGCCTGACTGATCACCCTTAACCACTCTGCCTGCAGGCCTGCTTGCCCCCAACTGCCTTCCCGCTGCTAGCCTTCTCGCCCCCAACTGCTCCCCCTGCTGACTTGCTTACCCCAACTGCCCCCCTGCTGGCCTGCTCACCCCATACGGGCCCCCCTGTTGGCCTGCTCACTTCCAACTGTCCCGCCTACTGGCCTGATCACCTCCACCTGTCTCCCCCTTCTGGCCTGATCAACCCTAAATGCCTCTACCTCATCCTCGCCACCATGACTTTGTCCAGAAGGATATCCGGAAGGTCTCCCAGTCTAATTAGCATATTACCCTTTTATTAGTATAAATACTCTCCTTTCCCATAGGGGAAACTGAGGCAGAACAGAGCATTGACATTGCTCAGGTCAAACAACCCATCTGTAGCAGGAAAATAACATCCAGCCTCATAAGCCAGGTCTATTTCTTCCACAGCTAAGGTCAGTCACCTTTTCTATATTTATTTTTTAGTGTGCCATTATCATATGGCCAGTTGGGAAACTGCTGATCAAGACTGTCAAAGACCATAATTTTCCAGACACAGATTACAAGACATTTCTAACATAATTTAAAAAGCTAAATATAGCTATAGATGCAAAGGATAAATATGGCCTACTTTCAAAATATTTTTTTGAGCAATGTCAATTTTTTTTTACCTAAGCAATACCAGTTGACAGAGTTACTGTTATGTGTGTAGTTTTTGGAAAGTAATTTTTTTAAGTTAAAAAATTTAGGATTATTGCACTTTCTCCACCTCAAACTCTACCCACAGTACAAACGTTACACTTATATTTACACACATACCCACACAGACCCGCACATTTCTAAATATGAAAGTTTCAATGTGTAACAAGAATGCTGAATGGAAAGAATGTTGTATTGTTTGGGGAAATCTATAAGGTATATATACTTAAAGTTCTGTCTGTAACATTATGCAAAAATATTTAATCATAAGAAAATTATTCCCCAAAATATCAAAATTCCAAACACAACAAAATATCCAGGACAACCTATAATAATAAAACCTAATATGCTAATTAGAGTGGACAGCCAAATGACCTTCCTGTTGAAGCTGGGCGACGGGGTCTGAGGGAGAGGCAGTTACCAGTGATCAGACAGACAGGCGGGTAGTTAGGGGCGATCAGGCAGACAGGCAGACAGGCAACTGGTTAGGATCCAGAGGTTCCAGATTGTGAGAGGGATGTCCGACTGCCTGTTTAAGCTTAATCCATGTGGGATCAGGCCTAAATTGGCAGTCAGACATGCTCTGAGGGGTCCCGGATTGCAAGAGGGTGCAAGCCAGGCTGAGGGACCCTCTCCCACTCTGTGCAGGAATTTCGTGCACCGGGCCTCTATTAAATATATAAAATGGTATTAAACATGCTTACAAATTAATTACTTTTAAAAAGTATAAACAATATTGCAATCAAATTGATATGGAGAATGAACCCTAGATTATACAAGAGAAAATTCACTTATTCTTTATTTATCAGATAGCATGCAAGAATTATTAGAAGCACTAAACACAACCCATAAAATGCAAAATTGTTTTTGACTTTTAAATCTTTTTGACTGCAAATCTATTTGAAAATGGATTTATCAAAAGTAAGTGCCTTGATTTCAGAGTTGGCTAAAAATAAAATAGGTTTATAAAGTCTGTCACCACAGTTTTTTGTCAAATTGGTAAGTGATGGTCCATTTAATTTTGTTTTTGGAGTATACATTTTTTTCCTGAGAAGAAAACACACCATTATCTAAACTCAAATCATACACTACATGTTATAATTATCAAATCTATTTTATATTAACATATTCAGTGATAGATTATATTTTATCTATTTCACATGCAAGCAATATTCTGGAAATGCAAGTAGAATGATGAGGAATGGATATACATACTAATGGATATACATGTTTTAACAAAATGAATTTGAATTTAGATGTTTAATAAACAGGCAAATATACTTTTAGAAAATGTTATTCTCAGTGATGTTATCAAAGTGTAGTGGCGTTTTAAGCTTAGAATTATGGGTCACTGGCATATCAATGTTTTCATCAATTATGCTAATTAATGTAAATATGACATAGTCACTCAATTTGCTATCCTGTCCTTTACAGGAGAATGTCTTTCGCTATTTCTAGAAAATACTCAAAGATGCATTTAAGAAGAAATAGTATGGGATTGTTTTAAATTGCAGAAATGTCTATTAAAGTTGTCCAGACAAATTTAATAACATGATTTAGGTGAATTAAAAAGCAACTGGTAAATACTATAAATTAGCGAACGTATATATTTGTAAGAATATCGTCTCAAACTGTGTGTTAATAGGTGAACTGTGTCAGTCACTATGCAAGCACTTTCTCCGAATCGCTCGTAAAAGGATACAAACCTTAAAATAATGACAAGCATAAAAATGCTGTGCAAGAAAATCTCTTACTGCATGGTAACGTTCAATGTTGGCATATTTTCAAAAGAGTAAAAAAAAAAAGTTAAGAATATTGACATGAGATAAAAGTATGCATTGAAACATTGAAAGAAGGAACCACCACTTAAGAGCATCTACTACTATATTTATATTATCAGGCAATGAAACAGGTGGCTGCATGTCTTCATTATGAAAGATAAATTAAATAGTATATGCAGAGAATAATAGTTTGGGACCAATTACTTAGTATTTTTTCCATTGATTTCTAGAGAGAATGGAAATGGAGTGGAGAGAGAGAGAGAGAGAGAGAGAGAGAGAGAGAGAGAGAGAGAGAGAGAGAGAGAGAGAGAGGAGGGGGGAAACATTAATGTGTCAGAGACACATCCATTGGTTGCCTCCCACACATGCCCCTTTCGGGCACAGAGATTGTATCTGCAACCTAGGTTTTTTTTTTTTTTTTACCAGAATCAAACCTGCGACCCTCTGGTGAGGGGCCGATGCTCTAACCACTGCACGGCACCAGGCGGGCTACTCCATGATATTGCAAGGGCAAGACTTTACTAGTAAACATGACAGTATATTAACTTGGTTTAAGCCTGGAGATTATATTACTTTCACCAGAGCTTGATAACTCTTGTGGTCAGACTGAGGCAGTATGAAAATGAGAATTAAAGAAGCAAGAACAGTTTGACCCTATATCATATATTCCCCAACATCTATGCAGTTGATTTTTTTTTTAACATCACGAAAGGCCTAACTCAACCTTTTGGAGTTTGTCTTCTTAATGGAATATATAAATTGGCAAATACAATTTTGAGAAAGATTTATAATTTAGTTGACTTTACCTGATTGTGTTGCAAATAATCAAGCTTTGAGAAAAAAAACTCATTAGAATGTTTAAAGATGTGTTCTTACTTGCATAGCTATATCATGATTCAAAATCATTGCCATAAATTGTATTTCTTTTCCATTTTACTGTCTATTGTTGGTCAAGCCTAGTAAGATAAAGAGCTATTAAATGAGTCTAACATTCTGTAGGCAGTGATAATAACATAAATCTGGAGATATCCAAGAAGAGAGCAAAATTAGCATTGATCACCATAATTTCTGCAACAGTATAGATTTTTATGATAAAATATAATGACTTAAAAGATATTTCTTCTTCCTGGATCAATTATATTATTTAATGTAACAGAGGTTTCCTTGAATCATCCTCACTCTTCCACATCAAGACTGCCACATGTATGAATTACTTCCTGATATATCTTCTTGGCTAGTGAATAGCATGTATACTTCTTTTTAAAATATTTTTGTTGATTTCAGAGAGAAATGGAGAGGAAGAGAAAGACAGGAATATCAAGGATGAGAGAGAATCATTGATCGGCTGCCTCCTGCATGTCCCCTACTGGGGATTGAGCCCACAGCCTGGGCATGTGCCCTGACCAGGAATTGAACCTGGGACCCTTCAGTCCGTAGGCAAACACACTATCCACTCTGATCTAAACTGGCAAGGGCCTCATGTATACTTCTTAAAGGAAATATGATAAAAGTAAGAGGAATTAATTATTGTGGAATTCATTTTATTCTGGTGGCCTGTGGTTGTCAAGATTCAACTCAAGGTCTAAATCCCAATAGAATTCCCACCTATAGGAGTGAAGGATGATTGGCAGGAGATGGTAAGAGAAATTAATGATGAGAAATAGAGATTAAGTAGAATTTAAATAATTTATTCTATTTACTTGGTGTGTGTGTGTGTGTGTGTGTGTTTTCTTCTCCACTACAAACTATTTAAAATCAATCTCTTTCTCTCTCTCTCTCTCTCTCCCTCCCTCCCTCGCTCCCTCCCTCCCTCCCTCCCTCCCTCCCTCCCTCCCTCTCCTTTTTTTTTGGGGGGGGGGTACTAGGAATGGAAATTGATCATGTTGGAAAGGAGTTTGAAGCTCATGGACTCAACCCATAGTGAACAATGAGTTTGCTGAACTCAAGCCAGAAATTTAGATTCACCCTCATCCTTTCCATGAAGTTCTCCCAGGCCCCAAACCCAGTCTCCCCCGCCCCCAACTGCCCCCAACAGTTGTCAGTCTGTTCTCTATCTATGTGTCTACTTCTATTTTGCTTGTTAGTTCATTTTGTTCATTAGATCCCACATGTGAGTGAAATCATATGGCACTTTGATGATCAGATTCAGTGCCAAAGGTGGCATTTAAATTTACATCTGCTAGTAAAGTATAATTTCTCATTCTCAAATAATTAAGCATCCTCCTTATGTCCCAATAAATAAAACAAGGCTTTGCAAGTTTTAATATCTTATGGCTGAAATCATTCTAGAATTAGAAAAGTTATTGACACAGATTGAAGTTTGTCATTGTCCACTCTTCTCTCTACCCCCATAAATTTTGCTACATGTGAGATTTAAGGTAAACACAATACGTGTATGTGTCTGTATTTATGAGTCTGTGTGTATGTGCTTCTTTATATTCTCACACACTTTTCTTCCCTTTTATGTTCTATTTCATGATGAATATAGTCAAATCTACATTACATGGGGGGGGGGGGGCGGGGGGGATGCACCAAATTTGGACTGGCGTGGGAACTCACCAGAAAGGCAGTTCTTAAATACAGTTTTTCTAGTTTATGGAGCATTCAAAGGCAGGCTATGCTGAGAGAAACATTACTAACAGAGGTTTGCCGGATGGATGCACAGTTTGAAGTGGTAAAAAATCTATTGCTAAGTAAAGCCAGGTCATTTGAGAGTCATGCTCTCAGTCTAGGATATTCTGATTAATGACTTTTAATGGATTTGGCACTGAGTTTGAGCCAATGGCTCTTATTGTGAAATATTGCAGATACACTTACATGAAACTCAGCGCTGTTTATTAAAAAGGTGTTATTGAAGACATTGTTCATTAACTGCACCTTGTGCTACTGGGAAGAAATCTCTCAGATCTGAATGTCCCGGCTAGCTGGACACTCATTTATTTTCATTCTTATGGCTAATATTAATCTTCTCATTGATCATTATAGGTTCAGCACAGGCTCTCCAAGGGCAGAGTGCTGAGGGGTGTGTGTGTGTGTGTGTGTGTGTGTGTGTGTGTGTGTGTGTAAGAGAGAAAGAGAGGGAGGGAGGGAGGGAGGGAGGGAGGGAGGGACGGAGGGAGGAAGAGAGAGAGAGAGAGAGAGAGAGAGAGAGAGAGAGAGAGAGAGAAAGGGAGAGAGATGGGAAGAGGAGAGAGAGAAGAAGAGTACATATAAATGTATGTGAAAATAAATATACACACACACACACACATAAATATACGCATACATATGTGTTATTTTTGCTTATATATTTCCACTTAAGACCTTGTAACAAATAAAGCTAGCAAATAGATTAGTAGCACATTATAAGATCTCTGTGCTTACAAAAAAAACCTTTCATAAAAATTATATCTTATTCATATTGTTCTATTATAGCAGTCAGCTAGAGAAGACTGCTATCATTTTTAATAAATAATACTAGCATTACTGGTGCAGCAACAGATACAGTGCTATTTATGACTTCAGATCTAGACACAAGATTATTGCTTAGCTTTAGTTTCTATGACTTCTACGAGCATTAAGCTTGATTGAACCTCATATTATAGCACAGACAAATGAATCAACACACAAAATCACATTGATGTAAATCAAAATTATTGTATATAAGACATTTGCCTCTACATTTTGCCTAGCATTCAGGAAGAACTCTTGCTTTAATTTAGAAATATTTTTTAGTACCAAAACATGCAAGGTAACCTTGACAATAACTGGGAGCATATTCAGTCATACAACATTTATTGCTCATTCTACATGTTACAAGTGTACGATGTATATCTAACACATATCATGGGACAGGGAGATTTTTTGGTCTTATTTCAACTGAAATAACAATTTTGGAAATATTTAAGTGCATGTGGATAAGCTAATATCTATAATAATAAAAGCATAATATGCAAATTGACCGAATGGCAGAACAGTGGAACAACTGTCCAGAGGACCTTCTGGACCAAGCCTCAGGTGGAAGACCTTCTAGTGTGAATATATTTGCATAAGAATTGGGATAATAATTAAATCCCACAATGCTCAACTGAATACTTTGAGAAGTAATAATAGAGATGAGCTTGGGAGTTGCTAACAATCATTACATTGCTATATTCTCATAGACCTCATAACTAGGCAGATAAAATTTACCATTCATAATGGATCTAAAAGTAAAAAACCTCCTGGAAAAATTCAATAAGGGATGTGCAAATCCTTTATAGGGGAAAAAAATGTATAAAGCATTACTGAGGGATATAAAATAAGACAAATACTTGGGAAAATATTCCTCATTCATTAATAAGAAAATGCTTCTTAAAATAACAATTGTTAAAATGTCAATTCTTTAAATTCCTTATACAGAGAGAAACATCAATCAGCTGCCTCTTGCACACCTCCTACTGGAGATGTGCCATAACCAAGGTACATGCCCTTGACCGTAATCGAACCTGGGACTCTTCAGTCCACAGGCCGATGCTCTAACCACTGAGACAAACCAGTCAAGGCGGGAAGGGTATTTTTCTGATCCCACAATTCGATAAATGTATGAGAATGATTTAAATATTTGTGTGCATATGTTATTGTCTTTTCATTTTCTGTAAAGAAGACACAATGTTCCTGATGTATGACAAAAAGCAAAAAGAATGAAAAAATCCAAGTGGAAAAAAAATGCCCTAGATTGGGTATCCAGAGATCGACATTCAGAACGTTATTTATTCTGGCAACTGGGTGTATTTCTATGGCTAAGTCACCTCAGAGCTCTGCTACTTAATTTTCTCATGTGAAATTAGGCAGTTTAAACTGGAAAGAGTTACAACTCCCAGCCGAGGACTCAAACCTTGGATAGGACTCTGACATGATGAGGTTGTTCCCACTAAATTGGCAGAGTCGGCAGAAACACAGCTAATGTTCTCCAACAGAACACCAAAGGCACTTTCAAAGTTGTTGCTTGGTCTGGTGGGTGTTATTTGGAATGCTTTCTCTCTGTTTTCCATGTTTGCTTGTATGGTGGATAATTAAAATCCACATGTAATACGAAACCCATTTACTCCGATGACACTTAACGCAGCAACTACTGGATGTTAGACAAGGTCTCAGGGGATTGCTTTGCTGCTATGGGTAATCCAAGTGAAGCAAACGTACGCTGTTGACAGATAAGCACAAAGATGAAACAGATCTATCTGCATCCCACAAGAAGCGGAAACTTTAGTTGGACTGAGGGAATAACTATATCCCAAAATGCCACGATTACCTTTTAAGGCTCTGTAACGCCCAACTCTACCTTCATCGCCTTCCAATATGCTTTTCTGTGTGGCTGATGGATAATAAGAAGTCACAGGGTTACTTCCTTGCCTCCCTTTAATCCTAAAAGGCAGCAATCCATTCAATGTATCCACCTGGATGTACATAAGGAAAACCCTAATGCAAAATGCCCCAAATGCACTCATTCAATCCTGATTTTTTATGCACGAATTCGTGCACTGGGCCTGAATGCATTCATTCATTCATTCATTCATTCATTCATTCGTTATTTTCTCTTCAACACTAGCTCTCTATTTGGATTTCTAATTTCAGTGAGTGGCACTGTTATCAGTCCTCCTTTGTAGTCAGAACCCTAGTCATTCATTTTTAAAAATATATTTTTATTGATTTCAAAGAGGAATGGGGAGGGAGAGAAAGATAGAAACATCAATGATGAAAGAGAGTCATTGACTGGCTGCCTCCTGCATGCCCGATACTGGGGATCCAGCCTACAACCCAGGCAAGTGTCCTGACTGGGAATTGAACCTCAACCTCCAGGTTCACAGATCAATGCTCAACCACTGAACCACACCAGCTGGGTCCTATGAGACATTCTTGATATGTACTCTCCTTCACCCACTCTATCAGTCAGGGGACCCACAAGACAGAGATGACACCCTCATTAGAATAATTATAAAGTATTTTCAATGATGGCAATGTTTCTGAAGGGTTGGCAGATAGCATAGGGCAACCAAAGGAACAGTACAATATCTTGGAGCTCTTTACCAATTCTAGATTCCCACGGGAATCGAGAAAGAGAGAGTCCCGGAGGTGTGCTCTCTTTAGAGAAGCAGGAGTTTGGGTTGAGAATGCAGCCATCCAAGGGGAGGTGACTGGGGAACAAATAGCCTTCTCACGCTGCTTTCCTGCTGATGCTCCCTACTAGCTGGACCCTACCAGATGCCAAAGACTGATGTGGTCTATCCAGGGCAGCCTCCCATGGACCAAAGGAGGGTGAGGAGACAGGACCATGAATCTCAAGGAGCCAATGGTAAACATACAAATGTAATCTGTCAGCTTCCTCCCATCTTCCTCACCAACACCACCATCACCACTATAATGTGTTTTTTTTGTTTTAAAAGTTGTTTCCTAATTAGTTTCCACTTATTATTCTGATGCCTCCAGAGAGACCAGAATAAGCATCTCAAAATGTCTGTATAATCATGCCCATTTCCATTCTTTAAGATACATGAATATTTATCTAGAAGCATTAGCATAAAGTTCAGAATCCTTGACCTGCTCTATCCCTGGAAAACCTTTTATTTTCTCATTTTCCTTTAGATCCCACTTTGGTCCTTACTTTGTCTGCCAAGTCATCATGCTCTTTCTAACAAATAATCCTGTTATTCATAATAGCATGATCTGCTTCTATGTATAATATTTCTTACTCTTGTAATGTAATATATATTTGAAGATTCTTGGTTTCTCTCGTAATACTAAAGTTGTAGCTGTGTGTTATGTTGACCTAATATTGTATCCTCAGTGACTGATAGAGCTGACATAATAAATTTATCAAGTGAATGAATGAATGCATTTCATAATATTTTCTAATTATTTTATTTGAGTTTCCATAGAATCATGATAATTACCATAAAGTGATTGTAAAGGTGAAAACAATTAGGGTAAAGTTCTGAGACTGCATTAATGCAAATGATAACATTTTATATTTTTCTTTTAAACAATCATTTAATTTTGTAGATAATACTTTCAATTTTTCCTTTTCAGAGTGTTCAAATACTTTCATCTTTGTGTCTGTTTAGAGGAAAACATTTTCTGGAGTGCAAAAAAATATCTAAAAACACTTTAAACTTGTATAAAACATTTTTCAATGAATAAAGATATTTTTATTTCTTTTGAGAATTCCTGAAGATAAAACACATGGTTGTTATCAGAACTGTTATTATCTACAAAGACTTCATTGTGGAAATGGATTAAAAAGAATTCTTTGAGATCTCTTTTTATATATACTAAGGAGAAAAAGGCCGCACATACTGGAGATTGCTACTGCAGTTTAAAGGAATATTGACATCCTATAAAGGAGGAAGAACAAAAAAGATCTAAGTCAGAATATTCAACTTGATGTTCAAGATTAGAACAGAGGACAAATACCTGGTTCCACTTTTTAAATGTTTTAAAGATAAATCTTTTTTCAAAATAATTTATTCCCAACAATTGAGCTGCATTTTATGGGAGGGAGAAAATGGTCAAATAAAGATTAAATTCACAAACAATATACGGGGGAAGAGAGGGAAATTATTTCTGTGCTCTTACTGTAGTTTCACTGGCACAAAGTTTTAGTAAAGTTCTCACTTCTGTCTTTTAACTCCTGACATAAAAAGAACCATTGTCTAAAAGAAGGAATCTAGAAATGACACAAAAATCTCCTCCCCCTGACAATTCTTATGTGTCATGTTGTTAAATGTGTATGTGTTTAATTGCATTGTATTGATACTTTTTTTTTTTTTTACACCATATAACTCCTCCTTCACTAATTGACTTCAAACCTGACAGGAAGTATTTTAGACCACTCTAAAGACTCAGTTGGAAAAAAAAAATCTCGAAGAACAAAAAAAAATGTTGTATTGTAGGAGACAGACAGAATTTAAATTCAAGAAGACCAATATGAAAGACATGTTTATTTGCTTCTGATAACTACTATCCAGAAGAAACATAGGGAGAAATAGGAAAATTTACACCTTTAAGAACACTTGATTTTCATTTAATTTTAAGATATGTCAAGCCTCCAAAATCTAGAAAAAAAATTATTTGCTCACAAAAGAAAGATTAGAACATATGTGCTCAATGGTCAAGTCAAAAAAGAGGCATGAAGAGAGATGAGGACCACTTTTTGACCATTAAGACCATAGAAAATGGAGTACCATTAAGCAAACATATGTACAGGATCTGTCATCTTTTAACCGTGTATTTATAAATGTAAGGAGAGGCCAATAATATATAAAGAAAAGGAATTAAAAATAATTGCTACCAGTGTGTTAAGTCTATTTAATTAAATACAGGGAGTGGATTGAGTTTCTCAAAGAAACAAAACATACAACTTGATTCTTTAATGTGCTTGGTTTCCATCTCAAGCTCCCTATCCCGAATAGCAGTGAAAGGGCATCTTGCCAATTTGGAGTAAACTGTCTCACACCTAGCCCACCACAGGACTGATTATAATTTTGGGGAATAATGTCACTCACCACTATCCACAGAATAAATTTAGGAAGCAAAACTCCAACACAGATATTTGACTCACAAAATGTCAACTACTTCTCTATAGAGTGCATTGTTTTTTATGGCAATCATCATGGAACTTCTAGTTCCTATGACTCGTTCTCATGAAATTTAAGTCAGTTATTATCTGAGACCAACAGTCAGGTTCCAGGCTTACCACACAGGGGTCTTCAAACTACGGCCCGCAGGCCACATGTGGCCCGCAGAGGAGTCTGATCTGGCCCGCCAGGTTTTTTGGGCAGTGAGCGCAGCCAAGGTGTTACAGTAGGAATTAGTAGTTCATATAGTCCGGCCCTCCAGCTCTCTGAGGGACCGTGATCTGGCCCCCACTTTAAAAAGTTTGAGGACCCCTGACATAAAGCATAGTTTTGGAAATATAGTTGGAAACTTGTTATACCATCTTTAAAGTGAGAACTGAGAGAGAGAGAGAGAGAAAGAGAGAGAGAGAGATCAACAATGTCTAGTCTGATCTTCCTTTACCTCCACTGGAATTTAGGAAGAAGAAAACAAAAATGTAGAATATTTTACATTCATTTGAAGCTCTAAATATTGATTCCTGCTTCTTTGCCCACCAGCCCTTTCCCCATTTGTCCTCAATCAGAATCCTTTAAGCCTGAAGCCTTAAAATGCTTATAGCTGCTGAGGCACATAAAAATTACTAAAATAATGTGAACAAGCATAAATTGTGTTTTTCTTTAGAACGTTTGCTCTTTTAAAAGAGCAATTTCCATTTTAACTGGCTTCCTTGTGTTATCCTGGAGTTTTTGTAATTATGCACAACAAACAAAAGAGCATGCCAGTCTCAGCATCCATAACAAATGTGCATTTGGGCCTTAAAAAAAAATTCTAAATTTATAGTAATAGCCTTTCATCCATTGGCACCTCAAGACATGCTTTTAATAATTAACAATTATAATCTCGAGCTCAACACTAAAATATTAATAACCATGCTCAATTATTTGGTCAATGTAAATGTAATAGTCTTATTTCCTATTTTTCTTTTCTTCCACTGATAAAACACTAATAGCCTTAACTTTCTGTAATTTATATGAAGTCTTAGAGGTTTTAATTCTCAGAGGGATAAAATTAGTTTCTAAATGGAGTGTATATAGGATTCATTATATATATGGATTTTTGTGTTCCTTTTTTTGAATGTGTTTCTTAAAGAATGTATGGTGTCTAATGGCGTAATGACTGTTCTAAAACACTAACCAACTGATGGATGCAGGTGTTTCAGGGATCAAAAATGGAAGAAAACTGGTTCACAGAGTCAGTTCAATTATTTGGGAGGGGATTTTTAAAAATATTCTTTGTCAGTACCTACAAGCAGGTTGTTTGCTTATTTTCAATTGAGATGATGCAAGCTCCCCAAATATGTAAGCATTCTAAATTTCATGGAACCCTTCAATTGACTTTTTTTTTTTTTTAAGTAGTTGTGTTAAAGGCAATTTTGTTGAATTAGCCTGATAAATTTTACTATATGATAATGTCTTGAGCCTTCATCACCATCATCACCACCACCACCACCATCATCATCACCAGCCTCCTCTGCATTAACAATAAGCAACAACTATGAGCATTTATGAAGGATTTGCCATGTGCCAGTACCACTATTAGGTTACAGAATTAGATTTAAATCTACCATGTTGTAGGACTGCCAGATTCTGCAGGTTTTGCTATTCCTGATGATGTTGTTTTTTCTCCATTTATTAAGTAAGATTCAAGTTCACTGATAAGTTTCTATATTTTTTAAATATGATAACAATGAAAATTTGCCTTTCAGTATCACAGAGTGTGCTCATAAGTTTAATTTTCAGGGCCAGAGTTTTTGATTCCTCAGATAAGGTCACCTTATCTTAATAGCACCCTCTAGGTGTCTTACTAAGACACTTCACACTGTTACCTGTCAAATTGCAACCTTCCCCATTGCGTTTGATTCCAAATTCCATTATTTGGTTCACAGATATAACTTTATCATGTGACAGGCCCAATATTTTGATAATGAGGGGCTTTCCATATTGTTGTTCTAAAATAATAATGACATGTTACCAATAGCTTCCTCACTCCTACACTCCAAGGGCCCCTTACTTTATCTCTATCCTCAACCCATTTCTTCTATGAATTACTTATATTACCTCCGCAATTTACCAAATAAATGTTGCAAAAAAATAATAATGACAACAACAACAACAACAATGTATTTTTGAGCATAACTGACAAATTAAGTAGTCAAACTCTGCAAGGAACTAGGCTAAATGTGCTATCCATTATCTTATTTAATTCATGATAAGCTGATGAGATAGGCTGGTATAGATGAAGAAACTTAGGTTCAGGGATATTGAGCAACTTACTTCATGGCAAACAGGTAGCAGACAGACCGTGTGGACATCTTTGCTGTTCATCAATTCCAAACAAATAAATAATGATGTCATTGTAAAATGTGTGAGAAAGAAATTCCGTGAACAGCTACATGATAACCACAATAATTTTAAGGTGTGAAAAGTACCATGTTTCCGCTAAATTGTATGGGTCCTTATGAAGTCCCCACTACAAGATAAGGCTGACTCTTAAGTTGATCAACTTAGTAGACATGTTATTAAACAGCAAAGCAGTCACCGCACACAAAATGAGGTATAGACAAGAAATTTAGAGACATACTTTTGAAATTTTCCCTAAACTATCATTGGTATAAGGAAGCAAAAATATGCTAGGTCATCATGAAAGGGGGAAAAAATGACCTGAAGTTCACTGCAGGCAATTTATTGCTTTTAGCAATCCCTAAACCCTCTTATTTGTGTCTCTCCTCTAAGTATAATACTATTAATTCTACAGTATTCAGAATTAATTCGCAATGCATCTCAAAGTGAATGCTTTTTCAGCCCAGAAACATTTTAAAATGCTTGCTCATTTGGCAAATGCAGCAAAAACCATAAGCAAATTTGATAAAGGACATTTTGAGACCTCTACATAAAAACTAAAACAAATTAAATCAATATAAATAATGTGAATGATACCATACCAAGGGATTAAAAAACTCAATATTCTTAACATAACCATTCTCTTCTAATTGATCTATAAACTTGACCAAAGTCTAAATACCCAACATTTTTTTTTAATTAGTCAATTTAACTCTAGAATATCATGGAAAATGGAAAAGACAAGGAATAGCTGTGAGGGGCAGAATTCTAAAGTTATTCCTCAAATTTCTACCCCTCGTTGTCCTGAGCCCTGGATTGTGGTTGGGTCTGTGACTATGATAGATCTCATACCTTTGATTAAATTAGATTACGTGGCAAAAGTAAAGGGATTTTACAGTTGTAATGAAGGTCCCAGATAATTTGGTTTTGAATTAATCCAAAGGAAGATTATGCTGGGTGGATCTGAAAAATGTGTAGGTGAGGGCCTATGGCGGGGGCTACATGGCATGGCGAGGAACTAACAGGGGCCACTAGGAGCTGAAAGTGGTCTGTGGCTGGATAGCCAGCCAGGAAACAGGGACTCCACCCTACAACAACAAACACATGAAATTCTTCCAAAAATGTGAAACACCCTGGAAAAGGACTCTGAGCTCTAGAAGACAACATAGTCCCAGAGATCCTGTAATCAAAGCCCCAAAACTCTGAGAAGATAACCCAGTCATGCTTGACTCAGACTTTCCATATAAAGAAACTGTGACATAATAAATGAGCATTTTAAGCCACTAGGGTTCTGCTCATTGGTTATACAGTAAAGTAACACAACAAACATAATTTTGAAAAGTAACAGCAAAGTTGGAGAATATAGACTATCTGATTTTAAGACTTATAAAACCACAATAATCTAGACAGTTTTGCGTTGCCGAAAAGCTATGCATAATGATCAATGCCATTGAATGTGCCCTGATGGGGGGAATTGAACCATGACCTCCTGGTTCCTAATTTCACCCTCAATGACTCAGCCACACGAGCCAGCAAGAATGGAAAAAAAAATACTTTCCTCACCAAAACAAATGCCCCCACAACAGTGAAGACCCTTCTCTCCTAGGCCTTTCATTAACTTCCATGAAGACTGAATTTGACTGAATTGAGAACACAGACAGCTAAGGCAAGAAAGGCATTTGATTCTGTTGTTTAGGAATTTGTAGTGGCCAAGTTCACATGTGCTAAGGCATGATTAATACAAAGCTGGTGTGCAGATATTAGGTTATTTGAAATTCCATGCTTGCCGAAACCGGTTTGGCTCAATGGATAGAGCGTCGGCTTGCGGACTGAACGGTCCTGGATTCGATTCTGGTCAAGGGCATGTACCTTGGTTGCAGGCACATCCTCAGTGGGGGTGTGCAAGAGGCAGCTAATCGATGATTCTTTCTCATTGATTTTCTAACTATCCCTCTCTCTTCCTCTCTGTAAATAATAATATATATATATTTTTTAAAAATTCCATATTTGATGATTGTTTTTCTCTTTCTCTCCCCTTCAATTAAATTATTTTTTCTTTGCTTATGTTTCTTTCTTTAATGCTGTGTGGAAACTCTCATAGTATTAACAAATGCTTCTACAAAATGGTTTCTACGTGAATGGGATCCTGACGTACATATAATACTTCAGAAAGTTGTAGAGACCCCCATATATGAAGCTGGATATGTAAAATCTAAAAAAGTCAAATTCATGATCATAAATTTCACTCTTATATAACCTCCTTTTTATGGACTCTTCTATCTTCAATTAAATTTTACTCTACCTTTTCTTCACCTGGTACACCTAAGCAACATGCCAATTTCATCCTCTTTGTTTATATGTTTTAAGCTGCCACATACATTTTGATAAGTCAATCTTTGTATTTTTCAAATTCAATTAAGTTGAAAGCTTTGTCTAGTTTGATAAGAGACAACTGCTGAAAGCTAATGCCTTGCAGAAAAATGTTACAAGGACAAAATACCATTTAATAGAGAAAGAGGAAAATATATCTTTATTTAACAGACAATCAAATGAGTTTTTTCAAATTTGCCATCAATTGCACAGAAGATACTATGTGAAAGCATATTGGCTTCAAATACCTCTGTTTAACACTCAGAACAAGCATGACCTCATTTTTAATTTTGTATAAAGGTTAAAAAGGCACTATTTCTGCAGAAGCCTGTTAATGCTCAGTAATTCTAAAAAAAAATGACTTTAACTTGGTAACTACATATAATAATTTTAATTTGTGTTCACAGAAATAATAAAGTATGCTTTTACTACTTGTATTGAAAATTAGGACATTCTTGGTGTAAAAGCTTCTCAGAATATCTATGTTCAAATACCTTTTTTTCCCATGTCCCCTGGGAGGTCTGCTTGAAGCCTGCTTAGCTAACATTGCAAGTCAGGAAATAAGTATTAAACCTTACTCTATGTCAAACACTATGTGGCACCATGAAGATAGATTTATAGCTATAGCCATAATCCCCAAGGAACGCCAAGCCTAGAAAAAACAACATGTTCATGCTTAATTATTAGGAAACTTACAAAGGATTTTATAATCTATATATATAAAAGCCTAAGTGACCGTTACAACCAGTTGACTGAATTACTGGCTGACCAGTCACTATGATGCGCACTTATCATTAGGGGGCAGATGCTCAATACAGGAACTACCCCCTGGTGGTCAGTGCACTCCCACAGCCAACCTCCCAAGGCTGGCCAACCTCCCATGGTGCCTTCTCCCAGCAGACCAACCTCCCATGGTCACACCCCCTGGCCGGCCCCAACCTGGTCGGGACTGGGTGTGATGGCCCTGAACACCGGCCAGGCCGAGGGACCCCATCCATGCACAAATTTGTGCACCAGGCCTCTAGTCAAATTATAAAAATCCACATACGTATAGAAAAAAGTTATGGTCCAGCTCTGACTCCAGGGTTAACTTGATAAGGGTAGAGAGATACTTAAGTTGTTAAGTGTAGAGAGATATTTTCAGTTGAGGAACTGGCACAAACAAGGCATAGAGACAAGCTTTATGGAGTATTCACTGGCTGGAATGGAGAACAGTAAGCCTTTGGAGAGGGTGTGCCTACAAAGGTAGGGTAGGGCTTGCTTGGAAGAGTCATGAGGCTCATGGGAATCTCTTATAGTTCAAAACTTCCATCACACTGTGGTGTAGAGTATATGCCTAAAGGTAATTATTGATGTAAGACCTTTTCTGAATCACCCACCACAACAAATAGAATATTTCAGAGAATAGTGGAGTGGTAGAGAATGGGTAATAACAAAGAGGAAAGAAAGGAACGTACAGATAAAAGGAGATATGGGGACCATAGAATTAATAGGACCTGCATATTTTACTGAAATTTTCTCTTTTACCACCAACTCTGACCCTTCTATGGAAGATTTCAGAAGTAAAAATGTTGGGATTATTTTTATCTTTTTCTATGAAGTACCAATCATTGAGTCAGTTCAATCTAATGAGCCATTTGAATGATCTCTTACAACACTTTATTATATGTATATCCCAAGAGTTCAGTGATTGTTTTGGATTATTTCATTTTTTTTAAAATTTTGTCTTAATTTATCGTTTAGTGGCGCATGATTTCCAAGCTTTTTGGGGGTTAATGGTAATCTTGGTGGAATGTATCTCTCCTTATAAACACATACACATACACACACAAAAACACACATACACATTATTCTTTATGAGTATCAAATTTTTGCTAAAAATAACTGTCATTTAGGTAGGTTATATGATACTATTTTCCATTGGGAAATTTTAGTTTTGAACATCAAATCATATCTGTAAATCCAATAATGATATTATTTGCTAACTGTGCATGATAGTTGAAGGGAAACAAATAAATAAGAAGAAATTGTTGTGACTTATATCAATGATCATTAGAATAAATCAAACCTTTATCTTTTCCATTCTAAGTGGATCTTTCATTTATTTATTTTCTATGTGTTGGTCAAAATAATTCAGTTTTAGCATAGTTGCTTTTTTAAAGATAGTATCTTTCAAAATACTTAAAGTGAACAATTATTTCTTTGTTGTCAATAATTATTTCCCCCACTTGATTTGGGTACAAAACCTCATAAAATACCTAATGGGGGGATATGACATTTCTCCAGTCTGCTCCATTGACCCTACCTATAAAATAAAGAAAATGGACAAAAGAATCTCTAAATTCCCTTTTATCTCTTAAAAAAAAATCCCTCTCCCCTATAGTGACTAGTATGTTTTTCTTTTTAAACTTTGAAAAGATAATTTTTAAAAACTGCATTATAGTGATTATTGTGGATTTTATACTTTAATGGACAGCCATATTTATTCCTTAAATTAGTTCTCAAAAGTCAAAAAGGAATCCAGGACCTACTGCTTTAATTGGTAGAGTATGTTTGAAAAAGGTTTAGACATCAATGATTGCATTCTGACTCTAAAATCTGAAAGACAGCAAAAAGGGAAAGGGGAGTCTTTTGCCAAACAGAATGAATTGAAGATCTCTCATTCAATATCCATACTTCATTGCTATGGTGTCTTCCGTTTCCTCCTGAAGTTTTGTATATGCTATAGCATTTAACTAGTAATCTTACTTTCATATGAATATCAGGATATCTCGATATTTTAGTAGATATTTTAAGAGGATCTCTAAAATACTCACGGGTATATTAACTTAATAACTGTGTAAATCATCAAAAAATAAACTAAGTAAATAAAAAGAAAAATTGACAATATTACAGAAAGGTTAGATATGACATATTGATGCCTTGTCTATATTCTGTTCTAGTAAAACAGATAAACAGGAATAGTGATAATAATAGTTCTGTGTAATATATCATCCACTTATATATCTTAAAATCTGATTTAATGCTCACCAGAAATCTTCAGGGTAGAACTACTAGATCCATTTCCTGGGTGGAAACCTGAGGCTAAGAAAAGTGGTTACTTGCCCTAGCTTCATAGCTTATAGGTATTTAGTAGAGTTAGGTTAGGAATTCAAATGTTTTGCTTCATTCTGCTTCACTTATCTTCCAGTGCATGGAGGGAGACAACTTAGCATGCAGTAATGGAAAATTAAGACCCATCACTTCACCCTGAACTCTTTGCATGACTTGGTTATACTCTGGCCACCAACATCCACATTTTTGCCTCAGCAGATCTAAACTTGACATCCCCTCTGGCACATCCTGACTTGGAACTATAAGATGACCAACGTGGCCTGGTGTGCCCTGAGACCTTTCTGTTTTTAGTATGAAAAGTCCTGTATTCTGTGTTTCCTCTAGTCCCAGGCAAACCACATTCCCTTATGTACGACTGCCCTCGTTTTAAAGTGGAAACATCTGTATCCGGAGACCTCGGTCGGTATTAGGCAAAAGAAGATGGGCTGGCACCTAAAATGACCCTCAAAAGTGGATACTGTCACCAAAACCTGTTTGACTCAGTGGATAGAGCATCGGCCTGCGGACTGAAAGGTCCCAAGTTCAATTCCAGTCAAGGGCATGTACCTTGGTTGCGGGCACATCCCCAGGAGGCAGCTGATCCATGTTTCCCTCTCATCAATGTTTCTAACTCTCTATCCCTTTCTCTTCCTCTCTGCAAAAAAATCAATAATATATATATATATATATATATATATATATATATATATATATATATATATATATATTTTTTTTTTTTTTAAATGGACACTGTCTTTCCTTGCCGTCTTTGGCTTGTCTTACTCCATTGTCTTAACAACCTCTTATTTGTGCACTAAAGCATATGCCACTGTTAACACTGGCCTAGTGAAACAAGTCCATGGCTACAGCTATTCAAAGAAATCAGCCTTTATTCTGAGGGATGCCTGAGTCTGGTTCTCTCAAAAAAAGCAGAAATAGTATCACTTTAACAAGTTCAATTCTAGCACTTGCTTTTCTTATCCTAATTCATAGTAGGCATTTGTTGACTCAGAGGATGCCAGATTTGAAGTGCTTAGAGGAGAAACATGGGAGAAAGTTGTGTTTCTACAACATCTGGAGACACAAATATTTTCTCACTGTTTATTTCCAGTCTCCTTTCCAATTCAATAATATTTGCTTTCTTGCTGTAATAAGATGAGCTAGAGAATAATGAGAATGTAGGCTGGTTTTACCTTGAGAAATGCTTTAGGGAAAACAATTCCAACACTGAAGTTGAGAATTATGAAGTTTATTAAATAATCCTACTCTCAATGAAACCATCAATAGCTGAGTGGTTTAAAAACATTGCTAACCATCACTCAATAAGGATAATGTGTCTCACATAACTCAGAGAAACAAACCTCATTTAAATCTCTGCTGAGCCAATGGTTTGGATTCAATTATTTTTAAAACACTTTTCTAAATCATTTCATTAAAAGTGCATATGATATTTACATTATACCCATATCAAGTTAAGGATGAAGTATAATCCCCCCTACAATGATGCATGTGTGCCTAGAAAAGTCTGTTTATTCTAAAATAGAACAAATGATTAGCCACTTAATATTCTGGTTCAGAACGGGACCTTATATTCAATAAGATCAGAGAGGATATAGAAAGTTCATCCAATTATTTTATGGGAATGTTGGCAGAACAAGGTTTAATAGGGGAATAAAGTAGAGCCAAAACTTGAAGATGGTGTCCTAAATGCATCTTTAACTCTGACATGCCTTGGTGGTCTTAGCCAATTTTCTTAAATTCCCTGATTTTTGGAGATAGGAGAACTTGGGTGTCTTTAAATGTAATTAGTGACTAATTCTATAATTTCTTTTAGGGTGCTAAATAAAGAGACTATCTTCTGAAATGAGGAAAGAAACTTCAACTTATTAAGACATCCAACTATGTCATATTACCCTGTGAGCAATTAATCATCCAAGATCTCCATTCTTTCATGCTTTTCTTGAAAGCATGAATTTTTTTAAATTCTGAAGTTAAAATATATTTAATGTTTATTGATCTATAATAAATATTCATTAATGATTTATTTTAATTTAAGGTAACATTCTTTTTTAAGAATCCCTTTACTTCGACAGTGTTCATTCAAGTAGCAGCTGTTATCAAGGATTTGGTGGGCCCCCAGGTTTGAGCTAAGAGTGGGAATCTTGAGAACATGACTCAGATCTTTTTTTTTTTTTAATATACTTTGATTTAAGAGAGGAAAGGAGAGGGAGAGAATGATAGAAACATCAATGATGAAAGAGAATCATTAATCTGCTGCCTCCTGCATGCTCCTGGGGATCAAGCACACCACCTAGGCATGTGCCCTGACCAGGAATCTAACCAAGATCTCCTGGTTCATGAGAAAACACTCAACCACTGAACCACACCAGCCAGGCTACATCTTTTAGGAACTAAGTCACCAATGGGTAAGACAACCAGGATTCTCAGATTTTTCATTCTAATGATACATATTGAGACGGGTTCCAGGAAAGTACAGAACTAAGCCACGGATGGGCCCTTTCCGAACATGTCATTGAGACATCAGATTGTCACTGGGAATAAAACAGCAGCTGCTTGATGACAAACAGCACCATTTGGTAGGCTTCTATGAACATTAAACAAACAATAACCTATTTGATTTCTTCATATTTCTAAAGGAGGCTTGAATTTCTCCTTTCAGCTGTATCCTATGCCAAGAAAATATACTGAGGATGTCCTTGAGTGAAAGGCACACAGAAATGTCAGTCTACCCTAAGAAATCCCCTTCAGCTTGGGAGAAATGCAACAAGTTGTTCTGCTGAAACCGGTTTGGCTCAGTGGATAGGGTATCGGCTTGCGGACTGAAAGGTCCCGGGTTCGATTCCCATTAAGGGCACATACCTTGGTTGCAGGCACATCCCCAGTGGGGAGTGTGCAAGAGGCAGCTACTCGATGTTTCTCTCTCATCGACGTTTCTAACTCTCTAACCCTCTCAATTCCTCTTTGTGTAAAATCAATAAAATATATATTTTTTTAAAAAGTTGTTCTGATAAATTGTGGTTTGGACACTCATTCAAGAAATATTTTATTAACCCACTTTGCATTTAGTACTATATATATGACCATGACCCAGTCCCGGATCTCAGGAAACTTTCAAGTCCAACCAAGCTAGTCTCAGTGGAGGTAAAAAAATAAATCCCTGAAAGATGACCTGATCTGTTTGACATCACACAGCTAGCAAGTGTCAGCGCTGGGTCTCAAATCCTTGTCTCTGATTTTCAAATCCATAACTTTTCCAAGGCCCAATTGATTCATATATATATATATATATATATATATATATATATATATATAATTGATTTTTATAGAGAGGAAGGGAGAAGGATAGAGAGTTAGAAATATCAATGGGAGAGAAACATCGGTCAACTGCCTCCTGCACATGCCCTACTGGGGATGGGCCCGCAACCAAGGTACATGCCCTTGACCGGAATCGAACCTGGGACCCTTCAGTCTGCAGGACCATGTGCTATCCACGGAGCCAAACCGGTTAAGGCCCAGATTGATTTTTGTCTAATCACAGTTTTGGAATAACTGACATAAAACAGTCTTTCCTTGAGGAACTTGAAATACAGATAATATATATAATTTTTTTTTAACAAAGAATATTTCCAATGAAAGTTCTAGGAATGCAAGATATTCTTTGCTGCACAAGTTCCCTCTGCTTTACTGAGACTTTCTCATGTGCATCCAGAGAAAGACGGAACCGGAATGGAAGCCAAGTGACAGCTGGTATGCAATTTTTATAGTCATTGTCACATCTAAATGCCCCTAAATAAGAATGTAAAATTAAATCATAATTAGAACCACAGATCCCCTCAAAGGAACTCAGTCATGTGAACTCTTGGGGGTGGGGATGGTGAAGGCATGTCCTGTAGCCATAACTTGGTGGAAATGATCATACATTATTTTTATAATTTACATTTTCCCATTTGGTAGCCACGGGCTGGCTTCGTCAGAAGTGTTCATTTGCGTACAATCTTTCCAACACGACGGTGATTTGCTTTTGTTTCGGGACCTAAATGAAGATAAAATAACTCATTTCCCTCAACTCACCGCAGCTTTCAATCTCCTATATGTGCCTCGGCATAACTGTTCGATATTAAGCTTGGCATTTAAAGTATTTAGGATTGACTGAAAGTGTTCAGAGAGGATAAAAGCTTAGTGAACTAATTCAGGGGGAAAAAAATCATATTTATCAGAGCCAATTTCTGTAGCTTGACATTTTATGATTTACTTCTAAGCTGCTAAAATAGCTTAAGAAACCTTTCCCTCCCGGTCTGTCTGATTTTTTTTTTTCTTTCTTCCTTGTCTGAGTGTTTAATCCTGCCTGAAATTTGTGCAATTAATATCGATGCGGGCATCAAACCCACTGATGGCGATCACGCAGGAATTATACCTGATTAGGAAGAGTTTCATGCTTTACATGTCTGTTAGTTTCACTCTGCAAAGATTCTGCAAAGGGCAGATACTGGGAGTCTCTGGGATGCAATCACATGTCGGTTCTCCCTCCCCTGGATACCTCCCAACTCTGCGATTTTCCTTTTGAAGGCTCTTACTTGAATATCTGTCAAGGAAAAAATCAGGTAATGTTTACTCTTCAGATTAGAGTCGGAAAAGTGGAATTCAAGCCTTGGCTTGGAAATACTTGAGTCATTTACCAAGTCCTCCCTGAAGTCTCACAGGTGGCTCAAAGGGGATTTTCAGAAGGAAATCAGAACCAGTTGCAGGCCTCAAGCTGAAATCCTCCCCGCTCCCCCACCCCAAAGTATTTTATCCTCCAACTGCTACACAACAGGTCCTCAGGAAATCGATGAATGTCAAATCACCTCCTAATGTTTTCAGTGTCTGTTACCTCTTATAGAGTGTACTAAGTCCTAATGTTCACTGTGTATGCTCTTAGAAAATTATACTTTAAAAAATAAAGGAGGCGATAATATTGAATGTGGGGGGAAAAAACACACAAAGAAATAAGAACACCTCCCTCCCCCATGAAATAAATAAAGGAGGCAAAATTTTGATCTTCTCAGAATGATATTTGTATCTAAAATACTCTCCGTTTTATATATTTGATTTATATATTTGGTTCATCTTACATAATTTGTAGAAGTATGTAATATATAATTTGTATATATATATGTATATATATATATTTGTAATAAAATATATATGTAATATATATTATAATTTGTATAATAAGTATATAATTTGTATATACTTAGAGTTGATGATTTTCTAAGTTATCTATTACCTATCTAATTAGAAAACATAAATATGGTTTTGCTTATTTTGGACACTATCTCTTAACTGTCATTTTAAAGCCCTTGCATTGTAATCATTTTGCAAACAAATATTGGCATTTAAAATAATTTACTTCTGGACAGCTACAAGCTAGATAGATTTTGCTTTTATAGAGGAAGAATCTGTGGTTCAGAGAAGGGAGTTGGGCAATGTCACAAAACGAGTTACTGGCAGAGCAGAAATTCAGAAGCAAACCTAGAAGATTTCAAATCTAATCTATTATGTTTCCGACTGCTTCCTCACCTCACCTCAAATCCCAACAGGGCTAAGATAGCAGGTTTGGGTTAAATTGCATTATGTGTATGTTTGGAGCTAGACTGTGCAAGGTTTGCAAACTTCATATTCAGAATAACTTTCTGTAAAACAGAGAGGGTCAGTATATCATACGTTGCCATGAGCAGTACATGAGAAAGGGAATGTGAATGTAACATACTCAGCACAGTTCCTGACAAGTTGGAAATTTCCAATAAATACCAAATTATGCTTTTTTTTAGCTTCATTTAAATATTATTGACACATAGGAATTGTACATATTTAAGGTGTACAATTTGATGTTTGATGCATGTATACACTGTGAAATTATCAACACTGTTTGGCTAATTCACATACCTAATGTGATAGTATTTTAATGATATTTTGATCTTAGGGCTAAATGGCTCTGACCAAACATTTTCATCTGCATTTATTTTTTATTTTTAGTTTAAAAAAAAAGCCACAGTTCCAGAAAAGTTACAGGAAAGAGGAAAGCAAAAAGAACAATCCAAACATCACCTTTTTAACACATCTGCCCTCCATCTCTCTCTGTCTCTCTGCTTTAAATGACTAGATGGCATTACTAGAAAAATATAAAGGATCTCTATCGTATACTTAATAATACAAATAATGACAGCAACAGCATCTAATATTTAAGGCTGTTTGCTCTTCATCAGGAACTCTCCTGTTTTACATAATTAAGCCATGTTGTTGACACAGCAATGTGATAAAATAAAATTTATCATCATCCCCATATGGACACGTGGAAACTTTGCCGAAGTGTTGCAACAAGTGGTAGATCCATATTTGCACCAGGGCAACCTGACCTAAGAGACCACGAACTTGACCACAGGAGGACAGTGGACAGGATTCCATTACTATTGTGTGACTGACTGTAACTGTGATCACAAAGCAGTCCTATGTTGTTCCTAATTGTTCCAGAAATTGATTTTCACTAATGCAACGATTATAAACTCTGCAACACTATATCCGTCCTAAATTTATCATAGAATTAGGGTGTTATGCAGTCTATAGGCAGGGGAAAAATTGGAATTAATAAAGACATTCAACACCCTTCAATTCTGTGTGAATCATGCCCCAACTTCCATGTATAAAACCACATGGCCTTACTGTCCCCCAATCTATTATTTCTGATCATGTGCCAATACTCAAAATAAACTTGCTCTGAGAACTTATTATTGGAGAAATACAACCTTCTTATAAGGAAAGCTGTTTTGACCTTTGTCATGTCACAAACCCTTACAGAGGAAGTTTTCTGAATGACCATAATGGAGTTACAGGCTATAGGAAAAGATGAGATCATGACCACCTTCATGCAACCAATGGACACCCCATCCTTTGGTTCTTTCTGGCTATGCTTGGACCTAGCCTCCCAAGTATACTGGCAGCCTCTGGTCAATACATCAGAGAGAATGTAATTAAGAAAATAAAACAAACAAGAACACCTGCCTTTCATCCCTGATTCAATTCAAACCTCTTCATATCACCCCCAAGTTTTAAGCTTTTCTTTTAAGGTGGCAATTGTTTGCAAGTGGGAAAGGATCCAGAAACTTCCTGCACTGCTGGGTTGTTTCCTGTAATTACTACTGAAGACAGAAAGCATCCATGTGTCAGACGCCCAGGAAACCATCTTTTCCAGGTTACATTTCAAAGACCACATGCTATGTTGTGAGGGTGTGCATGTAGTTCAAAGTTAAAAACCGGTACTGCCCTTTAGGTCACTTCCTTTTATCAATTCAGTGGTCACTTAATACATTGGCTCTTGGGATATCAATATTGCTGAATTTGTTTTCCCCTTTATGGCCGATAGAAAGAGGGAATAGGGTTATAATTGGTGAGTTTATTTTCAAAGGTTGGAAATATTAATCTTGGAAGTTCAACAGTTTCCGGAAGTAAATGTGTGGTCTACAGGCTGTCATCTCTTTGGGGATCTGAAACACCTCATCCCTTCCCCTTCCTTAAGTTGATCTTGCCCTGAGAAGAAGTGCTTATGAGATTTTAAGAAATTGAAAATGTTTTCTAATGCTTCGTTTGGTATAGCAAGTCCTAAGTACTCAAAGTTGACTATTCAAAATGAAGACCCCTTTTTTCTGCTGTTCAGATTACAGAATAAAAATAAATGATGAGCCCTAACCAGTTTGGCTCGGTGGATAGAGCGTCAGCCTGAGGACTCAAGGGTTCCAGGTTTGGTTCCAGTCAAGGGCATGTACCTTGGTTGTGGACACATTCCCAATAGGAGGTGTGCAGGAGTCGGCTGATCTATGTTTCTTTCTCTCTTACTGATGTTTCTAACCCTCTATCCCTCTCCCTTCCTCTCTGTAAAAAAATCAATAAAATGTATTTTAAATAAATAAATGATGAACAAAAACAAAAACAAACAAACAAAAAACAAACAAACAAAAAAAAACGATTTGGTCCTCAATTCCCCTCCTTCACAATCCAAAAAGACCAGGTAAAATGTTGTTTTACATTTCTAACATTCTCTTGTCTATCTTGAATGGTTTCATAGCTGATCTCAACAGGGTATGAAAAAACCCTTCAGAAGTGTTCAGTCAACAAAACAGGGGCGTTTGTACCTGGCTCTTATCACTAGGTTATTACCTTTCTCTTTATGTAACTTCCACAATTCCTTTCAGAATCAAATCCAGAGGTGCCCCATAAGTTCGTGAACACTGACCCCATCTTTACTAGATACATTATTTACAAAATATTCCATGACTCCCTTGGGGTTGTTGAAATCAATTAGATCAAGAATATGAATTTTAAACAACCTCTTAATATGTATTTACAAGAATATATGTATCACAAGTTAGCAAGGTACTTTTGTATTTTTTAGGTCAGTGAAACCCAATCTGACAAGACTAAAATATTTTAAAGTGGTTCATATATTTAAGCATCCACCACTATTTCTCTCCAAAATCCATCATAATAACATCACGAATTTTGTTTTCTGTCAACTTTGAGGCACTTTCTACTTTCTCTCTAAAACGCTTATTTTTAATATAATTTTCTCGGCATCTATTGATAATAGACATTTCCTGAGGTTGGCAAAACCCTAACTGGATTCCCATTAGCTTGAGTGGTCGAGGTTTATTCCAGAAAGATGTCTATTCTGCTTGTTACTGTAAGCTGGATGGCAGTGCCAAGAATTTATGCACCAGCTCCTTGATTATAGAGGGCTTTGGTATGCAACGCAGGCTGTTAAAACGTTAATGCATCCAATTATACAGTCTTGCAAAAGCTTAAATGGAAACTTCGGAAATGTATGTATTCCTTGGGTTTCTGGTTTCCAAATGGCATTGATTGGCTATTGAAAATTAATTGAAGTAAAAAATACATAGGGTAGTGAAGACTTGGAGCGGGCTAGGAACTGGGAGGAGAGGAAGAAATGGAGAGGGGATGGGTGCTTTCTATAATGCTATCAACAACAAAAAATATATTAAAAAATAAGTAATGGGGATACAATGTGCAGCATAAAAAATATAGTCAATAACCAAAACCGGTTTGGCTCACTGGATGGAGCATCGGCCTGCAGACTGAAGGGTCCCAGGTTCGATTCTGGTCAAAGGCATGTACCTTGGTTGTGGGCCCATCCCCAGTGGGAGGTAAGTGAGAGGCAGCTGATCAATGTTTCTGACTCTCTATTTCTCTCTTTTCCTCTCTATAAAAATTAATAAAATATATATTTTTTAAAAATAATATAGTCAATAATACTGTAATAACTAGGTACATTGACAGAAAGTTACTAGACTTAATGTAGTAATTATTGTACTTTGTTAGATATATGAATGCTGAATCATTTGTTGTACACCTGAAACTAATATATTACACGTCTACTATAATTAAAAATAAAATTTTAAAAATTAAAAAAAAAACACAAAAAACATGAAAGCTAATTCCACAGTGAAGCCAGGTCAAAGGGTTTGTGTGAATTGTTATGACTGACTACAGAGAGGATTTATTTCTACATAAGACATCTATGTGGGAACCAAATTCAATTAGCTGAACATCTGTTGATATAATGACAGCTGAAGAGTGCTGGGCACAGCAAGGGTTAATACAAGATTACTACAAGTTAGTCTTTGCCCACAGGCACCCCAGAATCTTTGGTTGTTGTCTTCAAAAGTGGGCGCATGTCCAGGGGTTGTGCACAACAGCCTGTGTGGGTGCAGAAGGAAGTGAATAAATTGAATGTAGTGTAACATCAAATGTTGCCCATCCTGTAGGCCACGCCCTTAGAGAACAATCCCCATGACTACATCTTATGGCAAACACGGGCATCCCTCTATCTGAGAATTTTCTCTGATCTCAGGGGTATATTTTGAAGTCAAAAATTTTATCTTAAGCTATGACAATTAATTGTGTGTGTGAGTATATGTATGTGTGTTTGTGTGTGTGTGTGTGTGTGTGTGTGTGTGTGTGTGTGTGTATGCATATTCTATGTGTATTACATTGTAGGCAGGTAGCGCGTATTTATTTCTATTGTTTTGGGAAGGATTTAACTTCAATATGCTAGAAATCATTGGTGTTTATAACACCTTCACAACAAATACCCAGGTTTACATTTTCTTAACAATCAAGACGTATCTTTGCGTCTCATATAAACATTTTCCAAAGTATTTTAAAGTTGTTTCCACTAGCATTTTTCCTAGAGAAAATAGAACACCTTCTCATTGTCACAATATTCTGAAAAAAAATAAACAAGTTTCATGCTGACCTAAAGTTCTTCATTACAAATGTATAAAAGCTATTTTGACATGTTCACATACTAGAAAAATATATTTTTACCAAAATGTGCTTATAGCTTTCAATGAGTTCTGAAATCCAAAGCATTTTTCACAGAAGGTGGTATATTGGTAGTGTTTGTGTTTTGTGTTTAAAGAGAAATAGTTGGTTTTGCATTTGATTACACCAGAACTTAAAACCTACTGGAAATATTTGAAGTTGTAAAGTAAAGATATTTAGTGTGGTGATCACACCATTAATACAAATAAGAGAACAGAACCATTTATAAAGACATTTGCACCAAAATGTGTGAGTACTAGAAAAATAACTTCATTTGGAAAATAAAAATAATCTATACTTTCAGTTCTTAAAAAATTTGTTTGATGCTAGACTAAATGAATTATTTAAAATTTGGTAACTAATTGAGAAATCCATTATAGTATCATTTCATTTTGAGGACACATTATTCTCCATTCTAAAACATTTATATGCATTAATAATATATCAATTTTGATTTAATAGTAAGCATCACACATAAGTTAGCCAATAATTTCTATCAATGTGCTTTTTTAATAAGGCCATTTATTTCAAAATACTTGTCAGACTTATAATAGTAAAGTGAATTTATGTGTTGTTTACATTATTGTTTGACAAATTGCAAGATTTGTTACACAGAGTTATTGATTTTATAAGCCAGGCAATATTTGAATATTGCTCTGAGAAGATTTTAAGGGAGTCTCATATTCTAAATTACAGTAATTTTGGTCTTAAAGACTTCAATGAGTTAAAGATTCTAACAATATGAAAAATGACATTGAGTCCTTAAAATGATGTGTAGAGAAATAAAGTTATGTCAATAAAAGAAAGAAGAAAAATGGGAGTCCTGCTTTTATTTCTTGATCCACCCTTATTAGTATTGACTAGGAAAAGGAGAAACTAATGAGGTACACAGGTGTAGGAGGAAGTGGACAATTTTTACCTCCATTCACCTTGAAAATTATGGAGAATACTGTGGCAAGGTCACACCTAGTGCATGGAATTGTATTCCTTAGAAAGCTGAAAGGAACAGAAGAGAGTACAAATAGGGTCTGTGCTAAGCAGAAGAAATTAAATAGACATCCTCCCAATTTCTTCTTTTAAGAACTCTAGGATCCAGAAGTAAAATGTCCTCAATATTCAAACCTTTATATCTCAAATCTGCCACATCTCTACCAGCATAACGATATGGTCAAAGGGTCTAATATGGATTAATAAATCTTTTTTATTTTTTCTATAAGACATCCTACCATTTTAAGATTTTATTTATCTTCCAACTTATTGACATCTTCCTAGAGAACAAGACACTGAATTGGAAGTCATCAGAGGCAACACAGGTATGGGTCTCAACAGCTGTTAGGGAACCTGCAGATTCTACTTAAGCATGTGACTCCATTTGAGCTAACTTCAAATAGTGCTGATGATGGTGGGAGAAATGCTGTTTTGCATGTAGAATAATAAAAAAAAATTCACAGCTTTTCTTCTCTTTTCTCTCTCCCATTGATTTATTCCTTTTCCCCTCCATTAAATTATTTTGTTCTCCTAAATATTTTATCTCCTTTAACCAAAATTGGATGCTAATAGTGTTCTTTGATTTAGCCAGTAATCACATTAGAAGCATAAGCCTCACCAGAAATGTACGTGTGTTTGTCTGATAAGTATGATGGCCTGAATGTGAAAAGGAAAAGCAGTGGTCAATTATTGGAGCCAAAATCTGTAGAGTTACAGTATTTAATTGCCTACATTTAAGAAGTGTTCTTCTTTTTTTTATTATACTATGATAGTTATTGATTGAACAACAATAACACATACAAAATAAACAACCCATAAGGTCTAACATTTTCTATGTAAAACATTTTTTCATTTATTTATTTTTCTTATCAATATTTTTAAAAATTCTTTATTGTTGCAAGTATTAGATATGTCCCCCTTCCCCTCCATTATCCTCTCCCAGTCTGCCCCGCTCCCACCTTCACCACCCCCCATTTTCTTTGTCCATTCGTTATGCACATAAGTATCCTATATAATAAAAGGCTAATATGCAAATTGACCTGATGGCAGAACAACTGGTAGCTATGACATGCACTGACCACCAGGGGACAGATACTCAATGCAGGAGCTTCCCCCTGGTGGTCAGTGTGCTCCTACAGGGGGAGCATCCCTCAGCCAGAAGCCGGGCTCATGGCTGGTGAGTGCAGCAGTGGTGGTGGGAGCCTCTTCTGCCTCCACAGCAGTGCTAAGGATGTCCAACTGGCAGCTTAAGACATCCCCTGAGGGCTCCCAGACTGAAGAGGGTGCAGGTGGGCTGGGGGATACCCTCCCTACCCTGAGTGCACGATTTTTGTGCATCAGGCCTCTAGTTATTTTTTTTTTATTTTATGTTTTGCTAGCATTGCAGGTGATATTGTGGACAAATGTAAAGCTGTATGAAATATCCAAATAAGATGGGGCACCTTGGGCTGCATTATGACAGAGTGAGATAGAGTTAATAAGATCCTGGTATCATTCCTTGCTCTTCTCCCGTATGACAGCTCATCCTACAGATGACAGAATTAATATGTGTGTGGGGGAGGGCGGGCAGCAAGCAAGTGGGTCTACATCAAAATGACCATTGAGTGGATCCATAAATTCAAAGCACCCACTGGGAGCAAGACATGGCCTGAGACTCCTTTTATTGCCGGGTCATCACAAATTACATTCCCAACGGAAGGAAGGAGGGTATAATGAGGATTCAGGACCTGGGTCGTTAATGTAAAAACAAGCTCTACTTCATACAAATTTCATAATTTCTGGACAGTAGCTTTTTCTGAATATTAAGTAGATGGTCATGGGTCCCTTTGGGAAAGGACTGGGACCTCATTACTCTATACTGTGCTCTTTGTACTGAACTGGTGATTCTGGCCTCTCCTACAATCAATGGATTCCAAATGGGCAAAGATCATCATTTTTTATGAGGGGTCTTTATAATTACCCATCTTTAATGTATCTTCATTTTACAGATAAACCCATATCCTTGTTGGCTCCTTATCTGTCTTGCCCCTTTGAGGATGTTGAGTTCCATGTGCAATTTCAATAGTTATCTGATAGCAATATGGTCCCTTTCTGTTTATGACAAGAATACCCCCCCTTCTATGCCTCTGACAATTTAAGCACCACCATCTGGTCTCTAATATTTCAGGGACCTTCTGGTCCCTATTGCTGTAATCCAACCAATTCCTATAACAATGTATTCTACCATTAGCTCTGGCCCTCAGAAGACAGGCAGCAATAGTTCCCAGTCATTTCAGTGACCCTCTCACCAGCTAATTCCTTATCAGCAGGAAGCCCACCCTAAGACACTAACTGCTGATAACTGCACTATATCCACAGTTCATAATTACCTAAACTTTTGGGACATTTTAACATGCATATATCTCTGGGCATGACGACTCCATACCTAAAATTATATAGGGAACAGTCTGTGCCTGGTCTGCATGGCTCTATGGCTGAGCATTAACCCATGAACCAAGAAGTCATGGTTCGATTCCAGGTTGGGGCACGTGCCCTGGTTGTGGGCTTGATCCCAAGGGTGGGATGTGTAGTGTTCCTCTCTGATCTGATCACTGATGTTTCTGCCTCTCTGTCTCCCTTTCCCTTACTCTCTGAAATCAATTAAAAATATTTTTTAAAAAGAAAATAGTCTTCAATCTATATAATAAAGAGCTAATATGCTAATTAGACCAGAAGTTGGAAAAAGCTTCCAGAATGACCTTCCAGAACAACCAGTGGGTGGGGTCAAGCCCCTACACAAATTTCATGCATCTGGCCTCTAGTGCAATTATAAACTCCCTAAAATCTGGTTAAAAGCAGGTTAATGGTTACTAAACTGTTTAATAATAGATGGTTTTCCGATTTCTTCACAAACAGAAACAGCATTTGATATGGCTGAATATCGGCTACACAAAACACAGACTAAAAAAAAAAGGTTTGTTTTGTGTGTTTTTTAATATATATGTTTTATTGATTTTAGAGAGGAAGGGAGGATAGAGAGAGAGAAACATCAATGATGAGAGAGAATCATTGATCGGCTGCCTGCTCTGCACGCCCCCTACTGGGGATCGAGCCCACAACCCAGGCATGTGCCCTTGGCCGGAATGGAATTTGGCACCTTTCAGTCCACAGGCTGACGCTCTATCCATTGCACCAAACTAGCTAGGGCTTTGTTTTTTGTTTGTTTGTTGTGTGTGTGTTTTGTTTTGTTTTGTGGTGGTGGCATTTCTTATTTTTCACTTGCATCAATGACTTCCTGTCCCTGGTTCATTTCCTCAAGTGCTCCAGTGAGGATGCTGATTGCCTGTCTCCCATACTGTCCTCAAGAGCACCTTCCCACCAGTGTTCCCCAAGCAAGGTCCCCAGAGGTGCTGGCCAGGGGGGCAGTGTGCTGGACATGACAGCCTTTCCAGTGGGCAGCTAAGGCTCTAAATAAAGCCTGAAGGGTGGTCAGTCTGCAGAGCCACGCATCATCGGTGGGTTTTACTGGAAATTTAACTTCTGGCTGTGTAAGGAAAATAAACAGAGACAATGGCATTTTCACTCTCCTAAGCAGTTTATGCGATCAATACGGGAAAGATTGCCGCCTTCACCGTGGCTGATCTGAGCCTTAATTAAGGATTTTGCTCTCTGAGGGTGACACGCCAGCCACCTTCATGAGTATTAAAGTATTGAGTTTCTCTTTCAAAAAAGTAGACTTAAGACAATATCAGCGTGGCAAACACAACCGAGGATGATTTTTTACAAAAAGAAATCCATAAGCTCGTTTTTGTTTAAGTTTTTTTCTAAAGCAGATTTCAGATCTGAGAAAAAATATCCCCATGTTGTTGTTTTGCCTCATGAATAAAAGCTTGAGACGTAATACAGCAAAAGAAGGTCCCCTTTAATCTTGCTCTTTATTGCTTTTCCTGTGGCCCAACCTGCAAAAAAATGTAAATTACAATCCAGCGATGTCAATCAACTACTCTTCCAAAACTCAGAATTTCCCCCCTCACTTTGTGTCATTGGGCATGCTGGGTCTTCTGCCTTATAAGACTTTTCCCTCCTTCTCTCTAACTCAACCTTCAAATCCGACTCAGCGCCTCCTCCTCCATGCAGTCTTCCTTCACTTGGTTTCTTTCCAAGACCACTATGATGGTTACCTTCTTTTATTTGTTCCTTAGAAAACTACAGCAAGAGAATATGAAAGAATTCCCCTCCTAAGTTATGCTTTGAACCCCTAGCTCTTAGCAAAATCATTCAACAGAGTGAGTGCTAATTATGTGTTTGTGAAATTATTGACTATTGAGTGCATTTGATTGTTCAAAAATTTACTCTCTGAGCACGTAATATTTTAAAATCAAAATGAACACTCCAAAGACAAATAATATTTTAAAATCAAAATGAACATTCCAAAGACAAATTTTATATATATATATAAATTATATATATATATTATATATAATTATATATAAATTATATATAAATTATTATATATATATTAGTGTCTCTTGAAAATGCGTAATCATGAAATGTGGTTCTTTAGTGGGTAAATTAAATGGCTGTTTTGAGAAAGGTATTTCCCAGAAATACATCCCTTGAAACTATTCTTTTGAAAATGAACATATAAAATCATTTCTTTTTAAAGAACAGCATCCCTGGGAATAAGAAAACCAATATTTCTAGAATCCTCTTGTAGGGTTTTCATAATTATCAGTACTTGAAATTTTATCTCAGCCTTTACAAAGATTGCATTAGCATAAAATGTGTTCTTCTGATTTAATATATTCTTTGAAAGGGAAAATATTCACCAGAACAAAGAGATGGGATAGGAAATTATTACCTGCCAGGTGACAAACAGTATTTTTACACAGACGAGAAAGGTGTTTTTTTATTTTTAAATGCGAATTATGAAATTTTAGTTGACGCTCAATCCTTTTGCGGGGGGGAAAATATCTCAGAATTCAAGCTGAATATCCGCCATTAAAGTAATAGGGCTATTTGAATTATGGCACATTGCAAATCTAAAGTTAATGTGCTCTTTTCTTTTGAATGTTACCTGCATTATTACATTTTTGTCAAATTGTACCTGTACCATGATTCATCACAACTCAGGTTTCCTTAAACTAGAAAAAGACAATTATACTTGCTACTCATTATTCTTTCTTTGGAATACTGGACTAAGGATCTAGGTAAATAAAATGATTTTCTGTAAAGTTTAATTAAGCAGATCTTTATCGTGGAAGCTTCTTCACCTCTTAGACCGATAACACTCAACAGAAATGATGCTGTTCTTTATTGCTATGTCTTTGTAATATGACTGCATTCTACATACAAAACAAACCCAGAGATGCTTCTGCTTTAGGATATTAAATTCTCTCAAACCAATAATAGCAGATTTATGCACCATGAATCATTCTCCAAATACTTGCACAACTTATGCACCTTCCCCACTGAATGAACCCATTAAAAATAAGGAGAAACACTGTATTTATCAAGAAATGTCACTGAGGCAGGAGCCCTGGATTGGTCATTAGAAATAAAGAAACTTTCATTGTTGTGAAGGAATACTTTGGTTGCCTACCATTCATTGAATTTAAGAATATTCCTCTTCTCCAAACCGTTTAGTGGATTATCATTGAACAACCTAACTTCTTAGGGAGATTATGCAAAATTTAGCCCTGTCTCCCATCCTACCTTCCTAATGCATTATTTCCATCACTCACTCTGCCCCAACCTTCTTCCTTTCCTTTAAATGCACTAAGTTCTTCCTCAACCCAGAACCTTTGCACACACTGATCTGTGCTTTCCTCCACAAATGAGTGAACCAGCTCATCTCAGCTTTATTGTTTCCATTTTAATGTCATCTCCTTTCATGAGCATTTCCCCCCCAAAAATAAACTCTTTCCCTGAGGAACCCCTGATTTTCTTCATTTCAGCCATTATCATTCCCTTCATGGGAATGGTCTTAATGTATAATCATTACATTACTTATTTTTTTAACTTTGAAAATTAAAAAAAGAATCACCTTTATCTACAGTGTTTCTAAAACTTTTGACATATGTGTACCCCTTCTATAATTTTCGTAATGCTGAGTACCCCTCATACTCATGAGAACATAGAATTAGGAGCAGCTAAGCATGGTGCAGTGCATATCCCCACCAAACTCTGGTGCAATGCATACTCCCACCAAACTCTTCCCCTATCCCTGGGGGTACGCATACCACACTTTGGGAAACACTGATCTACACTAACAAAAGAGTAAGATGCAAATTGACTGTACCTTCACAATACCCACCAGCCAATCAAGAGTGAGTATGCAAATCAACCCAACAGAAATGGTATGTTAATTTGCATAAGCAGGTGTCAAGTGGCCCAGAGGCAGGGCAGGGTGGGATGCTTGCATCATCATGACAACACAGGTGTTCCAAACCACCCCAGCTGGTTTGGGCCTCTGGACAGCATGGGAAGGCAGAAAGGTGGCTTTGGGCCTGAGTGAAAAGGCGACTCCCACTGGAGCAAATGTGGTGATGGCTGCCAGGATAAGGCAGGCCCAATCTTGCAAGAATCTTCATACATTGGGCCTCTAGTTAGAATATCAGTTCTCTAAGTCTGGACTACATCAATCTATTCTCCATTAAAAAGTCAAAGTAACTGGCCTTTAATACATCTTCTATATTTCAAGGAATGCATATATTTTGTTCTTGAATCAACTTTATCTAAAAATGTTTTATTTAACCACAGGTCTATAATCAACCACTCAAAACTTAGCACAATAATAATAAGTGGATATTTGTCCTGGTTTCTGTGGGGAAGAAATTTTGGAATTGGACTTCCTGATTTGTTTGGGATTTCTCTTGAGGTTACATTCAGAAGTGGGCTGGGACTGCAGTCACATAGGACTGGACAATGTAATTCTTAGGTCGCCCACTCACGTGACTGACAAGGTTTGCTGGCTTGTGGCCAGAGCTTCAGTTCCCCCCCACATACATCTCCTTTTGTGTCCTCATGGCATGATGACGGAATTCATCCAGAGGAAGCAATTCAAGAGAACGGGCCCGAGCTGGAAAGCCTATTTATGACCTAGAGACTAGATCTCAAGTGTACTCACCACAAAAAAAGAAATATAATAAAGTGACATGATAGAGGTGTTTGCTGTTGCTACAGTGGGAGTCATGTTCCAAGACATAAATATATGAAATCAATGCATTGTGTATCTGAAACTTACACAATGTTATATGTCCATTATATATCAATTGAAAATATAATGTGAAACAAAAAGAAATTACCCAACATGACTGCTGTCATACTTTATTGGTCCCCAGGCCAGCCTGGATGCAGTTCTTACACGAGGGCCTAGTGCCAGGAGCCAAGAATCACTGAAGATCCTCCGGGAGGCTGGCTACCACACAAGCCACAATCTATTTCTGGCTGTCAAAGCTGGGATTCTCTTCACTCTCTTTTCTTTTTTTCAATATCCAATGTCTCCCTTCTTACCTTCATCCCTGCAATGGACAATTCTGATTCATTTTCTAAGCCCTGTGAACCCATCTTCATTTTGTCAGAGTATCATCGGACCAAAAGTCAATAAAAAATTCCCAATATTAGGCATGACCTCAGATGCCTCATCTTCCTACCCTTCCTCCTTTCTTATTCTCATTCATATTCTCTCTCTCTCTCTCTCTCTCTCTCTCTCTCTCTCTCTCTCCTCCCACTCACTTAACCCCAATGAGATTCTATCTCACCTGTCTGAGGTTGATTTTAAATTTAACTCTAAGCAAATGAGAAAAGTTGTGAGCCAAAAATTATTGCATTTCTCAAAATATACTGGTTATTAGTCTACAAAGATTATTTTTTAACAAACAATCTTTTATCTACCTTTCTTTGATCTACCTTAAATAAGTATAAATTCCTTAAGGGCAAACTTTCTTATTCTCTATCATTTTTTTCAAGGAGCTTCTTTTCCCCAGATTTGAAATCCATTTAAAATTCATGTATGCTGAGTTCTAGTCAAAAACACTAACCTTTTGGTGTTTGGCCTTAACTTTGTCAAACATAACTTCCTGCCTTAAAAAAAAGTTTTAAATGTTAATTAAAAACACTCAAAGTGTCTTAGTCAAAAAATAGTCCTGAACTTTGACCTGTACTTGCCTACCAAATGATGAATTACAGTGCGAAGCATATGGATTAAATGTCTCTGCAAATTTAATGTGAATTTAAAAATTAGTCAGTATTTGGAAAACACATCTGTGTTTTGATAAATTAACTAGTGAAAATGGTTGAGCATAATCTAATGCTAATTACAGTCAGTTCCAATTCCTCAGATCAAAATTGGGAGCATATGCCCAGATTATACTCACTATTTTCCAGATTTTTTTCACTAAGAGTTCAAAAGTTTAATGGGAATCAAAGGAAACGTGTAGTCAGATTAGACAGTTGGTGTTATGAAATTACCCTAATGACATTTTCAATCTGAACCACCTCAGTTAGTGAACAGTGAATACAAACAGAAGTCCCAGATTATTACGATTTTCTATTGCAAGGATGATTGAAAATATGAAACATTTGGTCTTCTATGGGAACACGAATCCATAAATCACTATAATTTTCATTAATGTATGATTTATACTCTATATTCTTCCAAAGAGGATTTGAATTGGCTCACATTCAAAGATATATGCAATTGGACTCAAATAAGTCAACCGAATCAGTGCAACTACACCTGTTTTCCTAATATCTGTACAGAATTTTCAAGCATTCATTAAATAAAAATTGATTGTTATCTAACTGTGTGCATAGCACAGTATGGGAGAGTATATAAATAACAAAACGTAGGCCTTTTTAATTCAGTGGGAGAAAAAACACAGTAGATACAGATTATGTTTGTGCTGTAACTACTTTATATAATAAGTAGCCACAGGTTTTTATCTAAATAAGGGACATAATCAAGTTTCAAATAACAATATTCACCCTGGCTGAGGAAAAAAAGAGAAAACAAAGCAAACACATTGCCCCAGAGCTTAGGATAATTTGACTTCATGCTCATTTTTCATCTGAAACAAATCATCTGAGTTCTGTAGTGATTGGTACCTCCTCTGCAAATATATCATTTTTCCAAAGGATGCTCAAGAGAGATTAGAGATCAATATGGATTCATTTTTTATCTTATAATGAAAAATTCTGGCTTTACACAACTATCAGATGCCAACACAGGATCGAGGGGTCAAGGACCTTGTCTTCCACCTAGCCTCTTTTATGTGCATGTAAATTTCGAATCGCCTTCTTTCCTATGACAGATGCACTAAAGACATTGGAATGATGCACTCCGTTCCTGATGTAAAATTGTATGCAGTTAGCAAGTGAGCCAAAATCTTTTTTTTTTTTTTTTTTTTTTTACAAAGAAACCTATCTTTAAAATACCAGAGCAGTACAGGATTAGTGAATCTCAGCAGAGGTGCAAGGATTAATCTCACTCAAGGTATTAGAACTAGCATATGCCACGGAGGGATAAGAAATGGATTCATGATAGCTAATTCTTCCATGACTATCTTAAATTTCTTCTTCTCCAACCTCTCTCCTATTCCTGCCCTTCCTTTGAACTCCTTGAATTGTTCTTTGTTCTTTAACTGGCTGCCATTTATGTAGTGTGGGGTGGGGGTGTGGGGAGCTCCACTAACCCACTGCTTTGAATCCACAGCATTTACTCAACACAATGACAGCAAGACCTCCTGTAGAGACTTCATTCATAGCCTCACTCTTGAACTTTTACCCTCAACCTACTCCGTCTCTCAACTCTCTCACTATCTCCACTTTCTTAGGTATTTTCCAGTGTTCACCCTGATCTTGAAATTGATTCAGATGATATTTTCATGATTTTAGGAATACAAACCTAACTACTTTACAAGAAAACAAAATATTACTTCTCCTATCCTGGATTTGTGTCTTCCTCATTTGATCCAGTCATAAGCCTCCTGTATTCTAAAGTACTGCTATATTACAACAGTCAAAAATTTAGAATATTGGAGAAAAAGGTCACAATTCATGATCATATATGTGAATGGAATTGAGGAGGGAAAATCAACTTATGTATAGTTTTCTTCTAAAAAAAAGAACAACAATATTTTAAATTGCAATTCAAGTTGTGAATTGGAGTAATAATGAAGTTTCTCATTCTGATTTATGGATTTCATTAATGACTCTTCAACTATTAGAAAATGATTCTAACTCCAGATATCACACCAGCAAAGGATCATCTTCTTGAGACTTGGCCATCTACTATTTTAATTTTACTCAAGACATTTTATTTAAATGTACCTGATTCAAATCTATCTCAATGTCTGAATAACATTAGGGACTTTATCAATGGATCCTCTGAGCATAGGTTTATCTGCAAAGCAAGAAAAATAGTACCTAGTTTACAATGAATGACATGATGGCATAAAGCACAAAGTTTTAGGCTGTGATGTGGTTCATGCTCCATGTATGTTAGTTTGATCACCATAAACCTTGGTGATAACAGCAACCAAGACAGAGAAGTCTCTGTTGGTCAGACACTCTTCTAAATGTCTCAATCCCACTGACAATTCAAAATTTGAGGTAGAGTTATTATTGTAGGAGAAACTGAAGGGTTAGAGACACTGAAGGGTTAGGCAGTTGGCCCAAACAAGGTAAGATTGGCAGAGGCAGGATTCAAAGCAAGGCAGTAGAGATTCTCTTTGACTCAGTACAGTTGCTAATTTTTGAAAAGTTACTAGCAATGGGCAATCGATAAGTCCAAAGACCAGAGTTTTTATTCTGAAACCTGAGATATTCATATAGGACCAGAGTCTTGCTGAAATAGAATTATTTAGCAGTTGGTTTAGCAATTGTAAACCAACAGTGACATGTATAGCAGAAGTATTGAATTTTATGGGGACTGTGTACTGCATTGTGTCATATTGATTCAAAAGAGATAGTTCCCATCTCAGCTGAATTAAGTGCAAAGAGTACCCCAATACGTGAAATATGATACTGATTTTAGGCACATATATAAAATAAACTGGAGGCTGAATGAAATTTATGGAAATGACTTAGCAATAATGTAATTCAATAAAAAAGTATTTAAATAAAATTAATGAAGGCTTTTGATAGACATGAGAATTAGATTAATTAAAAGTAGCATTTAATGACTAAAATCCATTAGAAAATGGTTAGGTTAGTGTTTGAATTTAGAGTTATTAAAAATGTTCTATGCTTAAAATAAACCATTACCCCAATAAAGATATAACCAATACTTTCCAAATCCATACAAACATGCATTTCCTGTAAATTTACTCAAATGGGGGAAATGGTAACTTTAAATTGATAAAAAGTTTGGATCAGGTTGAATAGATTCAAACTCTTTATATAGGTCTTGGGGAAAACATTATGAATGTTTCAGTTACAAATATTTCTCTTAAAAGTATTCCAACTCCTTATAAAGCAAAACTTTAAAAGTTAGCCATGTTTGCAATGACAACATCTTCATCTACTTTTCATCTTCTATCACATTTCATTATTATTTTTTTGCCACCAGAGATAACATTTAATTTCTAATATTAAATTCTAGTATTTTCCTTAGTCTCTAAAATCTGAATGTCTCCCTGTAGGCTTAATCCAGTTAATTGATATTTAATCAAAGTAAAGAAACCTAAGATAATAATTAAATATCATAGAGTCTCTATCCTTACCGACTTAAAAGACTATATTACTGTGTTATAGTGCCTATGTAATATGAAATCAATACATTCACACATATATGGTAAATTAATGACTAGCTCTCTAAATGCCAGTGAGTAGCTTGGCAGACCCCAGTTCCATAGTAGTAGGACCATATCCAAGGCCATTAGTATTAATGAAAAAAAACAGAATGATATAAAATTTGGAGTTGAATTCTTAAAGACTAGAGGCCCAGTGCACAAAATTTGTGCACAGGGGAAGAGGTCCCCTCAGCTCAGCCTGTACCCTCTCCAATCCAGAACGCCTTGAATATCCTTCTCACAATCCTGGCTCCTAACTGCTCACCTGCCTGTCTGCCTGATTGCCTCTAACTGCCCCTCTGTGCTGGCCTGGTTGTCCCCAACAGCCCCCCTGACTGCTAACCTTGTCACCCCCAATTACCCCCCTGCCAGCCTGGTCACTCCTCACTGCCCACCCTGCTGTCCTAGTCACCCTACACAGCCTGCTGGTTGGTCATTTGGTCGTCCCTCACTGCCACCCCCATTGCTGGCCCGGTCACTCCACGCAGCCTACTGTTCAGTCATCCATCTGGTTGTTTTATTCATGATGGCCCCTGGCTTTTTATATATTAGGATTAATAAAGAACCTACCACTAATATTAGTAGCAAGACATAGAACTATTCATGATATGAAAATAATGGCAGCTTGTAAAATTATGTTTCTATCTTAAAGCTATTGGTTTTGTATCCAAATCTTTCACAACAACACTCCCAGTACTTCTTTCTCCATAAAATCTCCATAAGTTGCCTAAGTAAATGCTATCCCTCTTTTGTACATTTATACAAGTTGAAGAAATACAATTTGTCTACTAAAAGTTCACTGAGACCACATAATTTCTTATTTTATACTATATGGTAAGTTCTAAGGACATTTTATATGCTAATTCATTCCATTTCAGATATTAAAAGTAACCAAAATCTATAAGGTAACACAACCATATCATTCAACTAAAACCTATTGTAATATTTATTGAAAACAGAGGTTGTTTGTTGGACTGTCACTATCTTCTTTATTTTATTTTATTTTTGTCTCCCTTCTATTTAAGAGCTCTATAACCTAATACATATAAATAACAAAACAAAAAAAAAAATACAAATTTCCAGGAGAAATTCTGATCATGTAAAAAAAAAAAAAAAAGATAAAACTCTAATATAGCTTAGCTTATATAAATGCTCACTATCACATACACACCACCACCACCACTGCTGCCAATACCTTAAAAATTCATCATGATGGGTTTTTTCTCCTTAATTTTTTATAAGGAACCTAATGACTAACTGTATATCTTTGTTCTCTTAGCTAAAGTAGTCAGAGCTATAAAACACAAAGGGTTAGAGTATTGTTCCACAGATTTCCTAAGAATATTAAGTAAGCTAATACACATAATGCATTTAAAATATTATCATTTTAATTATTATACAGATTTTTATAAGAATAATATATTTTATCCATCGAGTTTATTTTTTTTAGCTACAATACACTGTGAAGATTTTTTACCCGCCTTTAAATATCTTTTCAAAATGTCATTTTAATGGTTACTTAGTTATATATGATATAAACATATAATTTAAACCAACTTTTTATTGATGGGTTTTTATATAGTTTCTAAATTTTAGCTGTCATAATTATTGTTGTGATGAATAATTTTAGACACAAATGTCTATAATATATTTTTTCTTTTAGAATGCTTTTGAACTGACACATGTGTTAAATTACTTCAAAAAAGTGTGCCAATAACTTCCCTTTCCCCCAAAGTATGGGAACATAATTCTATCTCTAGGCATTTCAATAAAATACTATTATTTTTAATTTGAAAGTTCAGAATTACTATCTTATTTATATAATTAATCATTTAAAAAACCTCTAATTAGCTTACAAATATTTGACAACATTGATGCCTGGTAATGTGTGTGAAGAGAAGAGGGAAATGAAAAAGAGGAAATAAAAGAATGAGAGGTTTTTGAGTGTTCACTTTTCTTTGTTTGATTACAGTCATTTCAGCAGCTATGACGTAATGATAGTTGTGGAGAGTGGTGGTGTTTAGTGCTGGTCATAAAAATAAGAGTAATAGGTAATAAGAATTAACATTTACTAAGCGCTCTCTATGGGCTCAAATCATCACACATATTATCATATTTAATGCCCACATAGTCGTAATTGCTAGGCCAATTTAAACTGACTCTGAAAGACTTTGTTAAGTAACTTCCTTAAAATCAATAACAATTAAGCAGTTCTTTTGTTGCTGTTTTTTGCTGTTAAATTGATATTTTTATTTTTTTATTAAATTGATTGGGTGACATTGGTTAACAAACTTACATAGGTTTCAAGTGTACATCTTTATGATAGTCTATCTGTCTTTTGCATTGTGTGCCAATCATCAGAAATCAAATCAACTTGCTACATCATATATTTGACCCCCTTACTCTTTAGTATCCCCCCAACCTCCATCCCTCTGGTAACCACACCATGTATGTCTCCAAACACAATGCTCTAAAGATGGTGGACCTATCAACCTTGTCATATACATGAAAGATATATGTTTCCTAACTGTTTCGCTTATTATTTTAGTAATTTTAATGTATAGAAGAGTTTTAAAATATAAAATTTGAGTGTCATTCTGAATTAAACAGAATTATTTCACCCAGCCAGTGTGACTCACTGGTTAAGAATCTACCTAGGAATCAAAATGGTGTTTTGAGGCTGGGGTGGTGCAGAACACCTGCGTCCTGCCCCTGGCTGCTTGGTGCCTGTGTATGCAAATTTACCCACCATCTTTGTTGGGTTAATTTACATACTCACTCCTGATTGGCTAGTGGGCATCACAAAGATATGGTCAATTAGCATGTTACTCTTTTATTAAGTAGACTAAAAACTTATACCTTAGCCTGTCTCAATTCAATTCCTGGTCAGGGTATATGCCAAGGCTGTGGGCTCAATCCCCAGAAAGGTGTGAGCAGGAAGGAATCAATGATTCTCTACCATAATTGATGTTTTTATCTTTCCCTTTCCCTTCCTCTCTGAAATCAATAAAAACATATATATATTTTTAAGAACAGAATTATTTCTCCTGCTAATCCTATCCTAAAGAAAATTTTTGTTTGCCTTGAGAGTTTTGAAATTATAAAGTTTTTTCTAAAGAACCAGGAAGTGCTTATTCTATGTGGGCAACTGGACATTTAAATTTTTACATTTATTTCTAGACTAGATCCCTGAGGTCCCTTGGCCTGGCCTGTGGGGATCGAGCTGAAACCGGTTCTCTGATATCCCCTGAGGGGTCCTGGATTGCTGGAGGGGGTTCTTGGTAACCACCTCCCTATATACTGCACTGGAATATTCATCCCTCAGTCTAATTCTGGGAGAACCAACTAGATGTATACTAGACACATAATGTATTCCTCCTTCAATTTGCTTAATGCCATGACCATTAGGCCTTTAGTATACTTCAGTAGACTGTTCCTCAACAGAACATGATTCAACCCCACCTTTGGCTGCTCCTTTGCAGCAAAACTCATTAGCCACACCTCCTAGGTTTCTGGCCCCGCCCTCCACCTCCTTATGTGGATGAAAGGCCATCATCTCACAGAGCTTGGGATATGGCATTGCAAGTGACTAATGCATCCTACATTACAAGGAGTGACCTCCCCATGGAGTGAACTTGGACACATGAGAAATAGGAGATGGGGAAAGAGTCAGTCAGATAAATGTGTTGGGACCACCTTAATAAAAAAATGAGTTTATAAAGACTTGGGGATGTTACTTCTAAGAGACTGACATTTCTTCCCTTGAGTTACTTAAGAACCAACCGAGAGGAAATGACTCTTGGCATCCATTCTATGCCTGCCACAACAGGAGCCATTGAATGGACTATAAAAGAATCACGAATCAGAGGTTGGGAAGTAATTGTCATACCCATTGGCCTAACCTCAGAGAGCCATTATCGAAGTGTGTAAGCTTTTCCCAGAGTGCTTCCTCCTGCTATTCTTTTAAATGGGATTGAAATCCTTATTGTAAAGACAGCTTAATATGGAAATGAATAAAGAACAATATAAACTGCCCATGGATCGCTTTTGCTAATACTCTGGTATATGTTACATACTTCCAGTAATTGTTCACTAAATGTACCCAGAAAGGGGTGTTCTCTAACTCCACACCAGCCTTTTTATCTGGCTTCCCTTTCCTAATGTAATTTTATAATCTTCGAAAACATGCTATGCAATGTCTGCATAGTATTTCTTGTGTGGAATCTGTACTGATTTGTTAAATGAATAAGATGTTGCTGTGCATTTAAGATTAATCCTGATTCTTCTTTAGTAAAAAAAAAAAAAACACTGATGAGTGTCCTGTAAAACACATGGATTTACTCAGCAGTAATTAGTTTTAAAGAAGAGTGTTCTTTCTTTGGAGGGTTGATTGTGACAGTAATCCTGAATCCTGAATCATAAAAGCAATATAGCGTAATAATGACATTAAGAACACAACAATCATTCCACCAGAGATGTTATTAATTTTGCATATTCCATATTTTCTGTGTGTTTATTTCACAGGGCCATGTTTATGGGGAAAACTATTTTTAACATGATTTTTTCATTTAGTATTTTCTCTCATGCAGTTCAATGTTACTAAAGGTACTTGATTGCTATTATTCTTAATGCCATGCATCATATTCAACTAAGAGTATGGGTCATGATATGACCAATAACTGTCCCATTATTGTATAAATAGTTAGGTTTCATCTAACATTTCATTATGAAAAATGAAAAGATATATAAATATATATACACATATATGTAGATATACATACAAATATGTACATAAATATATGTATACCATAGTTTACATATAGTATAAATATATGTATACCATAGTTTACATATATATTTACATACATAAATATATGTATACCATAGTTTACACATACACACACACACAAATACATCTTGAATGCTTTTTTTTCAGTGTCAATCATTTGTTTTCTGTTAGAATATCAATCATGATTAAAAAACCAAGTTACTCAAGGGTTAAGACATGAGAATAGTCTTATAACTGCTCATCCTTTAGCTGTTAGATGTAGTTTCATTGGCATGATACTCAAATTCCTTTAAAGGCAAGTAGCAGTGGCACTCTATTCCATCACTCTGACCTGTGCAAGTTAATTTAACTTTATATTGGATATTGGACTAACATTGTCCAGGAAAATCATTTGTCCTTCTCAGTGGCGAGGGACATAGACAGCAAGCACATTTATTTTTATCCTTTACCATACAATGGCATACCCCTGCTCAGTTGTGGACTCGGAAGCATTTGCTATGTGAACTGGGGAGAGCCAATAAAACAACCAAAGTCTGTTATCATTTATCTTGATTTAAAGGGAGATGCTATTTCTGGGATTGACCTGAAATGTCACTTTTGCTACAGCCTTTGTTTACAAAGTCAAACCTTTTCCAAACTGCCTAAGTGACAAGAAAGTTGATTAAAGTTTATTTTCCACTTGAAGTCTTCAGTATGGTTAGGCAATTTACATAAAATGATTATAACGCCATTCTTATGAAATAGGTGACATCAACACCTTTTAACCTAGAAGGAAGTTATGTCTCTAAGATTTTCATTCCTAGCCATACAGCTCATAAGTGCAGAATAACATTCAAATCCATTTAAATTCCTTCAGTAAGTTTGCAGTATATAAAGTGTTCTGGACACAATAAACATCACTGGGAGAGACGTGATAAGATAAAAAGGTGTTTGTTTGGTTTGGTTTTGGTCTTTCTTTGTGATTTCATGTCTAGGCATCTCTATCACAGTGTTGCTTACTTCAAAGTGCATGATGGAGGTGTTTCCCCAACTTTTTTCTAAACTGGATTCAATATAATGCCTACAGAGAATGGATACTGCCTGAAATGAACAACAAATAGCATTTACTGATCAAGAATACAGAACACCCTCCCTTTCACAGAAAACAACAAACCACCACCAACAACAACAATAAAAAGAATATGGGACAGGCATCATGCACCTGCTGTACCAGAGCTCTACATGTAATATCTGACCTCTCTGTTAATTTACAAATACAATGTAGGCCTGTGTGTGTGTGTGTGTGTGTGTGTGTGTGTGTCTGTTTTCTGGAATTTTCAGCCTAAAATCCTGGGAGTGGAGATTTGTAGGAAAAAACTAAAATGGAATAATGGAATGTGAATCTTCCTACACAAGTAGCCTCAGGAGAACCTCCTTTGACCTTGCAACACCAGCCATGCTCAGAAGTTGTTTCCTTCAGCCAAAGTCTGCACACCATGCTGGCATTTGCACCTTCAGTGACTGGAGACTACAGCCTCAGACTGGCAATTCTTTACTTTTCATCTATTTTTTTTAATTTAGTCCTTACTTACTGATGATGGCAGAACAGGTATCCGTCTGAGCCCAACATCTGTGTCTTGATTCAGATCACCGTGGACTAAGGGGCAACTTTCAAATGCAGATGGAAGGCAGAAAGTATGGCCCGTGACTGAAGGTGCCAACTCCAGGACAAAAGTCTCCCTACAAAGGCATGAGCGTTTGGTTTCTCTGTTTACATTAAATCCCACTGAAGATTGCTTTGGGATTATTTATTGAAATGGAGAGAAAATTAAAATTAAAAATATATATAAGGTCAGAAGTAATCATTTCACTGCATAAGCAAAAACATACATCACATTGGAATAAGTGAGGGTACCTCCTTTGAAAGGGGGGGCAGGGAAGGTAGAAGAGGGCATAGAGGGGGATAAATGGTGATAGAAGGAGACTTGACTTGGGGTAGTGAACACATAATTCAGTGTAGAGATGACATATTATGGAATTCTACATCTAAAACCTACATAATTCTGTTAAGGAGTGTCACCCCAATAAATTCAATAAAAATGAAAAAACCCACCCCATTTTTTTTTAAAGGGAATATAAAGGCTCTTGAAAACCTTAGCACCACACTTCTTCACAAGGCAGGCCAGTAATTACTTTGTCTTAGTGAAGGGGTATGATCTAAGCTTTTAATTTTTCAGATTTTAAAAGAAAGTAGATGCTTGCATAGGAAAGGGGGTGGTGTGGTTCTGTGTCCCTGTGATGGAAAAGGCTTCAACCAGTCCGGGGTCAAAAGTCTTGGTGTCAGCTGGGCCCTTTGGATTCAGTTCTGCTTGTGCATGCACATAAATACCATAAACATCACTCAGATACTGATGAAAGGCAGATCTGACCTTTAGATGAAGGTGAGTTATTTCTTTCATTAAAAAAAATAATAATAATAACCCATCTGGCAAGGCCAGTAGTTGAGCATCTATCTATGAACCAGGAGATCACAGTTCAATTCCCAATCTGAGCACATGACTGGGTTGCAGGCTCAATTCCCAGTGTGGATCATGCAGAAGGCATCCTATCAATGATTCTCTCTCATCAGTGATGTTTCCATTTCTTTCTCCCACTTACTTCCTCTCTTAAATCAATAAAAATATATTAAAATAATAATAATAAAATCAGAGCATATGGAACAAAACTCTGGACCAGCAAGGATATGCAATTAAATAGAACTGAACTTTTGTCATATTAGGACCCTCTCCCCTCAAAAAAGGAAAAGCTTTTGGGGAAAGGGCAAAGCTCCTGGGAATGATGAGAACTACCTGAGATGCAGTGTATGGACTGTGTCAATTATTTTGAAAACAGGAGGTTTGGAGAGACACAGTGTGGTCATAGCTATGTCATCAGTTTGGGAGGCAACAGTGCTTTTCGAATGGGTCTTGTTTGGCTCCAGATATTTCCAGAACTTCCCTCTGAGATGAGGTTTATGACTTTTCACATCAGATTTGTAGGACCAGCTTGGTCATCCATCAGCTCCATAGACATGGTACCCCATGGCTAGTCTTTATTTCTAAAAGTCATGGCTGCTCAGGGAACTAAAAGTCCTTTTCCTGAAACACTCAGAATAATAGACTGCTGTCTCAAAGGTGCATTGGCCTTCATTCTGTCTTTTGCATGCAGAGCAATTAGGCGTTGAAATACAATCCAGTACAGAAGACAAATGTAACATTTTATTATTATGAGAATAAGGTTTTTGAACGTTGGGTCTTTAAAAGCAAACCCTTTGAAAACAAGGGGGCATTAATGTATCTTGAGTGTCTGTGATGAGACATAGATTAAGTTTTAGCATTCACTAAGGTCAGTGTTTTAGTGTCTTAATTTTCCTATCTGCGCATTGCACAGTTGTATAAAATAAGTATTATTTCCAGGTTAAGTAGGTAAAACGATTTAAACAAGGTCACGGAGCAATGGGTAACACAAGACTGCGTCTTTCTGTTTTACTTCAAATGCAATTGTTTCTTCTCCACATCACGTTCTACGAACCATTATAATTTATATCTTGCAATTACTTAGTATTTATGAGGGACTTACTTTTTCCTTTATTACTAGACTAATATGGCGAGAAAGAGATCTATTTGAAAGCTCCACAATCAATCTTAACTCTGCTTCAACAGCCTTTTGGACTACAGTCATGTTAAACTCATTTAAAAAAACTACAAATAAAGGTTTAATTGTTCTTCAAAAGTAACTTACTCTTTGCTTTCCTGGGATATTTAAAAATATACAATATCCAGTAATGAAGGTATCTGACAATCTGAAAAATTCTTCCCAACTCCCAAGCTACAGCATGACAAACATTTGAATGAGAGTCCCTCAAGCAGAGATGATTTTGCTGGAATCCTTCCATGGTTGGTCAGTGAGCAAGCAATTCATTGTGAATCTCACAGGATGTGTAGACTTCTTGACATTGACCATAAAGCTGTGCTTGTGTGTGTGTGTGTGTGTGTGTGTGTGTGTGTGTGTGTGTGTGTGCATGCTACTAAAATAAAACAAAACAACCGAATGACAAAGAACAACAGTCTTCCCTCTTCAGAAAATACTAAGGAGATAGAATTATTTAACCTCTCAACCAGTTACCAGACCTTAGTTGTGCTGGCTGGGGGGCGTAAACTGGAGAGTAGAGGAGCAGAATCTGAGAAGAACCAAATATCTCCTCATAGAAGTGAAATAGAGGGGAAAAACAAACAGAGTCATAAGAAAATAGAGAGAGTTAAGAAAAGGAAAAAATATCAGAATGAAGAGGATTATTACCAGATCTTTCTGTAATGCATCCACACATGTTGTCCTTTCTAGGTCATTTACCATAAAAATTTACCTTGAACTCCAAATGTGGTCAACTATTGGGGAGAGGAATCCAAGTGTATGCAATGCATCTTCCTATACTTTGGAAGGATAATTTCAACATCTATTTTATTTTTTTAAAAAAATATTTTATGGATTTTTAGAAAGAGAGGAAGGACTAGGGACAGAAAGAAACATCGAGTGGCCTCCTACATGCCCCCTACTGTGGATTGAGTCTGCAACCCAGTCCTGTGCCCTGACCAGGAATCAAACTTTGGTTCACAGGACAATCCCCAACCAAGTGACACTGGCCAGGGCACCACCGTGCATTTCATATGCTCAATGGGATTGAGCTCCGGAAACCGACTGCAGTAACCAGTTCAATATCCTCCCCTTTATTACCTTTCTGTCTTGGCATCACTATCCTACTCCTTTTGCATTATTGGATTACCTCTGAATAAAATCCCAATGTCCAGGTCTACATCTCAGGCTCTGCTTTCAAGGAAACCCCCCAAAACACACACACACACACACACACACACACACACACACACACACACAAACAAACAAACAAAAAACACAAGCCCTTTGAAAACAGGGGCCCCATCATTCTCCCCACTCTACTGAGCAGTAGCTCCAAATGGAGACCAGTAGGGATAAATACTTCTTTGGTGATAAGTACACACTGATGATGACCTGCAGGGTCATAATCAGAAATAAATTTTATTCAGAAATTGCTTTTACATCCCAAGAGAAACCTGCTTGTGCATGAGTACATGGAAGTTTATATGGAGGAGGTAGTCTGTACTCTTGCTCATAATTGAGCGTGCAGGCTGGAGAGTTATTGGGCATTCACAGCACATTCCCACCCAACTACCTCTGTGGGGACCATGTTGCTTCAAATGGTTCTTTGAAAATACTGATGATGAGGCCTGCATTAATTATGAACCTATCCTATTCTAGTTTGCTAAATGAGTAGGCACTCCCCAAAACTGATCGTTGAGCTGACTTTCCCAATAATTGTGCAGTGTACAATGAATGAAGTGTCAGGGACGATGACAGGCGGATAGGCACTGTGAATGATGGACTCGAGGAAAGACTCTGATTTCAAAATCCAATGTGATCTCTACAGAGATCTCAAATCATTGGGGAAGATGGTGGCAAGATTAATGTTGGAAACACTGATTTCCTGATGGGCAATTTTCAAACTCTTCCTTCTTTAATTAAAAGTAACATAATTAGCCAGGCCAGTGTGGCTTGGAGGTTAAGTGTCAACCCATGAACTAGGAGACCATGGTTTGATTCCCTGTTAGGGCACATGCCCTGGGTTTGGGTTCAATCCCCAGTATGTGGTATTCAGGGGGCGGCTGACCAATGATGCCCATCATTGCTGTTTGTGTTCCTTTCTCCCTCTAAAATCAATTAAAAATATTTAAAAACTAACATAATCATAGCTGCAAAGAAGGAAAAAATGAATATTTCTACATTCCTTTAATGTGGCAATAATAACCATAGGATTTGCATTGACAAGTAAGGAATGAAAAATATGTCACTTGACCCTCTATTTATTCTTTAGTATCCTGCTCTATTATACTATAAGAAAGATGATGAAGCCCAGGAAAGAAGGGATTCTTAAAACTAAAGGAGATTTTAGTTGGGAATGAGGATAAAGAGGACAGTACAAATAAATCAGGCCATTATGTGATTTTATTTTTCAAACTAAAATGTACAGGTAGAGAAGGACTAAAGCTTCCAAGTCCTGAGAAGATTTGTAACAGAAAGGCCCTTAATTAATCTCTGTTGTCATGGCAACCCAGTGTGCAGCCATAGATAGTGAAAATAAATGTGGCATTTACATATTATGTTTCACAATGGCATGTGATAATTATAAATAGCCATATACATATGCGTATTTGTATATTTGGGGTGTTATTCTGTTTATGTGTGTATAACTATAATGTTTACTTCCTCTAAATCTTTTCCCAGACTGTAGGTAGCATGCATCAGGATTGTTTTGGTGTTCCCAATAATCCTTTGTTCCTAGCTGTACAACACCATTTCTCATGTTGTATTATGGGTGGTCGTTTATATCTATACTGCTATAGGTTATGAGCTCTTCAAGAGCAGGGACTATGGCTCATTAATATCAAGTGGAGTGGCAAATTTTCTTTAGATTCACAAAAGAAACCAATGTGCATGGAGCTAGAAGTACAGAACCACTTCTCAACAGCCCAAATCACCTATTTTTGTTAGACGATGTTAGTTTTAATTAAAGGTATTTTTTTTCTTCCAGCACATTACTACTGTCTAAAATTATTCAAAAAGACAATTTAGGTGACATAAACAAAATTAATGTAATACTTCTTAAAGTGGACAGTCTCCTTCCCCAAGGGCCTATAGAACTTCAAAATAGGGTGAAGGCAGGAAGTTTTATGGGATAAAGAACAAGAAAAAACACAGAAACAAAGAGCCCTGACTATGTGGCTCAGTTGGCTGGAACACCAACCCATACACCAAAGGTGATGAGTTCAATTCCTGGTGAGGGCATATGCCAGGATGTACGTTCTATCCCCGTTAAGGAAGAGTTACAGGGTTTTATTTCCTTCATACACTCACATAGTTACTGAGAACCTTCTGTGTCTCAGTCACCATTCCAGGAGCAAAGTAATGAGTAAAATCAGGCAGAATATCAACTTTTGGAAACTATGATCTGGTAAGAGAGGATGACAATTATAAGCATATAGAGGCCCAATGCATAAAATGCGTGTAAGGGGCTTGGCCCTAGCAGCTCCTCACAGCCTCATCTGGATGGTTGTTCTGCTGTTCGATCTAATTAGCATAATAGCTCTTTAATATATAGGATGATTATATTCTGATATAAGTGATATGAAGGAACAAGAGACAGTGTTACACTGTGTTATTTTTATAAATTTCAGCATTCACAGTCAGATCCCTGGGGATAGACTGGTAAGCCAAATGAGTTAAAAGAGCCATAAAGAATTGTAAGAAATGCTCTTGGGAAAAGAGACTGATAAATAGTCACTGAACTACAGCCTCCATGTCAAGAGGACAATGGTGGGGCTTTGGCAGTCGGAATGTAGAAGAAATTACTCAGCTTCCGTCACTTGTTGTCTTGCCAGGAAACCAGCCTCGTGGTGCTAAGAGCTCATGGGTTTTCAAAAAGAAATGTGAAATTGTGACATTTTCTGCCCTTTAATGATTGGGAATGCATTATTATTTTTAATCACAGCGGGAGCCAACATTTTGTGACTCTAAGAAAATGAAGCATCATACTGTGTCTGGCCCACAGGTCTTCCAGTCTGTGGCCTCAACAATAAATCCAAAGAGAGATTAAAGTGGGAAGAAAGGAAGGAAGGAGGCTGTGTTCTCCAGGCATGGAAGGGAGAAAAAAATCCTCACTGAGAATGAGATTTAATATCCTCATGGCTGCAGGTCATAGATTCATGGTGGTTAGGTGTGTGTGTGTGGGGGGGGGGGGCGCTGGTGTTGCATAAATGTCTGTGCACTATCACACAAACTTTTAGAGACCTGGAGTCCCTCTGATTTTTCTGGAAAAAAAGGGAGTTAGGTATAGAAAAGATATGCATCTTGCGATAGAGTGTTTTGGCATGGACAAAGAAAGATGAATGACTTGGTTTCCAGAGACTCTATTAGGAAGGGAGAAGGGACCACAACATTATTATCATGTTCCTTGCCAATCTTGGCAAATGGACACTTGTAATTAAATTTAATTTAATTAAAAGGGATAAGGGGATGTAGCATCAAGGGCTCCGGCGGCATTCCTGCCAATTGCACATATTCTAGCTCACATAGATACTATATGGTCCCAATTTTATAGGAGTGGGAAGTGATGTTAGACTGTTGTTGTTTTTCTATGCAGTGTCCCAGGCCAGTAACTGTCAGTCAGATCTGAACTTGAGTCCCAGATCTGATGCTAATCAAGGCAGCAGAATAGCTTGGGGCTGAAATTCAGGTGTCTGACTGTAGATAGTGCAACATTCACTTTGAAGTAAGAAATTATGTGAGAATAGGCAAATCCACCATTTAGTAGTTACTTATTCTTAGGTAAACCAAGCGTCTTTGTCTCCAGTCCTAAATATTTTCATGTCTAAAACTAATAACATTCGTTGGGGCTTGTAGACTATCTAAAGCACATTTTAAACTGCAAAGCATTAGAGAAACATTAGATATTATTATCACTAGTGATGCTAAAAATAGTTGCAGAATAGAAAGGTTTTCAGTAAAAACAGTAAATGCACCAGCAGTAAATAAGAATGAGGAAGGTATTTCTGTCACAATACATTCCACTGCCCTTGGCATGGCTAACATGGTGAACTCACAATAGTTCAGGCGGCTAGGTACCATTAACATTAGCACTGCTTACATGAGAAAGAAAGTCTCCCATATGTTAGTTACCTACACAAATATATATATATATATATATATATATATATATATATATATATATATATATATAAAGCCAGAAAGCATAATGATGTCATAACCATAATGACCTAATGACCAGTCACTATGACCCCCACTGTGGCCAGTGAACTGGCCTGCTCCAGGCTGGATTGCCCCAACATCTGATCAGGATGGCCAGACTCCCATTAATCAGTGGCAGCAGTGACTAGCAAGCAGGGAGAAGGCAAAACTCTTGGTCCCTCCCCTCTGCTCTCAGCTCCGATTGATCAGGGGATGGCTAATGGAGGAACCAGGGTGAGTGGTGCACCAGGGACTGGCTAGTGGTTGGAAGGCAGATCTCTTGGTCCCTCCTACCGGCCCTCAGGCACCAATAAATTGGTGGTGGGAGCAGGGTGGAACTGGGGACTGGTGATCGGGCAGAACATGGCCCTGATCGCAGGCTAGGCCGAGGGACCCTAATCGCACATGCTTTTGTGTGCTGGGACTCTAGTCCTATTATGATTTAAAGCTGGTGAGAGTATGGCCAGGAATTTAAATGAAGTCCAATTGATTGGAAGCTCACTCTTCTTTTTTAAGCTAAATTTTCTGTTATCCTTAATTGATGCTGTGAAGGCTGTTCTACATGTATCCTAGACTCCTCAGCTCCGATGCAGTATTTTCTAGCTAGTAGATATGTTAGCTGAATGCTGCTAAGTTTCTTTTATACCAACTGCACTGTATAATTAAGGTAGTAAGTGAATAACTGTCATCAAAGACATTCTAAGTCCGATGCACATACAGAATAGGGTAATCTAAACATTAATGACATTGAAAAGCTTGGAAACGAGGGAGGGGGACCTCTGTTGATTTCCATCCTGTCTCTAGCAATGTCAGCATGCCTAAACAAAATTGTTCTCAGAATCGCCATTTTTACTGTGGAGTCAGCATTTGAGACAGTAATATTAAATATGATATCTTTACAATTGAGAGATAAAGTGACAGACCAGAGTTTTAACATATTATTGAAAATTCCCTGTATTAAGTGAAAACTATAGGTGTACTCGATGGAAAAAGGGGAAGAGTTCCAGCGTCATCCCAAACCAGGCTGGAGAATGTATATTTTAAAATCTCATAACTTTGAAGAGAAAAAAGTTGGTGTTATTGCATGGGTTAGTCCAGTGGTCAGCAAACTGTGGCAAGCGAGCCACAGGTGGCTCTTTGGCCCCTTGAGTGTAGCTCTTCCACAAAATACCATGGTCTGGCAAGTCTATTTTGAAGAAGTGGCATTAGAAGAAGTCTAAGTTTAGAAAATTTGGCTCTCAAAAGAAATTTCAATCATTTTACTGTTGATATTTGGCTCTGTGGACTAATGAGTTTGCCGACCACTGTTAATCACACCTGCATAAAAACTGTGCACATTGCTTTTGTTTTCTGCAAACTTGTCATTCCTCTGTGGAGTCGAGGCCTCCATTCCTTAATATTCATTTGTATGATAAACATTAAACTCAGCAGATGGCTTTGTTAATACTACCCCGTTTCCCCGAAAATAAGACAGTGTCTTATATTAATTTTTGCTCCCAAAGATGTGCTAGGTCTTATTTTCAGGGGATGTCTTATTTTTCCATGAAGAAGAATATGGTACACATTTATTGTTAAATGAAAATAAAGGAAATTTATTACCTGTATACGGTACAGTAGTACATTAGTTGTCAACACAAACCAGACAAACTGTGAATCCTACAGTATCAAGAATTTACTCATTTATTCAATGACAATCATGTCATCATCTTCTGGAACATCATCATAACAATCCAATTCCTGAATTGCCTGGTGAATTTCTTGTGACTCCATTTCTTTCAGAATCAGTGGACCAAATCTCTCATGTTTAGCCTAGGGGGGTCTTATTTTCGGGGGATGCCTTATATTTCACTCAGAAGGAAACCTGTAAGTATGTCTTATTTTCGGAGGATGTCTTATTTTCGGGGAAACATGGTAGAACCTATTTTTTTGTAGCCATTTTTTTTTTACACGTTTGAGTGGAATAAAAAGAAAAAGTATGATAGAATTGTACACTGTGCCAAACAGGTCATCGGCGGGGCTGTATCTTTGCTTGGGATCTCAGTCCTGTCTTTCTATTTGATCCCGTTCAAAACTCTCTCTGATGTTTTTACCTGTTTTTATCAATCCTTTTTATTTAGCCACCCCCCTGTTCTACAGAATTGCAAGAATGCCTTGCTAGGAAAACCAAAATTATCCATGCATTGTCTCACCAGGTAAATATAAAGTAAATATCTCAGCCATGCAATATAAATGCAAATTGGAAGGAAACACTGAAAGCCTAACGGTTGTCTCAAAACCACCTCCCAATTATACAGCAGTGAGCAGTTAATCATTTCCTATTGATTAAAGAAAACTTCAAAGATATTTTTCCATATTCATTCACTTACTGGTTAAACATTATGGAGTGCTTTCTCATTTAAGATTCTCACAGGTGTTGCCAAAATTTGTGTGGTCTCAGTTTCTGGATGTGTTTAATAGGGGAGGATTAGAAGGGCACTTTGATCTCTATAGGTGCACTTGAACTGCAAAGGGATCAAAGAATGTTCTAGTCGCCATTGAGTCAAGTGTACAGAAGTGCTATGCATTTAATTTCAAACCACCTATTTAAACATCCTAAAAATATATACCATATTCAATATTTCTAGAAGCAAAGTAGGAGGCAAAACACATAATTTATTTATATATATAATATGACCCACTCCAAGTAGCTTCGTCTAAAAAGTCACACATAAAATTTTAAGACCTCACAGACACGTTTTCAAAATAAAAGCTTCTTTTTATATCTCCTACTTCAAGTTATAGCACTATCCATACCTTACAATACTTCTGAATATTACAGTAATAACAAAATAAATACTAATGTAGGCTATGGTTAAAATCCTGGATGTGTAAAGAAGAAAACTACAAGATTTTCACACACACACACACACACACCCCTGCTACATCTGATAGAGAGAAAAGAGCCAAAGATTTAGGACCAGAAAGAAATAAAAGAAATCATATAACTTTCCTTGCTTCTTAGTAGTTATGCAATTTTAGATAAGACAAGTGCCTCTCTCAACTTAGGTTTCCTCATCTTTGTTACCTTCATTATTTTATCAATAAACTAGAGGCCCGATGCACAAAATTCTGCAAAAGGTTTGGTTCTCACAGCCACGGCTGCTTGCCTCAGCCCTTGCAGCCCCAGCATCCTCTGGAAGGTTTTTTGGCTGTCTGGTCTAATTAGCATATTCTGATTTAATTATTAAAGACTAGAGGCTCGGTGCACAGAATTTGTGCAAGCATAGATCTTCCTTTCCCCGGCTGCTGGCACTGGCTTCCCTCTGGCACCTGGGACCCTTGCTTTCCTTGCAGCCCTGGCTTTGTCCAGGTCTAATTAGCATTATGCTTTAATGATTATAGATTATTATAGATAACTCAGACACAGTAAATTGCAATCATTTAAGTGTATTACTTGGATGTGATTTAATTGTTTTTATATTCCAGTGAGACCGCTACCAAAATCAGATACAGAATTATTCCCATCACTAAAAAAGGTTCCTCATGCTCCTTAAAATGCATCCCTCCTCTGTTCTCTGCAATAGGTAGCCGATGATTTACAGTTTGGTTTTCTAGATTACAACAAATTTCACATCAACAGGATATTTTGTGTTGGCTTCTTTCACTCAGAATAAAGATTTAAAAACCCATTGCTATTTTGTATCAGTAGTTCTGGTTTTCTATTTGTGTTTTTGTTGTTGTTGTTGTTGTTTAGTAATATTCCACTGTATGGATAGACTTCATTTTATTTTTCCATTTACTTGGTGATGAATGTTTATGTTCTTTTCACCTACCTCGGGATCTAGCTATTGTGACTGAAGTTGCAATAGACATTTACCTTCAAATCTTTGCATGAAATGCTTTCGTTTATCTTGGGTACATACCTAAGATTGGAATGTCTTATTGTGTATACTTAATACTTTTGGTCATCTTGCAGAGTTTTGATTATTACCAGAAATAATAAGTAGAAATGATCTCACATGGTACTTGACATTCTGTAGCAATTGAATAGGTGGAATTAATATTATCAATGTTTTGAAAAACACAGTGCTCAAAAATTCTGGACCAAGTATGGCATTGTAGAGCAAGTCACTGTACTGACAAGATTTTATGTATAATTCTAGTTTTGTTTGTTTGGTTTTTTTTGTTTGTTTTTTTTTGTTTTTTTGTTTGTTTGTTTGTTTTACAAAAACCTTGTGATATTTATCTTGTTCTGAGAGAAAGGTAAATATCACATGGTCTCACTCATTTGTGGATTATAATGAACAACATAACCCGATGAACAAAAACAGATCTAGAGACAGAGAAACATGGATCAGATGCTCAAACCTCAGAGGGAAGACAGGGGAGGGTGGGGATAAGTGGGAGAGATCAACCAAAGGACTTGTATGCATGCATATAAGCATAAGTGATGGATGCAAACATCAAGGGGTAAGGGTGAGGGCAGGACTTGGGGGGAGGGGGAATGAGGGACCAATGGGAGGGAGGATAATGACACATTTGTAATATTTTAATCAATAAAAAATACTTAGAAAAAAACACCTTGTAATCTGAGCTACATTTGCTTGTATTTTCTCGTTTTTCTGGATATAGGCATTATTTAAATCATGGACCAAAGCACTACATAGTGAATAATTTTATGGATTGACTCTCCTGTAACATTGTACTCTTTCCAATATGAATTAAAATGACTTTGACTGGAGCAGCTGAGACCAGTTCTGAATTCTCTATGCTGAATTCAAGTTCCAAATGCAAGAATTTAGGCTAGTAAAATCTGGTTTGTGCAAAGGAGTTTTATTAGGTAAAGGTGGTTTCTTACTGCCACTGGCAGTGGTATCAATCTCTAATTTTCCCTAGAAAGATGATCAGGATGAAATCCATCAGATGGTTTTGTTCAAATCAGAAGAGAAAAGAATCATTTACATTGTTCTTTTATGAGAAAAAAAACAAAAACGGTAATCAGGCAGAATTACACATCAAGGAAATTATGTCACTTCTTGGATAAATTTTTGATTGGATGGCAGCTGCACTCTTTTAATTTTTTTAAGACAAATTAATATACTAAAACTCTCTTTCAGCCATACAGGCCACTTTCAGCTGATAATTAATCATAGTAAATCTAAACATGTATCTACTCCTTTGTCAAACCCAGGTTTTAGGAATCTGAAATGTAACAAATGGAAGATGAGGCAAGTACATAGTTGGAAGTGGAATTAGTAGTAGAGGGAATCCACAATAAAATTCAATCTGATAATTTTGCTTAGAGATATTAGTAGACGAAAATGTCTAGGTTCTCACTAGGAACCTTTTGTACCTAATAGCATTCTCATGGCTGAGTGCTTAATATCCTAATATCCTCCCAAAATGCCCATTCCTTATTCAAACATTCCTTCCCCCCCCCCTTTTTCCCCCCTGAGCATTTATAACCTCACTACTGGCCTGGTACACAAAATTTGTGCACAGAGCAGTGTCCCTCAACCCATCCTGCACCCTCTCCAACCTGGGACCCCTTGGGGGATGTCCGACTGTCAGTTTAGGCCTTATCCCTGTGGGCCTAAACTAGGAGTTAGACATCTCTCTAGCAAACCAGGACCTCTGACTCCTAACCACTCATGTGCCTGCCTGCCTGCTCACCCCTAACTGCCCATCCCTGCTAGACTTATTGCCCCCAACTGACCCCTCCACCGGCCTGCTCACCCCAACTGCCTTCCCCTGCCAGCCTGATTGCCCCTAACCACCTCTGCCTCAGGTCCACCACCATGGCTTTGTCTGGAAGATATTCCAGTCTAATTAGCATATTACTCTTTTATTAGTATAGATAACACTATTCATTCATTTACTGTCTCTGCCCTCTATGTATATTTTCTGGCTTTTGAGTACTTTGCTTCTAATGGCTACGTCTGTGACTAGTCACAGAGTTGCCCTTTAGCTCCTGGAGTCACTGTCTCTTTCTCAACTACAGAGAGTCGAGTGTGTGAAAATGTGCACACCCTCCCAGGGAGGGAGGGATCTTGGCCAAGGACCAGTACAGAAGCATCTGAGACCAGTTCTCTCCTCAACTTGGGTTATCTCTAAGATACTAGTTACCTTTTCAAACTTCTGAAATGTATTGGGATGAGGTTGGGACTTTTCCTGAATTGCTCTCTTCCCTTCCCTGTCTTGCTTCATCCATGTCCTTACTTTTTTTTTGTTTTGTTTTGTTTTTTATTTTGTTTGCCTTACTTGCTTTTTGCAAGGAGCATTTTCGTAGCAAACCCTTTGCACACCAAAACTCATCTCAGTGTCATCACTTCTTGCTCTCTTCACCAGCTCTATTTTTCAATATGTGATTTGAAATAGTTCTTCCATATGAGTCAGAGTGGATGGAAATGTTCACTCCCTGAAGAAGATACCTGCCAGAACCATTTCAAAGTAAAAGACAGGAGTTAACCACTCAAGGGCATAGAATTAACAAAGAAATAAACATCGAAGTATACTAGCTACATATTTTGGGGGGGAAAAACACAAAACAGAAAAAAACACACAAAAAACATTCAGAGAGAGAAGCTGAATTTTTATTATGTTTTCATCCACTTGCAAATATCCCCTCTTTGCTTGGCAGGGCTATAAATTCATGTTGCAGATATTATACTTCATAGGCAGCATTTGACTTATCCAGTTCTTAGAATTCACAATTCTTGAAAGACCTGGGTGTTGTTTTTTGTTTGTTTGTTTTTGATTTTGATTTTGTTTTTTGCTACTTTTTATTGTTTTTCTTAATCCTCACCCAAGGATATTTTCCATTAATTTTTAGGGAGAGAGAAACATCTATGTGAAAGTCACATAGCTATTGGTTACTTCCTGATTGCACCCCTGGTCGATTCTGCAACCCAGGAATGTCCTTTGACCTAGGAATCAAACCAGTGGCTCTTGGTGCATGGCTAAAGCTCTGAACATACTGGCCAAGGAGGAAGTGTCTGTTTCTTGGTATCCCTCTCACACATGTTACCATTCATCATTGTGAGCACTCCACCTATCATTACAGGCCCATCTCTCACACAGTCATTGCTATCAGGGGATGAAACATTCTAATTACTTAGCAGTCAATGACCACAGCAGGAGGGAGGTAGAACAGGAATTGTAACAACATAATTTACTCAGGACCATTTGGAGGGATGCCATGTAAAAGGGAATGAAGGGAATAGGAAGGGAAACAGGTGGGGATCATTTCCCAAAGCAGAATTGAGGGTTTCCTCACCAGCCAGAAGAGGCAGGTATTCTAGTTGGAAAGACTGATGTATATATCCTGCCCTTGCAAACTAAGTATTTATGTAAAATAGTAATAATGCTTGCTTCACCTATCTATACTAATAAAAGGGAAATATGCTAATTAGACCAGGAAACCTTCTGGGGGACCTTTCAGATGTCCTTCTAGAGAAAGCTATGGCAGAGGAGGTTAGGGGAGATCAGGCTGGCAGTGGAGGGAAGTTGGGGGCAATCAGGCCAGCAGGGGGACAGTTGGGGGCGAGCAGGCTGATGGGGACGGGGGCAGTTAGGGATGAGCAGGCAGGCAGGTGAGCAGTTAGGAGCCAGTGGTCCTGGATAATGAGAGGGTTGTCTGGACCCAAGGGGTCTGAAATTGGAGAGGGTGCAAGCTGGGCTGAGGGACACCATCCCCTGTGCACAAATTTTGTGCACCAGGCCACTTGTTCTCTATAATATTTTACAAGTGAAATGAAAACAAAATATAATGGACAACTACAGCTGGTAATAATGTCTTATGGGAATATGAACAAAAAAAAGCTTAGTCTTAGGTTAGTTCTGTATATTTACTTTTATAGCCAGGGAACAGTTTTTGTTTTTTGTTTTTTATAAACCTCTCAGGTTTTTTTTTTTTTTAAATTATTATTAAATAGTTCATTGAGTCATATTTGAGACATCTCTTCTGGAAAATCTGCAAAGAAAACTCCAACCCCCAAACCAAAACATATGCTTCCCTTGAGACAGCCTTCTACCCATAAATATACATTCCATTTGTGTCATTATTTTCTGTAAGCAATGATTGCTTATGAAGTTATATGGTTATTCTTTTGTCTGACTCTCCCTGGTCCCCCAAATTATAGCCAAAGTCAGCACTCCTTTTTTCCTTTTTTCTTTCTTAACTTTGGCCTCTCGTTGAAAAATATATAGTAACAAATACCATGCGGGGGCATAAAGTACACCCAGATTCCTTTGAAATATTCTGCTTGGCTTTCCTAGCTGCTAGCAGACTGTGGGCATTTAATAAATATTTGTGGAATAGCAAATGAAGGAAGCCTGGACTGCCTAGGACCTGGCTTTCCGTAAAAGATACGGTCCATTTGCATAGGCCATTTTCTCCAGAGAGTTAGGCGCTGGTGTCCACCAAAGCTCCTTATTTCCAATTGTAGAATATCTCCGAAGGAGATGCGGCACCCACTTAGAAATGCATAACTACCTCCTTTGAACTCTGTCACTTGAAATTGCTTCACTCCTCTTACCGCGCGCGGCCCTCCAATCTCATTTTGAATTCAGTGGCAGAGAAATAAAAGAGGGCTTAGCATTCTTGCAGAGCTAAGCTTTTGTGTCTACTGTAGGGCTTGGGTTTTCTTTCTTCTTTTCTTCCTGGCTCTTTCCCATTTGATGCGGCGTGTTTGTTTTGTTTTGGGCAAGACCCGGGCTTTTATCCACTGCCTGCACACGCTAGCTTCTTGCTGCCTTTCGATCAAGCGAATAAATTAGCCACAAGCCTTTGGACGACGATGCAGAGAAATAATGACATCGCGGCATTATCTCGGCACAAAAGATGCAGGGGCTGATTGCGCTTTCATGGGTCTAATCCCCGCTCCTTCCCCGAGCTCTCAAGTGGCATTAAGGAAAGAACCGTTACTTCCATCCTCTCGACTCCCAACGTGGCCCATGCATTCCTCTCCCGTGGCCCTCACTGGGTTTAACATGATTGGCATGTTTGCATAGCTGTGTCTCTACTATCCTATTAGTCCACCAAACATGGGGACTCCACCCATGGTGTCTGGAGTGAGAGGGCCACACGTGTGAGGTGTCATAAAGGCCTTGGGTGAAGCAATGCAAGCTGCATTCAATCCAGCCGGGAAAGCATTCATTGGAACTGGTCCCCCGAATTTGGCTCTGATGAAGAGTGGGACCATCTCTCAGGGTTCTGTCTTTTTTTCCTTCAGTATCTCCAACTTTTAAGAGTCGGTGGAGGAAGAGAATGTCATTCAGTTCTTGGGAAAAATCAAGTTACGTATTTCCCCCTACAGAATACTGTAATTTAAAAAAAAATTACCTTACTTAACTTTATCTGATGTAATAGCAGAGTGTTACTTTAGATAATGGGCAAATTACATCAACAGACATACGGTATATCCTCTACAAAAGTCAAAACAAAACCATTTCCTCCTCCTCCGCCTCCTCCTCCTCCTCCTTCTCCTCTTCCTCCTCCTCCTCCTCTTCCTTCTTTTCCTCCTCCTCTTTTTCCCCCTCCTCTTCCTCCTCCTCCTTCTTCTCCTCTCTTAATTCTTTTTTAAAAATATATCTTTATTGATTTCAGAAAGAAAGAGAGGGGGAGAGAGAAATAGAATCATCAATGATGAGAGAGAGTCATTGATGGGCCACCTCCTGCACACCCCTTCCTGGGGATCGAGCTCACAAACCCAGGCACATGCCCTGACCTGGAATCCAATAGTGACCTCCTGGGTCATAGGTCAATGCTCAACCACTGAGCCATCTGGGCTAGGCTCCTCTCTTAATTCTTAATTGACTGTTTTGATTTTTGGTATTAGAAAAACATTAACCATTTGGCTATGTAATTGAAAATATATTCTCATAAAAAGTGCCCAAACATATTAGCCTGTAAAGAGAATTGTTGAGGGGTTTTCGACATTTTAGAAGTTAGGCAGAATGAGAGACAGAGAGACGAGGAGAGACAGAGGAAGGTCCTGAAAGACGCTACTATTTGTAATACTTTAAACAATAAAATAAAATTTGTAAAAAGAAAAGAAAGGAAATGCGGAAATCCTGGGTTGTGGCTCACTGGAAGTGGCCGAGCGAACACCAAGGTGAAGAGACAACTGCTGGAGAGCAAAGGGGCTCCTTCACAGACTGAGGGGAACTGGGGTCTCTTATCAACTTCATCGACTTTGCCTTTTCCTGTCATTAGGAAATAACAGTTTGTTTCTATACCTCCTTTTCTGTGTCTCCATTAAACCACACTCATTCTCTGTCTGCCCAGCTGGATTGGACCTGGGAGCACAGGTGTGACTTTAGCATTATACCTCCGCCTCTAAATCATGGAGTCTCACCATTGAACAAAACGAAGGAAGAGGAGGAGGAGGAGGAGGAGGAGGAGGAGGAAGAGTAGGAGGTGAAAAGAAAGAAAAAAAATAACAAAACAAACTAACCATTCAAAAAATAATTATGTCTCTATTTTTTTTTAAACTTAAGATGTTTTTGCAAATTCATTATCTAATTTATATATGTTCACTCTAGAAACACTGAAATAAAAAAAAACATGGGAAAAGAAATCACCAACTAGAGAAACACTGTAAGCATTTTGCTCCACCAGTGTATGCTGTGTTCTTGTCTTAAAACCTCAACAGGAAATGGTTCGGACTAACCAATGACTAGGGCACACAGAAGTTCAAGGGTGAGACCTTTGTAGACAGTAGAATGCAACCCAGGAAAGGAGAACAAGTGAAAACCACATTTGGGAGAAGATGGTTTGGGGGGAGGGAGAGGGGAGAGAAGCAAAATATGCATGTGTGAGCAATAATTGGCCTGAAGCAGGGCGGGACTGATGGAAACTTCATCTCAAAAAAAGTATCTTTCCCGAAAGGAAAAACTCCCCCTGTAAAGCAAGGAGAAAAAGGTAAGTTGGAGGACTTGTAGGGTTGCCACACTCTGGGGTGCTGATTGTGTGGCATCCAACTCTCTTGGCTATGGGGCTGGTAGGGGCTTGGAGCAAGACTGGGTTCACCGGGAGAGAAGGCAGTCTTCTATCTGCTTTGCAATCACTGTGTGGTGTCCAGACAGGGCTGGGCAGGGCAACTTGCCCAACCCTGGTGTGGTTGTGGCGGTCCTGGCCGCTGGAAAATGTCAATCAGGTGTCCAAATGGACTGTTAATTACAGGCTGAGGCAACACGGTGGTGGATATTAACACCGGCTCAGCAGAGCTAGGAATGTAAATAAACAGAGAGCGGTATGGATAGAAGCGAGCCATGTTTGCTCTCTCCTTGTAAGAAAGCCATAGCATGTCATGCCTGTCTGAGATCCAGGCCAACGGGAAGGTCCCAGGCTGGTAACCTACTTCCTATTGGTCTTTGAGTTTGTTCATATGTTTATTCAAAGGCCAGCCATTGCTGAGAAAATGTATACCATATTTTCTTTTTCAAAGCATGCCATATTTTATGGATGTATGTATGTATTTAATTTATTTATAGAGAGAGGAAGACAGAGGGAGAAAGGAGAGGCAGAAACATGGATGAGAGAGAAACATTGATTAGCTGCCTCCTGCACAGCCCCTACTAGGGATCTAACCTGCAACCCGGGCACATACCTTGACTGGGAATCGAACCCAGACCTCCTGGTGCATGGGTTAACTCTTACCCACTGAGCCACACTGGTTGGGCTATGTGAGCAACTTTCTTTAGGGCAGAGTACCCTTATTGATACAGAGAATTCAAGTTACGCTTTATAGTTACTGTACTTTAAATAACTCTTACTGGAAGAGCATCAACAATGTCTATATCATTGAAAACAAACAAGCAAACAGAAACCCTGAATAGAGAAGGAATGAGGAGATACAGGAATCTCATGGTTCTGATTAACTCCAGGGAGACTGAGATTTAAATGCAATTTGTCGTTTCTGCCAGAAGCAGGTTTAGAGCTTCATGTTTACCTGTAATGTGTTAGTAGTTTGCAACATTGGTCTCCACATACTTTTCTTGGAATAATTAAAATATTTAAAATCGAAGTGATGGACAGGATTCTGAGTTATATTAGTACTAGAGGCCCGGTGCACAAAATTTGTGCAAGAGCAGGCCTTCCTTCCCCCGGCTGCTGGCATGAGCTTCCCTCTGGCCACCAAGAGACACCTGGGACCCAGGCTTCCCTCATAGCCCCAGCTTCATCTAGAAGGTCATTCGGAAGGATGTTCGGTCTAATTAGCATATTATGCTTTTATTATTATAGATTCTGTGCTGTCTAGGGTAATCATGAGCCACAAGTGGCTACTTAGTACAAAAATAATGTGACTAGTCCAAAGCGAGATGAGTTTGATATATAAAATGCACAAAGACTTAGTACCCAAAAAAACCCTGACACTTGTAACCTATCTCAATAATTTTAGATTTATTGCATGTCAAATTGATATTTTAATGCATTGAATTTAATAAAAAATATTATGTTAAAATAATTTCATGGGATTCTTTTACTTTTTAGGATGTGACTATTAGAAAATTTGCAATTTCATGTGACTTATATAACATTTCTTATTAGTCATCACTAGTATTAGACTTTTTTTATTTTAAATATTTCATAATTAAGATATTTAAAATGAAATTAAAAGTTTGTTTTAGTTAGAATTGTCTTTACACAGAAAATATTTTATTTTAAAGATTGATAATGTGCCCGGCCAACATGGCTCAGTGGTTGAGCTTGACCAGGAGGTCATGATTCGATTCCCGTTCAGGATACTGGTTGTGGGCTCAACCCCCAGTGTAGGGCATGTAGGAGGCAGCTGATCAATGATGCTCTCTTTTCATTGATATTTTTTATCTCTGTCTCTCTTCTCCTCCCTCTCTGAAATAAATGAAAATATAGTAAAAGAAAAAGGTTGATAATGGAAAACTATAACAACTTGTATACAATTATTACATTTTATCCATCTCCTTTTTCCAAGCACAGGAGAAGTTATATTTTAGATATCTGGAGTGATAAGTAACAATTTCTAACTCATTTTTTCTGCTTCAAAGAGATAGAATAAAGCCCATGTTCTTGTAATAGAAATCTGCTCATTAACTAGGTTTTTAATTACTTTCATTAGAAGATCTTCTTGACTTCTCCTGACCTTCTTCATACTCATTACTAACTGTTGTGAAGCTTGAAGACGAAGAGTCTTAACTTTGGGCCAAATCATCCATGAGATAGCTTATAATTCCAGGAAATTACAATGATTATGATAAGATGGGTAAAGATATTTTTCTATAATGAGCCTTAAGAATTGTGTTAATATTAATTTTTATGACTATCAGAATCATACAACAATAAATTTTCCTTATCATGCCCTCAAGCTTTCAGATCTTAATTGAAAATCCTTAATTTAATTTTTAATTAAATTTATGAAATATTTCCCTACATCATATATAGAATATTTACTAAAAATTCCACATTGAAGTTATAAAGAATAGTAAAAGGAAAATAATTGTCCATAAGCCCATCATCCAATACATAATATTTAACATTTTCTGATATTATTTTTATTCAATGCATATATCTATATTGTTTTTAAGAGTAATATTATATACTTATGAATTTTTATTTTATTGTTTAAGGTATTATATGTCTCATTTTTTCCCCTCATTGACCTTCCCCCCAACCTCCTCTACCTCCAATATATATATATATATATATATATATATATATATATATGAAATATTCATATAAGTCAAGCATTGAATGGCAAGGCTTAACATCCAAATGAGTGGAGAATGAGAAGTAGAGCATTTTCAATAGAAGAAGTAAAAAGTGTTAGTGCCTTAAAAAAAAGCATGGCACTATGAACACTAAAGATGTTTAAACATATGCAATCCTATAATCTAAGGGATATAATCTAAGGGTGGAGATGTAGAAAAAGTGCAGGTCAGAGAATTATAGCTATTGTGAGTCATAAGAGACTTTCCTCAAGTCATTGCTGTGTAATGTGAAGGATTCAGAAAACCTTGTAGTACAAAAGCATTCACCAATGCTATACCATGAATACAACATGGAAAATGCTGTCAAAAGAGGTGGTAGAGTAGACACATGATTAAAAAGGCTGGATGCAATTTCACTGAAATTACAGGCAAAATTTTGGATGAATTACACAAATAGTAGAGGGATATGAAAGAAGTATAGGTGATTTAAAAATTGTAAAGATAATAAAATTGGCTAGAACTTCTGAATTGATGCCTCCTTCTTCCTTAAGCTTGATACCCAAACTCTTGAACTAAATAGGTGAATGCTGGACTAATATTATAATCGCAACCAAGCTGCAGGTGTAGCTAGGAATGGGGGTGCCAAGTCCAAAAAGTCTGGGTTCAAACAGCTGATTAGTAGCAGACATAAGAAGGTGCTTTTATCTGTTAGTCACTGACCAGAATATGCAGAAGTATTATACATCCCTATCCCAGGAAACCTCAGATAGCATTTATGATGTTTCAATATACATTCTATAGCTACAAATGAAAAGAGACACTTAGAAAGTGCAAAATAAACTTGAGTTGGAAATAATTTGGCATTCTCCCCTTGAATGATCTATTTTCACAACTAGCAAAACATTGTATCAGAGGCCAAAAAAAGCACAGTACATAATGATTACCTAGAAAAAGCAGAAACACACACAAATGCGTACACACACAGAGTGGGCTCGGATTCTGATGCCTGCTACCGATCAGATGATCAGATGTTCAATCAAGATTGCTAATGTACTTTTAGTAGGCCTCCTATCCTTTAAAAGCAGGTAATTCGAATTATTCACAGATACTCTGAAACCATGAATAATTCATTCCTTCACATCAATAAAACAATTATTGAATATTTCTGTTCTTTGCTTTGTCTCAATAAAATTGCTTGTGTTGTGGCACTGTCATGAAACTAAACTTTCTAAATATGTCAAATTAAAATGATCCCTCAAGGACGGGAAATGTTCAGCAGATGAAGAATTTCCTAAAAGCTCCATATGTACAAAAGCATTTCAGGGTTAAATATTTAAAAAAATATTCTATGCCAATACATATACCAGTGTAATGTATTTTAAGTTTTAACTAGGTATTTTTAGCCTTAGCTAGATACTTCTTATGCATAGTAGTTAAAACACAATATTATATGAGAGAACTTTGGCCATATTTGGGAAAACAATTGAGACTATTTTATAGGTTCAAAGCAGTTTGTGCCTGGTTGAAAAGTTGGATAATAATGTGTTTGGTGCTGTAAGATAAAAATACCAAATGGTTCATTTCTGAATTTTCAAAATAAAATTTTGGTGGATTATTCTAAGAGAATAGACCCAAAAAAATCTCAATGCAATTTATAAAAATTCACTTAATATGTTTAATATTTTTGCAACATTATTTACAACCAAAAGTTGACATTTCTCATATTATCTATGGTAATTATATGTTATTCTCATTTATGGTGGTTTTGAGGTAAAATTTTATTGAAAAGGATTTTTAATCTAAAAAGGCGATAAAGAATATGTTATATTCTGAGAATAAATATCTGAAATAATTTGTGGCAACATACTTATTTTATGAATGATTTCTATTAATTATAAAAGAAAACAAAGCTTATTTTTTATGACACCTCACTGTCTTTCTCTCTGTGTACTCTCTCACACAAGAATGCCACACAAATAACACAAATACATGCATGTACTATTTTTGTATATATATACTTATATGCATAAAGAGTGTGTTTATTTATACACATATAGTCACATACATGTTTGTCTCTGTGTATGTGTATTACATCGTGGAATTGTTAAGACTTGAGTCTTTTGGGAAAACCCATTATGAAATACCTAAATATATAATTAAAACTTTTGATAAACACTTAGAAGAAATCCACAGCACTCTTAGAAAAATGAAGAAATAAATATATTGGGAAGGGCAAAGTGACCCCAGGCTGGTCGGTAAATATAAACCAAGGACAGTCTTGAATGTGCAAACTCAGCATCATCACTCATTTCCAATTCGCACGTGTGTACTAACTCAAGCAGTGTGCAGATCCAGCATTTGGAAAGTCTTAACAGTGAAAGTCACTTTAACAGGAACATTAATAAGATCAAGCATCACTGTGGATATGTACGGTTCTTCATGTGTTCTCAGTTTCAGCAGGAAGTGAAGGAACCAGGATTTGTGAAGCAAGAGTAATATTCCTACAGCTAAGTACATTCCATATAAAAAGCGCTACTTTCCTTCTCTGACTTCTATAAGCAGTTCACTGTTAATTTTTCTAGCCCTATGAAATAAGTCCTAATTGGGCTATGTTTATTGGAGATTTGGGGAACACAAACTATTGTATTTGCATTTTAATCCCTTCACTGGCAGTCATGTACTAGTGTGAACAAACTAGGTTAGGTTTTACTCCAATTTTGACTCACAATGCCATGAAGAATGCAGAATCGAAATTTGCCTCTTCTTGCCAGTAAGTTAATTTGCTTACGGTAGGATTCTCTGGGTGAAGGTCAGCTGAGTTCTCCTTGTCATTCTCCAATATAACATGTGTATGTGCTTCTTTGGTCAGTTAGAGACATCTGTTTTCTACTTGTTGTTGGTATTCTCCCAATTAAAATGAATAGAAAAAGTCTATTTCCCCATTTTTATTATCAGCATCTCTACAAATGATGGGTGATGCCTGTTGTGGTTTTCCTTTGGCATAGTGATGTCCTTAGACAACAAACCCTCTGGGGCTCTAAGGAAATGGGGCAACAAAGAGGAAATGTGAATGAGGACTCGAAGAGCCAAGATTAGGAAAGGGTGGGAGTGATCAGACAAAATAGCCAAGGTTGTCACTTAGCTTCACTGATTCCCATGGTGCCCAGATTGTGGAGGCGATACAAACATACCCAGAGGAGGGATCAATCTCTGTGGTCTTCCGCCCCTCACCCCATATCTCCAGTATGATGAAGAGAAAACAGATTGTTAAGAGCTATAGGATATTGTGCTAAGTGAGATATGTCAGAGAGAGAGAAAGACAAATACCACATGATTTCATTTATATGTCAAATCTAAAGTACAAATTGGCATTTACAGAACAGTCACCAGGATGTAAAGTACAGCATAGGGAAGATAGTTACTAGTATTTTAATAAGTACAAATGGTGCCAGATGGGTTCTAAAATATCGGGGAGAACACTCTGTAAAGTATATCGTTATCTAACCACTATGCCGTACATCCGAAACTAATACAAAGAATAATGAATGTGAACTGTGTTTAAAAGATAATGTTGTATAAATAAAATTTTGAGTGGGAATATAAATGATTGTGTCTGGAAAGCAGAAAATGAGAGAGTAGCTTGTGTCTAGGTGGTGGAATGAATTTAGTCTGGGCAGGACCAGTAAGGCTTGAAGAGCCTTTATCTTTGGAGGTAAGCCATCTTCCAAACACCCATTGCCAAGTGACTCATGGAGGACTTCAAGGCAGATCTGATGCCAAAGTCTGAGCGTTCTCTAATGTGGCATCTTGCCCCTCTCCTGATATCATCGGAACAAAGCTGCCCTTGCTCTAGTAATAAACCACGTGAGAGAGTGAGTACCAACAGTAAACTAAAAATTTTTAAAGAATAAACATTTTGGAGGTGAGATTACATCCCTAAAGCTGTCTTTTCCTGAGACAAGGCTCCCTCTCTATTGGCCTGTGGCCACGTATTGAACGAGAGCCCTTCTCTGGGTTTTACAGACGGAGAGGCGACACTGGCATGAAATCAGACTTTTTCGGCAGAGCGGGGTGGCTGTGATTGCTGGGGAGCTCCAGGAGAAGGGTGACTAATGGCAAGGAGCCGCCGAGAATAATCAGAGCAGAAGAAGGGTGAGCAAAGGGCTGAACAAGCACGCAAAGCTCAAGTCGTTGCCTCTGAGAGCTGAAACCTCTGAAGAAAGGAGTCTCGCATATTGATTCCCTCATTCCTCTGCCTAGTGGCCTGGATTGCTAATTAGGGGGCTGATGTCCTGGTCTCAAGCGAGACACATGCTGAGGATTCAAATAGCAAAGCTGTCCTTACACCAGCCACCGCGAACACACACACACACACACACACACACACACTTACACACAGCCACACACACACAACACACACACACACAGGCATGCATACACACATGTAGGCACGCACACACACACACAGGCATGCATAAACATACATACACACAAGGTGTCAAACCTTAAAATACATGTTGTTACTTTATCTCTAAACACTTTATTAGACTTTCATTTTTTATTTGTGCCTAAGATTTTGTTAGTATATTTTGGAATCTCTTATAATTAAATTTTTATCAGCATCCTTATCTGCAGGAAAGCCACTGTATTCAATATAGTGTTTATCATTCTTAAGCATGAACAAACATTACCAGTGTTCTGACTGCTTCAAGTTTATATAATACTGTGCATAGCATTTTGCTTTTTTTATAACGCACAGCATTTTATGGGGTTATTATGCACATTGATATATTTTATTAGTAGTAGGAACAGTATTTTTATTTTATAAATATGCAACAATTTAACTATAAATTTACTGTTAGTGAGCGGTTTCATATCCTTTATCTGTAATATGTTTTTCTAAAATCAAATCATTATGATATTAAGATTGTCACAGTGGCTATTTTGTTTAGTGTTTGTTCAGATAATGTTTTTTCAAACCCTTTACTTAATCTTCTTGTGGAATGCACAATATGTGTCTCTTATAAACATAACAAATTATATATTTAAAAAATCCAATCAGATAATTTCTGATGCTAATTAGTAATACTATTCTAATCATCCTTAAAAAATTGTTTGCATATTTAGACTGAAAATTACAAACCCTAGGAATCTTTCTTTCTCATTCTTTGCCTTCACTCTTTTCTCTATATTTTCTGCTGACTTAAAATTGCAATGTTCTTTATTTCCATCTATAGACTCTAAAAGTTTTCATTTCTTTTCTTTACGAAATAACTTGCATTAAATAATCAGTTCTTTTTCTTCCCCTCCCTGCAAACCCTTCCCCCACCCTGCCTTCTACCCTTTGCAGTTTCATTTCTGTTTTTTTATTTTTATTTTTTTTATTTACAACCTCTCATTCTTTTATGGTTAGGGTCTCTCTATTCATCCACTTGATCAAATTTTGCTCATCTTCCTTTCCTGAGTTTCTAGAAAAAAAGCCAAGCCTATAATAAGGATTAAAAGTATTGTTCCCCAAATCTTAACAATTGTCTCTACTCACAGGGTATCTTATATAATAATAGAGGGATATGCAAATTGTCTGGGATGCTGTAATGACACAACTGCTCAGCAGGCAGCATGCACCGCAGGTGTGAATGGGTAGGGCCTTGCAGCGCCGGGGACAGGGGTGTGGCCAAGGTGGAGGTTAGGCAGGTGCACACAGAGGAAAGCCTCTGCTGCAGGCCTGCCCCTGGGATCCACAGACCTCCATCACAGTTCAGCCAAGGGTCTGCAGGTATCCCCCAGCTCTGGCCTGCCTCTTTGGGGCAATCCATTGAGGAGCTCCAGATGGGTAGGTGGGGCTACCTCTTTGGGGCTATGGATAGCAGGGTTTCTGCGCTCTGACAGGTACAAGCCAGGTTGGGGGATTGCCTCCTCTCCGAGTGCACAAATTCCATGCACCGGGCCACTAGTGCTTAATAAAGATAGAGGTTTTTCCATGGACAGACTCATTCACTTAATACTTTCATCTGCTTATTCTTGTCACCGTTCATAATATGTTAGAGGGTCTATCCATCCCAGTTAAGACATTGGTGAAAGAAATTCATCTTCAACCTACTTATTCTTTTCATTCAAATCCTCCACTGCGTAGCGACTAGTTCATGGACAAAACTACCTAATGTCTCTCAGCCTCGGTTTCCTTATGAATATGGTCGGAATAGAAATACCTCCTTCACAAATTCTTATGAGAAATAAAAGTGATAATACGATGTTCCCAAGTCAAGACCAACGAACACAAGGCTGGTCCCTTTCCTTCCACATGGTTAGCACATTCATTTTACTTTGGATCTATATCTGGGACTTAGAATAAAGATCCCCAGAAGTGAGGTCCCAGGCCTCAGTCATCACCGTTTCATCGCATTGAATGGGATAATTGAGATGGTTGCCAAATCCTGTGATTGGCATGATTCTCAAGTTATCACCCAAGAAGCACGGAGACTTAAATCTTCGCCTGTACCTAGGGGAAGCATCTGTGTGAGTGGGAAGCTGAGAAAGGGGAAGGAGGTAGTGAGGCTTTCAATGAAGCTGTTTCTTAGAGCAACACTTCCTCAGTCACGGCGAGAGGATTCTAATTTTGACATGCTGTGTAAATGCCCTGTTGAAATCTGCAAACATGTGAGAGAAGGCATGGCCTAGATTCCATAATTCACTTAGCAAATATTTCTTGAGCCCCTGCTCTGTGCTAAACATTTCTCTTGATGCTGGAAATACGGACGTAAACAAAACCATTTGTTATCATCAATAGAAAAGTTACTTTTCCACCTTATTGTCACCAAGGACTCTCCTGCAAGGGAAACCCTGGGGCCTCTGGGGAAACAAGCTGGAGGTGACATCACACGTGGTTCTTGCTAAATCAGATAATTCCCATTCAGGCAACATCAGTAAGAGCATGTGGTCTGTCCAAAGGCACACTTTCTCACTTTACTAACTTCCCCGGCCCATGTCACATGTAAAATAGCAGGACACGTTGGTTTTTTGTATGCTATTTTTGGTCACTATAGTTAGTCATATTTTAAAACAAACTAGAACATTCTCAGGATAGTGTGTTCTGAGAGTCGTGGGCTCTAAGAGCATTTCGTGAAACCAGCTAAATTTAGCCTGGATGAATGTGGACTGAGCTGTCCTAGGAAAGCAGCTTTCACAAAATTTGAAGAAATATTCCAAGGGAGACTAGAAATACAATTTCTGTGCTTCTGGAGCCATGATTAAGATGAACATCTGCCAGTATCAATACCTTTAGGTAAAATGCAAAATTGCTCTTTAGAACAGTAGTCCTCAAAGTATTTTTCTGGACAAAGGTCACCAGTATCATTAGGGATTTGTTGGAATTTTGAATTCATAATTAACTGGATCAGAATATCCAGGGGGAGGGTCAAACAATCTGTGTTTTAACAAGCTCTGGTTTTCTTGGGCGATAATTGACATATAAATTTGTATATGTTTAAGGTGTACAACATGCTAATAAGATGTATGTTTATATTGTTAGATGATTACCACAATAAAGTTAGTTTACACATGGGTTACCTCACACAGTCACTGTTTTGTTAATGTGGTGGTGCTGAGAACAATTAAGATCCCTTCTTTTAGCAACTTTCAAGTCTATAATACAGTATTGTTAACTGCAGTCACCATGCTGCACATTACATCCCCACACATCTTATTACTGGATATACATATACACTGAGCAATATCACCTCATTTTACCTCATCCCTATCCCAACATTTTTAGGTTCTATAGATGAGATCATACAGTAGTCGTCGTTCACTGTCTGGCTTGTTTCACTTAGCACAATGCCCTCAAAGTTCATCTATATTGTCACCAATGACAGTATTTCCTCCTTATTTTTTTAAATATATATTTTATTGATTTTTTACAGAGAGGAAGGGAGAGGGATAGAAAGTCAGAAACATCCATGAAAGAGAAACATTGATCAGCTGCCTCCTGCACACCGCCCACTGGAGATGTGCCCTCAACCAAGGTACATGCCCTTGACTGGAATCAAACCTGGGACCCTTCAGTCTGCAGGCCAATGCTCTATCCACCGAGCCAAACCGGTTTTGGCTATTTCCTCCTTTTTAATAGCTGAATAATATTCCCGTGTGTGTGTGTGTGTGTGTGTGTGTGTGTGTGTGTGACATTTTCTTTAGCCATTCTTCTGTAGATGGCACTTAGGTAGTTCCCATGTCTAGGCTACTGTGAATAATACTGCAATGAGCACTGCCCCCAGTTTTTCTTGTTAACTACTAAGAGCCACTGCCTTAGCAGAAATTTAGAACACATTTCCTCATGTCTCCAGGCTGATCTCTTTCTAGCTCAACAGATTCGCATGCATTCCAGCCTTACTGGACTTCCACCCAAGCTTTCAGAACCCCAGCCTTTGTATATGGCGTTAACTCTTCAGTCCTCACTTCTCAATCTTCCCCTCCTGACAAATTCCTATACAATCTTCTCTGTTGTGTCAGTACCTCCTAGTCAAAGTTACTGGTCCCTTCTGGACTCAGAAAGTGTTTTTCATTATCATCATTAGACACTGACCTCTTTGCCTATTTAGACAAGAAACAGGTAAATGGCAATCCCTAAATTTCTAGTCACGGCACATTCCCTATTCTGTGTGCTTCAATTGAACCTCTAGAGATACCCATTATAGGCGATAAAGACTCTTATCTGTCTGAATAATTTTGGGAAATTTACTAAAGAGATTCAATCTACTGAATAAGTGAATGCAAGAAGGAAAAGTACAATTTGTGTGTCTAACTAACCATCAACCTTTCTGAACAGTCCAAACCCTTCTTTCCTGGGATCTCATGCTAAGACAAGGAAAGAGGATTCAAGGAAAAACTCCCTGGAAAATGTGAAGCCAGCATATCTAATCAGTTTGCTTCTGAGCTATATCATAAAGTCCAGGAGAGCATGAGGAAAATAATCCAAAATATTAGTGAAAAGTTGAAAAGATAATTATCTCTCCATGACCCCCAAAGGGAAGGAAGAAAAAAAAACAATATGTCCTCTCTGAGCCACAAATTTACAAGGTAATTTACACAAAATGTAATTCAGCAGAAATCAAATGTATTCTAACAGCGGTACTAATAGCTTACTTTTTTTTTAGCTAATGTTTTAATTTAGCTTCTGCCCCAAATCAGATCCTGAGACATATATTTAAGAGCAAGTGGTTTATTTGGGCAATAACCTCAGGAAATGCTAGAAAGGGGGTGTGCAGGCATATAGGGAGCCAGAAAGGCAACATAGAGTGTATTAAAGAGAAGATAATTGCTGTGGAAAACTGAGGTTCAGCCCCATTGGGGAGACCTTTTAGCTTCTGACTCAAGGGAAACCCCAAATGGGGTATTTGATCTTAAATTCCTATCAAGGACTGCTCCTCAGTGCCAACCATTCTCCTGGGGACCATGACCTTTCAGAGATCCCTACTCATCAGAGAGTTCAAGAACAGCAGGGGCCAAGTGTATATGGATGAAACATAACAGCTTTTGCTCTAGACACATACTCTGATCATGTGCACAGATTTCACAAACATAATCTAACAGAGAAGACTGTATAGGAATTTGCCACATCTTGATGAATTAAGCACTATTATTATACTGTTATCATCTCCATTTGACAAATGAGGACACTGAAGCAGAGAGAGGTATAATAAATGCCCAAAGCAACAACTGACAGGAAATAGTTGTACGCCCTCAGCATCCTGACCTCAGAATTCATGTTCTCAGAAACCACCTGGGAATTGCTATCAACCCATCTGGCTGGCATCGGAGATCAATGAAGTTTATCAAACCGTGACTCTTCCCATCGCTACGTACATGTGTCTGTTTCCCACAGCTTGCCAAGTTTCCTCTCCTAGAATCCATGCCTAATTACAACTGTCAATCTCTCATGCAAACCAAGCACTCCCTGGAGAATTAGTCATAGTGCGCCAACACCTACTCATGCAAATACCGTCCTACCTATTATATTGGGTCGGCAGCTAAGTAATTGCGGATTTCACACATATATGGCTTCAGTTGAATTTTTAGGTTTGCAGACGTAGTACAAATGTAAAACACATTTTGTTATTTGATAGTTGGCTATTCAGCTGTTAATCAGTAAAAAAAGTTTTTTGACCTGTTTTGTAGTTTTCGTTTGGCATTCGTTGAAAAATGGAAAATCAAAAGGAACATTTTCGTCATATTTTGCTTTTTTATTTCCGCAAAGGGAAAACGCATCGCAGGCTCATAAAAAGTTATGTGCTGTTTATGGTGACGAAGCCTTAAAAGAACGGCAGTGTCAAAATTGGTTTGCCAAATTTCGTTCTGGTGATTTTTCACTCAAAGATGAAAAACGCTCTGGTCGTCCAGTTGAAGTTGATGACGCCCTAATCAAAGCAATAATCAATTCAGACTGTCACAGTACAACACGTGAGATTGCAGAGAAGCTTCATGTATCACATACATGCATTGAAAATCACTTAAAACAACTTGGCTATGTTCAAAAACTCGATACATGGGTTCCTCACGAACTGAAAGAATCACAGTTAACGCAACGCATTAGCAGCTGCGATTTGCTAAAGAAACGTAATGAAAATGATCCATTTTTAAAACGACTGATAACTGGCGATGAAAAATGGGTTGTTTACAACAATATCAAGCGGAAAAGATCGTGGAGCAGGCCAGGTGAACCAACTCAAACAACATCAAAAGCTGATATTCATCAAAAGAAGGTTTTGTTATCAGTTTGGTGGGATTACAAAGGAATTGTCTACTTTGAACTCTTACCACCCAACCGAACGATCAATTCTGATGTCTACATTGAACAACTAACGAAATTAAACAATGCAGTTGAAGAAAAGCGGCCCGAATTGACAAATTGAAAAGGTGTTGTATTCCATCATGACAATGCAAGGCCACACACATCTTTGGTCACTCGGCAAAAATTAATGGAGCTTGGTTGGGATGTTTTGCCACATCCACCATATAGTCCTGACCTTGCACCATCTGATTACTTTTTGTTTCGATCTTTACAAAACTCCTTGAATGGTAAAAATTTCAATAATGATGATGATGTCAAATCGTACCTGATTCAGTTTTTTGCTAATAAAAACCAGAAGTTTTTTGAACGTGGGATTATGATGCTGCCTGAAAGATGGCAAAAGGTCATTGATCAAAATGGGCAATACATTACAGAATAAAGTTATTTAGTTCCATGAAAAAATTGTCTTTGATTTTTAAAAAATCCGCAATTACTTAGTTGCCGACCCAATACTTGGCTTCTAGCATTGTTTTCTCCTTTTTAAAATAATGACATGATCCCCTCCTTGGCTTACGTGTTTCAAACATTCGATTATTAGTTTACACCTCACCTTCTTTCCCCCTATACTACCCATGGTGGACCCATTTTCTCTTAGGTGAAATTGAGAGTCATTCCCATGGTTACTTCTCAGCTGATTTAGACTTTGAATAAATATCATAGCAGCATATGGGAGACCATCCAGGGGAAAGAAAAAAAGGGAAACCAATCATGAAAAGTTTGAAAAAAAGAAAACAAAACACTTCTTAGATTTTGCTGCTGTTTAAAATCAATGATAAATATTTTTCAGGGTATATTTTTCTATCCCAGCTTTTTCTTGCCCCTATCTGACTATGATGATTTTTTTTTGCTAGGGAAAAGCATCCTCTGTATGGCTCAACAGTTACTGAACTGATCTATCAATGCTAACAAACACTGGTTTGATTTAATCAAACCATTGGTTATTAACCAATGAAATAAGAAAGTTTGTATACATAGCCCTAGGTGGTGCAGAGATTAGTTCTGTTTTTTTTTCTGGAAAGATTTCACAAAAATATTCCAAGAGTTCAAGGAACAGGGGACAATGCTACTGGATGTCCTACCCATAACCTTGGCTTTGAATTTCTCTAGCACAATCTTAACAGAACTCTTGCTCCATATTGCCCACTTGGGCAGTGTATTATATTTATTATCAGTGAGAACAGTAACTTCCTGATTCTAAAATGTTATGGACTTTACATTCCCCATCACATTAAACACTCTTTTATTTCCCTATCCTATTTACCATGTATTTTAACTAAAACGTGTAATGGCTTCTTGCATTTGATTCTTAAACTTCTTTTAAAGTACTGAAGAATTGGTGCAATACCCTAATGATTTTCCAGAGGGAGAATGACTACACCTGGGGGGGGGGGGGGGGGCAACAGGGAATTAGAGAGACACCTGGAGGTACTCCAAATGTGCATTTTCTTAATAATTAGCACATCACACATCTAGTTAGCATCTCATACATAATCATAGAGTATGTATTTAATGAATCATCTTACTTTGCACTGTCAGAGGTTAACAGGAAAGCAAAATGGTTTGCTTATTTTAAAAATGAGACAGTTATTCTTCGGGCACACTAGGATTAGAAAATAGTGACATGCAGCAAATAAGCATCAATCACATGAGTTTTCAAAACACTGATAGCAAGAGATATATATGTATACATATCTATCACATCTGTCAAAACACCCTATATTTATATAGGTTAGAAAATAGCTACCTATATACATTTACGTTGTGACAAGTATATGAATATGCATGTGTAGTGTGATTGTACATTTCACTTTTAATCCAAGCCTTTCTGTCAAAATCCTGTCCCACGGTGCATTTTGATGCTGTGTATTCTTCCTCTTTTCTACTCGGTGAGAAAAGAGGCTTGTAAAACGAAGGATCATCAGTATTTTTTACCTGTATTTCTCAACCCTGACAAAAAGTGTTTCCGTAGGATCTCTTGAAATAATGATCCTGAGACAAAGTACATTTTTTCAAGCATGCTAACCAGGTTCAGTTGATTTTTTAAGGTACATGACCTCTCAGAACACTAACATCATATGGAATATCCATGTTAAAAGAGTGAGTTTTCTCTGATGCTCAGCACCACCACTTTTAAAAAAAAATGTTTTATTTTTTTAATAATAAGTATTTGATTTATTTTTATAATATTTGATTTTTCACAGAGGGGAAGGAAAAGGGATAGAGAGTTAGAAACATCGATGAGAGAGAAACATTGATCAGCTACGTCCTGCACACCCCTTCCTGGGGATGTGCCCGCAACCAAGGCACATGCCCTTGACAGGAATCAGAATCAAACCTGGGACCTTTCAGATGGCAGGCCAACGCTCTATACACTGAGCCAAACCGGTTTTGGCACCACCACTTTTATGACCCAACCACTGTCTGGTGATGTCATGACTAGGATCTATCTGAGAGAGGGAGGAAAGGGCTTCTTACAACAAGTGCCCTTAGACATTAACCAACATGTACGCACGTGGGGTAGCTGGCCTGTGCCCTGTCTGTGATGGGCACAGGACACCTTGGGAAGTAGGATTGGTCCCTTCTGCGGGAGCATCTATGAGGGATGCACAGGTGAGTAAGGATGGATGCTGCACCTGAACAATGACTTTCCTGAAAGGTCCTCTTCAGGACCCCTCTGACTGGCTACTGAGCTCAGCACTTCATTCATGGAGCTGTCCGCAGGGTCTCTCTCTCTTTCAGCTACTTCCCTCACCCCTTCGAGAGAACTTCCCCCAATGCAAACTCAGTTTACCCTCCTGGAATCTCTGCTAAAGCACGAATGAGGAATATCTGATTTTGTTTGTCCTGGTAAATTATCTTAATGTAATTGACTCTACATAATACATACACTTGGGGCTTTCCATTCTGTTGTTTAAAAGGTTTATATTGGAGCCCTAGTCCATGTGGCTCGGTAGATAGAGTGTCAGCCTACTGACCAAAGGGTCCCTGGGTGATTCCGGTCAAGGTCATGTACTTTGGTTGCAGGTTCCTCTCTAACCTGGGCCCTGGTCGAGGCTTGTGCAGGAGGCAACCAGTCGATGTGGTTCTCTCACATCAATGTTTCTGTCTTTCACTCTCTCTCTTAAAACACACACACACACACACACACACACACACACACACACACACAAACAGAATCAATGGAAAAATATCCTCAGGTGAGGATTGGGGAATTAATTAATTAATTAATTAATTGTTAAAGCCTAAATTGGAAATCAAGAAATTGTAATCTTGCCTGTTTCATTCTCTTTTGTTTGTGGCCCAGACCAAGGCAAAGGCCACACATAAGCCAATAAAGGAAATATGGGTACTTATTAATACGTAGATATTTCCTTGCTGTTAACTTCTATCAGTGCATTGTCACTCTGCAGGAGAAGGGACTCTTTTTCTGCATTTGGAGCCTCTTGCCTTTTTTAATAGGACATTTTACATACACAAGGGCTCCATACAGCTGGTGTTACTGAGTAAAAGATTCTGTAATCTTAGGGACAGAGGATTCTGAAGGTGCCCCAGCCCTTCTCTCTGTGCTTTTGTATCCGCAGCTGCAATTCCAAGAGTTCACAATGTCTTGCTTAATGTCAAGTAATATGACAATAAGACAGCCAACATTTTAATGCATTTGACAGTTGACAAAGCATATTTACATCTACTTCATTATTATTTTTAAATTATTTTTGGAGCAGTTTTAGGTTCATATCAAAACTGAGAAGACAGTACAGAGGTTTCACATATACCCTCCACCCCACACATGCCTAATCTCCCCAATTAGAAACACATCCCCAACAGGGTAGTACAATTGTTCCAATGGATGAACCTTCATTGACACTTTATAATAACCCAAGTCCATACTTTATCTGAGTGTTCACTCTTGGTTTTGTATTTCTATGGGTTTGGACAAATACAGACATAGGCAAAAGGTTGATAGTTGTGAGTAAATGAAACACAATTATTCTTGTATTACTATTTAATTATTGTATTATTTTCCACATAAACAACTGTAACCCTACTTTTGCCTCACCCTGTACAATAATTTGGATCATTATTGTATCACACAGCATATTTTCACTGCCCCCCCCCAAATTCTGTGCTCCACCTGTTCACCCCTCCTTAACATGTTTACCTGTGAACAACCGCTGACCTTTTTACTGTCCACTGTCTATACAATTTATTCACTATTAAGTATGATGTTAGCTGTATATATTCTTTGACAAGGTGAGAAAGTCCTCCTCTATTCCTAATAAGCTCTGTTTTCTTTGGGGAAAGGTTGTTTTGTTTTTGTCTATTTTTTGTTTTGTTTGTTTTTTTCATAAACTGGAGTTGGCTTTTGTCTGTGCTTCTTCTGTATCTATTAATATGATAATGTTAGTTCTCTTCTTTAGCCGGATAATGTGCTGGATTACATTATTGATTTTCAAATATTGAATCAGCCTTGCATACCTGGGATAAATCCCCCTTGGTTGTGATGTATGATTGTTTTCCTGTATGGTTGGATTCAATTGCCTAATATCTTATTGAGGATTTTTGCATCTATGTTCAGGAGAAATACAAGTCTGTAGTGTTTGTTTATTGCAATATCTTCCTTGAGTATAATGCTGGTCCCTCTCTGATATCGCAAAGGGGCTGCAGAGAATTTGCATTTCTTTCTGAGTTATTTGGTAGAATTAACCAGCAAACATTTCTAGGTGTGATGATTTCTGCTTTGGGAGATTATTAATACTACGCTATCTTTTTGAGGCAGAGAGATCCTTATTTCTCAGCCATGGCTCTATTTAGTATTTAGGTTCAGTGATGTATCATTGGCCATCTTTCCTCCAAGCAGCAGGCAACCTGCTGTGGCTCTATGAGCTGGGAAGCAAAAGACTTGAAAGCATCCCAGAAAGTGACCTTATCAGAAAGGCAATTGCATGGAAATTCATAATGAGTTTGTCGAGACACAAAATTCAGTAGAATTAAACCAATTCCCCACAAATTGTTAAAAAAAAATGTAGAGAATATAAAAATATATTTGTGCTGAGGTAATGAGCAAATATTTCTACTTCACACCTAAGTCATACTGTTGAAGATGGAGAGAGATTTGTAACCATCATGCAACTTGATTTCATATATATTTACATGAAATATATAAATATATATTTTATTGATCTTTCACAGAGAGGAAAGGAGAGGGAGAGAGAGCTAGAAACATCGATGAGAGAGAAACATCCATCAGCCGCCTCCTGCACACCCCCTACTGGGGATGTGTCTACAACCAAGGTACATGCCCTTGACTGGAACTGAACCCAGGACACTCCAGGCCACAGGCTGATGCTCTATCCACTAAGCCAAATCGGTTTCGGCTATATTTACATTTTTTAGGCATCTTCTGAAATACTGGAGGCTCTGGTGAGTTATAGAAAGTCCCACCAGTAGAGAACCAGAGAGCTAGTGCCTAGCCAACATACAAGGCTGTGACCTCAAAGTGATATCTGCTGTGTCACCTCTCCCTACCTTATTTCTCCTCTTCGTGAATTTGAAACATCTAAAGTCAATACGTCATATCATGGCTTAATATATATTTTTAAATGATGTATCACTTGTCTGTTTTTTCCTCCCATAAAACAACACTCACTCTCATTTGAAAAGAAAGGTCGTTGAATAATACTGATTTCAAGACTGTTTACATTTCGTGTAAATCTTGAACATTTATCATTCTTTTTTAGATAATGAGAAATAATAACATGCCTTCTTGAAAAACCGAGAATTTGACACCATCACATTACATTAGTTAGAGAGCACAGAAGATAAATTTTAGCATTTGTCAAGTATTACACACCACCCAGGCATATTTCATTAGCTGTTGTCAGAGGAACAGAAAACTGCCAATCACATTAACAACTAACTTCTCTTCAAAGCCATTCAACCGAGTTTAATTATGATTAAGTATATTTGAACTGCAGGAACATTAAATACACAAATGCCTCTTGGCAATATTTTTGGACTCCGCGGTGAACAACAGTTTTTGCTCAATAGGAAGAAACCTTTTACTGTATTCCAAAAAATAAAATAAAATAAATCAATAGGCACATTTGGTCACATTCAGTAGGGTGAATTCTGATTTTTCTTGGCAGGAAAAATACCCCCCTCCCCAAAATGCTCAGCTCTTATAGGGCCAGTCAGTCAGTCAATAATGCTACCATCACTTCAAGTCCGGAGCCTTAAAGATAGCTTAGATTCTTCTTTTAATTTTTGCCCATCACCATAAAAAGGTAGCCAGAGCAAACTAAAAATCACACATGCCATTCATGTCACTTATTATCCACCCTTTCCTCTCTGCTTTTGACATTTCTGGTTTTATTGTTTAGAATCGATAGATCATCAATAACTTTTCTTGGCACTTCTCTAACAGAAGAGCTGGGTTTCATACCTCTTGGTTCTCCCTTTTCCTTCCTCAATTCATTTCCCCAGCGTAAAAGGAGACTCTGAACATGGTTTCTCTCTGTAACATGTGTGAACATGGTTTCACTCTGTAGCATGTGTGCTGCAGAAACTAAGTAAATTGGAGGGAAGACTTCTGGGATGGTCAGGGGGTGTTTTCTGAGGTGGTGATGCTGGAGTTGGAAGGAGCTGATCAGGTCTCAGAGGGCAGATCTCATGGTCTAGTTGTCGGCAAACCACAGCTCCGAGCCACTCTGTTGACTAATGAGTTTGCCGACCACTGGGATAGGGGCTTAATCACCAGAAACAACAACAGCCTGTAATTATTGAAATAGAGAGTCTAGGTCAGTGGTCGGCAAACTCATTAGTCAACAGAGCAGCAAGAGCCACAGTTTGCAGACCACTGTCATAATCCACACACTCAACATAAACCATAGAATCACAATGGTCTCTCCATGAATAATTCCTTTAAGCAAATAGTAATATAGCAACTAATCACCAGCAGTACAAAGAATAAAGCTCAAGTTTATATTGCTCTGACTCCTGATTTCTATTCTCATTGTCTCTTTCTTCTCTCTCTCTCTCTCTCTCTCTCTCTCTCTCTCTCTCTCTCTCTCTCTCTCTCTCTCTCTCTGTGTCTTTCTCTCTTTCTCTCTCTCCCTCTTTCAATTCTTTCTTCAACACACAGTTCCTAATACTCCAGAATTGCTGCAATACAAGTTAATGTTGATGTTTCTCATATCTATACCTGGGAACCTATATTTCTCATTACCTATAATTAGCAAATGCCTCCATCTGCTATAGTCAAATGCCTCCATCGGTATAGTCAGCTAACATCTATCTGTATACCTCGGCACCTAGCTGACAATGTATTTATCATTTTGTTTCCAGGAAGACATTCCCACCTGACCAGTGTAGCTCAGTGGTTGAGCATCAACCTTTGAACCAGGATGTTATGGCTTGATTCTGGTCAGGAAACATGCATAGTGCGGGATATGCAGGAGGCAGCTGATCAATGATTCTCTCTCCTCATTGATGTTTCCATCTCCCTTCATCTCTAAAATCAGTAAAAATATATTTTTTAAATAAGAGGAGACATTCCCTATCCTTATAGATAAGATGGATCATCTGTCTCCTATTTCCCTTTTTAAAATAAAATCAATGTGACTAGTACATGGCTTCTCATTTATTTCTTTATAGCATTATATATGATAAACATTCTGTAAAGATATTATATTAGGCCTTTAATTAATTGAGTGCTTGTCTAGTGGTGCTCAATGACGCTTTGTTGAACCAAATTAAAAAAGATATGTTTCCTTTGTTTTGGAAAATATATTGCTTTTGATTCTCTAAGCTGCCAAATATCCACTTTATGTTTGACCATGCAACCACCCTCAAGAGCAGGGAGAAAGACCAATGCGGGAGGCATCAATATTCTATACCATGCATCCAATCAGAGCTTAGCTTCTACATCAGAAGGTGTGACAGATGCCTATCGGACATCAACTGCTTACAAATTTCCAATTTTACAAAAAAAAAAAATATTGAAGTACCTTGAGTACTGCTTAACATGAATATATTCTCAAGTAGAACAATAATTATGATAATTGAAATAATATGTTGCAATCATGGGAACAATATACTGTGATTGTTTCAAGAGAAAAACAATTGTTCTATAGTCTTGCGATAATAATAATAATAATAATAGTCTTTCAATAAAACTGGGTGAGTTGCATTATGAGGATTACTATTATTAGTGCTCCTGGTGCAGGAGGTTAGGGTTCTTCTCTATTTTTTTCTGAGGAGTTTATCCCTATCTCCCCACCCCTTTAGGATCTTATACAGCTTGGATTGCAGAAATGCTTATACCAGATTCATGCTATCAGAATGGCTGCATGTTAAAAGCAAAGTTTATCCTTAGAATGAGAAAATGTTGGAGGAAAAAAAACAGGGAAACTTCAACTCCATCAAGGAGAAGACCAGATAGAACCACGTGACTGGATATAACCCAAAGCAGAGAGGTGAGATGAAGAAGAGTGTGTGTGTGTGTGTGTGTGTGTGTGTGTATACACATGCATGCTCATAGATGGTCCTCCTGGGGATTCAGCAGGGGAGCAGCCATCTGCATCATAGTCTGAATTGTGTATCTTTGCATTCTTTTCTAATAATTATATTCTCCTTCAGACTACAGAAAACATCTTTTAACAAATAGTTTTAGAGAATACATAAATGGAAAATATAATCATAGTGGGCCATGAGCTAAAATCTATGAATCTGTTTTTCAAAAATGTACTCATACTCTCTCCTAAGTACAATACATCTAAAATTTCATAAAAGTTCCATTTTTAGGAACTTATGTCTTCACATGATTTCTTTACTTATAATTATTTATAAATTTTAGTTAGAAATGCAAGCTATTTAGAATAACACATTGAGTAATTATCCAGTGATTTTACTCAGCACCAATAGACAATCTTTATTAATCAGATTTAAATATATACATATATACATATATCCTCTCTCTCTTTAAAAAGACACAAAAACAAAAACCTCTCCACTTTGTACCAGGCCCAGGCTCGAAGAGCTTTTAGACCTCATCTGTAGTGAATGTAATCTTTTTTCCGTGTCTTTAAAACACCAGAGGGAATTACAGGAATCATTGGTTCACTGATTAGTACAAGCAATGGACCTAAATTATACTCAAAATCAGTTCTCTGAAGGGCTTTTATTGGTGGTCATTATTTGAGCATAAATGAATTTCTTAGCTATTTGGTGGTTGTTAGCCACCATAAAATAGGACAGATGTGGGATCATAGACAAATGCACCCCCAGGTAGAAAACACACACACACACACACACACACACACACCATGTTGTCTAGGGACAATGTATTCTGATGCCACATCCAGCCTGTTCATAAGCAGAGGAGCCCTCTTTCTATGTCACATGCATCAGCCTTAAATATAGCCTCCACGATGCACAGACTCAGAAATGTCATCTCAAGGCTGGCTAGGCAGGACATCTATTTAGAAAGGAGAGACACCAGGTTTTCTGTTTATTTGTTTGTTTGTTTGTTTTTATTAATCCTCACCTGATTAGATTTCCATTGATTTTTAGAGAGAGTGGAAGGGAGGAAAGGAGCGAGAGCGAGAGCGAGCGAGAGCGAGCAAGAGAGAGCGAGAGAGAGACAGAGAGAGAGAGAGGAACATTGATGTGAGAGAAACACATCCATTGTTTGTCTCTTGCACATGACCACATCTGGGCCAGGGATTGAGCCTGCAACCAAGTTATGTGCCCCTGACTGGGAATTGAACCCTTGACCCTTCAGTCCAAGGGCCAACGCTCTAACCACTTAGCAAAACTGGCTAGGGCAAGAACACAAGTTTTGATTACTTTCCGGGAACATACTAAACTTTTAAATGGTATGTACATAGTCCCCACAAAAAGTGATAGTCTGTCAACTAAACATACATCCCCAATACCCTCTTTATTACTATGATTTTCTAGAAGGTCTTTCCACTAGTCCTCGGGGGAAAGATTATATACAACACGGAAGTCAAAACTATGAAAATGTCTACAGATATTTGTAACTCTTCATTTTGCAAGTGATGGACAGTCACATTAAGACACTACTGTTTAAGAGTCAGTGTGTTTGGGGGACAATAGGAAAAGAGGAAATTTAAAGAAACTTCAGAAAAGATATACTGATTAAATATTGATTAAACAGGAACTTTATCAACCATATGATTTAATTCATCAAATGCAAAGTTGTGTTTGGCATTTTTCTAGGGGAGGTGTAACAAATAGCTTAACATATAAATACATAGTGAATATTCAATAACTTAATATTTGAATAGTGTAGTGTAAGCCTTTACTGGTAGGCCATTTTGGATGGATTGATAGTACTTTCTGGAGTGCTGATCTGTGAAGGATTTCAGAAACCATGTCTCAATAGGAACCTGTTGAGATAGATTGGTGATGTCTCTTACAGGAAAAGGAAAGAGAGCAACACAGTGCTGTCAGACACAGGTAGAGACTTATTTCAAGAGAGTGTGCACGCTATCTATGGTAGACACATGGCAGGTGTAGACCAAACAGAGTCCTACCATAGTCGGACACCATGTAACACCATCTCTGTTATATGGGAACCCAATCAAGGTGTGTTAGGAGCACAGAACAGAAACCTCCAAGTCTTCTGTGTGAGTCTAAGGGAAGTTTCACAGTAGAGGAAACTTGGATTGACTCCAGAAGGCAGAACCTGGAGAGGTAGGAGTCATCCACTTGAGACAGAAAAAAAAAAAAAAAAAAAAAAAAAAAGCATATGCAAAAGTCACAAAATCGAAAAAAATGTATTTGGGAAACTTTAAGTAGATTAATTTTTACTTCAGCACAGAGTATAAGGAGGACTGTTAAAATTGAGTCTGGACAGGTAGACAATGGCGGGATCATAAGCAGACTGTCAACATCCTTGAATGGGTCTCAATTGCATGCTGTCAGTGGCATGTCACCAAAAAAAATAAAAAATCTGTCTCTTTCAAATGGATTCATTGTTCTCATGCTGAATGCACCTGGTCTTTAACTCCATCCGGTTTTCCCCTCAGACAGAAGAGTCCCTTCATTCCCCCCCACAATCCTCTTCCCCCATTCTTGACTTAGAGACACATTAGTATGAACTGAATAGGTCGCTGCTAAAATGCCATCTTTGTCAAGGCACATTCTGAAAACTCTCTCTGTGGGGCACACCATGAAAAACAAGAGTCGACAGAACAATTAATGAAGGGAAGCCAACGACTGAACTGCACAAATCAATTTTGCGCTTCCTTTTCTTTTCCAATGTGTCTCCATTTATATTTTAATACTCTGTCTCAGCTTAATTTTCGAGAATATATTTTCATGTCAGAATCTTTCGATGGACCTAAATAAAAGTAAATTAAAATGGAGATTGCTGTGGCTAGGCAGCTGTACATATGGATTTTAAGCTTGATGGGAAGTGAAAGGCATTCCTTCCTCATCCTTCTTAATGGAACCTAGAATGATCAGCCAGCAGAGCTTCGATTTCGGAATTCAGTTATCTGTTCTATCTACAGGTTTCTGCTTTGCTCTGTTTTTGTTTGAGCTTGGGATGGTGGAAAGATGAGAGGCACTGGAGTCAGGCACACCTTCTCTCATCAATTTCGGAAATTTGGGTAGATTACTTGGCTTCTTTAAGCCTAATTTACCCTGCTCTACAACTCTGAAATAGTTACTGTGTGCTTTCAGTAAGAATATATACAGTATTTTTCCGGTGTATAAGACGACCCCCTAATTTTACAGTTAAAACATAGGTTTAGGCCTATATTCGCTGTATAAGACTACCCCCCACTTCTGAGGCAACACCAGTTCTTTTTTTAATAGACCACCTCTCTGACTCTGGCCAATCTGAGCAGGCTTTATTTCGTTTCAAAAGTCGTCTTATACGCCAGAAAATACGGTATAATAGCCCTCATCGGTATGGCTCAGTGGTTGAGAGTGAACCTATGAACCCAGAGATCATGGTTTGATTCCCAGGTCAGGGCTCATGCCCAGGTTGCAGGCTCCATGCCCTCTTGGGGGCGTGCAGGAGGCAGCTGATTAATTATTCTCTCTTATCATTGGTATTTCTCTCTTTCCTCTCCCTTCCTCTCTGAATCAATGAAAATATATTTTTAAAAGAATATAAATAATAAAAGGAATACAATGATAATTATGTTTAGATGTCCAATTGTCATATAGAAAATTTTTCAAAGACTAATATGAGATTATTCCCTACATCTAGCAGAAATTATTAAGCTACAACTGAAAATAGTCATGAAGAAGACCTATAGTGAAAAGGACACATGTTGTATCATGAACATAGAGCTACATGTGTGAAAAAGAGTAGAGATTGTGACATATAAGTACAACAAAAGCAATTTCAGTTCATTTTTATAGACACATTCACTACAGTCATCAGGTCTTTGGTGAAAGGATGAAAAAAAGAAAACTAGATAAAAAAGATGAGACAACAGACATGCAAAAATGCAGTAAGGTAACACTTGACTGAAACAAAGGATTTGCTTTTCTCCAGTTGGTTCCTGGGCCTCACTCAATGGAATGGTGCTGAGTTCCCTACCTAAGTGAGAAGTGGGTCCGAGTGTCTATTTAACTGGCCTGACCACTACCTGGTCTATACTTGAAGGCACCTAAGGACTGGATTCTATCTCTCACAGTGAGGCATTTTGGAAATGTTTTCTCTGATACCTTCAGGGAGAAATTCACATATTGTATTTCATTTGAGACACGTATAGGAACCTCTGCAGGTCAGGTGAGTCCCCTGGGGAAAGGCAGTGCTAATGGAAATGCACTTGTGCATCCGTCTTTGTAAACATTTGTTTTTGTGGTTTATGATGTGTTTAGTGTTCCCGGGCTATATGAAGTCAAATTATAATTTGAAATGTGTTCCCATAAAAAAAAGTATCCCTAAGTTACAATAAAGTATCAGAAACTTGCTTATGTGAAAATTCAATTTTCTTTGTTCCTACCTATCATTAAGCATTGATTGATACCTCCCTGCTTAAAGAGTCAGGGAGAAAAATGTATTGTGCACCTACTATGATACTCTCATGCATTTATTACATAATTGAATCCTCATAATAAAATATTGAGACTGAATGTTATCAGCATTTTATGGAAGGAGAGACAAACTAAGAATCACGGTGATTAAATAATATGAGTATTTGAAGAGCTGTGGCTGACAAGCAATATAAGGCATATGTAATTTGAAGAATTACTTGGATCCAACCAACATCAACCAAATCTTTAAAAAGCACTGAGGTTATGGATACAATAAAAATGACTTTTGAGAAGGCCTTGACTTCAAGAGGATTTTAGTCTACTAGAGAAAAGAATTTCCCTTTCCCTGTGAGTTTTGAGAAGTCAAATTGAAATTTGACTTGTAATTCATGAATATATTTTACTTTATTATAGTCAATAAATTATTAATGTATAAACATAACAAAATTTCCTTGTGATATATATATGTATATTTATATACACATTAGTCATTACTTTACATATTTTCATTTTAGGTGAATAACTTGATTGAACATGATATGTATATACATATGCATATAGAGATGAGACTTCATCTATATAAAGCTCATATACAGTGTGTATGTATATATATATATATATATATATATATATATATATATGCCTAAACGACAATTATGACTGAACAGCTAATCAACTAGTCATTGTGACACACACTGACCACCAGGGGGCAGACACTCAACACAGGAGCTGTCCCCTGGTGGTCAGTGTGCTCCCACAGCCCCTAGCCCAGCCAGCCAACTTCCTGCAGCCCCTCCCCATCAACCTCCAGGCTGGCCTTCCTCAACCCCCAGGCTGGCCTTCCAATAGGCCTCAACTGCCAGCCAGGCCAAGGGATCCCACCCATGCACGAATTTGTGCACTGGACCTCTAGTTGAAACTATAAAGCTTCAAGTTCATTTGAAGTTTAAACAAGCCTTCCTCATAAAAGTGTTCTTTTGTACCATTTTATTGACAGTCAAGAAAGAAGTCAGGAGCAAGAAAGAGCATCATAGTTCCACTACATTTCTAATAGCTGCATTCTTCCTGTTTTTCTAACAGTGGGATGAGGGTCTGGGGCCAGTGGTGCACGCAACTTCTGTATGTTTATAACTCACCAACTCAGCCCGCACAATACCAAGCTCATCCTGGTCTCTACAAGTCCAACTCCCAAATGTGGGAAAATAAATGTCTGTTACTTGATTCCCCCCATATTTGGCACTTTGTTAATGCAACCCTAACAAACTGACACAAGTGGCATGGATTTCCCCAAATCACACACAGGTACAGTAAAAATAATGCCAGGATGAAAACCTAAATAATCAGTTTCCTGCTTCAATTTTTGTAAGACTCCACCTTCATATTTAAAAATCCAATGTTATTTTTTTCTGTGTCATTTTTACTGGTGGCAGTGTACTGCAACAGCAGATGAAATTATATTTGATGGTATATTTGTGGAGATTTATGTTCTTAAAGGAAGAAAGTGATCAGGATTTTGCATCTCCTCATTGTCTCTATCTAGCTCTGTGCCTCATATAAAGAAACATAAAAATGAATAGCTGGCATGTACTAATATGTAAAAAATGAAGTTAAACTCCATTTCATTTGTGACCTATATCCACTTGACCATGCTGAAGATAAATATATTGACTTTCACCTGTTGATATTCTCACAAAGGCAACTATTGGACATTTGGCAAAGTCTGGAGACATTTTTGATTATCCTATTGGTAAGTGGAGTGTTACTGGTGTCTAGCAGAGACTAGGGTGCAGTAAATCAACCTACAATGTAGAGGACAGCCCCTCACAGTGAATATGTTATCTAGGCTAAATATCAATAGTGCCAAGGAGAGAGAGAGAGAGAGAGAGAGAGAGAGAGAGAGAGAGAGAGAGAGAGAGAGAGAGAGAGAGATTAGTGATTTCAGAGAAGAAGGGAGAGAGATAGAAACATCAATGATGACAGAGAATCACTGATTATTTGCCTCCTATATGTCCCCTATTAGGAATCAAGCCCACTACCCAGGCATGTGCCTTTTACCAGAATCAAACCCGAGATGCTGGTCAACACTCTATCCACTGAGCCAAACCAGCTAGAGCCCAAGGATTTTTTTTTTTAAAAAAGTTGATTAAATAATATGTGTATATGATGCATACTTTTTTTTTTCCTTTGGAGTACTTTCAAAGAACAGAGCACTGCACTCACTCTGCATGCTACTGTACTCTTCTTAGAGGCATATGATGACCAGCTTAGGTGGATGTGATGGTCCTTCTCTTTCTTTCTGGGGAAGTCCTTTCTTCTAATGGAATCCATCTCATATTCTCACACATGCATTATGAGGGAAGGAAGAATTAAGATTCAGGTTGACAGTAACTCAAGTATGCTTTTCTGAACAACAAGGCCTGGTGTCCAAATTCTGTAGGAGGTGAAGATCCCTCTGCTAGGGAAGCCATCTGCTTCCCCCCATGAAATGACTAATGATCAGAAGTTGCTGGATGTTGTGATCGTACTCTCAGTTCAACAAGCAATCTGTGGAATTCATGTGGGGATTGGCTCCGTAAAGTCTTCCTAGCAGGGACTGCAGCTCCACAGGAGAAAAGGGTCCATGTCACATGCCTTTGGGCTCCTTTAGAAAAATATGTCAAGAACATCTTAACCAGGGCTGTATGCTTTTGATTCCACTTCTAAGAATATTAATTAGAACGGGTAGTGATTGCCAAAATTCAGAGTCAATATGCTATGTTAAGACAAGTAAGTTGAAGACAAAAGAGGCATGATTTATATTAACACAAGTAATTTTAGGAGCATTGGCTCTGTTATATCGAATAGCATTTAGAGAGGGTAAATAATAATCGATAACGGTAGTCAAAATCTCAATCCTGCCCAGTATGAGTCTACTCTTTCGAGCTAAATAAAAGTTTGCTCAAAAGCTCTATCAGAAATCACTCCTCAGGGAGTATATCTTTTTCCACTAAAAAGAAATTGGGGAGAATGATGGAGAAATGGATATTCATGAGCTTGGGTGTTACCTATTCACCACCTAATCTATTCCTTGTAGCAATCGTACAGATGGATATTATTGTCTTTCTAAAATGAGAGTACCACAGCAGGCTTTTTCCTTGCACTCTACCCAAAGAGCCTTGCACACTGACTGGCATAGAAGTTTAGTTAGATATCTGTAGACTAAATGAATGAGTGGAGACTCATGGGTTAAGGAAAGTTGTCAAACAAGTAGTAAGTATCTGCTAGATTTTAACCCAACTTTGAACTCCTAAGCCATATGAAACAAAAATTCTAAAAAAAAAATCTTTGAAAAATTCTCAGTGGAAAACAAAATAGAGATTGTAGCCTTTAACTGTTGTTATATAACCAATATCATCAAAGTTTAATGGCTTAAAATAGCAATAATTTATTTACTGATTTTTTTTGTCTCATGGCATGTATTTGGGGTAACATTGGTTAATAAAATTACATAAGTTTCAGGTGAACATTTCTATTACACATCATCGTGTATTGTGGGTTCACCACCCCAAGGAAAGGCTCCTTCCATCACCATTTATTCCCCCAGCTATAATGTATTATACTTAGGTTTCATTTCTATAAAATGGCCATTGAGACTGTGCTCAGCTATGTACTTCATATTTGGCTTCCCACAGATGTTTGAGGTCAACTGTAAATCAGGTAGGCGGCTCTACTGATCTTGGCTGAGATCATCCATTGGACTCAAAGTTGTCCCAATGTCTGTAACACTGCATTCAAAACAAATAAGGAGACCAGAACAGATGTAGGGGTTGAGAAAATACACTCCAACTCTTAGATGGAGAAGTTTCAAAGTGACAGAAAGGAAGTCAATGCAGAGAGCAGACTGGGCCATTTTTTGCAAATAATCTACCATAGAAAGAGACTAGGAGACCAGTTCATCCATTTCTCCTTCCTTGTGGCTCATGGTTAATTTAATCAGGCAGTTTTATTGACTTCATTATTTTAAACAGAAGTCAGAAGACGGTATTCTAAAGGAGCATAAATGCTTTCTTTTACATTTCTGTGCATGGATGAACAACGCTCCAAGAGTTGGCATAAATGGGCCTGGCGCAGAGCCCAACATGGTCTCCACAATAAGACAAGCTGCAAGATGCAGGTCAGACTTTAGAAGCAATGACTGCAAGCACTCAATTATTTAAATCAAAAAACCCAGTGCAGACGATCAAATAAGTGGTTGACAGCATTTGATCTGGAGCATAGGGAAGCCATCTGCTCTTCTATAAGCTAATGCTTAGTAATAAATGCAGCCAGCCATAGGCAGTTTTAAAATTCAAATGCAGGTTGCATTATCTGGCCTTAATTCTAATGCCATTAAGAGTCTTAATTTCTATATTAGACTGTGGATTATCTGCATCAGAAAAAGCCTTTTAAAAAGAGTTTTGTAAAATATGTTTTTATTGATTTTAGAGAGGAAGGGAGAAGGATAGACACATCAATGATGAGAGAGAATTGTTGATCCATCGGCTGCCTCCTGTATGCCCACTTACTGGGGACGGAGCCCACAACCCAGGCATGTGCCTAGACCAGGAATTCCACTCTGATCTCTTGGTTCATGGGTCCATACCCAAACACCGAGCCACACCAGACAGGGAAGAGTTTTTATGGATTTTCCCCTCTGAGATCTAAACTTTGCCTTCTGTTATGAGAGAACAGAATGCCCCATATTCAGCTAGAAAGGGCACCTGTGAAAACTAGTCCTTAACCCTCACCCTTTCCTAAGTGTTTAGGAGTGTATCTGTTGGCTGGGAGGAAAAGGATCCCTCCCTCTTTCCCTACCCTTCCCTTCCGTCTCTCCTCCCCACAAAATGAATTATTAAAGAGATATATTTTGTTAGGATGTTTATCCATTTACAAAAATAACAGTAATTTTCTTGAAGTAAATTAAACAACATACTACTATTCAAAAAACATTTAAAGAATGTGGCTCCTTTGCATCCATCTCCCCATAATATTAAAAAAAAAACAAAAACATTGCATTGGTGTTTGTAAAAATTTATCTAGGTGGATTGATAAGCCTTTGAAAATAATTCTTTGACCCTAGGTCTTTGATCGAACAATACCTTAAAATTGAGAACACTTTTATTATCCAAAGGAAGTTGAATGGATTACCTTCATTTTTTTGGCATTTGCATTAAAATGATGGCATTCTAATTTTTTTGAAATTTGGGGAGAAATAAAAGGAAAAGTACTTGAAGTGAAAAGTACTTGAAATTAAGACTAGGAAAATTACATGAATATTAAAATCAATAAACAGGCCTCTAGGTTTGAACAATCACAGTGATAGATTTTCTTTTCTTTTAAATATTCGGAGTTAAATGGAGCATAAAAATTTAAAGAAACAACTGCTCCTGAAAATTCAGTAGTTGTTTGTGTTCCAATCCTCCTGCATGCCCCCTCTTGTTCAATGGATGAACAAGCCCTCAACCCAGGCATGTTCCCTGACTGGGAAATGAACTGTGACCTCCTGGTTCATAGGTCAGTGTTCACCCACTGAGTCACACCAGTCGGAAGGGTAAAAAAAAAAAAAAAGAAATAGGAGAGTACATGTGTATTTGGTTCAAAAAAACTATATCAAAACTTGACCAGAAGTAGTAAAAGAGTATGGTTTAAGATGATTGGAACCAAACTATTAGAAGACACTAGATAGTGGGATCATATTGAAGCTATGCCCATTATACGAAAGGGTCTATTTGCCTGGATCTCAGTCATGTTGCAACTCCTAACCAAGTCTCTAGTCTAGCACAATGAAGAATGCTGTGGTTCTCTTGATTATCATTCCCAGAGAGGCCAGGTTCCCTCCCTTTTCCCACCTATTCCCCATCAATTTTACTTTAAGGGAAATAAATGTGCCAATGGTAAATAAAAATCATTAATATCAACCAATAATGTTGTGAGCATTCTTCACCTATCCCAGCTTGGTAAAAAGATTTCCTGCTGGATAACCAAATGTCACTACTGAAATCTGTACAATGACTGACTTTAATAGTTTCCTTGGAAGAATTCACTCAGATAACTTCATGTCAGTATTTTTCTTTGCTTTTGCTGAAATAACATTTCCAGTTAAGTGACAACTCGACACCACCAGGTTGTAAATTACATATTTTGAATCAGGATTAGTTCTACCAGAGTTTCATTATAAATGCACCCCTAACTATACAAAAATCCAGAGTTGTTCACAAGTTATGTTTTGGCCACAAATTGTTTCATTGCATATTTAGTAATAAAGCCTTTTATATTTATCATCAAAATGTATTAAAAGTGCAGTTACTGCCCTGGCTGGTTTGGTTCAATGGAGAGAGTGTTAGCCTGTGGACTGAAGAGTCCTGGGTTCAATTCTGGCGAAGGGCATATGACTGGGTTGTGGGCTTGATCTCCATGGTGGGAGTCATGCAGGAGGCAGCTGATCAATGGATTCTCTCTTATCTTTGATCTTTCTATCTCCCTCTCCCTTCCTCTCTCTGAGATAAGTGAAGGTATGTTTAAAAAATAAAAGTATGGATACTTATGATAATGAGTACAACTCACCTTTATCTAAGAGAAAAAGAAGATGAAGGAATAAAAAAAAGAAGAAGAAGAGGAACAGGAAGAAAAGGAGTAGAAAACATGAATTTTTTAACTAATTTTTTTTTTTTTGCTTTATATTTTCTGACACTAATACCCTTTTTCCCAATCCCCTAGCTTTACTTTTCAAACTGTTTTAATTTTATAGTACATATAGTTACATGTCACCTAATAAATTAGTTATTTAACTAACACAGTTATATGATCATATTAATTTGGAAGTAATATCTCACCATTGCTGAGTGGGACACACTAGTCAGTGGTGATGTTTAAGAACTAAGTAATCCTATCCTATACAATAAAAGGCTAATTTGCAAATTGTCTCCTTGGGTGTTTGACCAACCAGGAGTTTGACCGCTCGCTATGATGTTTGTTGACCACCAGGGGGTAGCACAGTATGAAGCAAGACACTGGCTGGCAGCGGGAAGGACCCAATCAGCCCTGATCACCAGCCAGGCCTGGGGATCCTACTTGGGGCTCTAGTCACACATATATGCAGGAACATTGTAGAACTGGTAATGAGTAACACTGACCACATGGCGAGCAGCAGGCAAAAGTGGGAGGATCGATATAAGAGACCCACAAGCTCACAATCTCAAATATGATTTTAGGGAGGAAGCATGCAGGGTGAACACATTAACTCTACCTGGCAGCTGCTTATGCATGCCTAATCCAGGATGCATGCCTTTGCAGAATTATATAAGTGTCTGACTATGACCTAGTGAGAAGGGATTGCTGCATTTGTACAGTTTCCAAGAGAACAGAATTTGAAAGATAGCACATGTATATGCCTTCCTTTTTATATGGATTTTTTTTTTTAAATGCCATAGTTCGCGGCAATATAATCCAACAACTCATTCACTCAACACCAGCCTGGCTCTTGTTCTGTCTACTGCTCTTGGAGCCAGTTCTATGCAGGCTCTATCAGGATCTGTACAAATGGAACCTGCATGCTGGCCCCTAGTGCCTGTCATCCTCCCATCCTAATGTTTTCTTTGTTTTGTTGGTGCTGATGTTTAGGGCGCAGGGGATATGCTCCCACATATCCAAAACCAGGGTGGGAATGAATGCCATGTGGTGAAACCATTGACAGATGGAAGAAAGATCAATGCGGATGGATTCATTCTTTCCCATCATAGTAGACAAACCCATGATACCCTGTAATCAGTGCTACTTAGCGGACCAGCTTTATAAACACAAAATGATGTTGGATTTTCCTCTTTCCTTCTAGCATTAGCCTTGTCCCTGTTTCTTAATATGGAATTGTATTTCCCTTTAAAATATCACTTAACAATGAGATTTCTCAGAAAGCAAAATCTGAAGCAATATTTCCCCCTATAAAGCAAACATGTGCCTATAATCAAACATTATAGAAATATTGTGCTTATAATCTAATCTGTGATTAGATCATGAAATTGTTTGTTGGTTCTCTGAGGGATTTATAACTAAGGCTGTTGAAAATTATATGGCCTCCTTCTTACTAAAACCATAAAAGTGTATGTGAAAGCATCAAAATTTGAAAGATGCATGATCTGGTTTAAGATTTTATCTAATATATTATATTTTATATTCAGCTACTTGTGGTCTGCTCAGCTTTCTGGACACCCAAGAATGCTGTTTTTAATTAAGAAAAGAACACCTAAAAGTTTTAATGGAATTTAATTGTGAAATAATGGCCTCCATTACTGGAGATGGCTTTTATCAAGGATAACTGAAGTGTTATAAATAAAAAAGAAATTAACAAACCTCTTCACTCTGAAACCATTCCGTGACGGTGCTTTCTATGCCCAAAATAATTCATATTAAGAGCTTCAGTTGCAATGATAAGTAATTGTTTACCATTTCTCTCTATTTCTTCCCAAAGCAGCATATACATTTCATTGTGGGGCCAAAACAAAACATTTTATTTTTTATGTTTGGCAATACTATAAATATTCATAGCCACACATCTGTGAAAAGAGCACCTCGGAAAGGCTTTCAACCACAAAGCGGGAACAGTTCCTTGAGTAGTCCTTGAAGAAATCACAGCGCTGTTTCATCCGGTTGTTCCAGCATGTCAGCTAAAATTCCTGACCTTCCATAAACAAACAGTGTCTCTCGAATGAAAAATATTAAGGGAAGAATAAAAACATTCATCTTTGAAAAACGGTTTTGCCTTTCTTCCTAGGATCTGTTTCTGAAGGCACCGCCGTTCTGATGGGGCTTTTTTTATCATTCTGATTTTTGTTTTGTTTTCAAATCACTTTTAAATGTCAAGGTTTCTGTTGTAGGTTTGTTTTCTTTCCCTTATTTCCCCTTTCTCTTCTCTTATTTTTTCCCCCCAGTACAGTTAGTAAGAATACTTGGTGGTAAAAGCTTTTCTGCCTAGTCAAGGGATACTGAAGGTTTACAAAGAGCTGTCACAAAACCAATGAAGGTCCTGCTTTCCATCCACCCGCATCACCAAGCAGTGTGGCCACATCCTGAAGCCTGGATTCTTTGGGCACATCAGCATAGGCAACAGGAATCTTAAAGGAGAATGATAAGACACCCCCCTTCCTTCAAAATAAACTAAGTGTATGCCACAGCCGGTGTTGCTCAGTGGTTGAGCATTGACCTATGAACCAGGAGGTCACGGTTTAATTCCAGGTCAGGGCACATGCCCAAGTTGCAGGTTCAATCTCTAGAGTGGGGTGTGCAGGAAGCAGCCCGTCAATGACTCTCTCTCATCATTGATGTGTCTGTCTCTCACCTCCCTTCTCCTCTGAAATGAATAAAAATATATTAACAGTTAAATTTAAAAAATAAAACAAATTGTAACCTGCACTTTCTAACACTTTTTAACTAACCCCACTAGGTCTATTACCTGGCCTTATTCTGAGTTTTCTGTTTTATGACTTATTTTCCTAGATTTATCAATTGTGGACAATTTTCATGTAATGTCAAGACTGAAAGAGCCCTGGAAGTCAACCAATGCATACAGAGCATCTGAGACCTTGAGAGATAAAGCAAGTTGTCCATGGGCCCCCAGCTAGACAAGATTGTCTTTCATGGCTTCATTCTTAAATACTAGAGGCCCAGTGAATAAAATTCATGCACTCGGGAGAATCCCTCAGCCTGTCCTGTACCCTCTCACAGTCTGGGAGCCCTCAGGGGATGTCTGACTGACAGCTTAGGCCCAGTCTTGGAGCTGGCCGAAGCCAGCAGTAGGACATCCTTAGCGCTGTTGCAGTAGTGGGAGAGGCTCCCATCACCACTGCTGTGCTAGCCAGTCATGAGCCCAGCTTCTAGCTGAGTAGAGCTCCCCTCGTGGCCAGTGTGTGTCACTGAAACCTCTCTCTGTTCAGTCGATTTGCATATTAGCCTTTTATTATATAGGATAAGAACTGTTTTCATGGAAACATCTGGAGCTTCCTTTAATGGTATTTAAATTATATGTCTGCAACCAGGAGTCTTGAATCACAATCTTGAAACCAAACATGATTTGTAAAGAGCTCATGATTACAAGATCAAAAAGACTACATTAATATGACATCAGCTCATTAATTTGTACCTTCATTCCTGCCCTCCTGCAATTTAAAAATAGCTCTGCTGATTATGGCAAGGTTTTCTTCCTTTTGCAAAAAAAAAAAAAAAATGGGGGAGCATAATTGAATTTTTCAGTATTATCATTGATGAACATTTAGCAGCTCAGAGCCAGATTTGAGCTGGGAAATTTTACATTCATTTTTATAGAACTGGTGAAGAATGCAGAACTGAGGAGGATGTGGGTTGAATGAGCTCTTGTTTATTTAGTTTATTTCAAAAGTTACTGTCTAGGAGATGTTTCAGGGCAAACGTGAGCAGATATTTGACATTTTACTTCGTCTTTTGCCTTTTCCGTGCTTCTCTGGTCTTCCCAACAATTCAGCGTTATTCTAAACAAATATGTCAAAATATTTGAAATTCTAGGTACTTATGAGTGAACCTGTTTTGCAGATTTTGTGGATAGCTCTCTAGGTAATCTGATTTGCTCCATTTGCATAGAGACCTTCTCAAGAAATTTTCAAGCATTTTTATGGCAGGATGATTTTTGTTTGCTGTTGTTTTCAGACCAAGTTAATTGCTTTATTTGTGCATGAAAGACATCTCAAGAGCTCTCCTATGCAGGTCAGGGGTCTCTAAAGGTATACTGCTTTCTCATCATTTCATATATACTTTTTTCTTTTTTCTGACAGAACAAATTCTTTCCCATGCCAGGCCCATTGCAATTGCTGTTTTCTCTACCTGAAAAGTCCTACAGCCTGTCCCTTTCCTCAAATGCCACTTATTCCCAGAGGTCTGTGTTGACTTCCCATATACAGGGGATCTATCATTTCCAGGCCAGTCACTTCCTCAATGGGAAAGGCATGGTCTTACCTTCCCACTGTTGGCTTGTATGCGTCATGATTGCCCTAGACTTTGTCTTCCATGTGCACTGGTATATCTCGAGTTCCTAGACCAATATCTTACATGCAAATATGTGTTAAAGAAATTCAAGACAAGCATCTACTGGACCTATTGCTAGAGTACTCTCCACTCTGGAAAAAATAGATGGGGAATAGTTTTGTGTGCTAGAGCAGAGAGAGAAGTCTAGGAGGAAAATATCTTTTAGCTCTCCTTTAAAGGATATTCTACAAATATTCCAATATCTTAAATACTCTAATACTCCAAATAGTGTGTAGAATAGGGGAGTCTTTCCTCTTCCCCACGTGGGTGTCTGTACTTGTTCTTCAATAAATCCCCATTTTTGCAATAAAAATAAATACTCCAAATAGTGTACAGAATAGACAATAATAACAGATGTTATGATTTATTGAGCACTTGCCAGTATGTTTTGGATATATTAATTCAATGTAAGAAAAATCCAGGTATTACATAGATAATATTGTTATCCATATTTTATAGGTGAAGATATTGATATACAGAATGCTACAGTACCTTGGACTTGCCTTTGGTCGTTTATCTGTTAGGTGGAAAAGTTCTAAAATCCATATAGTTATCTACTTTATCACTAGGCTCCTTATAACTAAGACAAACAGATTAAAATATATATAAACCTTTGTGATCAGAGTCAATGTCTACAAATACCATGAATTTTTGGTTATGTAATTTTTCTTTTCTTTTATTGACCTATTGAGCTCAGTGTAGGCAAACCATGGAGATGAGAACTCTGGGACTTTCATCAAGAAAGCTATTACCACTTCTTCAATAAAGATGGCTAGAAGAGGAGATGAATAAACATAGAAAGAGAGAGTTATACCACTTGACTACCTTGAGGGTCGCAGTAAACATTGGTCAAGGGGCCAGCCAGCCTAGGGTGATCCCATAGGAAGAACAGCAGAATAAATGGATTACCCAAACATTAGATCCCGAAACTGGGGTCACATGTAAGTGGTTCATTAACACAATGCTCCCAGGAGGAAGCAGTATGGATTAGGGAAAGGAAGTCGAATAAGAGTACCATTTCAGAAGAAGCTTCATTGTCAGCATGAACCTGCAGGAAAGTATGAGGCACAAATTATGTCCCACTGAGTCTGTGCTGTCTCAGAGCAAATGAACTGGGCTTTCCTACTGCTATCCTAATCAGCCACTGGTGAGAGGTCAGCCATAAGAACACACATTCTCAAGTGTTTCCTACTTTCCTGTACATATGGTTGTATTAGTTTGCCAGGGCTGCTGTAACAGAATTCCACTGGCTTGGCAACATAACACGAAGTGATTTCCTTACTGTTCTGGAAGGTGTTTCAGTTTCTATTTCTCCTGAGGCCTCTCCCTTTGGCTTGCAGATGTGTGCCTTCTTACTGTGTCCACACATGGCCTTTCCTGTGTGTGTGTGTGTGTGTGTGTGTGTGTGTGTGTGCATCCCTGGTGTCTTCTGTGTGTCCAATTTCCTCTTCTTATAAGGACACCACTTAGCGTGAATTAAAGTTCACCTTAATGGCATCAATTTAACTTAACCTCCACTTTAAGGGGGAAGTTACAGTCTAAGGTACTGGGGGTTAGAACCTCAAGGTATGAATTTGGGGGATCACAACTCAACCCATTAACTTTGGCCAATTTGGCTCTATTAGCCTTAAGACAACCCGAAAAGGAAGTTACAGATGCTAGCCCCTAAAAGCAAAAGCACACATAAGCTAAGAAGACACACACAAAAATTGGGTAAGGATGTGTGCATATTTGGGCAGAGACCCAACCATTAGTGTCTGCCACATTGCGAGGCAATGTTTCACAAATCTATCATACAATTAGCATTCTTAACTTCCATGGGACGTTTTATGACTTTAAATGCAAAGACTCACAATAGGATGTTTTGAGGCCAAGATGGAGAGGGAGACCACATTTAACGGAACAAGTTATTCCTGCATGTTTTTCTTCAAGAGTCCTTTCAACACGATTGTCAACAGAGAATATTAGAACTGGATGAAATACAACAATATAACTTGTGCATCATCAGAAGACCTCATCCAGCACACAACGTCCCACTGGCTGAATTCTGCGCATGTGTGGGAGGGCTCCAGAGACTGTCTGAAGGTAGCTTATTATGTTGCTGTCCCTTTAGAAGCCCAAGCAAATGGTGCATGCCACTTTAATGAGTAAATGAAAACCTATATAAAATAAATGGTCCATCAAATGAGAGAAAAAAAAAGAAGACACATTAACAGGTATTAATGTATCTTTAGTAGTGAATGGAGCTGGTCCTGTGTATATTCTTACAATTTCTTGGAAACTTCCATAGGGAGCCAATGTTCTTCCATCATTCATGTTAACCTCTATGGAGTGATAATCCATCATTATGAAAGCAAGCATCTGAAAAGACTATAATAACCTCTTACAAAGCCTTGCCTATCATCCTTATAAATGATAAAGTTTGATACTGCTGATGATTGAATTGAAAAAAAAAATTAATCGGAAATAAATTTAAATGGTTAGTTTAAAAAAAAATCTACAATGTACTGACATTCGAATGAATATGAATTTAAATGGAATAATATACTTTATTATGTGCATATCTAAATTACAAATCTCAAATCAGTCCTGCAAAATCGATATAATTATTCCCATTTAAAATTGAGAAAATTTGAGATTTAAAGGAATACCAGAATTGGGCAAGGTCAAGTAGAGATAAATGATTGACCTAGCTTTCCAATTTGAACCCATGTCTGTCAGGGTCCTAATATTTACTTATTTCCATTTTACAACCACAAGTGAGCAAATCATTAATCATTTATTTGATGAAAAATAGGCTTGATCCACTATAAGTCAAGTTCCTTGCTAAGGATTTTACATACATTTTCTCATCACTCAATTTCACAAACCTACTCTTATGGAAGGTTATTTTGCAACCAAAAGATAGATATAGAGACAGTAAAGCAACAAGAAGATTGTCAAATTACAGCGGGGATTGGAGGAGGATCTGGGAGAGATAATAGATCAACCGAAGGACTTGTGTACATGCATATAAGTACAACCAATGGACATAAAACTCTGGGGAGGGAGGGGATGTGTGGGAGGGAGGGAGGGGGGCAAAAAAAATCAATAAAATATGTAAAAATAAATAGATAAATAAATAAATAAAATAAATCACACTTTCAATGGAAGTGAGAAAAATGTCTTTTATTATTTTAACATCCTTAAATATCTGTAGAATAGATAAATGAATAAGTGAATGAATGGCTTAATGGATGATATAGTTGAAGCCACTAAGTCTACCTGATTTAACTATAAATTCCCTGTAGATTGACCATAAATGTAACATTTTAGGTTGCACTATAGTGTGTGTAATTATATCTTATAGTGTTGGCACTTAGCACAGGGACTTCCAGAAAGCAGAATTGAGACCAACAAGAAAAGTTGGCCATGTTGTTGACAAATATGATTACTCAATAATCATACAAATTTGGTAAAACACATCTAAGTATTAATCCTAACAGTATCTTAAACTTAATCTATATCTCAGCTTTTCAACATTTGCTGGCATGCCCCTACAACTGTCCTGTAATTACTACATTAGCCATCCATTTCCCACTGAAGACACACAACTCTCACCTTCCACATTTTTCCAATTCTTTTCCAATCTGGAGTATCATTCCCCTTCCTGTTACCATGCTTTCTTTCCTTTGAAGACACATCCCAGTCTTTGTTATCTTTTCCTGATCTATGTTCCCTTAGCATCTTACTCAAGTAGAATCCTCAGCATAGTGTGTAATGGCCTTCATTTGCTTTTCTATATTTCCCTCTGCTATGGAAGCTACATGAGGGCAGAGATCATAGCTGCTTGATTACTCTGTCCTCTACTCATTGAAAATTTTAAGAACTGATTAAATTACACTGAAGGTCTTATTGTAGTCTATAAAACACACAACATCGTGCTGGCTTTATTAAAGCTCCATACATAATCGCTGCCAATATCTCTCGGGTATTTCTGCGGGTCAAAAGGAAACATATCTTCACTGTGTTAGTCCTATCACATCCTCCCTGAGCCTCCAGCAAGAAATGAAGCCCTGCCGAGATCAGTTTGGCTCAATGGATAGAGCATCGGCTTGGGGACTGAAGGGTCCCGGGTTCGGTTCTGGTCAAGGGCATGTACCTTGGTTGCAGGCATGTCCCCAGTGGGGAGTGTGCAAGAGGCAGCTGATCGATGACTCTCTCTCACCAATGTTTCTAGCTCTCTCTCTCCCTTCCTCTCTGTATAAAATCAATAAAATATATTTAAAAAGAAATGAAGCCCTGTCATTACCCTGATGTTAACTTAGTGAGACCTGTGTCAGGACTTCTGACCTACAGAGCTATAAGATAATAAATTTGTTCTGCTTATGCTGCTAACTATGTTGTAATTTGTGATGGCAGCGATAGATAACTAATGCATGGTCACAATTTTTATATCAATTCAGTGTCTTTGTTGATCTAACTTACAGGCAGTGAGCATCTTGAAAGCATGTGTGAGACACATGGCTTGCTTCTATAGTAACCATGAGGATTAAACTCTTGGACTACAAAGTGGAAAAAAAAACACCTCTGAAACTGGTTTGACTCAGTGGATAGAGCGTCAGCCTGCGGACTGAAGGGTCCCAGGTTTGATTCCGGTCAAGGGCACATATCTTGATTGGGGGCACATCCCCAATGGGGAATGTGCAGGAGGCAGCTGATCAATGTTTCTCTCTCATTGATGTTTCTAACTCTCTATCCCTCTACCTTCCTCTCTGTAAAAAAAACCAATAAAATATATTTATTTAAATTTTTTAAAAAGTGAAAAGAAACTTGCATGTTGGCTGATCCAATATTAATGTTTAAAATCTCAGCTGAAACATGCTGCCATTCCAGTGGTTGAGAATTCGTTAGCTACAGAATACCTTCTGTGTTCATGAGTCCCCATTCAGTCTTTGGCAGGTCAGTAGAAGGAGACATTTCTAACTCTACTCATTAATAAGTGATCTGGTTTTGCTCTTTAAGTAACATTGCTAGTATGGGAACTGCTAACATCTTCATCTATAAGTGCTTCTATAGCCTAAGGATAACCTACTGTGACTTCTTGGGTGTCACCCTGCTAAAACACCTTTGGAGGGTCTTCATTTTGGTACTTACTTCTTGAATAGATGATAGATAGATGATAGATAGATAGATAGATAGATAGATAGATAGATAGATGATAGATAGATAGATAGATTTGAGAGATATATAAAAACATCAATGATGACAGATAACATTGATTGGCTGCCTCCTGCATACCCCCCACTGGGGATTGAACCAGCAACCTGGGCATGTACCCTGACAGAAAATTGAACCATGACCTCCTAGTCTATGATCAACACTGAGCCACACCAGTCAGGCTAGTACTGAGTCCTACAAATCGGTTACTTGGTCTTCAGACAATCCTGCTCAATAAAAACATTATGAAAACAGATTATGAAAAACAATGATTTAGTTTTATTTGACCACAGGCAGTACCTAACATGAATTTTTGAAAATCTGAGAAAAATATTTCTTAGCAGAGTCATAATGATCTTTGTAAGAGTTAAAATGCAACCCATACCAGGCAGCTAGAGACAGAGAACCAGCCAGACGATAAATGTAGTTAGCCAGATACCACTGATGATGGTTTGGAAAAGGATGACAGTAATAAAGGAATAGATAAGTGGTTAAAATTGGGGATACACTTTGATAGTGTAACAATCACAAGTTGTTGATAGATCAGAGATGACTTCAAGTTCTAAAAATGTAATCTCCTAAAAGGTACAATTGCCAATAACCAATATGGAGAGGCAATGAACATGATTATGTTTTGGGGGAGGGGATTAGGGGAAATGAGAAATCTCCAAGCTAAAGGTATAAAATAGTAAGCTATCAGTGGGTATAAGACTCACTTTAAGCCAAGAGAATGGATGTGGATCTTACAGAGTAACTACAGATAGAAAAGAGACCCAATGCCTCAATCTTTGACACTAAAATATTTAGGAATTTGGAGAAACCACAATAGAATACAGAGAAGCAGCAGCTAATTAAAAGAATAGCCAAGAGAGAGTTTTGTATCAGAAATCAATAAAAAAAAATATTTAGAAAAATGAAATGATTGGTGATCAATCAAATAAAACATTTTAGAGTTGCCAAGACCGGTTTGGCTCAGTGGATAGAGCTTCAGCCTACGGACTGAAAGGTCCCGGGTTCGATTCTGGTCAAGGGCATGTACCTAGGTTGCGGGCACATCCCCAGTAGGGGATGTGCAGGAGGCAGCTGATCGATGATTCTCTCTCATCAATGTTTCTAACTCTCTATCCCTCTCTCTTCCTCTCTGTAAAAAAAATCAATAAAATATATTTTTTTTAAAATTTAGAGTTGGTAATCAAAATTGACATTATGAGGTTTATTGTAAAAGGTTTCTCATTGAAATTGTGGAGGTGAAGCCTAGCTGAAGTGGATTTAAGAGATTGTTGGAAGAGAAGAATGAGAGAGCGACAGAAGTTGAAAATGTTTAATGATTTTAAATTTAAAGAGAGAAGATAAATAGTGTGGTCAGTTGAGGGAGATGAAGTATGTAGAGGTCCTATTTTTCATTGAAGATTAAAGAAATTATAGCTCCGTGATATGCCATTGAGAATTACCTAATAAAGGAGGCGGGATTGATGATGGAAAGAGTGGCAGGGCAATTGGCAGGAGGGATGTGTTTATGCATTTAAATTATGAGAGGCGATGGGAATTTGTACATTAAGTGAAGGAATTTGCCTCAGGACAATGAGGATTTTAATCACAGTAATAGGATGAAAAATACAGGATATACTGATACAGGCGTGCAGAACACCCAGATATGGAGTTTCCAGTATGTAAAAGCAATCTTCAAATTGCTTGAAATTCCTCAGTGAAATAGGAGCCCAGGCAATAAACTGAGAATCAGGGTTAAGGGTTGAGCAAAGAGTAGAGGCTGTGAAATAATTATCTTGGATGATGGAATAATGAAGACATTAAAATGGCTAAGCAGCCTGCGTGAGGTTAGGATAAAACCACAGCAATAGGATTTAAAGAGTATTTCTGGATTCCCTAAGTTTTTATTTATTTGTTCAGTAACATTTACTTGCAGATTAAAAAAGAAACATTTTAAAAATTCTTTATCTTTTCTTGATTCATGTGCTTTTTACACAAAATATTCTAAACACTACATATTTTGAGGCAGGCTGCTGCTCAATTATTTACATTCACTCACACTGATATATACAATAGAAAAGTTTGCTTTTATTGCTCTAAGTAGAGAAGCTCTTCGAAGAGATAATCATGTCTCAAGGCAAATAAAAAGTTCATTCTAAGAAAAAATTCTGTGAATCTTAACAACAAATGTTGACATAAATTCATCATTTCCATCTTCTTTACTTCAATGATATTTTTATCTAAGTCATTTATCTAGAAAAATCTTTGCCTCCATTTGACTTTGACTATAGGTAAAGCCAATCCTATATATAGATAATAAAAGGCTAATATGCAAATTGACCATTTGACCAAGAGTTCAACTGGGAGTTCGACCACGGGGAGGGGCTGCAGGTAATTGGCTGGTCCGGCCCCATCAGCCCTGATTGGAGTGGGCTAGCAGGACCCCACTCGTGCACTAATTCATGCACCAGGCCTCTAGTCCTATATAATAAAGAGGTAATATGCAAATAGTCCCTATGCCATGACATGTAACGACCGATTAGCAGGAGGGCAGGGTAGTGAGCTACATGCTGTGGAGAGCTATAAGCAGCAGGGTGGCCAGCTGAGGCAAGCAGCAGCTAACTACTCATGCACAAATTCTGCACAGGACCCCTAGTATATAATATTTTGAAATTTCTTTATCGTTATGTTTTGTTGTTGTTGAGATTAAATTAATGTAACATAAGATTAAACATTTTTAATGCACAATTCAGTGCAATCATTCTTATTGGGCACTTACTTTAAGCTAGTCTGTATACTATGTAAGGGACATAATAGGGGTAGAGTTGAGATTCAAAACATTGGGCCCATTGATTAATCATGAAATACTTTATCTGGGAGCATTTCCTGATTTAGTTGCCAGGTCATTCATCTTCTAGATTCCAAAAGAACTTTATTCATCCATCTTAAAATATTCTATTAGTAGGAGTGTGCATATTTTGTGTATGTCCTGCCCTTAAATGAACTTGGAATAGGAGAGTCTACCATTCCTTTTTCTCTGCCTAGATGTTCGATAGATGTGTTTTACATGTAAATATTGAATTCCATACAGAGAGACTGCCAAGATAAAAAACAAAGCTACCACAAGACTCCAAACGTCTGAGCACTCCAGGTGGCACAGGCCATGAATAGAGTTGTGCTAATCAAGTTCACTGCACAAACTGGTGCCAGTCCTGTGACCATTTATACCAAGTATAAAGGTTAAGGCTGAGCATCTAGGAACATTCATAGCTGCCTTGACAGAAAAATGTGAACTTAATCTAATAATAAAAATGAGGACTGTGTTTTACGTCTTTTCAATTTATTTTTCTAATAGTATATTTTATTTTACTAGATTCCTGATTTTCAAAAATGGGTGGCAAAAACAAATCTAATATTTCCTATCAGATAATTTTAGAATCCATAATAGAGGGTATGTCATGACTGAGGAAACAGTGAGTAGAGTTTGGTGGTCTCTGGAACAGACCACTATAGCTCAGGAGGAACAGAAGATGAGGTATTAGGTTGAGTCCTTTTGTTTAAAGGGACTTCAATGTCAAATAGCTTTATGCTGTGCTCTATTAGTGAGAAGATTTTTCAGAAAATGTTTAATTAGAGGGTCAAGTGAGAAATCCTATAATTAAAAATGTCCCCTGTTGTTTGTAAAAAGAGAAATCACTGGAGACAAGAAAGTTTTATAGAAAATCACACATAACATTAGTCATTGTTATTCTCCTTTAAGAAATTAACATCCAGTAGTTGTATCTGGATCCAGACATTATTTTCAACCCTATGTTTTTCCACTCCTTACTTCCCATTCCGACCCCACCACCTTTTTCCATAGCTCCATTTCCCAAACTTAAACAAACTAATAAGTCATTATTTATGAGAATTTGTATTGCTTGTTGACCATTCAATACTGTGAATCCATTTGTTTATTTATAAATGTTTAAAATTGATCATAATGGCTTATAAGGAGATTTTAAATTTTTAAGAATAAGATAATAAAAATACTAAAGTCATATGATTCTTTCTACTATTAATTATTGCTTCCATGGCTATTTTCTCAGTGCTGTGACATGCTTCACCATTCCTAAAGACTTCAGAAATTCCCCCATTTCTTCCTACTCCTGAAACCTAAAACATTTCAGTTAACATTTACTACAGCAGTTGTACATGAAAAAAATACCAGGAATGTGATGTTTACCCCAAGGCACAATAAAATTCTTGCAGATGGGGTCTGTATTACTCATCTTGTCTCATGAAACCTAACGAAAGGATACGCACATAAACACACACACACACCACATTCTACAATTAACATTTGAATTCTGAGAGGGAGAGAACAATGAAAAACAAGGAGGAAATCACCAAATCCAGAAACTTTAAAATTCGCTTTTGAAACTAGGTTCAAATAAGCACTTTGGAAAGGTAATTTACATTACTGTGCCTTGATATTCCCAAAGGGAAAAGTGGAATGATACATGATAAAATGACATACACATGTGTGTATGTGAGAGAGAGAGAAAGAGAGAGTTGTGAATAAAGTAGCATTTCCAATAATTTTCAAATGCCTCTGAAAAGCAAAATGGCCCCCCGTTGAGAGCCACTGTTCTAATTCTAGTGATTCCCAAACTTCAAAATCCCCTTCAGAGCTTGTTAAAGCACGGGTTTCTAGGACCACCTCCAGACTTTCTGATTCAGTAGGTATGGATCCCAAGAATTTGTATTTCTAACAAGATCCCAGATGGTGTTCATGCTATTGGTCCAAGGCCATGCTTTGAGCAAACCTGCTTCAGATGGTCACCTCAAAGCCCATCCTCACCTCTCTGACCCTCTAGGCTACAGCCTTCAGAAGACCATGTCCCTTCAACAGGTGAAGAAAAAGAGACACATGCTTCCATTCGCATCCTTCCAACTCCAGGTAAGTCCTTCTACCCTGGCCACCACTGACGTGCAGCTGACCCTCTGTATATGAGACACACTGTGGAGTCTCTCCCAGCCGACTCCTGAGATGCTACCCTCTCTTTCGCCATGGAGTCTTTCTAAAATGTGAACTGGTTATGCCAGATCCCTGCACCAAGAGCATCAGGGATGAACACTTGCTGGAGAGATTCTAAATCCTTCACCTGGATACACCGGTCCTGACTTGTCTCTCCCTGGACCCCACCACTCTCCCTGTCGCCAGCCCGCTCTGTCTGTCTTTGCACAGCTCCTCCACATTCAGAGCTCACTATGAGCTGCAGGTAAACAAAAGGCATGCGGATGGAAGTGAAAATCTCTAAGTGCTAATCCAATGTTGCTAATATATTAGGAGTGTGGCTCTACATAAGCCTTTTATCCCAATTTGACTAATTAAGAGATTGAGTTGGCATAAGGTTAATGACACACATCTTGTTATATAGGAACTTGTAAATGAGCCTTCAGACTCATTATCTCATTTGATCCACATAAACTATATAAATAGATCAGCTGGTTACCTATACATTCCATTTCCCCCTTGTAATTTTCTTCCATTGCCATAGTGTACAAGCATTAGGAGATGCATTTTTGGGGGGACCTGTAATGAACTCTTTCTTTCTCTTGAAGAAGAAGAAGATATAACAACCTAGAGTTCTACCTGTTTCACAAAACTCAGTGCCTATTCTGTAACATACCTTCCTTCCATCAAAAACTGGGGTGCTGAAAGAGCACAGGGAACCAATGATGTTGAGACTGAAAAAAACTGAAAAAATGCTATGCATGAAGACATTCTCGCCCCAGTCTGTGGACAGGCACAGTAAAAATTCTCATTCAAGACAGTTTGGACATGAAATAGAAATCAGAGAGAGGTGAAAGAAACAAATGGACTGGACTTATTTTTTTCAACATCAAAGCATGGTAAACCTGATAGAAGGTTTGGAAAGGGAAACGATTGCTCACCCCAATGTCTCACTTTTCATTCTTGAAGGCAGTGTTCAGAACACAGAGAAAATTTGAAAGAACAAAAAGTCAAGTTGATGAAGCTGACCAGCTCAGTGTTTGTTTGTGTGTTTTTTTTTTTTTTCTGTTGTCATAGTTAAATAGCAGACATGTGGTCCACTTACAAATTCCACTGTAGGGTCACTTCTTCATCTACCAAATATTCCTTTTCCCAACAACCTAACCATAAAACTTTAACACACTCTCCATTTTCCAAATAGCCTTCATATATCAAGTCTCTTAATCCTGTTGTGATTCAAAGTGAATTGTGCTAGATTCTGACCCGTGATCTGCTCACCCTCCTAATTTATGTATTCCCTGACTCTGGACCATTTAAAAAATATATTTTATTGTTTTTTTTTTACAAGAGGAAGGGAGAGGGATAGAGAGTTAGAAACACCAATGACAGAGAATCATTAATCAGCTGCCTCTTGCACAGCCACCACTGGGGATGTGCCCACAACCAAGGTATATGCCCTTGACCGGAATCGAACCTGGGACCTTTCAGTCCGCAGGCCAACGCTCTATCCACTGAGCCAAACAGGTTTCTGCAGACTCTGGACCACTTAGAATCTAATTTCAGTCTTAGGGTAGATTTATAATTCACCTTTGATCTTCTGGAAAAGGCTCCAATACCATTGACAGGTATCAGTATCTTAAACTTAGTGTTCTCAGAACAAGAAAAAACACTGTCAATAATTTTGCACAATACACATATCTACACACACACACACACACACACACACACACACACACACACACAGTAGTTTTTCCATGTTTGTTAATCATTAGTACACCTTTCCCCATCCCAACATCAGAATGGCATTGATATTCTGATTTGCTCAAATAAAAGCTCAACCCTCATTCTGTTGACTCACTTGTTGGAGGAGATAGAGACAGGAAGAACTCTAATACTGATTCAGAACATAACCCACAGGAGCTCTGCATGAACTATAAAGACTAGTACCAGGCTTTGCTTGATTCATAAACACTGAAGATCTGTTACATATTTTCATCATGTTACTTGTTTTCATTGGAAATTTTTCACTGACATTTTCTGTGCTAAGAATATCAGAAGGTTATAAATTGAGCATGGAGAAAGGTACCCAATAATGTAGAATGGACAGGAAATTTATTTTATAACTAGAGGTGCGGCACACGAAATTTGTACATTGGTTCGGTCCCTAGGCCTGGACTCTGATCATTAACCAGATCTCAGTCCAGGAAAGTATCAGTGACACTGGCAGCATAGATTCCAAAGCACCCTTAGAGAGAAGCTCTGAGAGGATCATCTATGCCAACACAGACCATGGTCACTGCCCTCACCAGTACATGGCCTGCTCCTGGTGCTGTATACAGCATGGCAAGTCTTATTGCTTCAAACTTAATACTTTCAAAAGGAATCTACTGGAACAAAAGAAACAGTAGACATACTGCACCCTCCCCTACACGAAAATATTTTCAACGCTTCCATTCATAGCCATTGTGTTTTCTATGGTAATTTTACAATGAAGAAGTCAAAGGTGGTAAACAATACTGGAAAGCCCTTTAGACCCTGAATATGTCATTCTTTCTTTTTTTAAAAAAAATATATTTTTAATTGACTTTTTAGAGAGAGAGAAATATCTACGTGAGAGTGAAACATAGATAGGCTGCCTCCTGCATGCCTCCTGAGGATCAAGCCCACAACCTAGACATGTGCCCTGACCTGGAACTGAACTGGCAATCTTTTGGTGCATGGGAAGATGCCCAACCACTGAACCACACTGGCCAAGGCGGATATATCATTCTTTTTCTCTCTAGAACTCAATCTGGGACATGGTTGAGTTCAACCTTGGAGTAGACACAAGGCAATATCTACTCAAAAGCTTACTTGATGTTCTCATGTCATTGTGTTTTAGAAATCTACAGCAATTTCCATTCTGTTGTTAATACCAGAATGTGCTTTCCCACAGAAAGCTTACTCCATGTTTCCTGGCTTCCTGGATGGGGGGGGGGGGGGGGGTAAAGGAGTCTTCTTCCCAACTTCTCTGCCTCTACAGCAAAGAGATCTGCCCAAGTGGTTCCAGGCAAGGCCTCTCAGGAGACTGGTCCATGGTCTGGCTGGAGAGTGGATGCTCACAGAGGCTAGGAAGATACATCAGGATCTGGGCAGCAGGCAATGCACAGCCCAGGCCCAAGCTGTCCAGTCCCCTATTTTGATTACTCCAGTTTCTAGAATCACTTCTATAAGAGGAAAAAAATCTCTTATTTTGTGGATCTCACTGAAATATTGTCTTGGGGTTTTTTTTGGAATAACACTGTGTGTTAACAATGTTTACACCGCATGTGACAGAATACAGATTCTGAATTTTGACAGAGAATAAATAAGGTCAGTGTTTGTTGATACCTTGTGTGAGAGATAGCAACACATGCATACAAACCGTGAAAATATTCAGCATAAAATAATTTGTCTTTCAACGAGGAACTGTAGCTATGTGAGCTCAGTAATGCCAAACCATTTTTTCCTGATTTTTTTTCCTTTGGTGGTGTGTCATCCTACTTAAAGGAGGGATGTGGAATGTTTAAAATTAATTGAATGCAATATTCTTATAACTCATTTTTATTTCTTTTGCCCAGCAAATGTCACTTCCCCAATTAAAGTGGTAAATATGACAATATCCAGGATCTTCAAAAATCAAGTATTAAAAGGTATCATTTTTAAAATTATTATTGCTATAATGACTGCCATGTGCTTTGGTGTATTTTATGGTTGTGCTCATCCTATATTGCTTTTTAGATAACGCTCTTATGTCACTGTGTATTAGAAACCTAAATCAGTTTCCATTTTGTTGTTAATAACAGAATCTCACCCAGCCAGCATGGCTCGGTGGTTCAGTGTTGATCTATGACCCCAGAGGTCATGATTTGATTCCTGGTCAGGGCACATGCCTGGGTTGCAGGCTTAATCCCCAAGAGGGGGCATGCAGGAGGCAGCCCATCAATGATTCTCTCAACATTTATATCTCTATCTCTCTCTCCCTCTTCCTCTCTCTGAAATCAATAAAATATGTTGTTTTAAAAATACCAGAATCTCCTTTTCCTTTATATAAAAACCTGTATTCTTAGGGTAATGTGGCATGCAAAATTTTAGGAGGTTTTACTGATGTTATATGATCTGAATCTCATGGGATTTCAATATAAAGATCCAAAACCTATCTAAAAAGTATCCATTCTGGCCCTGACTGGTTTGGCTCAGTGGATAGAGCATTGGCCTGCGGACTGAAGGATCCCGAGTTCGATTCTACTCAAGGGCATGTACCTGGGTTGCTGGCACATCCCCAGTGGGGGGCATGCAGGAGGCAGCTGATCGATGACTCTCTCTCATCTCATCGATGTTTCTAACTCTGTATCTCCCTCCCTTCCTCTCTGTGAAAAATCAATAAAATATATTAAAAAAAAAAAAAGAAGAAGAAGGCAATACAGCACACAAGTTTGTTTTCACCCAAATTACATGGGTTGTCTCACTCTCCACGGGACAACCACACAGAGGGTGTCCTTGACTTGGCTCTCTAACTACCGTAGTACAGTCATGATACAGGCCGCCCTGCCATGTAAGCTCTCTTGAGGAGCATTCATGCACCTTGTTTTGGGTGACTTCAGGAAGCGGAATGAGGCCCCTGAGGTAAAGGTGGCAGAGTGAAGTGAAAACATTTGAGGTTCAAAAAGGAACCCTGCAGGAGATACAGCTTATTCAATGTCCTCATGTCACTAAGTCAGAGGAACCCTTTTTATTCCATTCCAACTTGCTCTCTTATGCTTTACTCAAGGCTTCTATCATGTGTTTGAGTAAAATTCTCTCCTTTTTTCCCTCGGACCAAACTAAAATAGTCTAAGTACACACTGAGATTTCAGTCATCTCCCGTGAAAATGAATGTAAGCTTTCATGCCTTTGAGCTTCTTTTGCCCACAAGGCTGAAAAATTATTTACAAGTTTTAGCACCAAGTTCAATGCACCTAATGACAGACATTAATAATATTGACAAAATAATAAATCTTGTTACCTATCCTACACCAGAGACTTAACCCTCTCAAACCAGGTCTTCTGAAATCCCTGCTTGCTTCAAATTCTTTCTGAAGATGAACTGAACAAATAATAAGTAAATATGCCAGCTTTTAATATGCTGTCATATTTCCATCTGCGAAGAAAACAAAATGCAATTCTCTCTCTCCATGCAGAGAACGAGAAGATTATTAAACTCTTTGGCTGGCATCATCTATACTGAGAGGCAGCAGTGGAAGCAGCGGTAGGTTTTGGATGTAGATCGCTTCATCATATTTTCCTAGCTTTCCTTTTAACACCTCACTGGTTTTGAGTAACCTACTTAATCTCTCAGAACTTGTACAGGGTAGTTACGCTGATTAAGTGAGATAATAAACATAAATTGCTTGGCAATAAATAGATGCTCACTTATTTTTTCCTTTAACACCGCAACGACAAACACACACACAATTCTATGTAGTCATAAAACATGCATATAGTTTCTGTAAGCACCAACTTGAAAAGCTATACCAGTGCTGAGAATACTCAATGCAGAAAACATAGGCCAAAATATAGACATGGACTTAAGACATCTACACATTTTTCTTTCTTTAAAGAATTGAGATATAACATATAGAATAAAGTGGACACCTCCTAATATATATATCCCTATGGGTTTCTACATGTCTACAACCATTTATCTACTAACAGATAAAGATTTTCCCTACCACATCTTTTTACTGGATACAATTCCCCCTCCAAAAGATAACTAATATTCTGACTTGTATTATCATCAGTTGGTTTTGTCTATTCTTGAGAAACATAGAGATAAAAATCAAAGGACATGCATTCTTACCTGTATTGTATTTTTGCTAAGTATAGTGCCTATGAAATTAATTCATGTGCGTGTATTAGTATTTTCCTTTTCTTTTTTAATATTTTTTTTTCAGAGAGGAAAGAAGAGGGTGAGAGAGAAAGAATGATGAGAGAGAATCATGGATTGGCTGCCCCCCATTAGGGATCAAGCCTGCAAGGAAATCGCACCCTAATCTCCTGGTTCATAGGTGGACACCCCTGAGCCACGCCAGCCAGGCTATAGTGGTTTGTATTTTTTGTTTTTTATCTGTTATTGCTGAGCAGTAAAATTACTACTTAGATGTAAAACATACTTGGCTATTTGGGGGACTTATTGAAAGTGTGGACAGACTTCCTACTAGTTATCACCTATCCTTCTTTCCAGCGCTCAGAGAAGTCTGCTTCTGAGCTAATGTCTCCCTGTGAGCACAAGGTTTTAATTTCCACAATTCGGATTACCAGAAACACCTCCCACCTATATATGTTTTTATCATCGCAAGCTCCACCCATTTCCAAATGACTCATTGCCTTGATTACTTATCTCAGCTCCTGTTCCGTTTCCTTCTTGACTTGTTAATACAACACCTTTATGGCCTGACATCTTAGCACAATTCTAAATTAAGTTTGACATCTAAGCATCATACAAAACAAATCCGTTGTATTATGATCTCTCATAAAATCACACACGTGCCAAGGCTAAGAAGAATATATGGCAGTTGATCGCAGAAATGGGCAAAATCTACCAACTTAACCAAATGCCATCAGAGCACAGCTCACTAAGAATAAGCTTTTCCTTAAAATCCATTCATTTCTTCAGATCCAATCTGAGAATCCCAGAGGGCTTTATGACAGAGTAATTTTTTTTCCTTTTTTTTTCTTTTTTTTTTTTTTTTAGTGTTTCAGATGAACTCTCTAAACAACTGAATTTAATTGGAAGACATTACCCTAAGGAAAATTTAAACCGCAGTGAGGAACTTCAGACCCAGAACATGCCATTTGCAGAGGACGCTGCAATTAATTCGCTTCCCTCCTGGAGGCACTGCTTCACGTGTCAAAGCCGGAAACCTTCCAAGGAGAGAGGAAACCTGCAGGAACTGGCCATCAGAACTCTCCAGAACTTTCTTCTTCAATTTTTTTTTTTTTTTTTTTGTCCTTGACTCTGGCTACATCCTTCAGTTTAAACAGGACTATCAGGTTAATAGATTTTAATAGCTGTCTTACTCCGCTGCTATGTATAATGAGCAGGAGAAAGATGATGTACCACGAAATAACTGATTGATTTCGTGTCACTGGGGAGCTTCACAAACCTGAAGTCATTATTTTCTTCCGTGCTCGCTGTTCACTAACGTACAGATAGTATGAGAGAGGCAAATGAGTAAAACTTCAAAGAGGTTCCCGCTTAAAATGATTGGTAGGAAGGGAAATCATTTGCTCAGATTTTCTTAAAATCTCTTTATTGCCTATAAGCATTGCATCAGATGAGCCTTCCAGAAATCAGCATAAAGAATTCATGACAGCTCCCGTTTATTGAGCAGTTACTATATGTCAGGGTCTATGCTTTGTACTATATAGACATTAAAGCATGACATTTTCATTATAACACAGAGCAGGTATTCAATAAAGGTGAAGGTGATCAGATGCAATGTGGCAAAGCTACAAAGGTGCTAACAGCTCTGAGTTTAAGAAACCTGCATAATATCCCATAAGCCGAAGGGACAGAAGTGGGATTTGAATAAGGTGACCAGACGCCCCGCTTTTGGCGGGACAGTCCTGACTTTTACAATTTGTCCCCGTGTCAAGCAGCATTTTTTAAAAAGTCCCAATTTTTGGAAAGAATCTTTTTTAAAACGCCGCGGGATGAGGGGAGAATTGTTAAAAATCGGGACTGTCCCGCCAAAAGCGGGATGTCTGGTCACCTTAGTTTGAACCCTGGCTACACCAGAGCCTTTGCTATGATAACTGTGATGTCATTGTGTTGATCAAAGTACAATTGTGGTGGGCAGTTAGACAGACAGGAGCCGAGCAAGGAGGATGGGCCAGGAACAGAAGGTCACTGGGCAGAAAGCCCCAGGGGCCTAGCAAGGGACAATGGTAGGGCGGGACCTTGCCCCCAGGGTGACCTTTCCTAGCTCCCGCAGTTTGGATCCCATGACCTTTCTCCCTGGAGATAGCATCTAGGTGTCAGTTATATCGGAGCTCCAGGCCCAGAAAATCAACAAAACCAGACAAGTGAGCCCGTGGCCGACCTCAGGACCAGCTGCACTGGCGCCAACTAATCACTCATTGGAGACCTAGACACTGAAAAGCCACACCTGGGAAGCTGCTGAATATTTCTATTGAGATTGTCCCCTAAAACCGTGGTCTGCAAACTGCAGCTCGCGAGCCACATGCCGCTCTTTGACCCCTTGAGTGTGGCTCTTCCACAAAATACCACGGCCTGGGCGAGTCTATGTTGAAGAAGTGGCGTTAGAAGAAGTTTAAGTTTAAAACATTTGGCTCTCCAAAGAAATTTCAATCGTTGTACTGTTGATGTTTGGCTCTGTGGACTATTGAGTTTGCCAACCACTGCTAAAATCTCCACCCTTCAAACCCTTTGTTGGGAGGACCCAGACACTCCCCTCCCTCTCCCTCCAGTGAGCAAGCCTGGAGCATTCTTCCTCCCTCTCTTCCCCCCAAGCCTGTTACCATCAGCTCCCTCAATCCCAAACTCCAAGGTCCTTCCCTTCCTCATATAATTTGTCATATTGTTTCTTCAGCCCATTTCTTCCAAAAAACACTTCGTCCACGTCTATGATTTTATAAGTAAACCTTCTCTTTTAATTGGGGCTCGCCTCTGAATTCTTCCCCAGCCAGAACTCAAGCATCCAGGTTGCTGAGCCCAGGTCCCTGCTGCTCCCCACCGCCCACAACACAAGAGAGACAGCCAGATCCAGTTTGTCTGCTTTGGCCTGTGGGTGGACTGACAATCATTTGCTCAAAAGCTTTCACCTGCTTGGACCAGTTGAGGGGGAAATGTAAACAGGAAAGTCAAGTGAAGGCAATATTCTAGCACCCGGTGGTGAACTGTGAAAGGAAAAGTAGCCAGCTTTAAATGAATTAGCATCAAACTTTAAGGATCCTGTTGAATGACATATAGATGCACCTCTTAAGCCATTGAAAGTCAGGAAGTCATATACACATTGTCTACATGGAGGAAGAAAACTGTCTTGCGCATAGCACGCAAGAAAACCAAAAGACACGTACTCACCCACCCGTAGGTATCTCTGCACTCCCCAAATAATGGAAAAGGAGAAGGCCCGATGCTGTGTCCAGGTAACTTCAAAGTCCTTGGGGTAGCTGATGAGCTGCAAGTCACTTGGATACTGAACTCTCCTACCCATCCGATGCTCTCACTGTCTCCGTTTCCGCGATTCAAGTCTGTCTCCAAAGCACGTTGGCTAAGCACTCCACAGAAAGGCCTGCTTGAGTCCTCCCAATGTCAGAGACCTCCTGGAAAGAAATACATTTCTCCCTCATTCACGGCTACACCCATGACCATTGTTATCAGAGATCAAATACAATGCTATTCACCATTTTAATAGACTACATAAAGCAAAATAAAATAAAGCATAGCAGTCTTTTGTCATCATTAATTAACAACAGGACTTTATACAGAAACTGCCTCATTTTTTAGCTCAAACACATGAAGCAAGAGCTAACCCCAATTCTGTTTGGTTAGCGTCCCCTTTGTCTATTTAGTAGGATGCAAAGACAGACTTAGCCGCCCTCCTGACATCCTTACCTCCACCCCCAGTGGGGTCTCCCAGGTGGTTCTGCGGAGGCACTGCCCCCAGGGGGCAGAAACAAAGGGGTGTGTGATGACACCAGTCACTCTGAGCATGGGAGGGTAAAGGGGGCCTCCTGGGCTGGTGGAAGACCAGCTGGAGACTCCAGAGGGAGAGGAGCAGTGGCAGGGCTGTGGTCAGTAGCTCAGTTGGAGGATCCAAATCAGAAGTGGTGGTTCAGGGCATGTCCTGAGTACACCCTCCCTGGGGCATTCGGAGGCTGAATGCCACTGCAGAGGACACAGGATGAGGACGCTGGTCTCCCAGAGAAGCAGGAAGCTGGGAAGCCCGGACAGGTGTGAGCAGGAAGATGTGGAAGAGCCACAGAGGCTATCTTCATAAAGACAATCTCCCCCACCACCACCCCTCAAGCTTTCCAGTGGCTGAACTTTTCACCTTTCAGCTGTGGCCCTTTCAGATGCAAAAGACCTTGATTGCTCAGTGGAAGAACCTCCTCCTTTTCCTCGCACTCTCAGGGGAGGGTTACAAAGCCCCAGGCCTTGTCCACTGCACAGTCCAGTCCTGGGTTCTGCAAGTCAGGGAATCAGCCAGACTGACTCTTTTTTTTTTTTTTTAATATATTTTATTGATTTTTTTACAGAGAGGAAGGGAGAGGGATAGAGAACTAGAAACATAGATGAGAGAGAAACATCGACCAGCTGCCTCCTGCACACCCCCTACTAGGGATGTGCCAGCAACCAAAGCCCTGACCAGAATCGAACCTGGGACATTTCAGTCCGTAGGTCGATACTCTATCCACTGAGCCAAATCAGTCAGGGCATTCTTGCCTGAAGTTCAAAACCCTCCCTGCTGTCTAAACAGAAATCTCTAGTCCTGAACACTTAGACTCAGTAGGACTGGTTGGTCAAAGTCCAAGCCCACTGTGCTGCAGGTGGCACAGAGGTAAACGTCACGTGTGAGGCCGTGGAGAACTGCGTACAGACCAGCAGAGCGTGCTGAGGGACTGGTGGTTAATAATCTCTGAGGCCAAGGCACCACTTATCTGTGAATCCCATCAAAAATGGAGCCAGAGCCCAGCCAGTGTGGCTCAGTGGTTGAATGTCGACCTATGAACCAGAGGGTCACTGTTCGAGGTTTGGTCAGTGCATATGCCCAGGTTGTGGGCTCCATCCCCTGTAGGGGGCGCAAGGGGGCAGCCAATTAAGGATTCTCTCTCAGCATTGATGTTTTTCTCTCTCTCTCCTTCTCTGAAATCATTTTTTTTTTTTTAATGGAGCCAGAGTATGGGGACCAGGGTGCTTTCAACCTAGATTCTCTTAATTTTAAGTAAATCAAAACAAATAAAACAACACATCTGCAGAAAAGACTCATTTGAGACTGATGTACCACTTACTCTAAAAAAATTATTTTGGCATTTAGGGATAAGACTGGAAACGCAGACCCATGTTGCCCACTGAGCTTAAGAGAAACATTCACAAATTAACTGTTCCCATTTGATAATCTCCTCTCCCTGATGTCTACCTTGGCTTCTTATCAAGCAGCTGCAGTTGCTGAGTTTTGAATGTTAAAAGTAACTTTTTAAAAGGTTAAACATCTGAAGCTGTTTCCATGAATCATGAATATGTTGATTTTTTAAAAATGTTTGCCTCAGCTCAAAACTACACTGAATGTAGTATTAATAAAAATAGGATGACGAATAACGGGTTAACATGAGAATCCTCTTCTGGCTGCTAGTGAAATAGGTCTTTGCACTAATGAGATGTTTTGTGAAGGCGCTAATTGCCGTTCACTGTGGGTATTTCTCTGATGCTGCCCTTGTGAGCGATGACTGCTCCGATGATATATTTTCAGGAATTTCACTGAGCCCTCCATGCCATCAGATTTGCAGCTCACTGGACACGGGAAACTCACACCTATCACCATGGGCAAGGTCAGGTGCACAGGCACACTCAACCACACACACAGCCCCACGGGGCACTGCTGTCACAGCACATGCCTCTTTGCCATTCAGCTACATCATAAATTGGTTTCCCGCAGGGAAATTATGTTATTACACACTGGGTGACACAGTATGAAAATGGCAACTGTTTTAATGGACATAGAGAACGGCCTGATATAAAAGGAAGACAATCAGACAGCCTTGGGTTTGAATCCTTACTGCACTCATCGGGGATGCTTGAGTAGGTAACACACTACAACTTCTAGTCCTTAGTTCTGTGGTCAGCAAACTGCGGCTCGCGAGCCACATGCGGCTCTTTGGCCCCTTGAGTGTGGCTCTTCCACAAAATACCAAGGCCTGGGCGAATCTATTTTGAAGAAGTGGCATTAGAAGAAGTTTAAGTTTAAAACATTTGGCTCTCCAAAGAAATTTCAATCCTTGTGCTGTTGATAGTTGGCTCTGTTGACTAATGAGTTTGCCAACCACTGGCTTAGTTGTAGTTACTGAATCAGATCCCACATGGAGAGTACCTGGTACTGGGCCAAGCACAAAGGTAGTGTAAGGTGGGGTTCAGGGTGCAGACTCTCCTTGTGGGCTCTTTCCCAATGAAGTGTGAAGAATAAATGTGTGGGTGAAAAGATTTTAAATAAAAATGTGTACATTTATTGGAAGCATATACAAACACTCCCTTTGGGAGGGATTCTCCAAACAGGAAAAGCCTGCTCTTTCTCTCTAAAATGGAAAAAAAATCTAAATCCTTCTCTGAATCTCTTAGTCTCTAGTTTATATTTGCTGGTAGCTATTTGTCTGAACATGACCCTTCCTAGTTGGGCCCTTCCTTAATTTAGGGCCCCAGTGCTTTCCTCATTGGGCATTCTTCAGCAGAGCATCAGTTTCAAAGCCCACATGGTGCCTCCCTCTTTTTCTCCCCCTGAACTTGCAACAGTCCTCTCCTCTGTGAATGCATATCTTCCTTTTCTGGTCACCTGAAAATGTGATCACCTGACAGTATGGCATTATGCAAATACGCTAAATATACTAAACATGTAAGGGCCAATCACACAGCCTGTCAGATCCACAGGCTGCCTCCCATTTCATGTGGAATTAGCGTGTGTGTGTTAGTTATAAAAACAGAATGAAAATACAGTGCTTTCTTTTATCCTGTGAAATATTATTAGCAACCCTGGATACTTATGTGATTTTCAAGAAAAAAAAAGAACAAAATTAACCAATGTCTACTAATGCAGTGTGTAAGTAGAAAATTAAAGTCATTTCAAACAGAAGGAACAGAAAAGAGATTGAGAGAGAAATCATACCACATTTATGCTACTTATCCCTGAGTGATATTACAGAGAGGTGTTAAAATATTAATTGTCAATCTCCTTAATTATAGATAATACTATTATACTTTAAGGACAATAAGTTAAGAGGCAACTGTTGAAAAAATTTTGCTCAACAAATTGATAATTAACAGATGTGATAAAAACTTTAGTCGTTTTTAACTCTTGATCCTCTAATTTAGGATGATTTTTTTCATGCATGTTGAATTTTATTCAACTTGTTCAGTTTAATATAAGAAATGGTTTAAAGGATCTTGGTCTTCAAAATAAAAAGATAAAAGAACTTTGATGTCAAGCTTTGAGAAAGATTTAAAAGACATTATAATAAAATAAAGAAGTCATTAGGACTGTGTTTCCATCTCCCTGGCCAGTTTTGCTCAGTGTATGTGGGGGAGGTGTGTGTGGGAGGCAACCAAACCATGTGTCTCTCTCATGTCAATGTTTCTCTCTCTTTCTCTGTCTCTCTCTCTCCCCCCTTCCCTCTTTTCTACTACTACTCTCCCTCATACTCTCTGAAAAGCAATGAATATATATATATATATATATATATATATATATATATATATATATATATATATATCCTCAGGTGTGGATTAACAAAAACAAATAAAAATAAAAATAAAACACCATTTTTACTAATTGAGGATTCCTAACATTTGACAATAACAGCTCGGTAGGCTTTCAACAATTTTTTTTAAACATATTTTATTGATTTTTCACAGAGAGGAGGAGAGAGGGATAGAGAGTTAGAAACATCGATGAGAGAGAATCATCGATTAGTTGCCTCTTGCACACCCCCTACTGGGGATGTGCCCGCAACCACGGTACATGCCTTGACCGGAATCGAACCAGGGACCTTTCAGTCCCCAAGCAGACGCTCTACCACTGAGCCAAACCGGTCCCGGCGCTTTCAACAATTTTTAAGAAAGGCTGCAATGGCTTCTTTTTTGTCAGCGACACCCAAATACATGCTTGAGAGAGACTTGGGCTCACTATAAAGAGACCTTGACCTTGCCTCATTTCTGCACCCGGTCTGCGCTGTGACCTTTGGCAGATCTTCAACCCTTGGGCCTCAGAGTTTAACTCCTCCAAACACCTTATTTTTAAAGATGCAGGAAGTAATGCTTCCCATTTGTTAGATCAGGGAAGTTTGCCTACTTAGAACTCCATACTAAAAGGGCCAATGAAAAGTCATACAGATGGCGTCATCATTATCCACCTGGACCTGAGGCTCCTTCATTCATTCATTTTTTTTACTAATTTCATTTATTCACTCCATTCATGTATTTCATTTTTGCTGGATAAAATAAAATTGAGTCAAATTAAATTGAGCCGCCTGGCCTGGCTCAATGGTTGAGTGTGGACCTATGAACCAGGAGGTTGAGGTTTGATTTCTGATCAGGGCATAAGCCTGGGTTGCAGGCTCTATTCCCATTGTGGGGCATGCAGGAGGCAGCAGATAAATGATTCTCTCTCATCATTGATGTTTCTTTCTTTCTCTCCCTCTTCCTTCCTCTCTGAAATCAATAAAAAATATTTTTAAAGCCAACTTTTTCTGCAAAGGAGCAGATAATGAATATCGTAGTCTCTGCAGCCTATATAGTCTTTGTCATATTATTCCCTTGTGCCATTATAACAGGAAAACAGCCGTAGACTTTACCTAAACAATTAGGTGTAGTTATGTTACAATAACTTTATTGACAGAAAAAGAAAAGAAAAAAAAGTGAGAGTATGATTTTGTCCAAGAGCTATAAGACTACATTCTGCTTTAAACAAGAAACAAGACACAATTTAAATTGAGCAGCTGGCACTGTGATAATATTTTCACATGATTATTCTGTTTAATCCTCACAAAAAAAGTCCATTCATTCCATGTGGCAGAAATAAGACCCACCATCCACATCCTCACAGATTTCATTTTTTTTTTTTTTAATGTAGGCAGAGATTCAGAAATGAACCCAGAGGTAAAATGTAATTTGTTCAAATTAAACCAGCTAAGAATTATCAGGATCCACAGGATCCTTAGCTCCAAAATCTCATAGTCAATATTATTTTTAATTAACTCCTTCCCTCAGTCATTCTTGTATTTAAATTCAGGTAAGTGGTGAGAAATGGTAGGAAGATGCATATTTCTTAAACCAACCTGCACACACCATTTTCTTCCCCAGGCCATGCATGCAACAATTCTATCTTCCGAAGGATTAATGACTTAATTTCTGGCTATTAATCCTTGAGCCATGTGATACCTGAACAAATGTGCAAAGATTTGGTGCAGAGGGAGCAGAGTAGGAAGATACTAAAGGAAGGGCTATTGTCAATCCCTCTCTCTCTCTCTCTCTCTCTCTCTCTCTCTCTCTCTCTCTCTGTCTCTGTCCCTTTCTGTCTCTTTCTCTCAGTTGCTCCAATACTCCCCTTGAGTTACAGCCCAGCTTGCAGACATTCCTGCTTTAGGATAGTCTACATTTGAGGGGTCTGCCAACTATCTCCTTCATCCTGCCTGTTCACTCCTCCCCAGTTTAGCCCAGTGTCCTCCAGGATACCCACTATACTATGTGTTAAGGATGGGATGAAGCCAAAAGGCAGAACTGATAGCTGGTTTGAGAGAAGATACAAACCAGGGCCCAGAAGCCAGAACCAAGCTCAGCACCAACCTCTGCACAATAGACTTACAGGGCAGCCTGGTTCCTACAATAGATGCACTGGTGAACTCATTAATTTGCCCACCATGAAGTCACTAGTGCATGAGCATCCTATGTTCATCATTGTTACATTAGTAGTTTTCAAAATATATCTTTTAGAAATATGTATTTTTAAAATCAAAATTGGCCATTTTTGTCAAATGAAGAACAGGTCTTACCCTAATGCTGTAGCAGATACAACTGTCCTTGAGTGATAGAACTTGGAGGTGCATTTCATACTTTTGCAGCTGGATTGAGTCACAGTTGTCCACAGTCGTACCCTGACTGCTAACACACACCCCTTATTGGCTTTCTTCCCTTCCCTGACTTACCTGTTTCCCTGAGGATGCTTCTGAGAACACCTTGCAAATAAAGTAGTGAAGTTTACACTCTTGTTCCATATTCATATCAAAACTCTTAAGGATCTCCAAACTGTCTTTTGCAGTTTTCCAGATTTCTATTTTAAGAATCTCTGAGCTCAAAAAGTAATGGGATTCTAGCCTGGATGATGTGGCTCAGTAGTTGAGTGCTGACCTATGAACCAGGAAGTCATGGTTTAATTCTGGGTCAGGGCACATGCCCAGGTTGTGGGCTCAATCCCCAGAGGGGGACATGCAGGAGTCAGCTGATCAATGATTCCCTCTCCTCACTGATGTTTCTATCTTTCTCTCTCTCCCTCTCCCTTCTTCTCTGAAATCAGTAAAAATATATTTATTTAAAAATTTAAAAAGAAACGGAATTCTAAAATTGTACACACTTCAGTGACTCCGGGGAATCTTTCAAAGCCTTAATTTATGGCTAACACCCAATTGATAACAACAAAAGAAATATTCATTTCTCCTTTAACAAGCCTTTGGAGTTCTCCTTCAGAGGGTAGAATTCACAAATTAAATTTGTTTATTCTTTATATTCTTCATATGTATTTCATATGATTACCTTGATGAAATGAATCTTTTCTCTATCTCAATAATCCTAACTCTCTCCAAATTGGGCTTGTACATTTTAAAGGAACTTGATTAAAGATATTTTGGACTAGGGTAAAAGTGTATATTTAGATCTTAATTTCTATAAAGCCTTCTTTCAAATTTGGTAGTAAATGGTAAGCTATTGAGTTGCTCTGAGAAATGTTCCTCCAAGGAGAGTAAGTTCCTAGCATAATCAAATTGGACACAACCCATATTTTTTGGATATATATTGAAACATTATGTCTCACACATCACTATGTGATAGATTGCATTGACAAAAATATGCATAATTTAGGTGTTATAAAAACAGGAAACCCAAAATTTATCATCTGAATTACGATTTATCCTGCGACAGCACAATTCCTTTGAAAGTAGATGCCTAGAAAAATGTATTAGGCATAATATATTTAAACAAAAATGTATTATTCCCAACCAAACTTTCTCAAAGATACTAATTTAAGGTTCTAGAGAGGAAAGTGTTGAAATATAGATGCATGTTTGTCATATTCAATTGCGTTTGAAATTTCAACATTGGACTTTGGGACGTATTTTAATTTTAATCTTTTTACCTTATTTTGTTTTCATAAATATCCCCCTAGAGGTAGCTCCAGAATACATTTGCAACTTTTCAGACAGGACTAGGGAACCCGAAGAAAACAGCTTTTAATAATTATTAGCACCACTTTGGATGCAAAAACTCACCTTCAAATATTTTTAAAAAGAAGGAACTGGAGTCATTCAAAAGTTCATCTTGTGGACTTGCTCAACTTCAATACCATGGAGAGTATCAAAGATTCCCTGGCTACAAGATAGCTGTGTTCTGTAAGCAAAGAAATAATACAGAGGAAGCATGGTTGGGCAAATATTAAAATATTTGAAGGGACAGGGGATTCTTAGATTTTAAATATGATATAAGAGGATTACATGTCAATGATATTACATTTCCATCAGAAATAGTCATTTGACCTTTTCTTTTATGCCCCTTTAAGGAGAGATACCACTTTGGGTGCATTTTCATGACACTGAATGACTTCATAATGGTCTGCCTCCAGGTTTGTCAGGACAGTAATAGAGAGAACAAATACTTTCAGCTCTGGGACGGAACATACTGTTAGGGTTCTTGCTTTTCTTTCTTGTTCTGCATCTCTCGCCAGCACCTGTTCTGTGTTCAGAAGGCAGGGACCAAGCGTTCTGCAGAGCCTCGCAATCTTCCTGAATAGCCTTCCTGGTCACCAAGGACACCCCCAGGGCAAGTGGCATTGAATCTATTGCTGGCATTATGAACACGTGTGTCACTGCACCCTTCCCCAGAAAACAGGTCTATTTCTATTCCAGAGATTCTGCTCTAATCGTTATGAAATGCATTTGGACACTCTGTTTGAGAAATTTCACTGTACAAGCCTAAAAAGGTGGCCCAGCAGGTGATCTTTTCTGATTTGCACTGATGGTTAAGAAAACAGTGAGAAAACCACCCTGAGAGGGCCTGCTGCTTGGGAGCCATTCATGTGAACAGGAAGAAGCTCGGCTGTGTGTCACTTCTTAGTCCCAATGAGAACTTGATAAATTTCTGAGTGTCTAGTATTGTCCTAAGCGCTGTTTATGATACAATTATATGATGTTTTCTATCTTTCAGGATGGTTTATAATCTAAACTTTACTGATAATCGTTGCGTACCTCACTCAGTACTGAGTATAAACTGTTATTTAATGATAATATTTTATGAGGTACAATGGCCAGGTTTTCCAATTGGGGAGACAGTGAGCTAGCCTTAACAGTACTATTTCTATCATTTGTGACTTGATACATGGAAAAACTTTTATAAGAAAATGCAAATTCAATTTTATCGCTATATTTAGAATAAAATAACTTTGTGGGGAAAATTCATTTACTTGCGATTGAGACTATCTTTGAAAATGCTCTAACCTGTTGGAACTTGAAATTGGCCATCGCAGGATTATTTCCACTTCAGGAACCAGCTGATGCCACAGATCAAGGCTCCCTCCACCCTGCCCATTATTGATAACTATTTAGGGTTTGTTACGTGACAGATATCTTTTCATAGGCTTAACTCATACTAAACCCTGTAATTCCCAACGGACCTATGGAAGTAGCTGTTATGATGACCTCATCCTACAGAAGAGGAACGTAGGGCAAGTTGTTTAACCTTCAAAGCTTGGGGTCCCCACACTGTAAGGGGCGGTGACAGGATCTGCACGTGGGCCAACCCTACCTCACAGAGTGCACACGCCACCCTGCTTCATACGTTGTGGCTGTTGATTGGATCTGCCTTGGGGGGTGAACTGAAGAGCCATATTCTGGGTCAGCCTACATGAATGGCATTCTCTAGGTCTGCGCAGAGCATAGTCTGACAGGTTGCCAGTGGACATCTGGGTTTCAGTCTCCCCCTCTGAAAAATGTGGACAGCCACCATCTCTCCTTCTGCCTAAGCGAGGCTGAAATCAGATAAGGCTTGGGAAGCATTTAGCATCCTGTCTGCTTCAGAACAAGTCTCTTCATCTTAGTTGTTTTTTAATTATTTTGTTGTATGTACTCTTAAGATGATCATTTTATGTAATGATAGCAAGTTTAATGAAACAATGATCCCCTTGCATATGAAAAAAGTTAGAGCAAGAATGAAAATGCTAAAGAAGGGTAAGAAATAGAAGAAAATAAAGGAAAGGGAGGTTGGGAAAGAGAATAATGGTGAAATAAAGAGTATGGAGAACATGGAAAAATAGAGACAACCAATGAAGCAAAGAGAAAAATGAAGAAGCATAGGACACTTTATTAAATGTCCAAATAATCTTACTTCTGGTAATAATATTAACTAGAGGCCTGGCGCATGAAATTTGTGTGCTGGTATGGTTCCTAGGCCTGGCCTGTGATCAGAGCCATCTTCCCAGGCTGCCTGCAGCTGGCCCCACCCCTCACTGTACCCACCTCTGTTCCCTGTTCCCTCACCATCAGGCAATCGGAGCCTGACAGCCGGGGAAGGGACCGAGAGGTGTTCAGTGTACCTCATGGTGACTGGTCAAACAGTTGTCTGATCGTTCTACTGTTAAGGTCAATTTGCATATTACTCTTTTATTATATAGGGTAAATTTCAAGATTACTTAGAACCATGTAAGATAACTCAGTCTTCCTATAGCACCTACTATTACAATTCTTTTGAGATATGCCTGTAATGTATTTATATGTGTTTGCCAAGATAGAATGCGATTTTTTGAAAGCAGGAACTTTATGTCTTATCAAATTTTTATCACTTGGCAATTTCTGTAACAGAGACGGAACTCAATAAAAGTTGAAGTTAAATATTAAAATTTGAAACATTTAAATAAATATGCCATATGTCTTGTGAATTTTCCATAACTTGGGTAGATTTTTTGAAAATCATAAATTCTCATTAGCCCTGAAATCCATTTTGTGATGATTTACAAGTTGATGATTTCCATAAAATATGCTGAAAATAATATCCATTTTATGGATATAATTCAAAATTAATTTTTATTGTAAGTCTTTGCCTTAAGTAATGATCTTACATAACTGAGAAGGAGGGTTGGCAGAAATACTTGCTGTGCTTCTAGGTTGGTAGTTGCCTGCAGATCAATTCTACTCAAATTAATTTAGGTCCTTTGGCACATTTTTCACTAAACATTGCACTATTAAAAACGTAAAATATGCCAAGCCAGCTATTGAGAGGAAAATATTTCAGTATGAGCTGCACTTCAGGTTTTATTGGTACATAATTATGAACTATATGATAAATGGAAAACATAAATATAAACATAATTATTGTATAACATTCACAGGAGAATAAAATGGGATCTCTCCTAAGTCCAGAGGAGAATTTGTGATTATTAATTATTGAGACATATCTCACAAAAATATCCTCCAAATTGTGCTCCCAGATTCTGCTTGAAAATATCATCTGTCATAGTCGGTGAAGGGACATGTCTGCAGTGGGCAGGAGTATGGACCAGGATTTGACATGCAGGCTTTCCCATGGATGCTGTCATGTGACTTCTACCCATATCTCATTAAGAACTGACTTGCACTATAATTAAAGTTTCAGAGCATAGTTATTTAAACTATTTGAGATATACAAGACTCTATGTAGATGCAAGAGACAAAATGGTGCATGCAATCATTCATTCCACAATAGAAATTAGTGAATGAATCTAACACATTCCTGAAAGAATGCTGTGCTTTGGGACTATAATAGTAGTAAAACATAGCCCCCTTTCATTGCATAGCTAAGTCAAACAAGACCCTTCTATCAACAGAAGACCATGTGGCTCAAGGGAAAGAGCACATCCAATAGAAGTACGCAGCCTGGCCAGTGTGGCTCAATGGTCGAGTGTAGACCTATGAACCAGAAAGTCACAGTTCAATTCTTGGTCAGGGCACATGACCAGGTTGGGGGCTCAACCACAATAGGGATTATGCAGGAGGCAGCCGATCAAAGATTCTCGCTCATCATTGATGTTTGTCCCTATCTCTGAAATCAATAAAAACATATGTATTTTTAAATATATTTTATTGATTGTTTACAGAGAGGAAGGGAGAAAGATAGAGAGAAACATTGATGAGAGAGAAACATCAATCAGCTGCCTCCTGTACACCTCCTACCATGGATGTGCCCACAACCAAGGTACATGCCCTTGACTGGAATCAAACCTGGGACCTTTCAGACCACAGGCTGATGCTCTATCCACTGAGATAAACTGGTTAGGGCTAAAAACATATTTTTAAATAAGTTGATAGACCTGTCTTTTATCCCTAAACTTGTCTACCTACTGAAGATGTAATGCAAATCAGAGAAACTTGACAAAATTGGTTCTTCATTTTTAAAAATGGTGTAATGCCTGACTCATGGGATGGCAGTGAGGATCTAATCAGATACTTGAAGAATCTAGCACAGTGTATGACACATTACAAACATGGAATCACTGTCATTATTGAACATGTTTTCATCATTAGTTCCATAGCATTTATGCCAGTGTTATTATAAATATATTTTGTATCAACATATGACATAATATTTATTAATCCTCATAGTATAGATTATTTATTCTCTATAAAGGTATTTCTTTCAAATATTAATATACTAGGAGCCCAGTGCATAAGAATTCATGCACTGGAGGGGAGGAGGGTCCCTCAGCCTGGCCTGCCCCCTCTTCACAGTCCAAGAGTCCTCAGGGGTGGGTGCAACCCGGTGATCAGAGTAAGGCAATGCCCTATCACCTCTGCTGCTGCCACTGCCGGCTAAGCAAGCCTCAGCCGGCCCTGGTTACCTGAGCCTCAAGCGGCCCTGGGTGGCTGGGCAGCTGCCATCTGAGGATTTCCTGCTCCTCAGGCCGGCCCTGGGTGGCTAAGGGAACTGGGGGACTCCAGAGGCAGGGGTGTAGGGAACTGGGTGCTCCCATCTTGTTGCTGCGGGCGCCACCATCTTTAAGGGCAGGGCAGTCAATTAGCAAATTCCCTCTTTATAGACTGTGGGCGCTGACATCTTTGAGGGTAGCACAGTCAATTAGCATATTCCCTCCTTATTGGCTTTGGGTGCTACCATCTTTTGCTACAGCGTGAGGGTCAATTAGCATATTTCCTCTTTATTAGATAGGATCATTTTCATCACCCACCTGTAGCTTATTTTCAGAGTTTTCTTATGATCTTAAGATTCTGAGAAATAAAATCTCCTTTGAGTATATGATTGTTATGATATTACTTAATGGAAAACATTATTTCAACATAACACTATGATAAGCTACAATTGTTTAAATGATATGAACTATAGATTATTATTAGCCCATTCAGCAACTTGCAGCTAGATACTATTTGGGTGAAAAGTGCAAAAGACCATTAGGGAAACAAAAAAAATTTAATTTAAAGATGCCATAAATTTAACCAATCCAAAGAATGTGTTTTTACCTATTTTAGGATGTTAAATTAATAGAGCAGAGAGGACAGAGGAATAAGAATAAATTATTATGTATGTATATTTTCTATGTATTATGCATGATGCTAAACACTCACAAATTAGATATAATTACTAAATTGTACAACACATGGTATTGCCCTTAATTCACCATGATAAAGTTGAAAAATATGAGGAAGTAGGCAGCTGAGCATGAGCTGTTATTATTATTACTAGAGGCCCAGTGCACAGATTTGTGCACCAGTGGGGTTTCTCAGCCTGGCCTGCAGGGGTCGGGCCAAAACTGGCTCTCCAACATCCCCCGGATTGCGAGAGGGCACAAGCAAGGCCGAGAGACCCCACCGGCGCACAATCAGGGCTGGGGAGGGATTGTGGGGGTGCTCTAGTGATTGTCTGGCCCATCTTGCCCAGTCCCAATTGACCAGACCCCAGAAGCAAATGAACCTACTGGTCGGAGTGTCTTCCCTCTGGTGGTCAGTGCTAGTCATAGCTACCAGTTGAAAGGTTGAAAGGTTGAACAGTAGCTTAGGCTTTTAGATAGATAGATAGATAGATAGATAGATAGATAGATAGATAGATAGATTTTTAGAGAGAGGAGATAGAAACATCGATGTGATAGAGAAACATTGATCAGTTGCCTCCAATCAGGGATTGATCTTACAACCTGGGTATGTGCCCTGCCCAGGAATCAAACCCGCCAGCCACGCTTCAATGTATAGAATGATGCTCTAACCAACTGAGCCACACTGGCCAGGGTTGAGCATGAATTTTTAAAAACCAGCATGGCATTTGTTCCTTGTCACATGATGAGTTCAACAGAGCCACCTTCTAAGCCCAAGTCTCTGAGTCCAGCATCTATTCTTTGGAAAGAGCACTGCTCTGCAACTATGCATTATGTTTTAGGTAGGACAACACTAAAGAAATAAATCTAATGCTGCTACATTATTTCTACTGCCCCAAATGCAATCTGAAGTCTTAATAATCACAGATGCACCTTCCCTTCCAACCATGTAAGACTAAATTAAATTCCAGAGCTTATATCTGGAATGTATTTTGGGTACAACTGGTGAAGTATCATTGGTAGCGGGCTGAATTATTACCTATTTTTCTGCAGTAATACAATCTGTGACGTCTTATTTCTTTTCAGAAATGGATTACAGATAAACAGACATCTATTTAACTTCTGAGACTTGCATTTTCTCCCTCTCTAAACTAGCTCATGTAACTAGTTTTCTATGCTATGATAACCAATGTAGAATGCATAAGGCCAATTAGAACCTTTAAAAAAAAATGAGTCAGACCTGAATGGGCCAACACTGTAATTGGAGAGGAGGAGAGCTTTGGATGCTTATGATGGTTTTTATTCAATATTTCTGGCTGACTAAGGAAGGTGCAGCAAAGCTTTGCTATTAAGCAGTCCCTCAGAAAGCTGTGTCAGACTCCATTCCTTCTCCCTCCAATTCTAATTGTTAATTCATGTGTAAAGACTAATCCACCTCAAGACACGACAATGAATGTTATCCGATGCGGTGTGCACGACGTGCGGTGAACTAAAGCTCTATAATATGCTCCGAGATCAGCCTTGGTTTTCTGTGTTGCTCGTGTACCACCCCCTTCTCTATTAAGCGAAGAAAAACAGCTCGGGCTGGACTGGATGGTACATTGGCTGCTCGTCATTTGTGCTGATACCTTCCTTTGGTTTATCACTTGCAGCATACAGATTTACTAAACTCTATTAGCTCGATTCTAGTAACTACCATCAGATTATCTTTGACCAGAGAAGCAACCACCCATGCAAGAGATCTGATGGGGTCTAAGTATCTCACTAAACTGACAATCCCAGTTGTAATCGCTGAAGTTGCACCAAGAACTCCAAAAACGACCATGTTTCCCCGAAAATAAGACATCCCCTGAAAATAAGCCCTAGTGCAACTTTGGGAGAAAAAATTAATATAAAACACTGTCTTATTTTCAGGGAAACAGGGTATCACCTCCAGGTGTCAACATAACCTTATCAAAACCAAGCAAAGCATACCCTAGCCAGTTTGGCTCAATGGATAGAGTGTCTGCCTTCAGAATGAAGGCTCCAGTAGAGAGATGGGGGGTTTGATTCCACTCAAGGGCATGTACCTCAGTTGCAGTGTGGGAGGCGACCATCTGATGTGTTTCTCTGACCTACAATAGATGTTTCTCTCTCTGCTTCTACCCACCCCCCCTTCTACTTTCTCTAAAAATCAATGGGAAAATATCCTTGGGTGAGAATTAACCCGATAATAAAAGAAAAAACACAACCAAGCAAATCTTCATTGTAGGAAATCAATTTGATTTTAGGTATTTGGAAAAGAAAGGAGTCCAAGCCTGATCCATAGAAGACTGGATTGCTTGGTGGTGGTGTGGGGAAGGTTGTAGAAGGTAGTGTAGTGAGGTTTAAAATCCGATATAAACCTGTACATACTCTAGAGCAGTGTTTCCCAAAGTGTGGTACGCATACCTCCAGGGGTACGGAAAGAGTTTGGTGAGGGTACGCGTTGCACCGGAGTTTGGTGGGGATATGCACTGCATTGTGCTTAGCTGCGCCTAATTCTACGTTCTCATGAGTATGAAGGGTACTCAGCATTATGAAAATTATAGAAGGGGTACACATATGTCAAAAGTTTGGGAAACCCTGCTCTAGAGTATCATGGAGTCAGTCAAACATCTCTATAATTATCTTTGTAAGATGGAAAAGTGATCCAAAACCTTTCTTTTATATTCATGCTCTGGAGGTCAATGTTCAAATCATCACCCCCCCCCCCCCCCCCCGCCGCCGGCCCCAACTCCAGTTTGCATTACTAGGAATTCAGAATCTCTTAAACAGAAGCTTTTAAGCCAAAACTGTACCACAAGGAAGACTCTTTCTTTTGCGTGCCAAGAAACAGCATTTTAATTACATATCAAACTGTTGAATATAAATTCCTTTCAGAACTGTGGTTATAATAAAGAATTGAGGGCTTTGGGGTAAATAGTAAGCTAATTAATAATTTTAGATCTGCTGTTTCATTATATGTCTCTACCTTGAGCGTTAGACTCTTATTGCATAACTAGAGGCCCAGTGCACTGATTCATGCACCAGTGGGGTCCCTCGACCTGGCCTGCACCCTCTCGCAATCTGGGACCCCTCAGGGGATGTCAGATAGCCGGTTTCAGCCTGATCCAGATAGGAGGGAGCCCAAACCTATGTGTTGAGCGTCTGTCCCCTGGTGTTCAGTGCATGTCATAGTAACCTGTCTACTGGTCATTTGGCCGTTCAGTCACTTATGCTTTTATATATATAGGTGCTATTTTAAGAATAAAATTTTCAACCTCTGATAATGTTAGTTGTTTATGTGGAATGAAAAGCCCTTTAGACTTGAGCCCAATGAACTGTCCTTTGCGCTTTGGAGATGAAATTAAATCTTTACAAAATGTCCTTTTTTCCCCTCAAATGCCTAGAATAGTTTTTACATTCAAGCTAGCAAACTCACTTTGTATTCTGATTTAATGGGGATATGTTCATTCTCCCTGCTAACATTATCCCTGAGATAACAATTCAAAATGATTGCACCTCTTATCTTGAGAAATCTTACTTGATGAGTCAATAGATGTGAATTTGGATGAAATTTAGCTATAAAATCAAAGGCAGGCTTGATCTGTTGCTAATCCTTTAGGTTAACAACTGTTGCAAAAGAGGGTGGTAAAAATGTCTGCTTCTTAGTACTCTCCTATTATCAGGTTGTCTAGATAAGGTATAAAATGGCATACTAATTCTGAAAATTCTGCTAAGTCTGCTTCACCTAAGTCCTGAGAAGTCAAAAGAAGCCCAGAAAACCCAACAATAAGCAGTTTCTGCCTAAAAATACTCAATGTAGGACTAAATCCAAAGGTGTGTCTTGCTCGATGATGAAAAACATTACAAGATATTTCAACCACCATGTTCGCCCCATTCAGAGCATCACAGGAATAATAGTCAATAGATATATATTGCCATAGAAATGGAGATCATTTCTTAAAATGATTGTCCAATCATCTAGGTTGCTTGCTAAAATGCACATTAGTGACCGAACTTAAACCAACAGATTCAGTACCTTTAAAGATAAGAGTTGAGAAATCATCTACATTTCAATCAACTTTTTTAGGTGGCTTGTATGTACATTAATGGTTGAGGTCCACTGAGGCAGAAATTTGAAAAAGAAAATATGGATTTTGCTATAACTGCCTCCTGATCTTATTGGAGGCCCTTCCTACTCTGATCATTACAGAAATGGGAGAGAGATACTGTACATCATTCATGCCCTGACCAACCACATGTGGCTGAGAGAGTTCATTTGTTTCCACTTGTTCTTGTTTTCTGACAATTGCATTCAAGGTTTCATGTTTTCCCAAGCGCTGCTTTTGCTGTATCACACAAATTTCAATGTGGAGTGCTTTTCTTGTTATTAAATTCTAAGTATTGTTCGATGCTTCTGGCTTCTTGATGTGTAACTCAAAATGCAGTTGCAGAAACGATTCTCAAACAGTGGTTAGAAATAACTGAAATAACGCTATTACTATCGCACTTCAAGTATGTTGGAGTTTAAATAAGGTTTAGGCTGTTGTCTGCAATCCCAAAGACTAACCTACCCAAATATTATTATGGAACAATAAACTATAGTGGAGGTTTTTTTTTTTTTGAGGTTTTTTGTTTCTGTTTTTGTTTTTTTAAACAACAAGTATTTGTAGAAACAATTCTTATAAGACATAAAAATTCTACATTTTATTCTTGCTTATATTGGTAATGGCCACCTTTGTTGGACAAAACCATACCACATTGCAGCTTTAAAAGTATTCAAATGCCGATTCTATTTTAATAATATATTTGCCTTAGATAGCTACATGTACAATATATAACAAAAAAAAGTGCTAAAAAATTCCCTATACTTCTCTTCCCATGCTTTTCACTTGCTGAGCCGACATAATAGTTCATAAAATTAAGTGGACAATAGCTGTGGATTTAACATTCTGAGTCAATTAGTTTCTCTTGCTCCACGTAATAGCCAGACCTCAGCCCTAGAAAAAGAAGAGGCAACCTTGGGGGTTCTTGAGAAGGGCAAGTGTGAATGGAAGATGGGTGTGAGATCAAGATTTTCTAGTAACTGCACACCCCTTTCCTCCTTTGAATGTTGTACAATATGCATATTTCCCCACTTAAAGTTAAATGTAAAGTAAAAAGTGATGGGGAGGGAGGAAGAGAGAGAGTTAAATAGTCTAGCAACCAATGTCTAATTGTGTGGATAAGGGAACATGGGAGGGAAACTCAAGAAGAGTAAGCAGCCCAGCTGGTGTGACTCAGTGGTTGAGTGTGGACTCATGCACCAAGAGGTCACCAGTTCGGTTCCAGGTTAGGGCACATGCCTGGGTTTTGAGCTTGATCTCCAGGCAGGGATGTGCGAGAGGCAGCCAAATGATGTCTCTCTCTCTCATCAATATTTCTGTCTCTATTCCTCTCCCTTCCTCTCTCTCAAATCAATAAAAACACATAGAAAAAAAAAGAAGAAGAAGAGTAAGCAAATAACAGAATATTTAAAAAACTGTGAATGGTAGAAAGTTGAAATAACAGGAGCACTAGCTTGGAAATCAGAGTGATTATTGTGTTATACGTATGTACACACATATAGTATTATGCAAATAAAGATAAGATTTTCTATTTCACAGCATTTTTGTGAGTATTATATCTTGATTTAGGCTTGGGATATGATATACTGAATATACTGGTGCAGAGATTTACCTTTAATAAAAAGTAGGTTCATAATTTTGTTTCAAAGAAAATACTCCAGATTTCATAAAAGTAGAAACCTTAAATAAAATAAATTATTTGGTTTTTGTCACCTATAGTATATAACACATATACTGCATTTAGTAATAGACATATGGTGGTATTTCTTATTAGTAACATTGTTAGTCTAAATATATTTATTGGAAATAATAAAAACTTTTAAAGATGCTTCCATAACCTTTGATAGTTTAAGTACTACAGATTGAGGTTGCTATTTTAACTAAAATTATTCTTATGACAGTGGGTTTAAAATAATTACTATAGCCGAGGCTGGTTTGGCTCAGTGGATAGAGCATTGGTCTGTGGACTGAAGGGTCCTGGGTTCGATTCCGGTCGGGGGCATGTACCTTGGTTGTGGGTGCATCCCCAGTGGGGGGTGTGCAGGAGGCAGCTGGTCGATGTTTCTCTCTCATTGATGTTTCTAGCTCTCTATTCCTCTCTCTTCCTCTCTGTAAAAAATCAATAAAATATATATTTAAAATAAATAAATAAATAAAATAATTACTATAAAATGAAGCAAAATCTGGTAACTGAAGAATTAACATACTATCCACTTACATATCCTCTGTAGGCCTATTAGTTCTGACCTTCCAAACTCTAGATTTATATTTGAATAATACTAATTGTTTAAAAATATCTAACAGGATTTTCCCCATCACTAAGTATGTGTTAGTTGCACCCTCCATTGGAATAGAAAACCTGGGAACTTGTAAGCAAGTATGATCCCTTTGGCTTTTAGCTAAGGACCAATGGCAATGCATAGTGACAATCATTACAAAACGAATGCACATCGGCCAGGAAGTACAACTTATTTACTTTCCCTTTAAAATATACTGTTGCCATTTGGATTCTGCATCTCAGTGGCTCTGCTTCCGCTGCTGTCTCATGGGCATCATTTAAAGAGACAAGCCTAAAAATGATGGCTCTCCTTCTGTCTATCCCCATCACAGCTATGAGGCCCACATCTGTTCCCCAGTTTTGCTTGATTAATAAAGATGTGTAAAGTAGGAACTATCTGCTCCCCCTGAATTGGTAAAGAAAATCATTGGGCTCAGGAATACTGAACAGATTTTGGAGGAAGCAAAATGCTTTTCCGCAGCTCAGTGCAAAGAGGAACCAGACCATTGTTTGCACCGGGATGGCCTCTAATTTTGGTGGTTCATCATCTTGCTAGAGTTGGAAGGATCCTTTTCTCCTTAATTTCAAAGTGGAAAGGGAAACAGATTTGCTAAAATAACCAGGATATAAATGGGTTCTAGACCTGTGTGTGCCAACATTCTGCAGTCAAGCAATTCTACCACCATCCCATTTTGCTTTAAGTCATGATGGTCACACAAAAGTCACTGATATTTTTTTCCCTTCTCTAACTTCTACCTTAAGGGTCCAGAGATTACATAGCATTCTGTACATTTTAAGGAAAGAAACAATGAAGGCACATGTGGGGAATATATGTACTTCATATGAATTCAAAGGGTATTGGTTGAGTGTACCTTCTATGTCAGAATTAGAGAAAGAGCTTGTGAAATATTATTTTGATTAGCTACCTAATGTTAGATTTCATGGATGTCTTAGAGTGTATTTAAACAAGGCTCTACATTTAGACAGTTGGGCTAATTCCAGGTTTTTATCCCTATCTAAAACACAGCAGAGAATATCCTAAAACAGCTTGATTCAATGTTCACTTCCCAAGGATAAGTTCCTAGCAGGGAAATTTGTGTCAAGCACCATGCAAATTTTCTAAGAAGATGGCGTTTCCATGCACAGCTGGTAGGAAGGCAATTTGATTCAATTTTCATTGAGGAACATTGACAATATGTATACAATCTCTCCCACCTTAAACAATAATATATCTTTCTGGATGTATGTCACCATTTGCAATTTATATGAAGTGTTGAGATCTAGGTCATCTCAATTTGGGGGAGTGGGGAAGTTATTTTTGTAATTTATGCCAGAGCAGTGAAAACTCCATGAATAAGTGGTTAACAAAATGGACTCTTCATCTTCCTTGACTCATAGGTGCAAGTGTTATTATAATTATAGCCATCACTCCCACAGTCTAAAATGAGTAGAGACTTGTCAACATTAGAATGAGATTAGGGGTTCTGGGTATTTTAAAAGCATACCTGACTCACATGCTGTCCAAAGAGTGACAGCCTGAGAGTGTGGGTAGAACACAGCATCTGATCTCACCATTGGTGAGGATGGCTAATTGTTCCTCCAAGATTAGTAATACTGTTCTGTTTGTAAACTAGGAAAACCATGTTTGTAAATAGCTTCAATTCCACTTTATACAGCCCAAACCTTCTACATTCCATTTCAAATTTCTAATATACAATTAATGAAGTGGGAAGAGTACCTGATATTCCTGGGACTCTTCCCAAAATAGTATCTCTAGGTTACCAAAAAACAATAAAATCTTGATGGAGTAGATTATCATTACTATCACAGCACATATTTTAAAGTTTCCAACCAGCAGGGTAGCAAACACAAAACTACAGACCACGAACTTTCATAAATTAGACTTTAGTTACAATGATAAAAGGACAAGAGGAATCTGAACCCATTTTCTTAAAAATGAGAAATATACATTATTTTCTAGTGCCACCCAATATAATTGATATTCTCTGTCACTTAAAACTTTATAGACAACTAGAGGCCCAGTGCACGGAATTCATGCATGGATGGGGTCCCTAGGCCTGGATGATGACCAGGGCCTGCGTTAAGCATCTGCCCCCTGATGGTCAGTTGGCATCATAATGATTGGTTGACCATTCATTCTGGTCATTTGGTCAAAATAGTTGCTTAGGCTTTTATATGTATGTAAATTATTTGGAGAAACAAATAATTTCTTCCTTCCTTTTTTTGCTTTCCAATTGAGCAATATCATATGCGAGGCTACTAGAGCCCCAGTACATGAGGTTCTAGCTTCAAGGCCCAAAATCTAAGCCTTTAAACCTCCAGACCGCTGGCATATTCAATCTTTGAGCAATGGAAGTCTAAATCCACTTACACCCATCTGCACAAACCAGCCAATATACATACAACCTCATTTAGGGCTGGAGGGCATAGCTGTCAAACTGCAGACTGAGAGGTGGTTCATGTTTACATGGATTGAGGTTGCACAGTACAATTTTTACTAAATAATAGTAATACCAATATCTAAATTCTTAACCTAAAACTCATAGCAGCAAACTGATTAAATCTGAAGTCTCATTTTAAAGCATCCAAGTTTTAAATATGCTCTATGCTCTGTTGTTTGGAGAGACTCTGGGTTTGTGTGTGTGTGTGTGTGTGTGTGTGTGTGTGTGTGTGTGTGTGTATTCATTCATATTCAAGTATATTCCAGGTTTAGCATTTGCAAATTAACCAATGTAATTCACCACGGTAAAAAGATAAGAGAGAAATAATTTACTTTGAAAAATCATTAGCTACTAAGAACAAGGCAATTCAGTCCCTTCTTGCCATTCATTTTTAACATCACACTGAAAGTTTTAGCTAGTGCAACAAGAGGTGATGGAAGATATACAGACTGAGAAGGAAGAATGAAAACTCTCTTTGCAAATGACATGATTACCTATCTAGATAAATGGAAAAGGTCGACAAAAAAACACTCATGGAACTGATAAGTGAGTATAGCAAGATAGCAGGATACAAGATTATGTAAAAAAAAAAAAGTGATTTTTCTATATACAAACAATGATCAGGTACACTTGAAATTAAAAGAAAACAAAGATACTCAGCAACCAAAAAACAAAATACTTAGATTTAAATGTAAGAAAAGATCTACAAAATCTAAATGAGAAAACTATAAAACTCTGATGAATGATATCAAAGAAGAATGAAATAAATGGAAAAAAATAGTTGATGTTCATGAACAGAAAGACTCAATATTGTCAGGACATCAGTTCTTCCAGCTTGATCTTTGGTCAATAAAATTACAATCAAAAGCCCAGCAATTCATTGTGGATGTTGACAGACTGATTCTAAGTTTATATGGAGAGAAAAATGATCCAGAATAGTCAACACATATTAGAGAAGAACAAAATCAAAGGATTGACGTTTTTGACTTTAAGACTTTTTTATAAAGTTACAATAAGACAGCATGATATTTGTAAAAGAATAGACAAATAGATCAATGGAACAATGTAGGAAGCCTTTGACAAAGGACCGCAGGCAATACCTGGATGAAAAGATAGTCTTTTGAACAAATAGTATGGGAAGAAATTGATACCCATACACAAGATAATGAATGCATCTGGACACAGACTCTACACTTTCCATAAAAACTAATAACAATGGAGCACTGACCTAAATGTAAAATGCAAAATTATAAAGCCCCTAGAAGGTAACACGGGAAAATCTAAGTGATCTCAAGCATGGCAAGGACTTTTTAGATACAACGCTAAAGGGATAACCCATTAAGTAGATAATGAATAAGCTGAACTCTGTAACATTAAAAACTTATGCTCTAAAAAAGACATTGTCAAGATAATGAGAAGACAAACCACCAACTGGGAGAAAATATGTCTTCAGTGAAAGACATATCGAATTAGGGAGTTCTCCAAAATATACAAAGAGCTTTTAAAACTCACCAACAAGAAAAACAAAACAAAACAAAAAAACCTAATCTAAAAATGGATTAAATACCTGGGAAGCCACTTCACCAAAGAAGGTATATAGATGGCAAATAAGCATTTGAAAACAATGCTTCATATCACGTATCATTAGGGAATGCAAATTAAAAACAATGGGATACCCCTACAAATAGATTAGAATGGACAAACTCCAAAACACTGGTCACTCCTGGTGATGATATGGAAATAAGAAGTCTCATGTACTGCTGGTGTGAATGCTAAGTGGTATCTCTTCTTTGGCAAACAACTTGGCCATTACTTGTGAAAGGAAACATACTTCTATCATACGATCTAGCAGTCCTGCTCCTTGGTAGTTATCCAGATGAGTTGGAAACTTATGTCCACACAAACCTGCTGTATGTGGACATTTATAGCAGCTTTATTCGTAATTGCTGAAACTTGGAAGCAATCAAGATGTCCTTCCATAGGTGAGTGGGTAAATAAACTGTGGCACTTCCAAACAACAGAATGTCATCCAGGGCTAAAAAGAAATGCGCTATCAAGCCATAAAAGATACAGAAGATCATAAATGTGTATTACCCCATGAGCAACCCAACCTGAAAAGGCTACCTACTGCATGATTCCAACTGTATGACATTCCAGAAAAGGCAAAACTATGGAGACAAGAAGAGTATGGGGATTGCTGTTTTAAATGGGTCCCCCTAGACATCATAGGTAGAGCAAGAGGATTTTTAGGGCAGTGAAGACAACTCTGTATAATACCACATAACATAAATGTCATTATACATCTGTCAAAACCATAGAATGTACTAGCGGACCAAGAGTGAACCTCAAAGTAAAGCATGTACTTTGGATGATAATGATGTGTCAGTGCAGATTCATCAGTTGTAACTAATTTATGACTCTGGGATGTTGATAGTGGGGGAGGCTGTACCAGTCTGGGGTTAGAGTTTGTATGGGAACTCCGTGCTTTTAGCTGAATTTTGCTTTGAACTTAAATCTTTTTCTGAAAATAAAGTCTATTTAAGAAGTAGATAAAAATAAATAAAACAAAAATAAGTCATTTTCTAAGTCAATCTATCTATATACACATAAAACCCTAATATGCAAATACACAGAATGGCATAACAACTGACCATAACAACCGGTTACTATCATGTGCACTGACCACGTGGAACATAGCAGGCTTTGGCAGCAGGTGGTAGAGTATGGAACATGGTGGGCATTGGCCATGGCAGGATGGTGGAGCAGGTGAATGAGGGTGCCAGACCAAAGTGGGGCTCTGGTTGCTGTCATTGGGGTGAGTCTCTGGTAGTTACTGAAAATTCTTTGCTCCCACATGCCATAGTTTTGCCTGGCGTTTGCACCTGTGCCGGTGCCAGTCTCGCCTGCACCCATTGCCAGCACCACAGCCAGTCTCTATTGCCCCTGAAGGCTTCTCTACCTCCCTCTGCTCCTGAGGGGCAATTGGGGCAGCAGCTGCGGCTGGTACCTGCTGACTGCAACAGTTCCACTCCTACCTACTGCTGGCACCCACCCCAATCACTCAGCACCAGTAGCGGGTGTGAGTGGGGCCAGTGCTGTCAGCAGGGCTTCCAGCAGACAGGGGATTGGGTGCACAGCGGTAGGGGCTGGGCAGGGGAATGGAGGATGGACCGAGACCTGCCCCTATGCCCACTGCTTCCTCTCGGCCCACACTTCCTTTCAAGGCGCATGAATTTGTGCATTGGGCCCCTTGTGTATTATAAAAACTCACCATAATTAGGACTAGAAAGAACTGTCATTAATCTAACTCTTTAAAAGCTCAGCTAATGTTATTTTTTTAAAGTTGATAAAATTGTACATTATATCTTTTTATTACTGCAAATCATTTTCTATGGGTTATATTGGTTCCCCATTTGGATTAACAATAACATACTCTATGAAGTTTCCTAATATTAACATTTTCCACACTTTTTTTTTATTGTTGAATAAAAGTGTCATAAATGCACTTTTGAAATCTGTCAAGTGATGGCTAGAAAATATGCTAATTTTCATATTAACATATTAGTATCCACTGGACTCAATTGGAATCATTGAGATTGCATCTGTACCCAGTGTTTTTCTTATCATTTTGCTTGCTGGAGAGAAATGCACTAATTTGCTCAACACTGTACTGTGTACTTGTACTTTTTTAAAAAAAACTACTGAATCCAGTTCATTCTAGGGTCTGAAATGAAGTTAATAAAACAATACAAATAAACCAGAGACATCTTGATCCCCAAGACATAGATCAAAGTAATCGGAGTCACTGTTTGCTAATACAAAATCACATCAGCTTCTGTAACAAAGCAATATAAAATTTCCTTCAGCAACCTGCAAATAGGTCAAGTTCAAAGGAGTGTGAGAGTGCCCTGTGAGTTCTTTTGCAATTCAAGAAGTGTCCTATAAAGATGAGGCTTGGCTGTGACAGAGCCGCTGGCTTGTTAAATGACCAGAAACATCCCTCCCAGGCATGATCTTAAAGCAGGAGGAACCTACCTGGGGTATGTCAGTCTCTGGTCAACAGGTTGCCTTTAACAGCAGTTCTGAGCTTCTGCTATTCAGGTAAGGGGCCGAGAAAGACAAGCCTGATTACCCCGGGTCCATTTGGAGTCTGATTTTAAGTGACCACTTTTCATTGTGAGTTTATGAAATCTTTAAGAGAAGCTGTGAAGGAATGTAATAAATTCAAGAAATAAAGCTGTCTCCGGCACCCCATAGATCCCAGTGGATATAATTTCGCAGAACTGAGTTACTGCTCGGGACAGCCGAGCTATCCTTAATGCTCCTATCTGCAGCCCCAAATGCTGTGATTTACAGCTCTAGAGGGAATAAAGTCTTCTGGTTCATACAAGGAAGAAACAAAAGCTACAAGCAAAACCTGTGATTTAGATAATGCAGTGCTGTTTGGCTTCCCAAATCTCTCAGAAACATACGGAGTGGGGCAAAAGTAGGCTTACAGTTGTGAGTACAGGGAACAGAGTTTAGTCTTGCATGATTATATATTAATTATTGTTATTTATTAACTTTTGCCTCACCCTGTATCTGCAGGATCTATATAGAAATAATGACTAAACTCTCTGAAGTCTATAATAACTGAGGAACTAAAGGCTTAATGAAAAAAACCTAGTATGACACTGATGCCAAGTTTATTTAAATTAATAAATGCTAATCAAAATGTCATCAAGGTTTCTAGGGACCTTGGTATTGTGATTTAATAATGAACTTGGAAATACTAATTTACAAAATTGTGAAAAAAATTTTAAAGAATTACATAAAGATGGACATATCCTACCATATTAAAATGGGGGAGCTATAGTAATAAAATTGCTAATTTAATAAATTAGTAATAAAATTGCTAATTTATTTAATAAAATTGGCATTGCAAATTTATTTATGTTATATTTTATATTATATGTATACTTGATTTATTATATATAGATATTGTGTTTAATATAATATATATTATGCACATATTACATTTAAATTTGCATTCATTTACAGTAGCATAAAATATTAGGTTAATTTATGTTGATATGAAATGGTATTCAGAAAATAGTAAGAAAATAAAAGTGTAAAACAATATTTTCTTGATTATATAATTTATAAAAAAATAAATGAAACCTATTTCTGAATACATACATATTTACTTAATATACCAAGTAGATAGTGATTAATTTGTGGGGGCGTGGTGCTGGGAGCTGTGGGTAGAAGAGTCAAGAGGAAATGCTATTTCCATTTTTAAACAAAATCAACATGTTTACATATCTCTTGTGAAAACAAAATTATCTCGGTAGCTATAGTCTTCTTTCATTTCAGCTCCTCTTCTTTTCTTATTAACCCTTGACATTTTCTCTTAAAGTCTGCAAGGAAACAAGGATCTGAGACCTACAATCATATGTGAAATGGATTCTGTCAACAGACTGAATGAGTTTGGAGACAGGTTCTTTCCCAGGGCCTGCAGGTAAGTGCCCAGCGCGGGACACCTTGGTTTCTGCCTTGTGAGACCCTGAGCAGGAAACTCAGCTGAGCCCACCTCAACACCTGACCCACGGAAAAGTCAGAAAATATGGGCATTGTTTTAAGCCACTAAATTTGTGGCAGTTCCTTAGATAGCAATAGAAAACGAATATGCCACCAGAAAAAAAAAAAATCATCTCACCCCAAATAGCCAAATATCCATTCTTAGTCTTTACACCTTTTTTTAAAAAAACTCGAATGAAGAAGCATTTTTTTCTTTATATATATATATATATATATATATATATATATATATATATATATATATTATTGATTTTTTACAGAGAGGAAGAGAGAGGGATAGAGAGTTAGAAACATTGATGAGAGAGTATGTTAATGGCAGAGATCACATTATTACTGCCTAGTTCTATGCTTTGGATTCCACTTCCTGTTTCTTTCTTCGAAATCCTGATTGCTGGTCTACCTCCAATCTATTCCTAACTCTTAGCTGTCTCGTCTGCATATAAACATACTCAAAACTGTTTTAACTATTCTCCACCCGCTACACATCCTGCCTTCCACTAGTGTTATGTTTCATCTTTCATTTACAGCACGTTTTTTATTACAGATCTCTGGCTTCGATTCAGACCCATATATCAAGTTTTCTACTGGATGGCTGATTTCTCTGGATGTCCTACAGGCAGCTCTCACTCAATAGATCCAAAACACAACTCATCTACTCCTACTGTGTTTTAATCTCAGTGACTGGCACCAACATCCATCCAATTGATCAAGCCAAAAAAACACAAAAAACAAACACAAAACCATATATCACAACTCGCTCTGTCTTCATTCACTGAACCTAATAACTCATCATCCCCTGTTGATGATATACTCTGGAAAACGTCCTTCCTGACTACCCTCATTGCTCTCCACCTCCTCTGCCACTCTTCTGATGCACACCAGTATGGTTTGTCACCTGGATACACTCACCTAAACTCCTAACTCTTCTACCTTCCAAACTTGGTCCTCCTACAATCCTTTCACCATATTGGATCTAAAGTAAAATGTTGAAATGCAGTATTTGATCACGTGACAGTTGAGCGTCTACTGGACATCCAGAAATGTTCTAGATGCTTGATGTTTTCAGTTATTCAACTCTCACTCCAGCCTGCTTGACAGAAGAGGGCACTGAAGTTTGAAGAGGCCAGCTCGCCCAGATGAGATTCCAGGAAGGGTTAACTATGAATGATGGCGCCTCTCTACTTGCCTGACACAGTGTCCTAGGGGGTACCACTTAGTTTTTCAATATTTTTATTTAATAGGGTTTTGTTTTATTTTTTTAAAAGAGGGTAATAATGGTTAAAAAAAAAACTTCCCAAAACTAGTTTGTGGACAAGTAGTGATTAGAGCTGAAGTTAGCACTATCTCATTTGAATACCACAACAACCTTGGTGAGATTCCAAAGAGAGAAAATAAATATAAAAGAGCTTGGAAAGTGTTCCATTACTAGACTACAGCATAGCTGAGGAGAATATAAAAAAAAATACAATATAAAGGGTTCTGGAACTCCAAGCCACACTCATTGAACGATTCCACAAATATTTACAGAGTACTTTGTTCTGAACAAAATATTATGAGACTGGAATAAAGACTCATGCATTAGACTTGCTTCTTCTACTGGTAACACTTAATTTTTAGTACGAAAAGGGGACTCTGAACAAATATTTTAATAGTCAATGATTTAATTATATTTCACTAAGTTCTAACCAAAGGTAAAGAATACATGATAAAAGAGAGGCGTGACTGACATGACTTGGTCTGAGAATGTCTCCTGGAGAAAATGACATTTGAAATAAACTGTAAAGGGCTTGGTAGGATAATATTGACCATAGCTGTGGAATAATTCATTTAATTTAAATCTGCATTGACTGAACAGCCAATGTACCTGCTGATCAGTCAGTTAAAGACATAAGACATAAAATGTTAGTCTTGACAATGAGATCACCATCTCTCTCTCTCTCTCTCTCTCTCTCTCTCTCTCTCTCTCTCTCTCTGTGTGTGTGTGTGTATATATAAATATATAAATATATATATATATATATATATATATATATATATATATATATATATATATATATATCAGAGAGGATCATTGACTGGCTGCCTCATGCACACCCCCTACTGGGAATTGAGCCTACAATCCAGGCATGTGCCCTGACTAGGAATCGAACCGGGACCTCCTGGATCATAGGTCAACACTCAACCTCTGAGCCACACTGGCCAGGCAGAGAGAGCATCATGTTAATAATCAGAATTCTGGATTGGTGAAAGAGTATGTCTGCTCTCAGACCATCACTGTTCAAATTAACCTGGAGCTGCCAGATCATGATGTGCTATGGACCTTGTACACAAGGCACCTCGTCACTGGGTGGAGATAAGATGAACACAGGTTAAGCAACTTGGGAGCAATATCTTACATGGTAAGCACTGGGATTTAAATAGTGTAGGAACAGCCTTCATTCAGATTCGCCATCTTTCCTTGGCTGAACACTTTCCCACACCAACTAGTTGATTTCAGGTCCTTTATTAACTGCATTTTCTTTTCTCTAGGCATTCTACCTTCTCCTGTAGGACTGGCTCCTGGTCTCTGGCCAATAGTGGCTCATTACCTATCACGGGCTCCCAGCAACCCAGAGGGATAGCTCGGCCTGGTTGAAGCCTGTCATCTGGGAGACTTTGTTATCTCTTTTCAGTTCTATTTAATCACTAAAGAACTTCAGTTTTTATGTAACCACTGTAGTAACTGTTGTTCATTTGCTCACACGGTCGTGCACTCAATGGCGGGGCAGCTCAGAGCTTTTTTTTTTTTTTCCACTCTCATTTCTTCGAGCCTCAGCTATCATGCACCCACACAATAGTGGCTTACAGAAAGGCTTATTTTTTTCCCCTGTTTATTTCCATTTTTAATTAGACCTTTGGCAAAAAAAAACAAAAAAAAACAGACCTAATTTAACACCTATCCATCCATTTATATTGGCTAACAGCCCCTAAAGCTTGAGGTTCATTGGCTAAATACATATTAAATCAGTTTGTTTTGATTATTTCTCACTTAAAAAAAAATCACGCTTCTTTTCTAGGGTCAAAAAATGGATATAAATACAGAAATAAACTCAACAAAACAAGTTTTTAAGTAAGCCACCAAATGCAAAAGTCTGCAACCTGGTTAATAGCAACACATCCTCTGACATTGTGCAGATCGGAGGATTGCTGACTATTTTTTCTTCCCATTCTGTTGAGTCTAAACAGAACACATCAGGTCTTGGCTTAAGTCACCTCACAGGCAAAGGCTTCTCTGAGCACTATAGATTTTGTTATGTCCTCCTTAATATCCCCCCATAGCATTCTGTTCTTCTCCATATCAATCTCTAGTTATCCATATCCTATATAATAAAAGCCCAATATGCAAATTAGCTGAATGGTGGGACAACCAAGGGAATGACTGGTGGCTATGACCTGCACTGACCACCAGGGGGCAGATGCTCAATGCAGGAGCTGCCCCCAGTCTGCAGGCTCCAGGCCAGCCAAGGCAGGTGCCAGTGGCAGCCCTCCAATCACCCCACCGGGCACCTCACAGATCAGCCCTGATTGCCCGCCAGGCCTAAGGACCCTATATGTGCACACATTTTGTGCACTGGGCCTCTACTGTGTGTGTGTGTGTGTGTGTGTGTGTGTGTTTGTGTGTGTGGATAGATAGATAGATAGATAGATAGATAGATAGATAGATATTAGTTAATCCTCACTAGGAGATATTTTCCCATTGATTTTTCTAGATAGAGTGGAAAGGAGGGAGGGAGTAGGAAAAGAGAGAGAGAGAGAGAGAGAGAGAGAGAGAGAGAGAGAGAGAGAGAGAGAGAGGGAGAGAAACATTGATATGAGAAATACACACACACACACACACACACACACACACACACACACATATATATATATATATGGCATGTTTGTCCCCTGTGCCAGAATAAACTCATAGGACAATAACTTTGCTTATAATTATTCTGTGTCCAGTCCTATCAGAGTCTAGCATCTAGTAGGGACTCAATATATATTTGATGAATTAATAAAAAAGAAACTTATTATGGTTTACATGAAAGAACCCATCAGCCATAAAAGCCAACTCTATTTGGGAAGCAAAAACAAACAAGCCTGGTAGGCATGGATCCATGGCTGAGCATCCACCAATGGACCAGGAGGTCACAGTTCAATTCCCCAACAGGGTACATGCCCCGGTTGTGCGATCAGTCCCCAGGAGGGGAAATGCAGAAGGCAGCATATCAATGTTTCTCTCTCATCATTGATTTCTCTCTCTCTCTCCCTCTCTCTCTCTCTCTCTCTCTCTCTCTCTCTCTTTCTTCTTCTTCTCTGAAATCAATAAAAACATATTAAAAAAAAAAAAGGAAGAGAGAAAAAAACCTGGTAATCTGATTACCTAATTCTGGGTCTCAAATGTCTTAATTTTTAAAATAAAGGGATTGGGAGCACATAAAAAAAAAAACTTCCAGCCCTTCTCACCACACACCATCTACCCTTCTGCTTTGCATGGGGCCTCTTGGCTCTTTTCCACAGAAAGCTAGGAAAACTAAAGAAAATCCATCTGCTTATCATTCCCTACTTTTTTCTGCAAGTAGAACAAATATATCATTATACCCATTGGAAAAATGTGAGGACATCATGGGGAAACAGAGGGTCCCAAACTGTCCACATTGAACTTCACACCCTCTCTAAATTATATAAGTAAGTCTAATGGAAATAGAAAACAAGAAAGAAGGAAAAACTACAATCCATATTTTCAAATATGACAAACATGGTTTGAAATGCTAAGTGCACCATTGTTAAATGTTAAATTAAAATGGTTTATCTTTTAGAATTGGGCTCCATATTCAACTCCACGAAATCAATTTCCTCCTCTGGCTTTTAAGAATGATGAAAATTAAACCATTTGTTTTAATAACATATCTTTTGTTAATTAAAATGTTCCCTTTCGAGTGGCGAATTGCTATGTTGTACGATTGTACAGTTGCTATGGAAATCACCAAAATGGCATCTGTTTTTATTTATCTTAATGTTCTGAAGGAGCATGCATATTCACAGGTTAACACAGCCCTACTTGCCCTTAAGTGATATTTTCCAAGAGGAGGAATGGTTACTTCAAATAAGAGATACAGAGGATGGAAATGTCCTATTAGAAAATCAGAAGCCGACAACGCTTCATTAATACTAATGTGTAAATATAATCATCTTGGAAGAGACAGAGCCCTGTGTACTTTTTCAAGGGGAACCAGAATTATTACATTCTCCAGCATTTAAAAAAATGGTTTTACATGATGGACAGATGGGCAAGCCTTGGACCAGAGGTCATCCATTGTGACCTTTTACAAGATTGGCTGCAAATCCATCAAACTCTACAGTTGTGGAACTGCTAATGAGTTCCTAATTGGGAATTAGTCAGCCATATTAATAATATGTAAAATCCCCTAAGCCTGTCAACAGGGAGGAAAAGGCACTCCCTCTCCTGAATGATAGGGTTATTGATGTCTCTCCAAACAGGTGACCTTTGCTATAGTGGATACATTTTCCTTTTCAAAAGGCGGTTCCACTTCCTAAAATTATAGGGATTGATGGTCCCCAACATTCTGAAATAACTAAATCCTAAAGGACATGAAGTATTTACTGCCAGCAATCGCTTGCCTCAGACCATAGTTCAGTAGAGACCGATATCGAGTCAACATCTAGTGGATTCCAAAGCCTTTGTGCATTTCTTCTACGATCTATCCGATCCAATACATGGACAGTGGCCGATAGTCAAGTGGAATCCATTTGTCTGACTCCTTGGGAAATAATCAAAGTACTCAAACAGAGGGCAGAACTTGAATTTCTAAAGTGGCCACCAGGTAATCATTTGGCTGGCCTCGCCTTCGAACTGAGGAGATAGTGTCAAAAATAAGAATCAGATAATTTTCAAAGTCAATGAAAGCTCCTAAAGTTCAAAGCCAAAGTTCTGCATCTGCTCCAGGGTCAACCATTCAGGGAGCAGATGCCTCTCATGAGTGCTTTTCATGATTATTCTGCATCACTCTCTTTCTCCTTAAAGAAATTAGGTTATTGTTGTGCAGGAAACTTAAACATTTTTCCCGACTTATTGTACTAAAATCTCAATAATTGTTACTGCTATTGAGATTTTTAGTTCTCAGATAAAGGATTTGGCCAAGTGTGTGTTTCCTTTTGTAGTGAAATAGACAATGAAAAACAAGTTGGAGAGAAGCATTTCTGAACAAATGGAAAAAAATTCAATGTTGGGCAATCTTTTGCTAGTGTTTTTAGTCTAGCAGGTCTTGAAACTCTAAAAATAATTCCTTTTGCACTTAAACTCTTCAATTTTCCCTGATAATGAGGCAAAGAAAAAGGCTTGGACCCTTAGGCAAGATACTGGATTTATTGTTTTTAACTTTTCTTGCAAAACATCTCAGAAGATCTAGTTTGGCACAGCGATACCACAGCTATGTTGAAAGTTGCCCCCAATTATAGAATGTTACACACTGCCCCATGAAAACTATCACCCAGAGATGTTTTGAAAAGCATTTAGTTCTTCAAGGTCTAGCTGTATATAATTCCCAAGCTTGTCCTTTCTTTTGTAAAGGTCGAGAGGTTAGATGACTTGGTCACATATTATCTTACTAATTTTGCCCAAATGCCCTTTACGTTTGTCTCTACTATCTTACCCCCCACTCTTTGGAGCTGAGATCTCTTTGTAAAATTCTCTCACCCTGGGTTCCACCAATTATGTTCAAATGATTCTTTACTCCATTGGAGCCTACTGAGGGGAATGCCTTTTGGGAGCAATGTCTTTTGATCTATTTGGAGTCATTTGTGCCTTTCACCTTTCTGATGACCTTGCCCGCATCTAATGTACACCTTTCCTTTTTTCGGTGACAAGATCTTGACCATCATTTATTTGGGAAGAATAAATATGTTCACTGACCTGTTTGAACTGTCAGGTATTCCTTCTCACACTTGTAAAAATCTGTGTGAGTATATTGGCGGGAGAAGAAAAGGATGCTGGATGCTGACTTGCTAGATACTTTCAAAGAAGATGAAAAGGTTCACAAGGAAAAATCAGCGTTACTTCCCTGAAGTTCCCCTCACACACATTCCCTAACCTTTAATGAAAAGAAAGATGTAAAGTTATTTGTCCTTGATAATGTTTCATATAAATGCCCCAAATCCAAATATTTTCCATATTATCGTTATTACATAGGTGACTACTGATTAAACAATTTACCATATCAGTAGAGTGTGGAACAGAAGAGGGAATGGTGGCCTCATTCAGAAAGTGCCTGTTCAACTATTGGGAGTCAAATATCACTACAGATAAAAACCTATGAAACATCAACTGTGAACATAGATCAGACCATCAAACTCAGCGGGAAGGTAGGGGAAGTTGGGGGGAAGGGGAAGAGATCAGCCAAAAGACTTGTATGCATGCATATAAGTCTAACAAATGGACACAGACAACAGGGTGGTGAAAGCATGAGAGAAGAGGATGGGGGTGAGTAATGGAGGAATAAGAACACATATGTAACACCTTAATAAAGAAATTAAAAAAATAAAAAGGGCATAACAAAACATGAACATATTGTGAGTCCATTTCTGGGCAAACATAAAAGATAGATTAGTTTTGCCCTGGCCAGTTTAGCTAAGTGGTTAAAGCAGCAGCTCCTGCACCAAAGGGTTGTGGGTTCAATTCCTGGTCAAGGTCATGTACCTCAGTTGCAGGTTGGATCACCGGCTCAGTAGAGGTCCATACGGGAGGCAACCAATCAATGTGTCTCTCTCACATCGATGTTTCTCTCTCCATCCCTCTCTCCCTGCACCTTCTTTCACTTTATCTAAACTGGCAAGGAAAAAATAACTTCGAGTGAGCTTTTAGAAAAAAAAAAGATTGATTGATTGTTTTTGCAACAAATTTCAATTTGTATGGAAATACCCTGTCCTCTAGATTTTAATTGTACAATTTGCATTTTGAAAGTTTTGTATTAAGTGGGCATACTTTAAACACATACTAATTGGATCATATAAGTGAATCGTCTGGGTCCTGAAGAATTTTAGTTAAAGAGGTTCTCTGGGAATAGCGTGAGTGGTTTTAGTTCCTGGCTAATGAAGTGATGGAGGTAGCTATTGCCTTCCCTTAGACATACAAATTTAAGGGTGGTTAGAACTCTGGAGACTGATGTTGAAAACTAATTGCCCTAAAACCAGCCTAATTATCCCAAATGAATTGCATGCTTTCTCCTCTCTCACTGGTGCTGGCTTCTCTTTCCTCCCTTCGCTGGCCCTTGCTTTCATTTTTACTCTCTCCTGGCTTCTCTTCAGAGAGTCCCACATGCATCCTTGGGACAAGAAGGCAAAGCAGACATCCCCCTGCCCACTGCGAACTGGCTTTTGTTATGAGGCAGCCCACTGTACGGAGAGGGATGGAAAGCGCGGGATATAAATACATTCACCTTGATCTGCTCCTGGGGCTAAGATTCAATAGAATTTCCACAAAAGGGAAGAGAGAGACTGTTGAGCAAAACAAATCTCCTGTAAAAGTCACTTCACATGGGAACTTGTCAATCTTTAATATCTTCTTTTATCGTGTCTTTTTATTTAAAATAATAACAGAAAGAGTAACATACAGAATTGCCTGGCCCGTTCTACACTTTCAGAAATGGAACACGGGCCTTCTTATCTACTTTTTAAGCTTTTGCAAAAGCACTCCCTGGTATTTTTCCTCTTTCACGAACTCCTCATCTTCCATTAGTGTTTCCTGAACCTCTCTGTGTTTTCCTTAAATAGTACAATAGGGGAGAATATAATAAACTGTCACGTGACTGATGTTATCAGGGTTACTTAACACTGGAAGGAGCCTGGCTTTCACTGAAGTTTTAGGAAGCAAAACTTCCACAGCCTATATAATAAGAGGTAATATGCAAATTGACCCAAATGGCAGAACTACCAGGAACAACAGGTCATTATGACACACTCTGACCACCAGGGGGCAGATGCTTAATGCAGGAACTTCCCCCTACTGGTCAGTGCACTCCCACAGGGGAAGCTCTGCTTGGCCATAAGCCAGGCTGATGGCTGCAAACACAGCTATGGTGGTGGGAGCCTCTCCCGCCTCCTTGGCAGCGCGAAGGACGTTTGACAGCAGCTTATGCCCAGTCCTCCCAGGTTATCAGAGGGATGTCTGATTGCCAGCTTAGGCCAGATCCCCTGGGGAATGGACCTAAGCCAGCAGGTGGACATCCCCCAAGGAGTCCTGAACTGCAAGAGGGCAGAGGCTGGGCTGAGGGACCCCCCTCCCCAAATAAACAAATTATGTTCATTGGGCCTCTAGTCCTATCTAATAAAAGAATAATATGCAAATTGACCATTCCTCCACTACACCCACAAGCCAATCAGGAGTGAATATGCAAATAAGCCCACCCAAGATGGCTGCAGCTACAGAGAGCAAGAGAGAGGTTTGGGTTTCCCTGGCAATGGAGAAAGCCAAGATTTCTGCCTGCCATTTCTGGCCTAGGCCTTCACTCAAGGCTACAAAGTTTCAATGATAGAAGGTAAATAATCCAAACAGAAATGGCAGCAGCCATGGAGCTGGAAAGAGCAGGAGGCTAGAGTTTCCCCCTGAGATGGAGGAAGCCAAGCTTCTAAAGCCCTGGCCTGCCTTGGCCTTCATTCCAGGCTACGAAGTTTCAATTATAGAAGATACATAAATCCCAACAGAAATGGAACAAGCAGGAGGCTTGGCTTCACTCCTGGCTACAAAGTTTCATTTTTAAATGATTTTTAGGAACAATTTAATGAATGGTACATGCTTATTAAAATTTAACTTAAAACATGTTTAAAAATGTTTTAAAGATAAAACAAATATTTAAATATAATGTAAAAGTTTCACGTAGGAAAAGATTATATGGAGGATATCATGTCAACAATGAGTATAATTTTTAAAATTGTATCTTTTCTATTTTTATATAGTTCTGAAAACTCCAACAAATATAAAATGAGTATTATACACACAATAGGAGAAAAATGTGCTTTCATAATATAGATGTACATTTACACGTATATGTGCTCATATCCTTTTCCCCACAGAGAAATGGATTTTAATGGGCCAAGTGTAATGTAAAAGAGTTGGTAATGATTACATCTAATGCCTTCCTGCAATTCATGCTTTTGTGGCTCAGATTTGCTCTTCTAAGCAATTTAAAATTCTCCCAGGTCCGTAGGCAAAATGACATGAAACTAGAAACTGTCTGAATCATCGAGGTGTTTTTATCAATTACTCTAAATTCTGAAATAGTGAGAAGCTAGTTAATATTACCAAGGGCAATAAATAAAGGGAAGTGTAGAATTCCATGGGGTGGGCCTGCCCCGTTAATCCATCTACCACAGCGTAGTGACTGCCTTCATGTCAACGAAGATGTGGCTTGGTAATACTTTTATTATCTTCCCCTTGAGTACGCTCATTAGAGTTCTAATCCCACCATCCTTGAATATGTATGATTTATCGTTTTCCAGAGAAATATAACCAATAGGTTCTATATATACATATATTATTTTATATTATATACATTATATTCTATGATCTATATATTTACAGAGAATATATGTTCTGTATACATATTATATGTAATGGAGAACTGCTTCACATGATGATTATGGAGTATAACAGACCCACAGTCTACCAGCTGCAAGCTGAAAACCCTAGAAAGCCAGCAAAGACCAAGAAATCCCAGTCCCAATTCAATAGCAGGTCCATAGTTTCATCCTTCTTCAAGTTTCTTTATCACCCTGTTCCCAAATTTAATTACAAGCCAGTATTCAAGGCTTAATTAAAATAATTCTATAAACAGTCATAGATGCAGTAACTGGATGGCTGGTAGGCCAAAAAAATTTTTTTCCTGCAAATCCCACTGTGATTGGCAGAAATCTACAGGCAGTCCTCGGGTTACGTCAGACTCAGTGTAAGTCATTTCCATGGTTACGTTGCCATTTCCCATCCATTAAAAAAAAGTTCCGTCATTTTGATGTATGCACATATGTGTTTTATGTTTTATTTATTTATTTTTTCCACAAGGTAAGGAATTGTTATATTTCTTTAATTTTTTTTTGTACTGTTTCACTTTGTTACTGCTGTGTATGTGCTCCATTGAGTGACGTAGGTGCTTATATAGGTGGGTTCCCACTTACAGTGAAAATTGTGTTATTTCATGCCGTAGGAACGGATCTCCCGCGTAACTGACATAACCTGAGGACCTACTGTATATTTATGTCAAGTGGTCTTAAGCAATGCAGATGAATGCTTTAATGCAGTGCATTTCAAATGTTCATCTCTCTATTTGGTAGTTATAGATACACATCCTTATGCTTTTTTGTAAAAAAAAAAAAATGACATAAAATATGGTATAAGAAATGCCTATGGCAGTTCAAGCACACAGTAGGCATTAAAAATTGGTAGTTATAACAATCATCTGTGCAATGTTAAAGCAACTCGTTGAAAAAGCCTTCCTACTTCTTATTTTTAACAGAGTGAATATTAATTTATTATTTGGGGAAGGAATGTATGTCAAAAATACTTCCAGTTCAATTTTGGGAAAGTGTTAGAAATAGCAATGAACTTATGCATGGCTGATGGGTAAAATTAGTGATGTCTCTGCAATTAGGTTGAGAAAGCTGGTATCTATCAAAATATTTCCTCCATCTCAGCTGAGCACACTGCTACTTTTTTTTTTTTGCAAACACACACAGTATATCTGCTATTAGCATATTTCAATCTCTCAAAGAAAGAAGGCCATTTGGAATATCAGAAAGGTAATCAGGCATCAGCCTTATAAAATAACCTTTTAAGATATATTTTTATTGATTTTTTTCAGAGAGGAAAGGAGAGGGACAGAGAGCTAGATACATCAAAGAGAGAAAAACATGGATTGGCAGCCTCCTGCATTCCCCCTACTAGGGATGGAGCCCACAACCCAGGCATGAATGTACCCTGACTATGAATCAGTGCCCTCCTGGTACACAATGCTTACCCACTGAGCCACAATGGCTGGGCTATAAAACAACTTTGAAAATGCTTGCCCTCTTTGTTTTTTTTTTTTTTTTTTTTTTTTTTTTTTTTTTAAAAGGACAAATTTATTTATTTATTTATTTATTTATTTATTTATTTTTCATTTTTATTTTTATTTTTTTTTTTAATATATTTTATTGATTTTTTTTTTACCCCCTCCCTCCCTCCCACACATCCCCTCCCTCCCCAGAGTTTTGTGTCCATTGGTTGCACTTATATGCATGTATACAAGTCCTTCGGTTGATCTATTATCTCCCCCAGATCTTCCTCCCGTCCCCACTGTAACTTGACAGTCTACTTGTTCATATACTGTCTCTATATCTATCTTATGGTTCACCAGTTTATAATGTTCTTTATTATCCACAAATGAGTGAGGTCATGTGGTGTTTCTCTTTCATTGATTGGCTTATTTCACTCAGCATGATGTTCTCCGATTCCATCCAGGATGCTGCAAATGATGAGAAATCCTTCTTTTTTATGGCAGCATAGTATTCCATTGTGTAGATGTACCATAGTTTTTGGATCCAATCATCTGCTGACGGACACTTAGACTGTTTCCAAATTCTGGCTATTGTAGATTGTGCTGCTATGAACATAGGGGTGCATATATCCTTTCTGATTGGTGTTTCAAGTTTCTTGGGATATATTCCTAGAAGTGGGATTACTGGGTCAAATGGGAGTTCCATTTTCAGTTTTTTGAGGAAACTCCACACTGTTCTCCACAGTGGTTGCACCAGTCTACATTCCCACCAGCAGTGCGCGAGGGTTCCTTTTTCTCCGCAACCTCGCCAACACTTGTCGTTTGTTGATTTGTTGATGTTGGCCATTCTGACAGGTGTGAGATGGTACCGCATTGTTGTTTTGATTTGCATCTCTCGGATAATTAGTGACTTTGAGCATGTTTTCATGTGCTTTTTGGCCTTCCTTCTGTCTTCTTTTGAAAATATTCTATTTAGGTCCATTGCCCATTTTTTAATTGGATCATTCATCTTCCTTTTATTTAGTTGTATAAGCTGTTTGTAGATGTTGGAGATTAAACCTTTATCAGTGGTAACATTTGCAAATATGTTCTCCCACACAGTGGGCTTTCTTGTTGTTTTGTTGATGGTTTCTTTTGCTGTAAAAAAGCTTTTTATTTTGATGTAGTCCCATTTGTTTATTTTCTCTTTAGCTTCCATTGCACTAGGGGTAGTATCAGTGAAGAAGTTTTTTTGGCATACGTCTGAGATTTTGTTGCCTGTGGATGCTTCAAGTATTTTTATGGTTTCCCGTCTGATGTTTAAGTCCTGTATCCATTTTGAGTTTATTTTTGTGTATGGTGTAAGTTGGTGATCTAGTTTCATTCTTTTGCATGTATCTGTCCAATTTTCCCAACACCATTTATTGAAGAGACTGTCTTGACTCCATTGTATATTAGTGCCTCCTTTGTCAAATATTAATTGAGCATAGTGATTTGGGTTGATATCTGGGTTCTCGATTTGATTCCATTGATCTATATGTCTGTTTTTGTGCCAGTACCAGGCTGTTTTGAGAACAGTGGCTTTGTAATACAGTTTGAAGTCTGGTATTGAGATACCTCCTACTTTACTCTTCTTTCTCAGGATTGCTGTGGCTATTCGGGGTCTTTTATTGTTCCAAATGAACTTTTGGAGAGTTCTTTCTAGGTCAGTGAAATATGCCGTTGGTATTTTAATGGGGAGTGCATTGAACTTATAGATTGCTTTAGGAAGTATGGACATTTTGATGATGTTGATTCTACCAATCCATGAACATGGTATGTTCTTCCATCTGTTTACATCTTCCTCTATTTCTTTTTTCAGTGTCGTGTAGTTTTCCGCAAATAGGTCCTTTACTTCCTTAGTTAAGTTTATTCCTAGGTATCTTAATTTTTTTGGTGCGATCGTAAATGGAATTGCTTTTTTAGTCTCTGTTTCTATAAACTCACTGTTGGTGTATAGAAATGCCATAGATTTCTTGGTGTTAATTTTGTATCCTGCTACATTGCCAAATTCATTTATTAAGCCAATTAGTTTTTTAATGGAGTCTTTTGGGTTTTTTATATACAATATCATGTCGTCTGCAAATAAGGATAACTTTACTTCTTCTTTTCCAATTTGGATGCCTTTTATTTCCTCCTCTTGTCTAATTGCAATGGCTAGTACTTCCAGTACTATGTCAAAGAGGAGTGGCGATAGTGGGCATCCCTGTCTTGTTCCTGTTCTTAGAGGGAATGGTTTTAGTTTTTGCCCATTGAGTATGATGTTTGCTGTGGGTTTATCATATATAGCTTTTATTACGTTGAGGTATGATCCTTGTACTCCCACCTTGTTAAGAGTTTTTATCAGGAAAGGGTGTTGGATTTTATCAAATGCTTTTTCTGCATCAATTGATATGACTATATGATTTTTATCTTTCAACTTGTTTATGTGATGTATCACGTTTATTGATTTGCGGATATTGTACCAACCTTGCATTCCTGGTATAAATCCTACTTGGTCATGGTGTATGATCTTTGTGATGCTCTGCTGGAGCCGATTTGCTAGAATTTTGTTGAGGATTTTGGCATCTATGTTCATGAGGGATATTGGCCTGTAATTCTCTTTCATTGAGTTGTCTTTATCGGGTTTTGGTATTAGGGTGATGCTGGCTTCATAGAAGGAGTTTGGAAGTGTTCCTTCCTCTTGAATTTTTTGGAATAGTCTGAGGAGGATAGGTTTTAGTTCTTCCTTGAATGTTTGGTAAAACTCTCCTGTGAAGCCATCTGGCCCTGGGCTTTTGTTTGCTGGAAGCTTTTTGATGACTGTTTCAATTTCTTCCCAAGTCACTGGTCTATTGAGATTTTTAGATTCTTCCTGATTGAGTTTTGGAAGTTTGTATTTTTCTAGGAATATGTCCATTTCCTCCAGGTTGTTCAGTTTGTTGGAATAGAGTTGTTCGTAGTATTTTGTAACAATCCGTTGTATTTCGGTGGGGTCTGTTGTTATTTCACCTCTTTCATTTCTGATTTTGTTTATTTGGGTCCTCTCTCTTTGTTTCTTGGTTAGCCTGGCTAGAGGTCCATCTATCTTGTTTATTCTTTCAAAGAACCAGCTCTTGGTTTTGTTGATCTTATGTATTGTTTTTTTGGTCTCTATGTCGTTTATCTCTGCTCTGATTTTTGTTATTTCCTTCCTTCTGCTTACACTGGGTTTTTCTTGTTGCTCCTTTTCTAACTCTTTGAGTTGTAGAGTTAGATTATCTGTTACTATTTTTTCTAGTTTTTTGCAATAGGCTTGTAAGGATATGAACTTCCCTCTCAAAACTGCTTTTGCTGTGTCCCAAAGATTTTGGATTGTTGTGCTTTCATTGTCATTTGTTTCCAGGATGTTTTTAATTTCTTCCTTGATTTCTCTGGTAACCCAGTCCTTGTTTAATAGCAAGCTGTTTAGTCTCCATGTGTTTGATTTCTTTGGATTATTTTTATTGTAGTTAATTTCCAGTTTTATGCCATTATGGTCTGAGAAGATACTTGATATGATTTCTATCTTCTTGAATTTGAAGAGACTTTGCCTATGTCCCAAAATGTGGTCTATCTTTGAGAATGTCCCATGTGCACTTGAGAAGAATGTATATTCTGTGGCTTTGGGGTGGAGTGTCCTGAAGATGTCAATTAATTCCATCTGGTCTAGTGAGTCATTTAGGATTGATATTTCTTTGCTGATTTTTTGTTTAGATGATTTGTCGAAGGGTGACAGTGGGGTATTAAAATCTCCTACTATGATTGTATTGCTATTAATCTCTCCCTTAATGTCCTCTAGCAGTTTTTTAATGTATTTGGTTGCTCCTGTATTGGGTGCATATATATTTACCAGGGTTATTTCTTCTTGTTGGATTGTTCCCTTTAGTATTATGAAGTGGCCTTCATTATCTCTTGTTATGTCCTTCACTCTGAGATCTAATTTGTCAGATATAAGTATTGCTACCCCAGCTTTTTTTTCATTTCCATTTGCCTGGAAAACTTTTTTCCATCCCTTCGCCCTCAGTCTGTGTGCATCTCTTTTTCTGAGGTGGGTTTCTTGTAGACAACAGATGTATGGGTCTTGTTTTCTTATCCAATCTGTTACCCTATGTCTTTTGATTGGAGCATTTAATCCATTTACATTTAAGGTTATTATTGATAGGTACTCATTTGACGCCATTTTTATTCTATACCCGTGTTCCTTCTACACTTCTTATTTCTTTATTTTTACAGTAGACCCTTTAGCATTTCTTGCATTGCTGGTTTGGTGGAGATAAATTCCTTCAGTCTTTTTTTGTCTGTGAAGCTCCTGATTTCCCCTTCAATTTTGATTGATAGCCTTGCTGGGTACAGTATTCTTGGATTCAGACCCTTCCTTTGCATGACTTTGTATATTTCATCCCATTCCCTTCTGGCCTGATAAGTTTCTGTTGAGAAATCAGTTGCTAGTCTGATGGGGGTTCCTTTGTATGTAACTTTCTGTCTCTCTCTGGCTGCTTTTAAGATTCTTACTTTGTCGTTGTTGTTTGCCAATTTAATTATAATGTGCCTTGGAGTCTGTCTTCTGGGATTCATTTTGCTTGGGACTCTGCGGGCATCTTGGATTTGTGTGGGTTTTTTCTTTTCTATTTCAGGAAAGTTTTCTGTCATTATTTCTTGAAATACTTTTTCCATGTCTACCTCAGTTTCCTTTCCTTCTGGAACCCCTATTATTCGAATATTATTTTGTTTTGTTTTGTCCCAAAGCTCCCGTAGGCTCTCCTCCTGCTTTTTAATCTTTTTTTCTAGAAGTTGCTCTACTTGGGTATTTTTTTCCATCTTATCTTCTAGCTCACTGATGCGGTCCTCTGCTTCATCTAGTCTACTCTTGATGCTTTCTATTGAGTTCTTCATGGTAGCGATGTCACTTTTCATTTCTTCTTGGTTCTTCTTCAGTTCCTCATGGCTCTCCTTCATTTCCTCATGGTTCTTTCTCATTTCTTCTTGGCTTTTGTCAAATTTCTCTTCCATTCTTTTTAGCCATGCTATGATCATTACTCTGAATTCTTGCTCTGGCAGGCTGCTTACCTCTGGCTCGTTTACTTCCTTTTCTGGTGATGCCTGCTTTTCTTTCAAGTGCGGACTATGTTTTTGTCTCCCCATGGCCTCTCTTTTCAGGATGTCTGGTTATGTGGTATTCCTTCTCCTGCGTTGATTTTGAGGTACAAAATACAACACTACCAGGTACAACACAAGCGGCACTTAACAGGAATGTATTTACAATATTAATAACCTCTAATAAAGGTGACCACTAGAGAAAGGCAACTTAGGGGATAGGAGAGAAGGAATAAAGGTAAAAATAAAATAAAGAAAAATTAAAAAAAAATAAAATTAAAATTAAAAAAAAAAAATTAAGTAAATTAAAAAAAAAGAGGGATAAAGAGATAGAAAAAGAAGAAGAAGAAAAAAGTAATGACAAAATGAAGTTGGAAAACAGGGAAAAAAAGAAGAGGGAGAGAGAGAGAGAGAGAAAGAGAGAGAAGAAGCAAACTAAAAGAGAAATGGGAAACAAACTATATATATGTGGAGAAAATTGCCATAGAAAAACCTCTGGACCCAGCCAATGCCAGTAACAATACTTGGAGATTAATACAAACTACAATATCCACTATTATTAAGTAAGGCTATGATATACAGAAGTAAAATAAACAAACAAAAACAGAGGATTTAAAAAAAAAATACAAAGCAACAATAACAGTACAGGAATAAGCATAACAATTTCACTAAAAGGCATAAAAATTCACAATAATCAACCTTCACACATACAATGCGAAAAGGATAGAGGGGAGAATGGATTTTTTTTTTTTTTTTAACTAGTTAATATAGTGCAGAGATTGGTATTTATACACTTGGATCAGGGGTTGGAACTTAGGTCTATAAGTATAGTGAGAGCTTTAGCAGGGGGTATAGAGAGAGAATAGAGGAAAAACTAAAGCCGGAAAGGGATAGGATAAACTGTAGACTAAAGGGTAAAGTTTAGTAAGAGAGTGATAGTGTAAAGGTTGAGTTGAGATAGGGTTGAATGATGCTATAGTAGAGATTAAAATAGAATGAAGGTTACTCCCAATGTAAAATAAAGAAAAAATAAAATGGTACTAGAGAGAGAAAAAAAAGAAAAGAAAGAAAGAAAAAAAAATAAATAAAAATTTTTTTTAAAAAAATTGCAAAATAGCAGTAGTAATAGTGATAGAGATTGAAAAATGTAGTAATTGAAAAGGTAAAATCAAGTAAGGAAAAAAGAAAAAAAATTGTTTCTTAAGTAAAAGATATGAAAAATGAAAATTAAATAAAAGATGTAAAAAATGAAAATAAAATAAAGTATAGCAAAATTAGCATAAAAATGACCAGTACTGGTCACTCACTTCCTCAGTTAATGTATTTGGCACTTCTGATTCTCGGACCAGACAGTCTTGCAGTTCCCAGCTTTCCACTGCACCTCAGTTTTGTAAGGTAGTCCTTAATTTTTAGTAGACTATATCTTAGATATTTGTGTCCATTTATTTTTGATTAATTAAAAGACAAAAGAAAAGAAAGGAAAAAAAAAAAAAAAAAAAAAAAAAAAAAAAAAGAAGGGCAGTTTGTAATTCAGCTCTTAGGTGTCAGTGTTTCCGGTTTGACCTCCCAGTCTTTTTGGTTGCTCCGGCCTTCTTTCTCTATGGCTCTAGCTGGCAGGGTGCCAGCTGGCTCCCAGACTATCTCTTCTGGCTCCGATCCCTTGTTTCCAGGGAGGCACTTTCTCCCTGCAAATTCCCCGGATATGCCCAACTAGGCTGATCTTCCCTAGTATTCCGAAGCTAGGGGGTGAAGGGGATCAGGCGCCGAGGTGTCCAGATGTTCCGCCCTTGGCGGGACAGCCGCGATTCTTAACACTCTGTCCCGTGTCCCCTGGCTTTTTTAAAAAAAAAAAAAAAAAAAAAAAAAAAAAAAAAAAAAAAATTCCCGCTTCTGGGGAAGCTTATGCCAAACCCAGCACTAGATGTTGCTGCAGCCTTCTTAGGGCTCAGCTTTGCGGGCGCTCCATGGAGGCGGGGCCGGAACTCCCCGGCTACTGTGGCTGCCGGCACCGCGGGACCGCGATCTCTCAGGCTTTCCCCGCAAATTCTGACCTTTCCGTGGGTGACTGAAGAACTCCTTTGAATCCACGCGCCAGCGCCAAGTCGGGCGTCTCAGCTACTGGATGGACCTCTCCGCAGTGGGCTTTCCAGGCCTCAGAGAAGCCACTCCTTTCTCACAGCACCGCCGCTGCTGCTTCTGCCGCCGCTGCAGCCGCCGCCGGCCGCCGCTGTGGCAGTGTTGGTCACCAGCTGGAAATCCTGTCCAACGGATCGCTGCCTAGCTTCCTTGAAACCTCTGCTGCCCCTCAGCTGCCAATCAACCCTCCCTGAGCGACTCAGATGTTACTTTTATCTGTTCTGGGACCAGAGTCAGAACAAGTCCGACTGTTCGGTTGCCATCTTCAAGCTCCGCCCTCTGTTTTTGCTCAGTTTTTTCATCACAATTCTAACGTGAGGCTTAAATAAGTGAACTGGTTAGAAGCACATGTTTGTGCATACATAGACAGAACTTCTAAGGAAAATGAACAAAAGTGGATAAATATTAGAAAGTAAAAGTAAGAAAGAGATACGAGAGAACGAGGAGAGAGAGAGAATCATCCAAGCTAGAGGACAGGGGGTTAAAGTGAACCATGACATGAGGTGACTATTGGAGGTGCTGTGGGGCACACTTTGATTTGCTGGGAGAAAAACTGTGAACCAGGAAAAGATGCAGCTTATCGGAGGTTGCACAGTTACATCCTGAGATCTGTGGTGTGATGGTCTAATGCAGCGCTTATGCAGGGCTCTGGGTACCAGACGGTCTCTGGGTACTTCCATTACTTCAAGCTTGTAGTTACACATTCTTTTCTTACTGCCACCATAAAGATTCTATTCTCCTTCTCTGGTCTAGATTTCTCCATAACACAACCATCTGATATAATAAAAGGATAATATGCAAATTGACCCTAATGGCAGAATGACCAGGAACAACTGGTCACTATGACATATACTGACAACCAGGGGGCAGATGCTCCATGCAGAAGTTGCTCCCTGGTGGTCAGTGCACTTCCAAAAGGGGAGCATCACATAGCCAGAGGATGACTCATGGTTGGCCAGTGCAGTGGCAGTGGTGGGAGTCTCTTTTGTCTCTGCATCAGCGCTAAGCCGTTAGTTGGACATCCCCTGAAGGCTCTTGGGCTGCCAGAGGGATGTCTGACTGCCGGCTTAGGCTCAAACCCCCAGGGAGCGAGCCTAAGCCATCAGTCGGACATTCCCTGCAGGGTCCTTGACTGCGGAGAGGGCGAAGGCTGGGCTGAGGTCCTCTCCTCCCACAAGTATACTAATTTTTGTGCACCAGGCCTCTAGTATGGAATAAAATATTTTTCCTTATTTTAATTGCCTATCTCCTCTCACCAGATTATAAACTGCATGAAAATGAATTTTTGTCTATTTTTTTGCAACTAATATATCCATATCCTCACAGCCTATAATAATGAATGAAAAACCATTTAAAGCCCAATAAATATTTGTTGCAATAACAGATGAAGTGCAAAGAATGAGAACAGGAAAGATTGGTATAAATACTAGCCCATGTTTTTCCCCAGATGCATAACATTATTATCTCCCTGCATCTCGGTCGCTTCCCCATAAAATCTGACTGATGCCATATGCTGCAGACTGTCCTAAAGAAGAAAGAGAGTCCCATTTACCAGCCAGATTGGTCCAATTAAGCAAGAAAATCCAGAAATAATTCAACCAGACCACCATCTAACCAACATTTCCATTGTTGCTGTAAAGATTAAATAATGGATAGGAAGGTCATAATAATATAGGTACTAAATTAATATTAGAGGAGAAAGAAAGCTGATTCTGTTTCTAATCACTTCCTTTGAAGGTAAATGGATTTGTATATTATATATTACATATATCTATAACACACACACACACACACACACACTAGACAACCAAGTCCCAGAGAGAGGGACACAGTTCTAAAGCATCTAATGTCACCTTATTTTTCTTGCCATTCTTCCCATACTAATTCTTGATTATAATAAGACTCCCTGGCTGCATGTCTGGATGTAACGGAGAAGTTAGTTCTGCTATACTGCACAAAGTATTTTGTGATAATTGGTAAGAGAGCTGGCATTATAAATTGGGAGCAATCGCTGTGTGATCTTGCTGCCTAATGTTATAGCTTTTGGGGGCTCATTGTATTAGACTAAGCAGGGTGCTCTCTCTCTGTCTCTCTTTCTCTCTCTCGCTCATAAAGAGACACAATTCTCAATATCAGCAAACAAAACCGTCTATGCATTGCTTTTTGCTATACTCTTTGACAGTCTCTTTCATTTGCTCTTTACCAAAACAAATAAAGAAAAAAAAATGTAAAGGGTACACATTGCCCCATTTGTTAGATGACTAAATGGAAGAGGAGCAAAATGAATGAATGAATGAAAATAAATGAAAATTCACCCTCAAACAGTAAATAAGAAGAAATGATTTGGAGTAAAGATTTGACGTCATGTATTCCTAACACAAAGTCTGTGTTTTGAAAGCTCTCTGCTCTGTAGGAACATTTTTTTTTTTTTTTTTAGGATAAAATCAAGGGGGAGCAAAGACCACGTGACAGGTAGAGCTTGGTGGGAAGGACTCTTGAAGACATGCCAGGTGTACTCCAGGACCACTGATAACTCAAGGGCATGCTCATGTTCTAGCCTGTCCTTCCATCCTGACCGCCCACCTGCAATCTTGTCACGGGGGGGTAGGGGGAGGGGCATCAGGATTTTAAACATGTTTAGGTGGGCATGGCCCATAGGAACCCTATGTACCTACAGGGTTCTCTCTGGACCCTACTGCATTGTTAGCCCACTGACATGCTTCTGAACATATCTGGTTCCCTGGACTGCCATCTCTTCTTGGGTAGTGACCATTTCTTATTGGTTTTGAATCCCCTGCATGAGCAGCATCTCATCACAGGGGCAATTCGCAAGCAATGCAAAATGTGCAGCATGGGATATAAATTTTGGAAATTTATACTCAAAATGTCTCAAGAAATAACCTTTGTGGGCATTACAAATATAAAATCCAGAGACTGCATCTGACAGTGGTGGCCATGTCCCTTACATTTCCCCTCCAGTTTGAAAGATCCACCCTCTGACACAGACCCTTAGAAAAAGCTGGAAACAGCTAAAAGCTACTTAACCTACTTCACAATTTTGCCTCTGGCCAGCCCCGACGCGAAGTACTACCAAATGGGAAAGAATTTCATTTAAATCAATATGAAACCAGGCTATACATCTGTACTCTTTATGTTTAACGAAATGTTCATTGGTTCACATATTAGCAACCGATTTTGAGTTGTAAAACGCTGACTTTATGGGGGGAAAATACACAAGTTTTAGTATAGAGAAGAGGGCGTGCACACCAAATGCTATAGGACCACAGAACCTAATTATACCAAAATAACCAATAGGATGAGAAGGGACTTGTCAGAAAAGTGATGGTTATCTAGTTACAAACTAGATAGGCCTATTAAGGTATTTGTACATGTGAGATTGGTATAAAATGTCAGGCAAAGTTCAAGAGAAAATGTAATATAATTTGAGTTACACAGTCTGTAGGACTAAAATGTGAAATCACAGGGATTAAAATGGCCCTTAAAAAAGTTTCAATTCAGACCAAGTCAAACTTGGCCAAACTGTTGAAAGTTCAAAGCTGATAGATAAACCTTTAGTCATAGCTTTAATGAATGCCAAGGATCTCTGTGGGGTGAAGATCCTGCCACCTAATTAAAACGAGTCTTTATTCATTTTTTTTTCCTTCTAGACAGCTCAGATTTAGTTTTAGAGGCCTACTCTTCAGACTTCCTGACCTTTGGCAGCATAATCATTCAGTTTTGAACTCTGAGCTTCCAAGTGAGCTGCAATGATGATGGGACTTTGAGGTCATCTGCAAAGCAGGCCAGCTGCCCAATAATCAGCTTAAAGATGGTTCCACTCTCCTCTTTGTTTACAAACAACTTTATAAAGTTGCTCATTCCCCCTAAATTAGCAGGACAAGTATATGTTCTGTCTCATGTGGCTTCCAAACCATCTTTTGCACAGCAGACATTTAATGACTGTACTATGTTCCAAACCTTGGGATAGAAATGTGAGTCCTATGCTTCCTGAGACCTTGAAGTTTCATTGCAATGAAGAGGAGTACACGTGTGCTCAGGGTGATAATAAAGTACATATGTGTGCTATGTGAGTATGCAAGCCATCCTGAGTTGTGTGTAACTGTGACTATCTGAAAATGATTCAAAAAGAATGTTACAGTTAAACCTCATTATAAGTAGTCAGTTGTATAGTTGGAAAAGGACAGTGAGGTAGGCAAGCACAAGGGTGGTAAGTTGTAAAGGAGGGTCGGGTTTTTAAAAATGACTAGTGGCCCAGCTGGTGTTGCTCAGTGGTTGTGTGTCAACCCATGAACCAATAGGTCACCAGTTCAATTTCTGGTGAAGGCATATGCCTGGGCTGCAGGATCCATCCCCAGTAGGGGGCATGCAGGAGGCAGTTGATGGATGATGTTTATCTCTCATCAATGTTTCTATCTCTCTATACCTCCCCCTTCCTCTCTCTCTAAAAATCCATAAAAACATACTTTTGAAAAATGACAAGTGATTTCCCTAAAGCCGGGAGAAGGGTGTTAGGAGCTATCAGGAGAAAAATCTGCCACAATAAGGAAAACAGGAAAGATGAGACAATGGCGAAGAGGTATAAAAATGAGGAACACTTGATTATATCAGTACAAATTTAGGAAGATTAATCCAGTGCTGGAATGAGAAAATGAAAAGAGCTGAAAAGAATACAAAATAAGAGTAGGAATCTAGAAGGACCTTGGAATATTTCAATAAGTTAAAAGGAAAGCTTTAAAAAATTATGATTACACCAAAGGAAGAAGCATTATTTGAGAGAATTACAAAGCACAATCGATCTGACAATACTCATTTAATGTCGATGAGAACATAAATATAAACACTACTTAAACCAGGTTCTCAAAGACATAGTAACCCAGGGACCACAAATGGTGGGAGGTCCTTTTAATTTTCACATTTCACTTAACTCTTAAATTTTCCATACTATAGGTAAATATTTTATCTTCATATGTTGATAAAAATAATGAAAAAATATGTCCAGTGAGGCCAGGACTAAAATTCAGGTTTAGCTTAGGACAAATCTTTCTCTCCAGCCACCATACTGCTGCCTTCTGATTTTAAAATGGGTTCATGTTAAAATCGATGACATGTGATAATTTTGCCATTGGGTATCAAGTACTCAAGATAATTAAATTAGCATAGCGTTTCTCTCTACACCCAACAGCTGCCTTCACTGTCAGGCAGGCAGTGTGGAGATTTTAATAGACACCACATTTCACATGGAAAAGTTTGCTTCTTGACTCAAGCGACCTAGTAATTATCTCCAAATATCTCCAAGTTCCTGAGCCTAGATATTTCTTTCATCTCTGAAGAAAATAACCTTGTCTCTTTTTACTTTATTTTTGACACTATTCAATGAGATGGGAAACAATGTCATATAAGTTTGCATAAAATTAAAAAGCATCGGAATCAACCTTTCCAATCTCACACTCAAAATACACCCATCATGTAGAACGAATATTTGCAAGGAGTGATTGTGGGTGGGGTTATATCATTTCAAAAGTGGTTTGATAGAAATGTGCTAAAATTACGAGCACACATTTTTGCATTTTTAAACAAGAAAATGACTATTTTTAAAACTCTCTCCCCTGCCCCCCTGCACCACACAAATATTTTCTTAGTTGAGAATTAGCCATCTTAGGAAAAATTATTATTCTTTAAATACAATCCACAACACATGGTACTTTAATTTTATCCATATATTAAAGAAAATAACCACAAAACGCCATCCCTAAACTCATCTACTCTTTCCATTCTGCCCCTATTTGCCATCCCATGAATTGTTACTCCAAATTTTGATTGGATATTCTATTCTGATTGACCACAAGAGAATGTTAAAAACAAAAGACTATATTTTTGGTGAACATTAACATCTAGGATATCAGTGATTGCATCATTCAATGATCCTTACACAGACATCCTCAGAGCAGATGCTTCCTCTGGACAGGAATGCATTCCTCTCCTAATCATGAATTTCATTTTTCATAGGAAATGAAAAGCATTGAAGTTCAATCTTTAGCGGTAACAGGAGGACATTTCTAATTATTACTTTAACTGCCATGTTAAATCATTCTCTCTCTCTCCTATCTTCATGATTATTTTTAGTTTCAGCTCTACATGTGTTACTGGTGGGGAGAGGTCTTCTTCCCCACCTGTGGCTCATGGAAGTGGGCTTCTTATGATATCCCAAGAAAAAAATATTTCCTGAGACTCACACTGGAGGATGAAATATTATAGAAAGCTTTATTTCAATGGAGTCAATCCTGAACTAGAATGACAGCCGGTGTCCAGAATCTCCTTTCTATATCTGCACATTCCAGTCCAGCATCAGGCCAGGTTAGTCCATTGTGCCCTGCTGCAGCCCATCAGCCCACTGTGTGTAAGGTTCACATGGTCATGAGCCATAGGAGTGAATGCAAGAGAGCCAAGAGCTATGAGCCAAGAGTCAAGAGAGAGAATTTCTTTGTTTAGGGGAGTATGTATTCCCAGGTAAACAAAGAGTGCCCCCCCTCTCTCTTTCTCTCTCTCTTTCTCTCTTTCCTTCCCTCTCTTTCTGTCCCTTCCCAGTGACCCACACTTGCCTTGTTCATTCATGTTCCCTCCCACTGCAGGAACAAGTGACCATGTGAGTCCAGTGGCCACCTGGGGCCTGCAGTGTAAGCGGGGGCTCCAAAGGACTATGAAGCAAGTACTCTGGACACTGACCTTTACTTTGGACTTGCTGAGGACAAGACTGGACTTATTTATGGTGGATGGATGGAGATGGGACATTGGAAACCCAGGAGTCTATATCCACCCTATAAGTCACCTTAGTACATGACAACCTTCTATTCCTGGGTGGTGGGGATGCTTTTCTTGAGATCTCATGGAGGAGTCTAATTCCAACCAAGAACAGGACCAGCACGTGAGTCCCTCAGAGTCTTTTTGTTTGAATAGGAAAGACTTCAGAGGTTCCTGCCCCTGCCATGCATGGGCCTGAGTTCTGTTTCCTGTCCTTGATTAGAAATGAGTACATCGGTCCTGGAAGAGTATGTGGCTCCATGACATGCTGACTGTTCAGTCTGAATTATCTTTCACCTTTGTTAGAGCAAATATTTTTTTAAAGGGATACTATTATGACTTATACAAATATAATGGATGTGTTAACTATAACTCATCATTTAATGTGCAAACGTTACAATAGCTTCGAAGGAGCCGTTAAGAAAGAAAACACATAGTGAAGAAAGAAATATTGGCATTGATATCCATAGAAATGCAAAACTATCTTTTTCCCTAAGGGAAGAGGAGTCCACTTAACCTCCACTGAAAGAATATACTTGCAGGTCTATAGATAAAAATTACTTTACATTGGTATTCTTTTTCTACAATTTATAGAATTTTCAGATAGCTCAAAGGCAAAGGAAAGCTAGAATGAGATAGCATAGAAGAGTGTGTTCAAACAATGCATCGAGTCATTTGGGAAACCCTCAGTGATCTTTTTTGTTTATTCCAAATTTCCTTACATCTGGAATTTTAGTTTCTTTCTTTCTTTTTAAAAAAAAATATATTTTATTGATTTTTTTACAGAGAGGACGAGAGAGGGAGAGAGAGTTAGAAACATCGATGAGAGAGAAACATCCATCAGCTGCTTTCTGCACACTCCCCACTGGGGATGTGCCTGCAACCAAGGTACATGCCCTTAACTGGAATCGAACCTGGGATCTTTCAGTCTGCAGTCAGACACTCTTTCCACTGAGCCAAACCGGTTTCAGCAGGAATTTTAGTTTCTTCTGAATTCTAGTCAACTGGACAATTGTTTGTTGCTTGATAGCTTGATTATTTTTTTAAAACAAGGTTCCATCTAATATAACTGTGGACTTCTGACACAAAAATATCTGAAGTCAGCCTAGATCACCATATTGACTAGACTTGATTATTCCTCATCTTTAAAATCTCATCTGTTTTTGTGATAAAAGTTTCTCCCTGCTCTCCTGCTAACTTGTAGACTTAATCCTCTATGTCTCCATTGAATTTCCCTGCAGGTCTAACTTTCAGCAGTATTTTCTAGGTTTTTTGATCTTGGTATTTGTTCAGTGGATACCTGGGCCCATACTTTTAACTGCTTTCTCTATGCCAATGACCTGGAAATTGACACCTCAATCTATCTGGTGCTTCAGGCACTGACTTCCAACTGTGCAGTGGATGGCATCAAACAGGCATCCCACTGGCAGCTCAGATCTGACAAGACCAAGACAGAATCCTAAAGCACCTTCTAACTGCAGCACAGTTTCCAAAGCTGTTCCTCCTCCTGCACTGTCTCTATATCATATTTTGAAATTGCAATACATTTAGTCATGCAAACCAGAATCCTAGAAACCATTCTTAACATCTCCCTTTCCTTTACTTCCAAATCAGTTATCACATCTTGACATCATATCTGAATTTTCTCTTTAGTGTCATTTCTTCATGTGATACTTCATATCTATTTTTTGGGGAGGATTATGTTATTATTATAAAGAAATATTGGCATTAATTTCCATAGAAATGGAAAACTATCTTTTACATACCAGTTATTATTTTTAACCAATGATAATCCACTATGTACTTCATTTTAAAAACCACCTTTTTAAGATATAAATTTTAGCATTTCCATCTATAAGAAACTCACACATATCAATAGAAAAATTATGAAAGAAATATAACTTAAAAATGGTCAAGGACATGAATAGACATTTTTCTAAAGAACAGAAACAAATGGCCAAGAGGAACATAAAAAATGTTCAACATTGCTAACGTTTGGGGAGAATGAAAGTCAAAATCACAATGAAATATCACCTCACATTTGTTATCAAAAAAGAAAACAACAAATGCTGGCAGGTTGTGGAGGAAAGGTAACCATTGCACACTGTTAGTGGGAATGTAAACTCATAAGCCACTGTAGGAAACAGTATGTAGATTCCTCAAGAAATTGAAAATGAGCTGCCATGCAATCCAGCATTGCTAGGTATTCATCCACAGGAGACAAAAATCATTATCTTGAAGAGATTCATGTACTCCCATATTCATTGCAGCATTATTCATGATAACCAAGGTATGGCAGCAGCTAAGTATTCATCAGCAGAAGAATAGATCAATAAAATATGAGATAGATATAGATAATGAAATTGTATTCAGCCTTAAAGAGTAAGAATATTCTGCCACTTCAGACAACTCAGATGAATACGGAGGGCCTTACAATAAGTGATATAAGTCCAACAAAGGAAGATAAATATAGCATGGCATCACATATGTGAAATCTACATTTTAAAAATCAAACCCATGGAAGCAGAGTACAATGTTTCTCCAGGAGAGGGGGTGTGGTAGAAATAGGAAGAGGTTAGTAAAGGCTAAAAACTTTGGATTACAAGATACTTTCTGCGGACCTAGTGTATATACCCTGGTGACTCTAGATGATAACACTGCATTCTGTAATTGAAATTTGCCAAGAGGGTAGAACTTAAATATTATCACAAAACAAGAACACGAAAACCGGTAAATATGGGAGGTGGTGATACAAGTGCTGGCTAACTCGCTGACGGGAATCTATTCACAGTGTGTATGCACTGCATTAGGACATGATTGCCCATGTAGAAAATCTAAGAGAATAGACACACATATGCACACACATGAAGTTGTATTGCAGTTTGGGAAGTATTTCCTAAAATGAGGGCATTTTAATAGTTTGTTATTAGCTTTGCTACAATAACAAACCACCCTAAAATAAGTTAAAAGAACAACTGTGTACTTAGCTCATGGTTTTCTAAGTCACCATTTTGGCTGAGCCCAGTTGGGTGTTTCTTTAGGTTTGGGCCTGACTGAGCTCACACTAGCCTCAGCTTTGCATCTGTGGTTACTTGGCATGGGTGGCTGGAGGGCTGGAACCAGATGGCTGGCATGACCGGGACCTTTCTCCACTGGCTCTCTCCTCTCGTCCCCTCGCAGGCTTGCCTTGGCTGGTCTACACGACAGTCCAAGGATTTCCAGAACAGCCCTACAGCAGCTGCAGGTCTCCAGAGGGCGGGGCTGAGAATTCTCACAGGATCAGGACATCACAGGCCAGTTCTATTCAAGAATGAGGAAACAGGCTCCATTGCTTGATTGGAGGAGGTATAATATTATGGCCATTTTGTAATTATCTATAACTATGAAGTGATCACTAACAATATAACTATCTTATTAATCCCAGACTAGAGATGGAAATCATATCATTGTTTCTTAGCCAAGTCTTACTATATTTACATATAAAAGCCTAAGTGACCGGCCGATCAGCTGACCAGCCAACTATTTGACGGTTCAACTGTCCATCTGGTAGCTATGATGAAGACTGACCACTGGGGGCAGACGCTCAATTCAAAAGTGGAAACCACAAGTATGGAAACAGACTGATGAATCTCAGAGGGAAGGAGGAAAGGGGGAGGGCGGGAAGAGATTAACCAAAGATCTTATATGCATACTAGAGGCCCAGTGCACAGATTCATGCACTGGTGGAGGTCCCTTGGCCTGGCCTGTGCCTTCTCACAATCTGGGACCCCGTGGTGGATATAGGAGAGCCTGTTTTGGCTCGATCCCCATGGGCCAGTTCAAGGGACCCTACTGGTGCATAAATACATGCACAGGGCCTCTAGTTTTCAATAAGAGAGAAATAAATTTTACAATAAAGATCATCTTAATTATAAATGTGATCTTAAAATGTGTCTAGCCTGGCTGGTGTGGCTTAGTGGTCAAGTGTGGACTCTAGAGCCAACAGGCCGCCAGTTCGATTTCAGGGCAGGGCACATGTTTGTATTGCAGGCTCCATGCCCAGTAGGGGAACTGCAGGAAGCAGCCAATTGATAATGTTTCTCTCTCATCAATGTTTCTATCTGTCCATCCTTCTCTCTTCCTCTCTCTAAAAATCAATAATAAATATATTTTTAAAATGTGTCTATGCTTCTAACTTCAGAGTACTGGGGATAGATATGGGTCCCTTTGAAATAACCCTCTCTCATGAAAATTAGTCACCCTTATACAATTTTTTTTTCCATGATAATCTCTGATATGGCTCTCATCATAAAACTCTATTTTCCTATCTCATTCTTGAAACATTCACTTTTTAGTTTTTATAATATATATATATATATATATATATATATATATATATATATTATTCATATATATATATATATATATATATATATATATATGTGAGTAAAATTGGCAAATGCTTGAAATTTGAATCTGGTTAATGTCAAAAATGGTCCAATGATTAAATGTGTGCTATTGTATGCCATTTTCATGTTGCTGTATTTTTAAATTTAAGCCTACTAGTATATAAAGAAACATTCTGGCTTCTGATGTCCTCCAATACCCTTAAAGTTTATGCTGCATATGTCATTGTTGCTTCCCTCTGTATATTCCTTGGACTCATTCTCTAAGAATATGCCTTAACCAGATTGCACTTCATAAATTCTTCAAAAGGTCATACAGTTTATATATCTTTAGATCAAAACAGAATGAACCACACCATTTCTGCTATTTTTAAGCTCTTTAAAATTAGACATGCATTACCTCAGTATGTGTAGTTTCTTTAGCTATGAAATAGAAATATTGCTATCTCCTTCTTACAATCTTGTGGTGAAAATAAGAGTGAGCACATGAAAATCCCTATCCCAGTGTCTTACTCATGGTATGAATTCTATTTATCAGCGCCTTTCCTTCTTTGACCCTTTTATGCATGTTTTCCCACCATTTCACCATTTTCTAGCTCTTCTAACTCAGCCCAGTAGGGAAGCTGCTCACAGAAAGAACCTCATAGCAATGACTCAAAAACCCCATGCCACTTTGATGACTGGATTACTGGTTCCACATCAAGAAAATCCCAATCACATACTTCTTCAGAAAACTGTGTGAGGACTCTAACCAGTTTGGCTCAGTGGATGGACTGTTGGCCTGCAGACTGAAGGGTCCTGAGTTTGATTCCGGTCAAGGGCATGTACCTTGGTTGCAGGCACATACCCAGGAGACAGCTTATCGATGTTTCTCTCTCTCTATCCTTCTCCCTTCCTCTCTGTAAAAAAAATGTAATAAAATATATATATATTAAAAATTTTAAACAGAAAAAGAAAATTATGCGAGGCTCTTCATTATTGATAAAAAGGAGAAGCATGGGAGATGGGAGTAATAATGGAAATAACAATGATGATGATAGTATATGCATAGCTTCATTCTGATATTTAATACCTACATCCTATAAAAAATAAATGAGTGCAGTGATGAATATTTTTTGTTACTGATGTTCTGGAATGAAAGCTGTCACTAATTATTTTTATGATTTTTTTTTAAAGTGAAAGCATTACATACGTATTTTTTTTGTTTTGTTTTTTTCCTAGACTTGAGTGATATCCAGACATAACAGAAAACGTGAATGGAAGGAAAAGGCTGCACCCATCTTTGGATCAGACATAAATCAGGCTAATTACTCGAGTGGAGTAAGATTGGGATGCAGACATGCAGTGATGATCACGGGGTTCAGTGGGCTTAGGTTCTGGACTCTGGAGAAGGGGTGATAGGTGGCAATTATCATTAGTGGCTTTTGCATAAAGACATTGGAGTCTTCTCGCTCATTAGACTAAATAGTCCAGCGGTCATTAGGAGGAGCTGTCAGAGGCACCCAAATGCCATCCGAACGAGGGTAATGGCTATGACTGCAGCAACCTATTATTTCCATAATGGCGGGGTGATTAAGAAATCAACATCACCCATTATTTATTCCCCATCAGCTGTGGCTTTTAAAAGCTGGTGACAGGGGTCACACACCAAATTGGGGACAGCTTCCATACCTTTGATGGGACTCACATGCCATGCATAACTTTCTTTCCAGACTGCGCCTTTAATTTGAATATGATCGGGAGCAGGGCAGAACAGATCTGCTATAAATCGTCCCAGAAGTTGGGTGGGAGGTGGAGGCATACACACTATGGAAGCATTCATGGTGGAAAGGAGACTGGAATTTTCCAGTCATGGTTTTGTTACAAATCCTTCAGGGACAAGAACACAGGTGTGGTTGTCACTTTCTTTTTCTCCTTTGTTACGCACTAGTTGTAAATATAAGGCATGGAGCTTTGTTGAAGAATAATACATCACATCATGAGAGAAATGCCACCCATTATGTGCTAATCGAGGAAACTCTATAGACTACACAGTAAATTAAAAGACGGTAACAACTATACTAGAGGACATTATGCTTAAGGAAACAAATTCTCATTATTTTGAATAAGACTTGGGATTCTTAAAGTCTGACCTAAATGACAATTATAATTGGATATTTACAATGAAAAATATGTAGAAAACCTACAAGCAATAAGTCAGTAATTATGCACTTGCTAAAAACATGTGCTTGGCATTTTTTTTTTAAAATTCCCTAATTAAATCCTAATTAGGATGTGCAGTGGAGTGTTAATTTTTACCAGCTATACCTCCAGGGCATGTTTTACACCTTCAGGAGCCTACACTTATTCAGATATGTAAGAGATAATCATCAGTAGAAAGGACCACAGCATCCTTGGCTTGGAGAATTGCTTATGTGTGGTTTCTGCCTCTAACAGCTAAAAGATCTGAATGAGACTATGAACTGTAACACTTTCCTCAGCTGCCCCGTAGGTAAGGTAGATAACCAGGGCTCCCCGCCCTGAACCCCAAAAAAAATAATAATAAAGAAAAAAAAAAGAAAGGAAGGAAGGGAGGGAGGGAAACCTGGGTAGATACTCAGTGAATCTGAATATAGGGTGGCCAACCAATCAGACATATTTAAATTTTGGTCCCACACAATGACTCAGAGCACAAATATTAAGTCACATGCTTCATTTTCAGAATCCATGAAGTCCACTATAACATGATGCTCTCCACAATAAAATGAAATGATGGTTTTGTATTGAGAATTGACCATTCTTCTTCATAATTGCTCTCCCAAGATTTTCTTGGAGCTTTCTAACAAATTTTGGATTTCTATATTGCCAAATCATATTTAAACTTTCTTTTCCACCTATCACCCAAGTTGCCAAAATTGTTGGTCACCTTACATGCAGTGTGAATAGGCCAAGATAGAAAGCATTCTGCATTTCCTTAAACTTTGGGGCATAGACCAAAACAGAAAAAAGGAAACCCAAATGCTTCTGAGGCAAAACATTTTTATAGTAATTCTCATGGACTTCTCCACACTAACCAGCGAGTAGTCACATCTTAATTTTACAGATAATTTTTAAGCTCATGTGTGTTAAGGGACATGCTCAAAGACCCATAGCTAGTAACCAATAGAGCCAGAATTTAAATTTATGAATCTGAACTGTTATGAGTCTGAATCTTGCTCTTTAATATTCTAAATCCACTTTTACCAATCTCATTTATCCAATATAAAACATAGTTAGAGATTCCTCCCCGGTGACACTTTCATAGTTTTATGCATCTAATTTCTATACCTAATTTAATTTTTTTTTTATTTCAAAGGGGAAGGGAGAGAGAGAAAGAGAAAATATCAATGATGAGAGAGAATCATTGATTGGCTGCCTCCTGCATGCTCCAGTACTAGGGATAGAGCCTGCAACCTGGGCATGTGCCCTGATCAGGAATCAAATAATGACCTCCTGAGTAATTGGTCGATACTCGACCACTGAGCCACACTGGCCAGGCTGTACCTACTTTTAATAAATCCTTCAGTATACTCATTTTAAAAATCATACTTTGCTCTCATTTCGCTCTGTCTGGTAACACTGAGAGCAACTGTCACCAGATGTGGAAATTCACAGATCATTAAATCCTCCTCCACACTGCATGCGCGGCAATGCCCTAGTGTCAAAGGACTGCCTCCTGCCCACCTGAAAGCATTGGTTTCCGAACAGTTTTGCTCAAAACTACCAACTTAGTCAATTTTCTCCAAAGTGCAATTAACCTGAACAGTTCTGGAGATAGGGGCCACTGTGCAATCAATTACACCTGGGTTTCTCTTTGCACCTGTATTCTATCTTCCCGTCCACTGGGCTCTCTGCCTTCCCTTATCGACCTTCACGGAGTCACCTAAAGACCATGGGACAGATGGCTCTTTAGCAAACTTTATAACAGAGCACATGTTTGGGAAAAATCAAGGGGGAAAAATTCTGCCAGTTCAAATACCTGTCTGTCCCTCACACATTCTCTCCCTCCCCCCACCCCTCCCTCCTCCCTTCCCCCTTCCCTCCCCTCCCCTTCTCTCTTCCCCCTTCCCCTCCCCTTCTCCCTTCCCCTCTCCTCTTCCCTTCCCCTCTCCCCTCCTTTCCTCCCCTTCTCCCTTCCCCTCCTCTTCTCCTCTCTCTCTCTCTCTCTCTCTCTCTCTCTCTCTCTCTCTCTCTCTCTCTCTCTCTCTCTCTCTGTGTGTGTTCAGCTGCAAAAATGAAAAATGAATCATCCCTAAAATCTTAGTTTAGTTGTCATACTTATAAGACATTTCATCCTGACTTACCCAACAAAATTACATTCTCTTTGAATTCTTTCTGCACCTCATACATTCCACAAGAACTACAGGTTAGCACTTTTTTATGGCATTCATTTTTTATATCTTTGTATCCTTTCCTTTAATAATATATATTCAAAGAAGCTGGAGCTGGATCATTACCACCAGCGAATCCCCAGCACATAGCACAGTGCCTGACATACTAGTATATGTGTTGATCGATGAATACATGCTGCTTATTCACTTAGTGAGACATCTTTTTAAAGTGTGTTCAGCATTGACTATGGACCTATACCTTCTAAGATAACCTCTCCCGAATAATCCCTGCCTTTTGGAATCTTTGTCCTGGTGTTATTCCTTGCTCTCGAGTGAAAGGCTATACCTACAGATCAACAAAGAGAATACAGCAAAAATAATGAGACATCTCTTCCACAATTAGATTACACAATATTGAGACTTCCATCTTGCCAGCATGCTGTCTTTTCTTTCTGGCTTTGATAAAGATGCCATGTTGATTCATATGGCAAAGAATTTTTAGCCACACAGCCGATAGCCTGCCAGGTACTGAATCCTGCCAATAACCCCATGAGTGATCTTGGATCTTGATCTTTCCCAGTCGAACCTTCAGACAAAATTGCAACCCCTCTTCATATCTTGCTTCCAGCATCAGGAGACTCTAACAGAGGATCCGGAGAAGCTATGCCTGAATTCTTACTCCAGAAGAACTGTGAGGTCATGCATATGGCTCTGTATTAAACCACCAAGATTTGGGGCAATGTGCTATGCAAAAATACAACAGGAGTACAGTGTTGACACCGAATCAAGTGCTAGAAACATAATGATGAGCAAAACAGAGATGCCTTTTCTTTCTAGTAACCAAGTAAAATCTGTCTCATTATCTAAATTTAGAAAGAGTTCAGTATTCTAGTTACATTGAAGCCCTTTCCAAATATTACATCGGGTATTTATTGCACTATAGCAAACTACCCTAAAACATAAAGTTATCTCACACTAGCGATTAGAATCCAGTGATCTAAATCATCGTGTTTTTGTTTTTGTTTTTTATTAATTTCAGAGAGAAAGGGAGAGGAAGAGAGAGAGACAGAAACATCAATGATGAAAGAGAATCATTGTTCAACTGCTGTATACCTCCTACTGGGGATCAAGCCTGCAACCAAGGTACATGCCCTTGACCAGAATCGAACCTGGGACCCTTCACTCCTCAGGCTGATGCTCTATCCACTGAGCCAAACCACTTAGGCACATTGAGTGCTTTTGATATGGGTCCACTTTCAGTGCAGTGAGCAAAACTAAACACATGGCTTTTAAACTCCTCTAGCATTCTTTGTATTGATTTCAACGAATATATCTTTATACTTCCTATACTAAAATACACTTGCCCAGGCTGTGGGTACAGATCAGCACAAAGCCTTTTGTTATGGAGGTAAGTGCTTCTGATTTTCCGAGCCTGGATGACTGAGGTTCTAATTTTTTGAAGCTTTTGCTCATGATGATTTCTCAGAAACAGCTGCTGAAAAATGCAGACCTGCATCTCCCTGAGAATACACCTGCCTTGGTAAATGATTCCCATTTTGGTATCCATGCCCATGATCCACTCTAGTCTCTAATGATAGGATTCAGATTCAAGGACTAGAGGGACAGAAGCTTTCTGCTTTTAGATGATGCTATTCTCACTCTTTTTCTTTTAGTCTGAATCATCAAAGCACAGAAAAGTCATGATCATCATTGAAGAAATTCACCTGACATCTCTATTTGACATTAGTTTAAAGACGCTCACTAATCAGCTGCTGTAGCCTCAAAATATCCCTTCTTCCTATTTTGGTCCTTGTGTTATCTGTGAAAGAGTCTTTAATAGAATGCATCCATAAAGCAACAACAAAATGTTACAAAAATAAAACAAATAATTTTAAAAATTAAAATTGCAAAAATTCGGATAAAAATAAGTTTAAGTTGGAAGACAAAGCCAATAAAATCTTCTAATTTCATTATGAAGATAAAATTTTTGAGAAGGGAAAACAGAGAAAGAATCTAGAATCTATAGCATCTTACAAAAATCTATCTCAAAAGAAAAGAATAAAGAAAAAAACTGGACTCAATGATTTTTTTTAAAAGTGAAGAAAAAAAGAAGTGATTTTCCCAGAGTTACAGAACATCAGTTGTCAGACTTAAAAGGCTGCCTAGTAATTGAAATGGGTCATGCCTAGACATCATTTCATAATTGCAGAATCACAGGGAATAAGTGAATATTCTAAATTACCCTGAGATAGAGGTCAGTGTGAAGTGGAATGGTATTAGGCCACTTATAAATAAACTAGAATGTTACAACAGACTAGAAAAGGGTGTTTAATATTTTAAGGATTAAATTATGGTCAATTTAGAATCATAGATTTATTTAAACTATCAAACATATGAGTTAAGAAAACAATACTTCTTTGTATGTATAAGGACTTAGCCACTCAGACACTTCCACTAATACGTACACCATTCCTTAGAAAGTAATTTGAGAATGTATTATGAGAGAGAGAGAGAGAATATATACATATATATTATATATAATATGATCTAGAAAATAATAGTTCAAACACAAAAAAGTAATAAAAGAAAGTTCCAGGATGAAGATGAAGACAGTAGGGTAGGCTTAAAGAATTATAAAGCCAGCTGAGCCAGAATGGCTCAGTGGCTGAGTGTTGACCTAGGAACCAGAAGGTCATTGTTAGATTCCAGGTCAGAGCATGTGCCCAGTTGTGGGCTCCATTCCCAGTAGGGTGCGTGCAGTAGGCAGCGGATCAATGATTTTTTTTTCCTCTCATCATTGATGTTTCTATCTCTCCCTCTCACTTCCTCACTGAAAGAGATTCAAAAACAAACTTTATCAGATGATATTTGGAATAAGGTTGCATATATTTATTGAAAGCATTGAATAATCTTCAACTTACAAATTCAACCTGTAAGGAAGCTGTTTAGAGCTCAAATATGTTACAGAAGAATATATAAATATAACATGTAATGTTACCTATAGGGAACTAAATGAAATTATAAAAGTAGACACATAAAAGGCAAGACCTGGAATATGAAAAAATAGAGAACTATGTGAGATGGTAGACAGACCCTAGGTAGGAGGCATCAAAACATTCTGGCTATGAAAGACAAAGCAGATGTATATTTTTTAAAAGACAAAAGGCTAAGCAACAGTTATAACGCATTGGGGGAGGGGCAGTAATTGGAGGCTATGGTGTGAGTTCAATCCTTCTCTTAGGGCAGAATAATCAATCAATTATGAAAAATATTGAACAAGGTATTTGGTGGACATATAAATATTGAACAAAGTATTTGGTGTACATAGATAGAAGTATACTGAAGGACATGTCAGCATCTTTCCTATAGCCCTATGGGTTTTGCTGCTGTCCTATGCTCCAGGAACCTGCACCTGTGCATCTGTCTCAGCATTTTCACCACAGGCTGTTCTGCCCAGAGCTGGGATAGGCCAGAATGACAGAGGCATAAACCACCACCCAGAACAGGACTCACCTCTGTCTGAGGGAAGAAGGTGCACAGATCACCCACCTCCTTCCACCAGCAAGTGGGTGTTTCTGAGGTATGTGTGGTATATTTTTCCTGTAGAGCTAATCTCTGCTCACTAATCATGGTAACTAACCTTATATTAACTACCTTTCCTTTCCTACGCCATTTCCTTTTTTCTTCTTCTTCTTTTTTTTTTTTTTTTTTTTTTTTTTTAATGAACTACTTGTATTCACTCCTTGTCTCAGGATCTACCTCTGGGAGAAATCTAAATTAAGATGTACTTGTAGATATGAAATCAACCAACTGGTATGAAAATGATTTATCCACTAAGGATGAGAAGTAATGTAAGGAAGCTGCTATGCATTATAATCCGTTAAGCATCATTTGACTATTAATAAATATCCCTATTTTGATATACATATAGATAGATATTGAGAGATGATAAAGATAGGTAGGTAGATAGGCAGATAGATAGATAGATAGATAGATAGATAGATAGATAGATAGATAGCAGGAAGATTTATTGCTACACATGTTAATTAATCCAGCAAATTTATAAAAATTACTGATGGGATCAAGCCCATAGCTGACCAATCCAGTGTCCTCCAAACACCAGCCTGGCAGGACCGATGAGATATAACCGATGAGATATAATTCACCCACCATGTTTGCTTTTCCTGTGCTGTGGTGCCCATGCCAATAAGAGGAATAACAGGCAGATATGGCACCTGAGAAATTTCTGAGCTCACCATTGAGTTTATCCAGCATATCTATCTACCCTTCAAAGTGTTTCTTATTAAGTATTGGTTATGTTCTCACTACACGCTCCTGCCAAAACCCAGCTCAGTTCCTATAATTTTGACGTGTTGGCAAGAAAATTAAAACCATATCCTCTACCTCTGTCACCCTTATATTTCCAAATTTGTTGCTGATCAGGATATGCACAACTTGCTGGCTAAGTCATGTTTGCCTAATTCTACTGATTTAGTCTATTTCCCTTGTACTAAAGAAATTCAAACACACAGAATTATATGATTCTATATTTTCCCCTGGAAATCCTATAACCAAGTACATTTTACCTACTTCTCACTTAACCTAATACATTTCTCTATGTCAAACAACAATTTTACCTTCTAATCAATATTGAAATATATTCTTCCAGATTTTATGTTAAAATTGATTCTTCAAAACAAGTGAGCCCATCCTTCAGGGTCCCCTTGTGGCTCTCGTACCCCTGGCATACAATAATGTATCTCCACAGGTGTGTTGAAACCCAGTTGGAAAACTGTAGGATGCAAGGTCCTTATGCAAAAATAGCTCTTATTCTTTTGAGTGTGTTTAAGATGTGATAAACCTTATGCCTGGCTGATGGATTCTAAGTTGTTCCAAATACAAGGAGACCTTCAGGGACTTACAAAAGCAAGCTGAGTTTGGGTGGGCTTCTGAATGACGCTCTGTTACCAGTGGCCTGGATTTTTCACTGAGAATTGTCTTCACAGGAAAACGATGTTTTTGGGTTTTTTTTAGTTTTAAAGTTATTATTTTTTATAAATGAAGCCATTGAGTACAATTTATTATATCTTGACATTTTTTATTTGTCTTTATTGCTGAAAGTATTCCAAATGCTTTTCAAGTTAACTCAACTCAATCTCTGTGTCTCAAAGCTGACCGAATCTGTGACCTACAGTGGGATAGACCCAAGTTCTCAACTGGGGAAGTTACTCAATTTGTAAAAAATGTTATAATTGATTTTAGATAGAGAGGAAGGGAAGGGGAGAGAAGCATCAACATAAAAATAGAAACATAAGTATGCTGCCTCCTGCCCACCCCCCTCCTGGAGATCAATCTCGCAATCCAGCTATGTATCCTGATGAATAATTGAACCATCCACTTCTGGGTCACAGTGAATCAGTGGATGCTCAACCAACTGAACCACTCCAGCCAGGGCAAAGCTGCCTACTTTTATTTATTTATTTTTTATTGTTTAAAGTATTGTATGTAGTAGTACATATATCTCCCCCCCACAATTGGCCTCCCCCCAGCCTCCCCTATCCCCTGTCACATATATCAACTTCTCTGCCTTGACAAGACAGAGAAATCATTCATTAGACATTTCAGAAAAGAAGACTCTTGGGACAGGAGCTCACCAATTTCGAAGGTGGAGAATTCAAAACAATAATAAATTGATATATTGCCTTCTCCCCTGAAAGCCCTTCAAATACCTGAAGACCACAACAATGCTTTCACAGATGGCTCTCCTGCCAATGAACAGGCCCGCTTCCTGCAGAAGGGCTCTTCACAGCTCTCTCTGAAACTGACTCCAGGATTCATATACAAAACCCTATGCTTAAAGTGACTACTTTGGGCTTTTCAAAACTATGATAAAGAACTAGCTAAAAGATGTTTGAATCCTGTGGCTATCTTTAGGTAACACACATTTCCGCAGGAGGAAAAATAAAAATAATGGAAAGCAACTCATTCTTCTAATGACCTTTTTGGGAAAAGGCCAGCTCTGCCACATGGCTCAGCCTTGCTGTAGCAAGATGTGGCTTTCCATGTTGAACCTTCGGTAATTTGTTTTAATTGTTTACTTCATGGCCTGATCCTAATTGTCCACGGAGACGTCGATAACGTAAACTCTTTAAATTATTGAGCAAACAGTTCCCTACCTTCCGATTCTTGGCATCTCTGTGATACTAGACATTGATCCGTGGACAACGCATGTTAAATGAAATAAAGGTTCCATTTAAGAATTTAATTTATCAGGGAGAGTTAACATAAAAGCATCAAGTGTTTACATATACTTCATGCTTTTCTATTACAGGGATATTTTCAATATGCAAAATGTATAAGGTGAACAAGTCATTCTCTTCTGAAATTAATTTGGAGAGGGCTAGGAGAAACAGCCCAGCATGTTTGGAGTGGAAAAGGTCTCCTCGCTGCCTTCCTCTGCTCCTAGTTTTGGCTTTACTGAAAGCTCATTTACTCTGGTTCTTCTGGCCTCTGTTCTTTTTTTTTCTTTTTTTCTTTTTTTTAAAAATATATTTTATTGATTTTTTACAGAGAGGAAGGGAGAGGGTTAGAGAGTTAGAAACATCGATGGGAGAGAAACATCAATCAGCTTCCTCCTGTACACCTCCCACTGGGGATGTGCCTGCAACCCAGGTTCATGCCCTTTATCGGAATTGAACCTGGGACCTTTCAGTCCACAGGTCGAGGCTCTATCCACTGAGCCAAAACGGTTAGGGGTGGCCTCTGTTGTTTTTGGTTACGCAGAGTCTCTATCTTAAAATGGACCCCAGCATTTCCAGAATATCTCCCCCCTAGTTGACCCACTTAAAAGTCACTGAAATTCAGAGAATTCGTATTTTAACGTATTTCAGAATGCTTTTTTCCCCTGGAAGTTACTTCATTAAGTTCCTCTTTACTGTTCTTTCAAGAGAAAATGCTGTCTACTCCCTCCCGCTCCCTCTACCTCTCACCCATCACTCATCTTTCTGGTAAGACTTCCCAGTTCCTTTCATATTCCCAGTTGCCATCTTGTCATTTCTGGTACTGCTTCAGTGTATGTGCTCAAAATTAAAGTAAGGTTTAATATCTGGGGCTTGGCAATCTACCAGAAGCTTTGTGATACTGCTGAGTCTTCCGTGCACCAAGGCAAAGTACTTATACACACACACACACACACACACACACACACACACACACACACACATTCAGTACAAGGTTCTTAATTTCCCCCTGTATTTCAGAAATAAGGGAAAACAATTTATATCTCCTCAGTTACAAAAGTACACTGGGTGAGAAAACGGTTGCTCTGGGATGGAATCCTGCAAGGACAACTGATATGACCACCCTCACTTCCCCTCCCACATCGCAAATGTCCAGCCACGCTCCCTTTCTCTGTTGTCTCCTTGGCTCAGTGTGTGTGAAGATCGCCAACCCAAATTTAGGAAAATTATCTAACGTTTGTTCAGGTTATTCTAGGAAGAGTTAACTAATAAAGAGCTAAGTTCAACTCTCCTTCCTCAACTCCTAGACAATATTTGGAACCCTTTGCCAGTTTATCTTTCCAAAGTCCCTGAAATTTGGGAGAGGGGTGAGGGGAGCATTTTATACAAGGAATTTATATATGCCTGTAATTGTATAAGTGTATATGCTCACACATTATTACTGGGATTTATTTTTAAATTAAATTAAATTAAATTAAGTTAAATTAATTTAATGAAAAGTGAGTAGAATAAAGGGGATTATCACAGCGATGCTACTTTTGTTCAGAGGGTCCTAACTCATTCTTGAATTTCATCGAGAAAAGAGATTTGTCATGATTTGGAGGGCATTCAGCACAAATACTGTTTGTCAGTGTGAATCTTTCAAGTGATACTTTCCCAGAGTTAAACAGACAGAAGTGGCCCAACTTTAGGGAGAATTGGGAAAGACTGGGAGAAGGGGTCTTATGTGTTTCTCTTGCAATTAAAAGAACTAACTCATCTTAGCACCCTGTAGTATCATGTTGGTGGAACCCCTCCACCCCCCACAATTCTGCTTATATTAGATGTTTGCCTTTCACTCTTGACCTTTTTAGAAACTAAATTTGAGGAATTAAGTAAGAATATCCAGGAAGTCAATTATTTTAATGACTCGAGGCTTGGGCCCTCTGGCAATCTGGGACCTCTCAGGAGATATTGGAGAGCTGGTTTCGGCCGAAGGCCAGGCCAAGGGATCCTAATATGCATATAAGATCTTTGGATAATCTCTTCCAGCCTGCCCCTCTTCCCACTTTCCTCTGAGATTCATCAGTCTGTTCCATGTTTCCATGCTTGTGATTTCTGCTCCTGCGTTGAGCGTCTTCCCCCTGCTGGTCAGTGCATGTCATAGCTACCAGCCAGATGGCCTGTAGCATATATATATATATATATATATATATATATATATATATATGGCAAGCAATTCTCATTTAATGATAGATTATGTACTATGACTTATTAGAAAATTACACATTTTAGAGACCACCTCATTCCATGTATTTAAATTCTCAGTTTATTGGGTTATTGCTTACTTTTCTACTCCGTATTAATACAATTCTAAATAAAGATAGAAGCAATTAAGAAAAAAAATCCTCAATTTGCTTTATCACCCCATAGGCAAAGGCTGGGTATAAAAATAAGCATCACTTTTTGTTTTCCATAAGAATGAACTTCAAAGCGAACCATTTCTGCTATATCTTTTGTTTTTTTTTAATAACACAATTTGGGGGATTTCTCCCAAGCCAGAACAAGGTATAATAAATCAAGCTCTTCTTCCATCCCAAAGCACAACAGAAAAGTGAATTGTGAATACAAATGTTAACATCAAACTTACCCACTGAAAAGTAATAACACTAAAGCAAGATAAGGCAATTTACATGAGTATTTCATAAAGATTTTCCTCCTGAGATTCTTACATGATCTCTTCCTTCTAAGCTTTGAATTTTTTTTTAATTTAAAGGAAAGTAGAGTGATTAGTTACATTGCCTTTGAGAACTAGATAAATATTTATGAAGAATGTCTAAGTATATATATCTATATAGAGATAATGTACGGGAAGAGCACAGATATTCAGACTCATAATCTCATTTCTGTAGGGTGCATCTATGGCACCAGGAACCTACTGCAGTTCTTTTGTAATGCGGGCACTTTAGCTGCATTAGCATTTGACTCTGATTTGCAGCTTTTGTATTTCAGGTGCCTCAAAAAATCCTCGGAATTGTTGTCCGCTTTCATGAGCAAGAATACCTGTAGGGTCGCTTGTTCAAACTGATTCAAGCACACGGCATTCAGCCAGGCTACAGTAAGATGTGTGTTGGATACTTGAGTTATCCCAACAAGAATTCTCAACATTCTTGGAAAGGTTTCAAAAGTGACATCATCTTGCCCTGTCGCTATTTGCTTCTACTCAATGCCAGGTATTTTGTTATGTATCTGTTGTCATGATCAACTTGTCCAGTGATATTTTGGCTTCATCTCCCATTCCTGTTCTACAACCTTCCTCATCCAAAGAACATAATGATCTTTTCCAGCTTGACCCATTTCACTTTGGGGAATATTTTAGTAGCTGTCCTAGTTATCCATCTACTTCTATTTGAAACAACTTTCTGATCTGCTCCAGCTCAGTCTCCAAGACCAACTACAGCATTTAGATTTTTAGGTCCCTAATAGAGCTGACCACACCTCTTCAAGTAAGGAGTCAGATTGTTGAACATACCCGGGTAGAACTATGCTTTACCACCAAACTAGGCTGTAGGCTGGGAAAATATTCAGATAAAACTGAAGAAGGAAGCTCAGCAATACTTCCTCAAATCCAATAGCACTCCAAGATTTTTAGGTGCCAACTGATAATGAATGAGCCAAATGTAGTGCATATATGTCGTGACATTTTCCAAAAATGTCCATATTAATACATATCCCATCCCATAGGCTCTTCCCTCCCTTGGGAGATGGGAGTTACACTCTTTTTCCATGAACTCAGTAGACCTTTGTAAGTTCCTCAGTCATTAGAATATGACAGAATTGATGCTGAGTAACTAGAGGTTAGTTCATGAAAGATGAAATGGCTTTTGCTTTTCTGTGAACTCTCCTAGACTGATGTGTAAGAATGCTGGCTGTTCAGTGCCACCTTATCTTTTAGACCACAAAGAGATAGGATAGAGATGCTTTGAGAAGCCCATATTTTTAGAGCCTCCAGCTATTTGAATTTTCCCAGCCCATGCACTAGATGTTAGTAGACACATCTCCAGACGGTTCTAGTCTCCTACTTCCTGGCCATGCCAGTAAGAAATTACTGTTTCATGAGCAAAATAAACATTGTTAAAAACTACTAAATTTGGGGTTGCTTTTTTTATGAAGGAATATAAAGGGGAAGACTCATTCTTTGGGGGTCCCAATGTTTTCAGAAATTTAATTAGTTGCCAATCAAGTTTGCGTTACACTTAAAAATCTCAATATTCAGTTGCTTGAAAGGTCAGAAGATCTGTCAAAATTGAGCCAATATCCCTACACAGCAATTCTCAGTTGGAGGTATGCCTAGTCACTTTCAGCATTCAAATTTGCACCCCAAAATGGGGTGTATGACCCTCCTACATTCACTTCACATAAAAATTTAAGCTAATAATATAGGCAATTGCCCTAGGATATAGATGTGGATTCTGGACAACATAATTAAGTGCTTAACCTACAGGTAATGCTTAGCTAGTGCTAAAATTTACATTTAAAGAGGGTTTTTGGTATAAGTCTATTCAATTTTGTAACCACATAATCTAATAGTGAGTTGGGGGGGGGGGGGTTAAAAATAGCTGTATTGTTTTATATTCAAGAAGCAGAGGCTTCTAAAAGTCACAGTGATAATGAGTCTCCCAAAATTATTCTATATAAAAAGTAGAATGTGTCATTAATTCCTGCTATATTTCCTGGGTGTTGCTTTATATGTACTCAATTTCAATAATTAATGTCCCTCTGTTCTGGCTTCTTTATTTATATTTAAGAAAACAGGGGTGGGATAAGAGAGACCAATCCCTTTCCAAAGTTTATATGGTCAACAAGTGGCAGAGCTGATTTTCCAATGAGGTCTAGTAGATTAAACTGTGCACCTACCAATCCATATATTGAAGGCCTAACCCCCAATGGCACTGCACTTGAAGACAGGACCTTTAGGGAGGTAAAGTGAAATGAGGTCATAAGGGTGGGGCCCTAATCCAATAGGGTTGGTGTCCTTAAAAGAAGAGAAAGATACCAGGAATCTTGTGCACAGAGCAAAGACCATGTAAGGACACAATGAGCAGGTGGCCACCTGCAACCTAGGAAAAAAAATATCTCCTCAGAAACCATCCTGCTAAGCCCCACTCAGTTTGGCTCAGTGGATACAGCGTCAGCCTGTGGACCAAAGGGTCCCAGGTTCTATTCTAGTCAAGGTCACATACCTCAGTCGCAGGCTCCTTCCCGGCCCAGGCTTTGGTCTGGACTTGTGCAGGAGACAACCAATCGGTGTGTTTCTCTCACATCAATATTTCTCTCTTTCCCTCTCTCTTTCACTGTTTTTAAAAATCAATAGAAAAATATCCTCAAGTAAGAATTAAAAAAAAGAAAGGAAGAAACCACCCTGATGATGGACTTGATCTTGGACATTAGTCTCCAGAACTGTGAGGTAATAGGTTTCTCTTACTACACAGTCTGGGGTCAGTCCAAGTAGACATAGGCCCTGGTGCTCCCATGTCTATGCTCACAGCTTCTCAATGTGACAAGTTACCCTTTCATGACTGTTACCAAGATGTCTGCAAGTAGAAAGACATTCAAGTCCATCAAAAAATCATTCCTATCTGCTTTTGCAGGGAAAAGGACACAAGCAACCTATCAGCTTGTGTTTCGTTTTTGTAGGTTATTTTCCTCATTTACTGCTGGATAATGAAATAATAAAAGTGCTCAAAGCACTTTTTAGTTGGTTATGAAGAGAAATCAATACAGCTTTTTGTTTCAAAAAGGAAAAAGGCATGAAGGGACACCAAGGTATTAAACACAAGTGGATTGAATAGTTATTTGTGAGCCGTTGCTAACAATTGAATTACTATTTTAATGTCATAACATGGCAGCACTCAAGATTACCTTTCACATCTAATCATACCATTTACATGGAAGTGGGAAAATGCTTCTGAAGTGGCCAAATGCTATTCATTGAATGGATCGCTGTAACACTAGAAATTGCTCCAGAGGAAAAATAATCAGATTTCCTAGCCAGGCTCTGGAGAAAGGTTAATGTCTCTTCATTTGAAAAAAAGAAGGGAAAAAAGCACACACACAAAGCACATATATTTTTATTTATTTATGAAAGAGCAGCTTGTGGCAAAAAATAAATACCGAGTTTGGGCATTGGTTCTTGGCTAAAATGTTTGAGAGTTACCTGTTCTTTATTTTGTCATGGGTAAGACTGGAGTTATAATCAAAATCACTAATACATATATGAACATGTATAATTAAATCATTATAAAAAATCCCTTTGAGATACTATTTTCACCTTCCTCATTTTATCCATGAAAGTGTGGAGGCAGAAAGAGTATGTAGTTTTCCCACAGTTGGGAAGTGGCAGAGCAAGCATTTGAGAACAACTTTTTCTAACTCTATGGAGAGGGAATACAGTGCCGTCACTAAAGCACCTACTATGTGCCTCAAAGAAACTTCATGAGAGACAGTGCACAGTAGTCCCCCCTTATTCATGGTTCCACTTTTCACAGTTTCAATCCTCCATGGTCAACCACAGTCTGAAAATATTAAATGAAAAAATGAAGAACTAAACAACTCATATATTTTAAATTCTTTTGAGAGCAGGATGAAATCCTACACCATTCCCTCCTTTTCTCCCACACCACACACACACACTGGATGTGAATCATCCCTTTGCCTAAGTAATTCACATTGTACATACATCTTGGTTATCAGACCTACTGTCATGGTATCAACAGTGCTTAAGTTCAAGTGGCCATTGATAATGGCCCCAAAGAGCTAGACTAGTGATGTTGGTAATTCGGATATGCCAAAATGAATCTGTAATGTGCTATGGCCCTTTAGTGTTGACTATTACAAAACTGAGCACCTGTCTTTTTAAGAATGCCTATGTCAAGTTGTTGATACGTGTACTGGGTGCTTTGAAATGCATGGTTCTCAGGAGCATTCATGGAATGTGTGAGCACCTGGCACATGAGCGAGCCTCTCAGAACTCCATGGGGAGCATGGCCTGAAGGACAGAGGACCCTGAACTTCTGGAATGGCACTTCATGAAAAGAGGAACCCACCCTCTTTTTTCAGATCAAAGGACAAGCCAACCTACACTGAACACCTGATCAGCTGTGAAGACATCACTGCTTACTTTGTTTTTTTACATGACCTGTCAATCTGATTCCACTTCCAGATCTGTAACAAGAAGAGGTTAGACCAGCAGATCCTCCCCCTCCCCCATAAAGCCTTGACTGCGCTCCCACTGAGATGTAATTCAAGATCATTAATATGAACGCAGGATTTATTTCCAGCTACTACACAGTCTTTGATTAAATCCTGATGCTTATTAGATGTGTGGCACTGAGAAATGGGCAAAACCACTGTGAGTTTCAGCGTTCACATATTATAAATAGGATACCCACAATTCCTACCTCAGATGGTTAATAATTACATGATAGGAGGAATGTAATAAGGCCCTTACCCAGCTCTAAGGACCAACGTTCATTATGCCATGTAACCCTCCCTACAAATGCCTAGTGGGATAGGGCTCTTACAATACTCATTTTATAGATACAGAGAATAAGGCAAATGATGAGAGGCAATTGCCCTTTATCAGGCCAGACATGCTACTTTACTTAGCTCAATCACATTGCCTCTGTTTCTTCTATCCACCAACATCCAACATATATATATGAGAATGTAGTCACAGCCATACTTAAAAACAAACAAACAAACAAAAAACCAGTGCCCTGAATCATGTAAGCCGTTAATATCTCAAAGTAATAATTATAGTTATCCTTACTAGGCATTCACTATGTACACTCTGTGACAGGCACCAATCAAAATGCTTTATGCAGATTAACTCCTTTAAGCTTCACAAGCAATGTGTCACTAATACCCTATTTAACAAATACATACGTATATACACAAAAATACAGCCACCGGAAAGCTGAGCAACTAGCTCAGTCACTCAGCTAGTAAGTGATTGAAACCTAAATCCAAACCTAATTCTGTTTCTCCCCAAACCCCATGTCCAAGTCCCCAAATCTGAAGCAGCAGACTGTAGACACATATTTCCCAATGCCAATCACCTTCTGATCAATTTAAGTGAACTTGTTCACTCCCCTGAATATAACCCCTGCCTCCTTCATGAAAAATATGTACAATTGTCAATACCTTTACCTCTCCTTGACTTAATCTTCCAAATTCAGAATGCTATTGATGTGGTTATGACAGTGTAGTAACACTAGTATTTAAGTTTAATCCTATTCACCATATAATATTACTTTGTCACCTGTACCACTTTGAAGATTTATTTTTCTCAAGAGTCACTTAAATCTTTTGGAAGTTCTTTCTTCTGTTTTTCCTTCATGATTTGCATTTCTAGTTTATTATCATTATAGTTATTACTTAAAAATAGGGCAGACTTTCTGTAGATTTACTAACGTCACACACTTCTAAAAGCTTAAATGTTTTAATTCATAAATTCTTATTAAAAAGCAAATATGGGGAGTACTATTTTGAAAAGAGAAGAGAAGCTATGAAATTATGAAATACAGGGATTTAACCTGGAGGCAAGCTGAGTTGCCTTCATGAATCAGAATCTCTTTTGTCTACTTACAAATATTAAATGGTTAATTTTGTGTACAGCCTGTGTTTATTTTGCATCTAAATGCCCCCGACCCTCTTCAAGCACAAAGCAGTAGGGCACCCACCCAGCTTCAGTTCAAGAACTTTAATAAACTTGACTCAGGCTACATGACAGAGGCATAGAATTTCTCTATTAAACTGTAACTCGCAGGAGACTGCTCTTGAATAAAACAAGGAGCTAATCTCACCAAAGGCGGTTTTCCTAGAAGACCATGTCACAGAATGACTGAGAAGAATAGGATTAGGTAACTGAAAGAATCATGACTTTCAGAATCAGACAATCAGATTAAAGACCCACCTTCATCATTTTACAAGCGGCGTGACCTCTGATGAATTTCTACTTAACCTTGCTAGTATCAGCATCTTTATTTGTACACAGAAATAATACATTCTTGAAAATGATTGTGAAGATCAGTGTGATGATAGATATAAACAATTGGAACATAATTGACACTATAGACCAGTGGTCGGCAAACTGCGGCTCTTGAGCCACACGCAGCTCTTTGGCCACTTGAGTGTTCTAATGCCACTTCTTCAAAATAGACTTGCCCAGGCCGAAAACCAACTTCTGTTCATGGGCCACGAAGTTTCAATCACATTGTATGTGCACACCAGTATGTGGTATTTTGTGGAAGAGCCACACTCAAGGGGCCAAAGAGCTGCATGTGGCTCTGGAGTATCGGTTTGCCAACCACTGCTATATACTCATTCTCGCATCTTACTATTTAAGAGAAAGCTGTAGAAAGGAGGAGTGTCAACTTAAGGAGGAGTGTCAATTCAGACTACTTGGTCTGAGATTCAATGGAGTATTTATCCTAATGACATTGGGACACCTTCATCTCTGAGAGCAGGATAGATGCTAAAGAGCCATCTAATACATGAACCACAGTTCAGTTAAGCAAAGACTGTACGGGAGAAGCTACATTTTTTTTTTTCAGATATAGCTACCATTTGATGGCCTCCGCATAGCAAGGTCTTCTCATGTGTTGAGTACTCAGATATGCTTTTCACATATCTGATCATTTGGGCCTTGACACATCCCCATAAGGCAGTCATTATCATATTCACTCTGGTGCAGGGATATGAAAGTTAAGAGAACTTCATGAATTTGCCCATAGCCAGACAGCCACTCAGAGGGAAAACTTTTTATCTGATTATGAAATAATGTCCTTAAAATTGAGAGCCGAAGTAGATGAGTTCCTTTGCAAATTTCCAACTTCATTTGAATATTTGAAATATATACTGTCTACTCTCTACAGCGAACTATCGTAGAAGCAATAGAAGATTGCAAAAGACATGAAACTAGTTATACTGTAAGTGCCTCCTAGTGTGTATATACACATGTATGTGTATGAGTGTGTGTACATGTATGTATACCGTAGTATAATTAACTCAGTAAACAGTATTTACTAATCATCTAAGGTGTGTGAGACATTTCACAAGGAAATGGAAACCTAACATTGAAGATGGTGTTAGCCTGGCCCTCACAAAGCAACTGTCACAAGTATCATTTTTCACACTACATACATGACACTGCATGAAACATGGGAAGACTCTGAGTGCAAGGAAGATAGAGAATGAGGTGGGATCTGAAGGACTGGAAAAAGATGGATAGGCAATTTTTAGTCCAAGATAACTGGGTAATATGTTCAGAATCAGCCCCTCCCCCACCATCTAGTGCTCTAACACCATACTTCCAAAAGGTAGGTCTAGCATCTTTTACCGGACATATATCAAAACCAACTTTATACTAGTTACTTTACATTATTAGCTTTTGCACTTTTTGCATAACCACACAAAGTAGGCATTAGTGCACCTCATTTTCTTTGTCTCCATCTATAAGTATCTTCTTTGAGTAGTATCTTCTTCTTTGAGAAATACTGATGGTCTAGGAAGGCATCTTATCCTTGGAGACTGTGCACATAGTACATTCTCCAAAACTATTTTTAATATATTTATATTCTCTTTAATATTAGGTTAACCTTCTTTTGGAGACATATATAATATTTTAAGAATATTTCCAAATATTTTAATATCACTTGTCTTATTTGTTCAACAAGATTGAAGGACAGAACCATTTTTAGTGAGTTGAAATTATTTTATTAAACAAAAGCCAGTCGTGTGTGTGTGTGTGTGTGTGTATCTCCTCAACCCACATCAATGTATGAGTTTATTGCTAGTAGATGGACTCTATTAGAGAATCTTGCTTTTTTTTTGCTATTTTACCAAAAACAGCTAGCAAGAACAGGAATGGACCTCAACTGTGCCAGCGTGATTGGTTAAGTAGGCTCATTACCACAGAAAAGTAACTCATGTGACCTTTTTAATCAATCTTCTTTGCTCTTTGCAATTACACCGTCGGCCTCAATACTAAATTATATTTAATTTATATTAAATTGTACATCATACTGCAAATGCTTCTTGAACAATTGGCAATCACATGGTATGCAGTTTCCTGCCTCTAGTTACTTAAGGATTTTATATCAGCAACTGATTCAGATGCCTTAATATCAAAGAATATCCTTGTGCTATTATGTTCCCAAAAGTTGCCATTCAAAAAAATAAATAAATGAACCCCATGCATAATATATTTATGAATATTTTAGGGCCAGGCACCAACATATTTAGATTTAAGGAGTATCAGCCAGAACTACTGAATCTGCATTATTAACAGCTCCCCGGGAATTCTGAGGCAAATCGTCTGGTGAAATTCATAGGTATTAACTACCTCTCCTCTCTCAATATTCACCTGATAATAGAAGCCTATGTGGATTGATCATCAAAAGAAAATCTGGCTCAAAATTTGGTCTCCCAATAGGAGGCAATTTACCCATTAAATTAATGATTGTAGAAAGCTCACCTTTGCACAATTGGCAAGTTTCCTCTTTATTTTAATAGCCTCTCTTTAAGAAAAAAGAAAAAAAGAGAAAAAAAGGCTTTCAGATCTCTATTAATCAACTACATTTGTAAAGCAACCTCCAAAGAAAAATCCTACAAGTAAGGTGAGGGGAAATTTCTGATGAGATACTGTTTGCAGATATTTAAGTGTGTAAAGCACAGACCTAGAGATAGAGGTCAAGTCTCCTCCGCAACCTCCTACCAATTAAAATGCCAATGTACTCTAAGTGTTCTTTTAATCAACTATAATTTGAGGTACTTTTTTTCCATTTTCTTGAATCTCTATTGTGCACAAATCACTGTGGCAACTCGAAGAGGCATTAGATAAAGCTTCTTAAAGCTGAGAAAGAGAAACCTTTGACTTAGAGAAGCTGGGTCTGGTCATAGAGTTGCACTGATTGGCTGCATGAAGGTGAGCCCATGCTTTTTCCGAACAATTAAAATGTAGATATTCATGGTTTCTTTAAACGTGGCTTGATGCACACAAATATGCACAATGGGTTTTTTGGCAAAGGTGCAAAACAATTCAATGAAAGGACAGCCTTTAAAAAAATAAATAAATAAAAGGCCCAGCCAGTGTGGCTCAGTGGTTGAGCATCCATCGACCTATGAACCAGGAGGTCATGGTTCTATTCCCAGTCAGGGCACAAGCCCAAGTTGTGTGTTCCATCCCAAGTAGGGGGTATGCAGGAGGCAGCCAATCAATGATTTATCAATGATTTTCTCTCATTATTGATATTTCTCTCTCTCTCCCTTCTGCTCTGATATCAATAAAAATATATTTTAAAAAATGATCATGGAGTTACTGGACCTCCAAAGATAAATAAAATGAACTCAACCTAGCTTACACAACAACCAAGTCAAAATGGATCATGCTCTTACACACAAAATTGTAAATGTCAAATTGTAACTTTATTAGAAAGTAAAGGTTTAAGGGGAACAAATCTTCAGGATGTAAGCCTAGGCAAAAGCATATTCTATAAAAGGAAAAACAAAGAAGCTGGATCTCATCAGCATTAACAATTTGCTTTGCAAAAGAGAGTGATAAAGGAATGAGAGGCAAACTACAGCGAAAGGATCTTTATAAACCACATAGTTAATTATGAAGTAGTTCTAAAATATATAACTCTAAGGCCAATCTGACAGAGGTATTGGGTCTTGGCTATTTCTATTTAACCTTGGGCTCATCTAATGGGAGATCTTTGCTTTGGACCAACCCTCTGGGTCTGCCCCCAAAATGGCCAAATCTACTACGTTGCTGTTGGAGGCACCCCCTGCCCAATCCTGCTTCCATTCTTCTTCCTTCTCAAAGTTAAGAATCCACATGTTGGTTTGGAGCTTTCCTGACCCTACTTTCTCCATCTTTTATCTTTGGAAAACATTATGTCCATTAAAACTATATTTAAAAATAGTTTATTGTTGAAAACATTACATATGTCTCCCTTTCTCCCCCATTGACCCCTTTCTAGCCCACCCCATTCCCATTCCAAGACAATAGCTTTGCCTTCACCAAGCTATTGTCTATGTCTATGGGTTATGCATATATATATATATATATATATATATATATATATATATATATATGTTCTTTGATTTCTTCTAAGAACTCAACCCCCCAGCCTTCTTTCTGGAAAACCTGTTCCATGCTTCTATGTCTCTGGATGTATTTTGTACATCAGATTATTTTGTTCATTAGATTCCCCATATGAGTGAGATCATGTGATACTTGACTTTCTCTGACTGGCTTATTTCGCTTAGCATAATACTCTCCAGGTCCCTCCATGCAGTCTCAAAGGGTAAGAGATCATGCATTCCTAGCTCCATCTCAGCACCTGCTCCCCATGGAATCATCTAACATAGGTTTTCTAACTTGATTTCTTCTGTGGTCAAAGTTATTCACTCGGATTCCTAAGAATCCACACACCTCAACTCCCCCGTTGTATGTACATATGTACGTACATATTTTAAGTGAGTAACACATGAGGGTATTTCTATATATTTCCTTTTTAAAGTTAAATGTTATCACTTTAAGGAGATGAGTGCATTTCATTAATACACTCTCAAGATGCCTATCCTGGAGGGAAAATGAGGCTTTCTCTAATCATATAAGCAATTCCTGCCTCAAAGGTAACTAGAAATAGAAGGGTTGGTTTTCAGTGTGTCAAACGTTGTCCCTGTTTCTCGGCCGGATTGCTTCTCTCATTGTTAAACCTGCATGGTTTCCCCCTCTGTTTTCATCTTTCCCTCTCATGTTAGATGTCGCCCTAGGAACACACTGGACCTTTGCTGTCTTGTCCACAGCACAGTGCATATTTTTTTTATGTTTCACGTCACCTGTGAATTGAATCAGATCTTGAATTTCACTTGGAATGAAGACTTTGCTGAGCATTTTGCAAGATCTTTGATAAAGAAACTGCTGATTTTCAGCTTTTATGATAACCTATTTTCCCTGTCAAAATGTCCTTTAATATGGACTGTTTTTAATCTCTTTAAATTAATGAATCTCATTAAGTGGCTCTTAAGTAAATCATTTTGATAATGATTGGCAGATTTTTTTTAAATCCCCAGTGGAGAGTATAAGATAGTTTCTTAATTCAAATATAAGGAAAAAATGCCATTCCCAAACTGCATTTGTGTGTGTATGTGTGTGTGTGTGTATGTGTGTGTGTTCCTGATGAATACTCCTCACTGCTGGTGTTCTGGTCTGTGATCAAAGAGCGATTTAACTCTTTGGAAAAAAAATAATAAATAACTTAGATCCACATCAAAGAGCAAGACATTAGGGGCAGCGAAGTTTACGGAATTTTTATATTATTGGTTTGTTATATGCTTCTATCCACTTTGTTTCTAGCCTTGTACCTTTTATGACTGTCTAGGGTCAGGGATTTGAGTTGTTTTGTACTTAAATACCTTGTACTTAAAAAACAAACAAATATATATATATATATATATATATATATATATATATATTTATATATATATATATATATGTGTGTGTGTGTGTGTGTGTGTGTGTGTGTGTGTGTATTTCAGAGAGGAAGGATGATCAGGGAGAGAGAGAACAACAACAAATATGAGAAAGAATCATTGGTCAGCTGCTTACTGCTCGTCCCACTCTGAGGATCGAGAATATAACAATGACTGGGAATATAACTGACCTCCTGGTTCATAGGTCTATGCTCAACCAAGCCAGCTGGGCTTACCTTGGATTTTGAAGCTATAGTAGTTTTAAACAGAATATTCACATTTTTTAAATGACATCTCCCTCACCTGCTCTTCACTTTTCTTCCAATTATCTCCACTCCTTCAACAATGGATGTGCCTTTCACACAGCATAACCACAGCAGGGGAAAACACAATGCTTAAGAAGACAAATTTATCAACAGAAATGCCCAGGATACGTGATACTTAGAAAATGCTACAGGAGAAGAGATGGAAGGAAGTGTTACAAGGGAAGGCAGGTAAAGAGGGCCAACCAGGAGGAGGAGGAGGATGAAGAAGAGGAGGAGAATGAAGCAAAAAGATGATTGCATTCCACAGGGTTTGGTTCTGCATCTTTCTTTCCATGTGGTGTCCCTAGGACAAAAATGAACTGAATAAATCTTATTTGTTTGAATGAAAAGAGATAGAAAAAATGAGTGAGAAAGGAAACAAAATGTTAGAAATCAAAGCAAGATGTATGTGTGAGGTGAGCAAGGTGAGGGGAAGGGGGAGAGAAAAAGAGAGAGAGATTGAGATTACTGCTCTGTACCACAACTCATTCTAGGCAGTAACACTCAAAATACAGTAAGGATGCAGATATTTGGTATTTCTGGGTTTTATAGCGGGGGCTAATAGTGACATATGTACCACTTACTCCCAAAGCTCACAGCACAGAATACACAGCTTCACTACTTGGCAGTTATATATAAGGCCATCACAGAGGAGATAAAACCATTCCTTATCATCTTAACAATATTGTCCATGCCAAGGCTCTAGGTGTCCAGCCCAACCATTATTGAAAGCTGACATAGTTTATTGTCTTAGACACAAATGGGAGAATTTTTTAAAAAAGAAAACTTTATGGCCAGCCTGTGTGGCTCAATGATCGAGTGTTCCCCTATGAACCAGCTTGTCACAGTTGGATTCCCAGTCAAGGCACATGCCTGGGTTGTAGGCTTCATCCCTAGTCGAGGGCATGCAGGAGACAGCTCATCAATGATTCTCTCTCATCATTGATGTTTCTCTCTCTCTCCCTCTCCCTTTCTCTTTGTAATCAATTAAAATATATATGTTTTTAAAAAGCTTATGGAAAGAGTGATCCAGATTGGGCCCTGCTTGTTTGTACCGTTAGCATTGTCTAAGAGCCTTTGCCCAATAGGGGATTTGTTGGCGTGGTCGTGCTGGTTCATGCATTATGGCTGGATGGAAGGAGATTGCAGCAGCTTGTTTGAAGGACAGCTCTACCACAGAGTAGGTGGATTGAGAGGGTCATTGGGCTTAGGAGACTGATGATGGTATTCTAAAGTGACTCAGTTAAGGGGATGGAGTAAGTCTAATCAGTCAATACAGAGAACGCTCCAGCTGACTGACGGATCTTGAGCAACAGAATCTGTGTATCTTCCAATGTCAATCTTAACCCATTAGTTCTGCGTCTCATAGCGGGGGGGGGGGGGGGGGGGGGGGGGGGGGGGGGCGGGGGGAATGCAATAATTAAGAAAAGCTTCCGTTTGCATATTCATGGCAGATTCAAATCTCATCCAGTTTCCCAAAAAGCATTCAAGGAAGAAATTGTCATCTCCTCCATGTGGCGCTTCTATTTGCGGAAAGGGGGAAATAAAATGCGCATCTCTTATCTGCCCTTGGAGTGTTCGCAGCATAAACTGTCATCCTCTTTCTTTTCTTCTTCTTTTCCCCCAGGTGATAGATTATCAGGAGGCCTTTCAATAGCCCGGGAGTTTAAAATAATATATTCATGAGACTTCTAATAACGAAATGTGAAAGTTAAGGGAAAACTTAAGCGGAAAGGATGCAGATGGTGAGTGTGGAGAGCGGGCTGCTCAGCCAATGCCTTGTCCAGATGGGGGCTTATCATCCAGCACACCTGCACTTCCGCTACTGGGCTCCCGCTGGGAACCAGCGCTCACATACCTTCTCCTGCCTCAGTCCACAGGGGCAACCTCTGCAAGGGAGGACTGAGCAACCTCACTTGACCAAGCGAATTGACAAAAGGCATTGAAGAAAATGTACACTTAAAATTATTATATTTAAAATATATATTTCATTTTATTTATTTTATTTTTTTATTGATTATGGTCTCACATAATTGTCCTTATTCCCTCATTCCCATCCCAAACCCCTCCCTAGATATGCCCCCCCACCCCCTGCTGTTGTCCATGGCCACTGACTAGGCCCATATGTCTGCACACAAGTCCTTTGGTTGATCTCTTCCCCTTACCCCCATCCCCCTTACTTTCCCTCTGAGGTTTGAGAGTCTGATCGCTGGTTCTCTTTCTCTGGGTCTGTGTTGTTCATTATTTCCTCTAGATGTGTGAGATCATGTGATCCAAGAAATACCCTTGTAAGAACCTAAACTGCAACAAGCCATAATGGTTATGCTGAGAGGCAAATGAATCAGTCTGTAGTGAGTTCCTTTCTGGGCCAACAGTTCTTTTGCATCCCAGTTTCAATGCCAGATAGTTCCTTATGTGTACATGCCAGCCATGATATTTCAGATCTGGTTGGTGGACAAATGGCGGTAATGCAGGTCCGCCTGTCTCTGGTTTGGTCCTGGGCATCCTTCAGCAACCCGCAGCTGCTGTCTGCTGGTATGCTGAGGTATATATATATTATTGATTTTTCACAGGGAAGAAGGGAGAGGGAAAGTTGGAAACATCGATAAGAGAAAAACATTGATCAGCTGCCTCCTGCACACACCCCACTGGGGATGTGCCCCCAACCAAGATACATGCCCTTGACCGAAATCGAGCCTGGGACCCTTCAGTCCACAGGTCGACACTCTATTCACTGAGCCAAACCGGTTTTGGCTAAAATTATTTTTAGTAACTGTTTTCCAAATCCTTTAGTTCAGAATTTTAAAAATATTGTACTGTTGTTTGAACTACTTTTTATTGACTTTTGTTTGTTTGTTAATCCTTACCCGGGGATATCTTTCATAATTTTATTTTATTTTATTTTATTTTATTTTATTTTATTTTATTTTATTTTTTAGAGATAGAGAGAATGAAAGGGAGGGGGAGAGACAGAGAGAGAAAAACATCGATGTGAGAGATACATATCAACCAACCAGGGCTGGGATTGAGCCTGCAGGATCCATGCCCTTGGTCGGAATTGAACTCAAGATCCTTCAGTCCAAGGGCCGATGCTCTATCCACTGAGCCAAACCGGCAAGGGCTTTGAACTACTTTTAAATTTTCCCTCCCTGTTATTTACTTCTCCAGCAGACAACCTTTCTGTAAAGGGTCTCTGGAATCAACCTTAATCTTTGAGATCAAGGGTATGCAAACATGGCCCATGGCAAATCCCTCCCCTGCTTTTTTTTTTTTTTTTTTGTATAGCCTGAGAGCTAAGAATATTTTTCATTTTTAAATATTTACCTTTTAAAGGTTATATAAATGCCTGGTATCCTCTAATTTGCTATTTGGCACTTTATTAAAAAAAAAAAATGCCAACCCTAGGCATTATCTAGAACCTGTTTGGAAAAGAAATATTCCTGAAGTCTAGGGTGTATCTTTGTGGATCTCTGTATGTGTTTGTTGCTGTGTGATAATGACTCTAGGTCATTATCCCTCACATGCCTATGTTTAGATATCATATAAACAGACTCAGATGAACCAAAGTCATGGCAATGCAAAATCATGTTGCAGTTTGCCTTTTTTTGTTGCCCCTGAATTATTCCTTCTACTACCACCTCTGAAATTACTATCTCACTTAGGATAACAGCACATTGGAAGGAAAAGGATGTATACTTAAAAGAATAGACTGATATGCAACAAATGGATTAACCTGAAGCCACAGATGCACAGAAATTTAGAGCCAGAAGTTGAGAGAAAAAAAATAAATAACGGGTTTGTTGTTCTACTTATTTATGCATTCATTGGTTGATTCTTGTGTCTTGACAGGGGTCTAACCTGCACTCTTGGTGTATTAGATTGATGCTCTAACACCGTGGTCAGCAAACTGTGGCTGGCGAGCCACATGCAGCTCCTTGGCCCCTTGAGTGTGGCTCTTCCACAAAATACAAAGGCCTGGGCAAGTCTATTTTGCAGAAGTGGCATTAGAAGAAGTTTAAGTTTAAAAAATTTGGCTCTGAGAAGTAATTTCAATCATTGTCCTGTTGATATTTGGGTCTATTGACTAATGAGTTTGCTGACCACTGCTCTAACCAACCAAGCAACCAGGCCAGGGCCCAAAAGAACAATTTCTATTTGGTGACTGATATATGCTCATTTCAGAAAACTTAAGAAATTCTGAGAAAGAGTCAAGTCCAAATGGTTTTTACTCCACCATGTAAAGGTAGCCTTCTGGAGATATAGCCTATGGCTTATTTTCAGTATCCCACCTCCCTTCACTTGATGACTAACAATCCCATGTCCTTCCCCTCTAAATCTGGACCCAAAGCCAGAGTGTTTCTCAGGCACCTTGCAGCTTGAAAACCCTATGCTGTCATACTTCCAGGTGAGTTTGCTTTCAGTTTGCAGTGCTCTTGATGGGAAAAAAAAATTAGGTAGATTTTTAAAAATATACATATTTTATTGATTTTTTACAGAGAGGAAAGAAAGGAGAGGAATAGAGAGTTAGAAACATCAATCAGCTGCTTCCTGCACACCTCCTACTGGGGATGTCCCCACAACACAGGTACATGCCTTTGACCGGAATCAGCTGCTTCCTGCACACCTCCTACTGGGGATGTCCCCACAACAAAGGTACATGCCTTTGACCGGAATCGAACCCAGGACCTTTCAGTCTGCAGGCTGACACTCTATCCACTGAGCCAAACTGGTTTCGGCAAAATTAAGTAGATTTTGGTGAAGATTTCCGGTCCTCCTGCACAGGGATGGCATGTAGCTGGGAAGGTGGCTCCATGTAGATTCCATGACATCCCATCCATACCTCATTCCCTCGACAGACTTCATGCTAGTGCCCACTGCACATGCAGCTGCAGCACCTGCCCCTGCTTCCATTTAGGATGCTTGGAACAGAGGATGGGGGGGGGGGGCGCGCTGGCTTAGGGGGGTCATCACAGGTGTGAGCAGTCAAGGGAACCTGTGGGATGTCAAGTGGTTGACCAGCTCAGGAGCCTGAAGGAGTGACTGGTCCGCAAGCAGGAGCTGATGGACTGAGCTGGAGTCTGCTTTGCAGTATTTTTTGTTCTTCTCCTTCCTCCTGACACCAGCGCTGACAGGAAGATTAGAAAGTTACATAATTGCATTAGGATAACAAGGCAGTTCACGGGGAGGCTGAGACCCTGGCGGTATTTTTAGAATAATTTGGAGGAGCTGCCATTACCATCTCCTTGAGAGCTGTCTTCATTTGTCAGGAGGGACCGAAGAGAAGTGAATTCATCATCTATTTTTTCTTTTTCTTTTCAGATTGCTGGGTCCTTGAAAGATGCGTGAGGAGAAGTAACAGGAAGACCGAGTCGTTTGGAGTATGAGGACATCACGAACACCCTGACAATGACTTACGGATTTTTATTTTTTTTCCTTTTTGTCAAGCGCGAGATTTGCTTTATTTCACATGCAGTCTTTATAACTTCTGCTCCAAATTTCCCCTCATCCCCTTCCGTTCTTTTTTCTTTTTTGGCGCTCTCTCTCTCTCTCTCTCTCTCTCTCTCTCTCTCTCTCACACACACACACACACACACACACACACACACACACACACACACACACGGCACAGAGGGCACAGAGAGACAGTCACATAAAAACACAGACACACAGCAGCAAACACACACAGAGATACACAAAGATACACCCTGGACTGCAGGGATATCTCTTCTCCTCAAACAAATTCTGCACAATAGCCTCCAAATTCATCTTTCCAAAAGTCAACGTCCCACTTTTCTCAGCCCCAGTTTCCCCATCTGTAAAATGAGGATGAGAATGCTGTCCTGCCAGAATTGTGATGAGATGCTGAAATAGTTAAAACCTTTGGAATGGAAAGTGACAGTGATTCACATTGCCCCCTCCTTTTCCTAAGCAAAAGTGGGTGGGGCCTCCTGGACCTAAGGAGAGCTTCAATACAGTCAGGATGATCCCTCCCTCTCTCTCTCTCTCTCTCTCTCTCTCTCTCTCTCTCTCTCTCTCTCTCTCTCTCTCTCTCTCTCTCTCTCTCTCTTTCTCTCTGCATGGACATCACATATCAGATTCTCTGAGGTGCCGAAGGCTATTCCCAGAAAATAGCCTGAGGGGCTATGCTATCCAGTCGCAGTTCACTACAGAGTTCAATGAGGTGTCCGTGAAATAAAAAGCATGGACAGATTCTCCTTTGCTATGTTCCCTTTGCCCTTTTCAGGGTCTGCTCTAATCTCTAAGGTCAACTTTGCTAGGAAACCACTGGCAACTACTGCCATCCCTGACCTTTTCCTTCTCTAACACGTTGGAATATAAATACAATACAAGGGAGGAAGACATAAGATGGTGCAGAATTTTATTCATCGGAAAGGATGGTGAAATCCCCTCAGAAAGAGCAGAGAGAGAGACAATGATGCTGTGGCCAAAGTTGTTTCCTCCTTGAGAAGCAAGGAAAGATGGGGCAGCTGGAACGTTAAGGGGTTTGATGACCCTAGAGCCATGGTCGGCAAACTGTGGCTTGTGAGCCACATGCTATTCTTTGGCCCCTTGAGGGTGGCTCTTCCACAAAATAGCATGGCCTGGGCGAGTGTATTTTGAAGAAGTGGCATTAGGAGAAGTTTAAATTTTAAAAATTGGGCTCTCAAAAGAAATTTTAATCATTGTACTGTTGATATTTGGCTCTGTTGACTAATGAGTTTGCCGACCACTGGCCTATAGTGACTTCCTATGGCTGGTGGGTGAGAAAAGTCCATAAGGGCCAAAACCAGATGGAAGAGAATACAGGGACCTACCAAGAAGAGAGCTAAGGAGGGGGCATAAACAACTGGAGAAAGATCAAGACGGAGCAGAACATTATAGAAAGGGCTTTTTCTGGCTACACATAGCTCTTCCCTCATTCAAAGAATACATTCTCACCAGTGTTTGAGAATGACCATGCTAAGTCTTTGTACTAATTCTAAAAAAAAAGATGAGATGTTAAAATTATTTGAAATATGTGTACTGACTTCAGTTTGCAGCTCTCAGATATTTTTATCTCTTATTTAATGTTTAATGAGTGGGCCATGAGGAACCATAGTTATATCCAGGCACATACGCGAATGTCTTATCTTCCCCGTGGTCCATGAGATGGCACCCTTGAGATCAGAGCCGTCTGATGTAACATTGTATATCTGTTCTACAAGCCTGCATAAATCCTGGAAATAAAAAGTTAATGTTCATTTTATGAAAGGAAACGAACAGAAGAGTAGACATTGACATGAGAGGATGGGATGAAAACTCAGAAAGGAAACAGTGGAGCCGAGAGAGAAAGAATGGGGCAAAATTCCATCTTTGGTTTCTTCCAAGGGCAGAGTGCAGGCAGAACCCACAGCATTCCTGGCAGCATGGTACTGCCCTTGGACCAGGTAAATGCGCTCCTTCTTCAACATTTACAAAAGCAAATAAGCACAGTGGTCGGGCAAATAAGGGCCATGGTTACATTCCCAGTTGGGGCACATGCCTGGATTTCAGGCTCAATCCCCAATAGGAGGTGGTATGAGGAAGCCAGTCAATGTCTCTTTCTCATCATTGATGTTTCTCTCACTCTCTCCTTCTTCCTTCCTCTAAAATTAATAAAAACATTTTTTAAAAACAAACAAAAGAAAAGTAAGCTTGTAGCATGATCCCTTTTCCATTTCTTTTTAACGAGGCTAACTATCCCATTCACTTTATTTTCACTTGAAAAGTTTGGCTCCTTAATCACACAGCTGATACACACACACACATACACACACACACACACACACACACACACACACACACACACCGCCCTCAGTGATTTCTCACACATACTCAGTGTCTCTCTTGTGGGGTCATATTTCTGCTATAAGGTTCTTTTGGAAACTAGGGCGTTGAGCCAGTTTCCAAGTAGAATCTGTTTCCAGGCCAGATTTTCAGAGGAGTACATATATTTCTGGCTAAGTACCATCTTTAAAAATACCATGATTTTTATTTTTATTCTTGACTTCCAAAGCAGAACCAAGAAATGAGAGGAGCTTCAGAGCTGAATGGAGTAACAGGTGAACGTGTTGGTTGAGTTCCAGAAAGACTTCAGGTTTGGTATTTGTAGGTTCCAGTCCTGCTAATCATTTGATTTCAGCTTTTATTCAATGGAGCTGAGTCATGTGACTGTCCATCGCCTTTATGTATTCAGTGTCTAATCCAGTGCCTGGTACACAGTAGGTGCTCGGGGAGGAATTGCTGAGTGAATGAAAACATGCATGAAAGAAAACTTCTCTTTCCTGTCATAGTGACTTTGTGATAGTAAATAGAAAACACAGACCAACACTTTCCAAAGTATTTCTAGTACCCACCTGCCATCACACATGGTTATTGCAATATTATGGACCATTGAAGCTGTGTAGCTATTTAAGAAATTGTATTTGTAACCAAAAACCTTTCCAAAAAATAAAGAATGAAAGCTTGGATGGCTTCATACGTGCATTCTATCAGATACTATAAGAAATAATAGCAGTCTGCCCAATTCTGTTTTAGAAAATGGAGAAGGGAGACTCTTACCAAATATTCTTTATTAAGGACATAACAACCCAGATACTAAAATTTGAAAAGGACATAAGAAAAAGAAATGACAGACTGAAATCCCTCAAGAACGCAAATGCAATCATCCTCCACAAATTATCAGTAAGCACATCTAGGAAAATTGTAACAATGGGTTCCTTCCAGCAATGCAAGACTGGCTCCACATTAGAGAAGTAAAATAACATAAAGTCACAAACTCATGAATAAAGAAAATCATGCTCTTAAGAGATGTAGAAAAAATAATTTAATAAAAGTCTATTCTCAGCAACTCCGTATAGAAGGAAAATTTCTCAGCTTGATAAAGGATCTTAGGAAACAATCCTACAATGAATATATTTACTGGTGAAATAAAACCTCTGAATTTTGGTGGGAAAAATGCCATTACAAATAACTGAAAGTATCTTTCTAAAGCTGGACAAAATTTATATATGCGGACTTAAAGAAATGAACCAATTAATTTAAAAGAATTAATGCATACCTAGACAAATGCTTTCAATATTTAATCAGGAAGACAATGTCCTACAGGCATTTAGGCAGAAAACACACAAACACACAAAACTATAGCCTCAGACTTCTCCTCTGAAACACTTAAATTCAGAAGGCAGAAAAGCAACTGCCTAGAGAGTTTTGTTAGAAGGGTTGAATCTGTCTAGAGAAGGAATCCCTCTGTTCAAAGTTAAGGGAAAAGAGAAGGTTCTTTGAAATACACGGAATGGCCTTAGAAAAAGCAGTGAAACAATGTAACGTAGAAAGGATGTCTTGGTTTGAATTTGGGCCTTGGTTCATATTAGAAAAGATTTACTTATAACTAAATCTGGATAGCAGTGGCATTTATATAGAACTAGAGGCCCGGCGCATGAATTTGTGCATGGGTGGGGTCCCTCTGAGTGGCCTGCAGAGATTGGCTGAAACCCTGCAGCTCCTGCCTGCTGCTCCAACTCATCCTGGCCCCTCTATGCCTCCTCATGTGCTCACTGCATCTGATGCCCTCCCAAGGGAAGTGACCTGTGGGATTGGGCTGAAACTGGCTCTCTGACATCTCCCGAGGGATCCCAGATTGTGACAGGACTCAGGCCAGGCTGAGGAATGCCCAGATCAGGCTGAGAAGAGATCAAGGGAGGGCTCCAGGGTGTGTACAACCCATCTTGCCCAGTCCTGATCAGTCAGACCCCAGCAGCAAGTTAATCTACCAGTTGGAACATCTGCCCCCTGGTGGTCAGTGCACATCATAGAGAGAGTGGTTGAGCAACCTTAGCATATCATTAGCATACTATGCTTTGACTAGTTGTTTGGTTATTCTGCCATTCAATCTATTTGCATATTACCCTTTTATTATATAGGATTACCATATTTGCAAGCATAAAGGCCATTTTTTGCATGATAACTATGCTTAAGCTTTAAAATCAGATACTTGCCATTTAGACATGGCTCTGGTGTGGATGGCTGAGTTATTACTTTTTTTTTTTTAATATATTTTATTGATTTTTTTACAGAGAGGAAGGGAAAGGGATAGAGAGCTAGAAACGTTGATGAGAGAGAAATATCGACCAGCTGCCTCCTGCACACTCCCTACCGGGGATGTGCCCGCAACCAATGTACATGCCCTTGACCGGAATCGAACTCGGGACCCTTCAGTCCACAGACCGATGCTCTACTGCTGAGCCAAACCGGCCTTGGCTACTTCCATCTTTTGACTTGGCCACCAAAAGCAAGCATGATTAGCTGGGGTAGCTCTAATGAGGGCTGTATTCTACATTGCTCCCCCAAATACCTCAGCATTTTGCATCAATTACAATTTGTTTAGTTGAAGAGACCTAAGTTTTTTTTATGATACTTAAATGCACAATAATATCAGTTGGTCTTTTCCTTGACCATCCATGCCTTCAATGGTGCCTCACCTATCTTTTGTGTCATATGTATTTTTTATATTATATAGCAAGTAAAATTTCTTTTTAAAAAATGTTTTAATTGATTTTTGAGAGAGAAAGGGAGGAAGAGATAAGGAGAGACAGAGAGACATCAATGAGAAAGAAACATCAACTGACTGCCTCCTTCACACCCCCTACTGGGGTTTGAGCCCAAAATCCAGGCATGTACCCTGACCTGGAATTGAACCCTGACCTACTGGTTCATAGGTTGACATTCAACCACTGAGTCATATCAGCCAGGCAGGCTGGGACTATTTAAACAGAAATTTGGTGCCTACCATTTAGGAATATAGCAGAGAACATTCAAATATTGGGTAGAGTGGCTGGCATTCTCCATTCTAGAACCATATACATTCCTTTATAAATTACGAGTTTCCCAAAACGGCACTAATGTTAGCATTAATTAAGATTAGGATATTCTCACAACATAAACAGACTTTAAGTTGCTCACATTTGAGCCAATCTTGATTAGCTTCACATACATCCTCATGAAAAAGATACCACTTTTCAGAAGTTAGAAGCAACAAATTGTTATGTCTCACTTCAACTGAGAAAGCTGACTCATAAACCGAATCAAACATTTCCTAAAAATGCCACCTGGAGCCAGGGAGGGTCATTTTATTTTCAGGGTGCCTATTTCAGAGCAGCCTGACATTTTCTTCCGGGCCCTGTTTTATGTTGCAGAATGTTGCACTCAAATCGAAGTGACTGGTAACAGACTTTAGAGACCTCTCTTCTAAGAAGGAATAGATCCCAATGTTGATCTTTCATGCAAAACGAAAGCCCCTCCCTCATATCAAGTCCACATATAATGTTATTTTATAGAGACTAATTTTAATTCCTCATGTGCTCACTGTCTTATGCCAGCCAGAGGTTGAAATAGAGGGAAATTTAACAAAATGTTTTTCTCTCATCATAATGTAATGAATAACTTATGCTTTAGAATATTTAAAAAAATATGTTTTTATTGATTTTTAGAGCGAGAGGAAGAGAGAGGCAGAGAGAAAAAGAAATATCGATGACAGAGAAACATCATCCCTCAGCTGCCTCCTGCATGCCCCCTATTGGCGATTGAGCCTGCAACAGGGGCATGTGCCCTGAATGGGAATCAAACCAGTGACCTCTTGGTTCTGTGGTCAACATTCCACCATGGAGCCCCACCGGGCAAGCATAACTAATGTGCTTTTGAAAACGAGGGAGCATTAGGGTGAAATATAAAATGCTCTTTGATGACTATTGTTTCACACCAGTGGGACTCTGGCTGCAGCCAGTGGGCATGCTCAGGCCACATACTGAGGAGAGTGCCCTTTGATGGGCACCACCACAGGGATAAGTGCACTTGGACCTTGCTCTTTGGTGCTTCAAGTCTCTCCAGGTTAGTCCTTTGAACATGATTTCACTGCTGAACTTGGCCATTACGATCTGACAGCAGTCATTAGCAGCCTCCTCACAGACCTGCTTCTGCCCGTGTTTTCTGAGGATAAGGGTGTCTCTATTCCTGATGTCACTTGTCATTTACTTTCTTGCACTGAATATATTGGAGCTATCGTATTTGACAGAGCATAGATGAACTCTGTCACTTAAAAACTAGCTTTCAATTATCGGCAAACTTTCCTAAAGATCTTTTTATGGGTTTTCTTTCTAAATTATTAAATGCTGTAAACAAGTTGATGCTGAAATTTATGATATTTTTTTTTCTTTCCCAAAATGGGCAGAGAGAAAAGAAATAGAAGGGACATATTAAAAAGTGAAAGACAGAAGGAATAAAAAACAAAGAACAGACATATGATATAAATTAATTCTATTATATACTCGAGGCTCCATGCACAAAATTCATGCAAGGGACTTGGCCCTCACAGCCCCAGCTTTGTCCGGAAGGTCATCCAGAAGGCCGTTCAGCTGTCGGGTCTAATTAGCATATTATGCTTTTATTATTATAGATTTGCTAAGCACTATGCTAAATAATTAAATGTATTTTTTCCTTTTTTTTTTTTTTTATCTTCTCAGCAGCTTATTTTTTTTTCCTAGTTTTGTTTTCTCCCTTCCAGCATTATGGAGCTGTAACTGGTATACAAAAAACCCACAGAACCCACACATATTTAATATATTCAATCTGGTGAGTTTGTACATATGTATACACTCATATTACCATCACCACAATCAAAATAATAAACATCCTTATAATCTCCAAAAGTCCCCTTGTGTCTCTATTTTGGGGGTAGGGTAGGAATACAACATGAGAGCTATACTCTTAACTTTTTAAAGCTCACAATATCTTATTTCTCACTGTGTTGTACAACCATTCTCTAGAACCCACTAATCTTATGTGAAGTATGAATTTATACCCATATCTCTCTTCCCCAACTCCCTAGTAACCAACCCTCTACTGTCCACTTCTATACATTTGACTATTTAAGAAGCCTCTTAAAATGAGGATCATTCGACTCTCAGTAACGGACTTATTTCACTTGTCGTACTATCTACCTACTTCATCCATGTTATCACAAATAATAGAGTTTCATTGTTTTTTTAAGGCTGAATAATATCCCATTTTCTTTATCCACTCACCTGTCATTGACATTTTGGTCATTTCCACATCTTAGCTATTGTGACTAATGCTGCAATGATCATGGGGGCGGGGACAACTCTTTGAGAACCTGACTTAAATTATTTTGGAAGTGTGATTGTTGAATCATATGGTAGTTTTCATTTTCTGAGGAATTGCCATCTTGCTTTTCATAGCAACTACAATATTTTACATTCCCACCAAGAGGGCAAACGTGTTCTAGTTTCTCTATAACCTCACCAGCACTTAAAAAAAAATAGCCAGTTTAATAGGTACAATGTGATATCTCACTGTGTTTTGGATTTGCATTTCCCTGGCGATTAATGATATTGAATATGTTTTTATTGATTTTAGAGAAAGAGGAAGGGAGAGAAAGAGAGAGAGAGAGAAATATTGATGGGCTGCCTCCTGCACACCCCTTACTGGGGATCAAAGCCCAAAATCCTGTGCATGTGCCCTGATGGGGAATCAAACCAGCGACCTCTTGGTGCAGGATGATGTTCAACCAACTGAGCAACACCGGCCAGGGCTGATGTTGAGCATTTTATCACATACCTGTCGGCTAGCTGCATGTTCTCTTTGGAGAAATGTCTACTGTTGGAGACTCATAATGTGTTTATTGTTGTGTGCATTTTTGAGATAAATATAGTGAAGTACAGGGGCACTAAGATACTTACCAGTGTTATACAAACAGTAAAAACAGTGTATGAGGAAAGTAAATAACTGCTCAACAACAATAAACTACAGGATGTGCTGAAAATAAAACTGCAATTTTTATTTTTAGAAAAGCTTGAACCTTAACAATTGATCTGTGAAGAAAATTGCACCGGAACACTGAATTCTAAAGGATGGAACCAATATTGAGCACACTTCTCACTCTTATCTCCCAGCAAAACAAACAAGCAAATGAAGCAAAAAACAAACAAAAAATAAGCATATTTGAAAGCAAATTCAAGTGTCATTTTCCATTTTCAGTCTTAAATATCAATTGTTTGGATGAAAAATAATACGATAATTAATAAAGAATAATACAAGAATAAACTGTTTCACTTACTCACTACTGTAAACCTACTTTTGCCCACCCCTATATTGCAGATATTTAATTTTCTTTAAAAAGTATCATCTTAGAGATGGGAGCTTTGAGTTGTCACATTGGTTTTAGTGTTGAATATATTACTTTAAGAAAACAGGCATAGCCCTAACGGATTTGGCTCAGAGGCTAGAGCGTCGGCCTGCAGACTGCAGGATCCCAGGTTCGATTCCAGTCAAGGGTATGTACCTTGGTTGAGGGCACATTCCCATGGGGGTGTGCAGGAGGTGGCTGATTGATGTTTTTCTCTCATCGATGTTTCTAACTCTATCCCTCTCCCTTCCTCTATGTAAAAAAAATCAATAAAATATATTAAAAAAATAAAAGCATAGCTTGTATTTGTCAGCAACTATTAACAATAAAAATGTGTCTAAAATATCTTTTTAATTAATATATATTTATGTAAGTATTAAATTAATATATATTTACAATACAGAATATATTATATAAATTATAGAAAGTAAGATAGGTGATAGATAGATAGATAGATAGATAGATGATAAAAAGTATACACACAGCATGGCTTTCTCACCCAGTAGTAACATCTAGGTAGCCACATCCCATACTACAAAATAGATTGCAAGACACCTCGCTCATGGCTTCCTCCATCACTATTCTTCTATTCTTCAAAGGTAGACACTAATCAATCATCAGAGATGTTTTGCCTGTTTCTGAAATTTATATAAATGCAACTATGACCTATGTAGTCATAGCTTAGTTAACTTGGTATTATATTTGTGAAATTCTTAAAAGTTGTGTTATATAGTAACAGTTTATCCATTTCCACTGTTGTATAGTCTCTCCTTTGTACAAATTAACCACTTTTTAAATTTATCCAATTGATATGAATCACCATATGGATTGGTTCATATTTTGAGCCCTTAACATGAGTGCTACCATAGCCTTTTCTGCACATATGTATTAGTGCACATTAGTATGGTTTTCTTGGGTTTATACCTAGGAGAAATGTTGGTCAGAGTGCACCATTAAGTGTAGCTTTTACTAAATAGTACCAGTTTCACAACATGGCAAAACCAATCTACACTCCCACCCGTACTACATTAGGGTTCTCATTGGTTCACGTCCCCAGCATCTCTTATTATTGTCAGTCATTTTATTTTTAGCCTTTCTTTTTCTATTTCTAGTCAATAATCTTTAAATACATCCTGAGTTTGTCGTATACATTTCATGGATAGGGGGTGAGTTGCTAACACTGAAAATAAAATAACTAAAGCAAGTTTCTATTAAAAGAATTAAGCAGGCATTGGGTGGAGGTTTCAGTAGCCAAGCAGCCAAAATCAAGTAACAAAATCTAATTTTTGGCCGAAACCGGTTTGGCTCAATGGATAGAGCGTCGGCTTGGGGACTGAAAGGTCCCGGGTTCGATTCCAGTCAAGGGCATGTACCTTGGTTGCGGGCATGTCCCCAGTAGGGAGTGTACAAGAGGCAGCTGATCGATGGCTCTCTCTCATCGATGTTTCTAACGCTCTATCCCTCTCTCTTCCTCTCTGTTCAAAATCAATAAAATATATATTTTTTAAAAAATCTAATTTGTGGATACCGGCGTGCACGTATAAGCATCCTGAACAGGGAAAAGCATGGAGGGTGCCTAAAACTATCATGTCTCAGCAAACATGTAAAGAAGAAGAGAATGGCCTTCATGACTGTGTAGTCCGAACAGATTTTGTTCCCCCAGAGAACACCTTGATCTCTAAAGGAGGGAGGGAGAATTCCAGGGTCACTTCTCTCCTGGCTGTCATTCCCCACGAAAGAAATTTAACCTAAGGTGGCCTTTGTATCACAAGGCCAACCTGCAGTTTCCATTTCAATCCAATCACCTAACATTTCAAGATCTTTCACTACTGCGCAGCTCCTTTTTGGTCACAGTGATGCATCTGGACTTTATTCTAAGAACAATGGGGACTCACTGGAAGACTTTGAAAGGTCACATGTGCTGTCATAGGCAGAACAGCTTAGTTAAAAATGTTAGACACTGCCAGGACCGGTTTGGCTCAATGGATAGAGCGTTGGCTTGGGGACTGAGGGGTCCCAGGTTCGATTCCGGTCAAGGGCATGTACCTTGGTTGCTGGCATATCCCCAGTAGGGGGTGTGCAGGAGGCAGCTGATCGATGACACTTTCTCATCGATGTTTCTAACTCTCTATCTCTCTCCCTTCCTCTCTGTACAAAATCAATAAAATACATATTTTTAAAAAAATGTTAGACATTGCCAGAACCGGTTTGGCTCAGTGGATAGAGCATTGGCCTGTGGACTGGCAGGTCCCAGGTTTGATTCCCGTCTAGGGCATGTACCTTAGTTGCGGATGCGTCCCCAGTGGGGGGTGTGCAGGAGGCAGCTGATCAATGTTTTGCTCTCATCCATGTTTCTGACTCTCTCCTTCTCCCTTTTTCTCTGTAAAAAATCAATTAAAAATATATATATTTTTTAAAAGAAAAAAAATTTTAGACATTGAACTTGCAAACTGAATGCAAAGGAGACTTGCAGGCTCATTCCTTCAATGTGGCTCCCAGCTATGGGTTTCACCAGTCTTCACTCATTGTAGCTTCAATCATATGTGATGATTCAGAGTCTGTCTCTTTTACTCATGTCTGTGGTTCTTGTCATTGGTATGTACCACCAGCATGTAACATTCCACTCCTGAATTTCTCTCCACTTTTATTTTGCACCACAGATTCTATGACTTTTTTCTTGTTATTAATGGTATCCAACTACTTGGCTTTTAATTTTCTTTGGCTGGAATTGGGCCATTTTATAGATTCCTACCCCCGGGTGAATCTAGGATTCAAGAGGCCTCTTTTTTTTTTTTTTAATTTCTTATTCACATCCCACAAAATTCTCTAACATTTATTCTCAGATTGGTTTCCCATGTCAGTAAACAAAACGTGGGATGACAGTTTGAGGGGCAGAATAAAAAGACGAGCAAAAATCCATTTTTAGTTTCCAGAGATATTTCGCGCTGAAGTAACAAGATCTCATTATTCAAAACAAATGAAGATTTACCAAATTGCATCCCATCTCAATGTATGGGCCCTGTGTTGGCAACTGCAGACTTACAAAATAAAAGATAAAGTTACATTTTCCTTTGGCTCAGAAAAAAGCTGTTCAAACGGTAATAAGTTGGAATTATCATTTTAAAAGATCCCTTATTTTCCTGTGAAATTACAGCAGCTACTTTTGAAAAGTATTTCTATCACTAAGAGAAAAATGATCCATCATTATGGTTGAAAAAAAAAATTTTTTTACCTTATCTAATGAAGGTAACCCTTCTTTAACATAAAATAATGGAAGGATTAAAAAAAAATTTTTTTATTGATTTCAGAGAGGAAGGGAAAGGGAGAGGGAGATTGAAACAGAATGATGAGAGAATCATTGATTAGCTGTCTCCTGCACGCCCCACACTGAGGATGGATCCCGAAACCCAGGCATGTGCCCTGACTGGGAATCGAACTGTGATCTCCTAGTTTATAGGTCAAAGCTCAACCACTGGGCCATGCCAGCCAGGCGGGAGTGATTTTGAAACATTTATCTATAACTACTTTTACATCAAGAGAGAAAACAAGACATATTATGCGGATTCAAAAACTTCAAAATTATAAAAGGCTATTTCTCCTAAAAACATTAAGCATGGACGAGTTTAATAATATTTCTCTAATGTTCAATTTTGACTTTGGTGGTTGGTTTGAAAATTAATCCTCAACACTGAGCAAATTTTGTTTTTAATTAGTTCCCTTTTCAGCTTTAGATTTTTGCCAGATTTTCAAATGGTCTCACTTCATCCAAAGTATGAAATTATTTTTACATGTGAAAGGGCAACTGTAAAGCTTTACTCACAGCTTCGTTTTCATTATTTTCTACCTCCACACAAGTATATAAATAAATTTGTTTGGAACTGCACTGTTTCCCATATAAAGCCCATTCTTTCCCTCTTATTTAGCAGCATGATTTTTAGTAAAGGTAGCATTAGAACAATTTTATAATTTATGAAACAGTCATCTTTGAGTATTTCTAAGGTTTTTTTTATTCTTATTGATTTTTTTACAGAGAGGAAGAGAGATGGATAGAGAGTTGGAAACATCAATGAGAGAGAAACATTGATCAGCTGCATCCTGCACACCCACCCACTGAGGTTGTGCCTGCAATCAAGGTACATGCCCTTGACCGGAATCGAACCTGGGACCTTCAGTCCCCAGGCCGACTCTCTATCCACTGAACCAAACCAGCCAGGGCCTAAGGATTTACTTATTCATGGTTTAAGGTCTTTCAGTTGCTATAATCCCATTGCATGCTTACTTGCATGACCAGCTGCATGCTTTGTGTTTGCACAAAAACTTTCTTCTTATTATTGTTCTTCTCATTTCTAGACCTTCACAAGCATTCTCTTTTGGCTAGATGTTGACATATGTCTCTGGCATCTAGAATCTTCCAGCCTTCCCCACCCATTGCTTTGACAGCAAAGTTTCCTTTTTAGCATAGTACTTAGCGATATATACCTTGAATAAGTCATCTGTAGGCGTGACTCCCTCTGCCACATTCTAGCCTTTGATCTTGAAATACCTTATATAACTGCTCTGGCCCTCTGTGTCCAATCCAGAGAAATAAATATATTTTCACGATATCAGAGAGGAAGGGAGGATAGAGAGATAGAAACATCCATACATCCATGATGAGAGAATCATCGATTGGCTGCCTCCTACACCAGCTCCCCCCTCAACCGCCCCCACCCTGGAGATCAAGCCTGCAACCTGGGCATGTCTCCTGACTGGGAATCGAACCATGACCTCCTGGTTCAACCACTAAACTTGGACTTGTGTCTCTAAAAATATCCTGACTATGCCATTCTCCATGAGAAGACTTCTTCATCAGAGTGGCTGCCTCATGATAGCAAACAGTTGCTGATGATCAGACCTCATATCTGCATCCACCACCACCACCCACCCATTCAGAGATAAATGGACTGATTATTAGGAAAGCTTCTTAATATGAATAGAATAGCAAGGAAGAAGCTAGTCTAGAAGGCCCTAAAAGTACCTCTGCATTCATATCAGAATAACTGCCCATATTTGCAAATGAAGTAGTAGGTGGAGCCAATTTTATCCAAATCATTTGACTAATATAAATTGGGGAGAATGCATTTTCTAAAAAATAAGAATAAAAATAATAATTTTGCAAAGAAAAAAAGGTTGCTGAGAAGCCAACATAATAAAAGTGTGGATTGAATCACGTGACCTCAACGTTCTTAGTCTCTAAAACACTCCTATGTGGCTCCAACTCTGTTATAGAGGTCAAAGGTCATTTCTCTTTAGCTGCCTGAACCATGGTGCAGGAATTTTCAGAGCCTTTAGCAATGCATATATGTATAAGTATTTATTCCGAATGTCTCTCCTTTCCACCCCTTCCCCTTTTGGATATATCACCTGTTTGTTCCAGGCAAGCCATTCTTCAGCATCTGGACTGCTTGAGTGCAGCTCAAATGGAATGCCAAACAAATCAACAGAATAGCTGTCAGGCCTCCACGAGAAACAATATTAGCCGTGTCTGTTCATACTGAGAGCAGAATGGAAGTGACACAAATAAAATGTAATGGGGTAAAATATATTGCTCAAGGTACAGTAACAAGGAACTACTGGTTGACATTTTTTCCCCTCCTCACTACATTTCAATATAGTTCCTGTGATTGCTACACAGTGTTAGTAAACTAAGTGCTGATAGCAGCGTTGAACATAGAGCACAATAGATGTATGTGTAAAAACTGAAGAAATGAAGTAATTAAAGCAGACCCAACAAATCCTTTACAGAATCTGTATGTAGAAATGCAGAATCTCAACTTTGAAATATAATCTTGGTTGAAAAGCCATCTGATCCACCTAGTTTTCCTGGAAGTAAATTCTCTCCACCGAGTTCTAGATGTGGAGCTATTGTCATGCTAGTTGAATATCTCTATCAAGAAAATTCATCACCAGGGGGATTGCTTAATTCCAAAGACATACAGAGACACAGATCTGAGAGCTTCTTATCTTAAAGAGTAATGGTCCTTTACCTGACCAGCATGGCTCAGTGGTTGAGAATCAACCTATGAACCAGGAGGTCATTGTTGGATTACAGGTCAGGGCATATGCCTGTGTTGCAAGCTCAATCCCCAGTAGGGGGCATGCAGGCAATGACTCTCATCATTGATGTATTTCCCTCTCCATTCCTCTCTAAAATCAATAAAAATATATTAAAAATAAAAAAGAATGGTTCTTGTGTCTTCTACCCACTAAACACACCCAAGATGGACTACAGACATTAGAAAAGTAGTAAGAATATTATGTAAGCCAATAGTATTGCCTTTGGATCTACAGCATATCCACATGCCCAGAGAATGAATAGCATCTGACAACATTTTAAGAAAAAAAAATTCTTTAAGTCTATAGTTTTACTTTGACACAACTCTCCTCTCTCTCAACAATTGGGGTTTTCACAATTTAAAAGTAAAGAGAACCGATAAGCTTTTGGAGTGTGAAATATGTCCATGGTATTATTTTATATTTCATGCCCCAAATCTGTTTTCATCTATGCAATGTTGTCATCCAATAGGTATTGTTATTAATTATACTAGAAGGCCCATGCATGAAGATTCACGTAAAAATAAGCCTTCCTTCCCCTGGCTGCTGGCATCGCCCTCTCTCTGGCTGGAGCCGCCTTTTCGCCTTCCCACCCTGCCCAGAGGCCTGGAGGGGTTGGGGTGGTGTGAAAAAACCTGTTTCCTATTCTGCCCCCTGCCACTTGGTTCCTGCATATGCAAATAAACCCACCATCTTTGTTGGGTTAATTTGCATACTCACTCTTGATTGGCTTGTGGGTGTCGTGAAGATTCGGTCAATTAGCATGTTACTCTTTTATTAGGTAGCTTCTCAGAGGAGTTAGGTGTAGAAATTTAAGTCACATGCTCAGGGTAACACAACAGGTAAGCTGTAGAGCTGACAATTTCACCTGTATTGACCTGGATAGAAAGCCCAGCCCTACACCTACATGCACTGCCTTCTAACTATGTTCATCAGTTTCCCCCTAAATTGCATCAGAAAAGAAAAAAGTCAAACAGATATTCTTGGCAGAGGATTCATTTGATAAAACCCACATGCCATTGGTTCTCCTCTAACATTTAACATTCCTGATACTGTTTGCTGAACGAGGAAAAATGCTAAGACCCGAAACCAAATGTTTACCGAGCAGATTATCCTCGATGGCCTTCTGCTTAAAAGTTTAAACTTAAAAATAGAAAGAGACTCACTCCAGGTCCCCTGCCAAGCTGTGTGGGCGAGGGAATGTGGGCCAAGGGGTCCAGAGCTCCAGGCCAGCAATGCATCTTCCTTAGCCCCAGTGGTAATAGCCTCTTTCCCTCCCTTTTAGAACACAACGTAGGAACAAGCAGCTTCAATCACTGCCTCTCGCATCCCTCTCACCAAATCAACTCCCTTTTCTCATCCTTCAGAATCCACAATTGAGTCAAAAATTAGTTTTGTTTTCTTTGAAGCCACATATTAGCAATGCATCTAATGTTCTCTTTGGTGCCAGCTAACTAAGGTATTCCTGCCTCCAACCTTGGGAGATTCCAGGAGTTCGAGGTATCAAGGTTGAATCTCTTTTGATAACTGATCTAGGGTCAATTCCTTTGTCCCCTGGAAAATAGAAATCAGTACAACTTTGTGGCATCTTTTTCCAGGAGACACGGATCTTTCAGTCCACATGTCATTTGGCCACACAACAAGGAGGGAAGACAAAAGGTCACTTTCCATTGCATAGCTGGGGAAACTGAGGCACTGGTGGATTTTTGTGTTAATTGAATGATTTACTCACAAATGCCCCATTAATCAGAAGGTAGAAAGAAAAATCAAAGCAAACCTCAATCCCTTGGATTCTCATCCAATTTTCTTTTTTTCTAGTTTCTACTCTGTATTTTTTTAAATTTGTTTTATTTATCTTTATTGTTGAAAGTATTATGGTTACTGCCTCCCTCTCCTCTCCTCTCCCACTTTTTTTTTTTAACTTTTCAGGTGGAAGAAAGGGGGAAATAAGACAGAATATGTGGAAATATTTGGACCTTCAGGAAAAAAAAAAGCAGTAAAACTAAAAACAGTGTTATTCTGTAGAAGCTAAGTATGTTTGTCATAATTAAGTCCATTTTCCATTGTTCTAATATAAAAAAAGAAGAGCAAGTGAGCTACACCTAGCATTTAAATTAGGTTAATGTTCAGAAAAGTTGACAATATGAAATGTGGCTCTAATTTTCATTTTACAGTTGAAGTAAGTCCAATTAAAAAAACATTCCCTGTTACTAAAAACACACACACCATTTGTTCTTATAAAGCATAATTATTATAAAAGTGCACCTTTAATTTTAATGTTTACCTAAGAGATGTAACAAACACTATAGTATGTGTACACTTGGTTTATTTACTTCCTATAGACAAGTTAATATTGAACTACTTTTTAATAAGCAGACTTTATAAAAAGAATATCTAGAATTCTTAGTGCCCTTAGACATCAGGATATATATAGTCTGTGTTGCTTACGGACCTTGTCACATGTCCCAGTTTGTATTCCATTTATTTTTATTTTTCCAACTACAAAAGCAATATAAAAACGAAAGCTTTTTAGTTGGCTTAGAATTAGTCTCTACTTATGTTCAAAAAATGTTGGCATCAGAAGCCTGGATATTAAAGTATGGGCAATGTTTCCCAAGTAGTTACAATTATACTTTGTAGTGTTTCAGAATTCTCTGTCATTCAGATTTTTTAAGAAAATTAGATTTTTAAATGCCATGCTATTAATGCCAAATAATTGTTTTCATATTTTCTTTTCCCCATATACATATTTCACTTCTTTACTTTTCTAAAGGCAGTGTGGGGTCCACAGGAGAAAGTCTCTAGCTTTCAGCTTGGTTTACAGATATGATGATAAAAGTGTAGGTTCGTAGCTCACTGCCCCCTCCTCTGACAGAATGGAGCCTAGAATGGATGTTCAAAGACAGGTTATCCATAGCTGAATGTACCCTGTTTCCCCAAAAATAAGACAGTGTCTTATATTAATTTTTGCTCCCAAAGATGCACTAGGTCTTATTTTTAGGGGATGTCTTGTTTTTCCATGAAGAAGAATATGGTACACATTTATTGTTAAATGAAAATAAAGGAAATTTATTACCTGTATACGGTACGGTAGTATGGTAGTTGTCAACACAACCAGACAAACTGTGAATCCTACAGTATCAAGAATTTATTCATTTATTCAATGACAATCATGTCATCATCTTCTGGAACATCATCATAACAATCCAACTCCTGAATTTCCTGGTGAATTTCTTGTGACTCCATTTCTTTCAGAATCAGTGGACCAAATCTCTCATGTTTAGCCTGGGGGGGGGGGGGGCTTATTTTCGGGGGATTCCTTATATTTCACTCAGAAGGAAACCTGTAAGTATGTCTTATTTTCGGAGGATGTCTTATTTTCGGGGATACACGGTAGTTTGATTTTCGTAACCATAGCCCACGGCATGAACATATTGAATTTAGGCTCCAGTGGTGCAGAAGAGAAAGGTAAGAATATTCCAATAGGCTTCATGTTTTCAAATTAATTCTATGCCTATGATCTTTGTTTTGTTCTCTGCTCAATCCCTGGGAAGTTAAATTCACAATACACAACGGTCAATATACACTATAAACATATTGATGGAATATTTAGCCTAAATGCAAATGTTATGACATGAATTCATTCAGAAAATAGTTTTCATGAATGTATAATACCTGGCCAGCACTGCTGTAGGGGAAAAGTCTACAACTGTCTGAGCCCTTAGCAGGTTTACAATCTAGTGTGGAAAACAGACAAATAAGCATGCAGATTATAAATAGTGACACATGCAACAATGGGGAAAGTGCAGGATTCTATGAAATAATATAATTAGATATTAGCAAATGCTTCTCTAAGGACCTAATGCTTAAACTCTAAAGAACAAGGAGTCAGCCAAGCAAAGAGTAGAAAGACTGCTCTTGTTAAAGGACCGAATACTTCAACGTACTTGGTGTGAGGCTAAGGGGCTGATCAAAGATGAGGCACGATTTTGCTGAAGCTTGCAGGCCATTAAGCTGAACCTTTAGAAAGTCAATAGCAGGAGAATGCCAAGTTCAGGTATATGCTCCCTCTTGCTGCTGTGGATAGAGAATGCACTGAAGATGGCAAGGACGGAAGTGGGAGAACTAAGACTGCAACTCTATGGTGGCAGTGGAGATGGAGGATGGATTGTCTGGATTGCATATGCATTCATTTTTCTAAATGGATCAGTGAGCAGCAGAAATAGCATTTCAGGCCGACCAGGGTGGCTCAGTGGTTGAGCACTGACCTGTGAACCAGGAGATTACGGTTCCATTCTGAGTCATGTGCCCTAACCCAGAATTGAACTGTGACCTCCTGGTTCATAGGTTGTCGACATTCAATCACTGAGCCAGGCCAGATGGACTAAAAATGTGTTTTGAAGCCTATAAACATGGTTATTTAATTGTGCCATTGTGGCTTTACCGGATAAGCACAAAATTGAATGTCTTCATCTGAAGAGGTCTCTGCTTCCAGCACATAAAATAATTTCCTTCTGTTATATATATTTTTTGAATTTTAATTTTCCCCTCCATAGTATGAGGTAAAGAAGAGCAAATCACACAGATAGATAGGAGATAATTTCTCCAGGACTTATTTTCAGACAAGAGTGGAAACAAGGAATGATCTACACAGTCACAGTCCCCTCAGTAGAGAATGGTCGCTCCGTGGTGTCAATGGAGAACAGCAGGCAGTTGGAAATGAACAATTTAATTAAAACTCGGGACTATTTGAACTTTGCAGGGGCTGGATGTGATACACTCCCTTCCAGCACCTCTGTGGGAATGACCCCTTTCTTCTCTGTTTGAGCCAGCAAGTCTCATCTCTTTCCAGCCCCAGGATTTCTCATTAAACCCTCTGGTTTTCCCAGTGGCAGAAGTGGTAGGAAGTATCCAGGAAGTTAAGTGATTTGACCTAGTGACACAGGTAAACTGAGGTTAAAAACAACACCTGTATGTATATTCATAGTCATACAGTATATACATATATAACATTTTCACACTCTGTAGTATATGTACTGACTCCAAGAAAAATTTCCTATATCATTCTCCACACAACTGATATTTTTGCCTTGGAGAAGACATGCATTAAATAGGCAGGCAAGGTCAGCTAGAGGTCATTTATCATCGTGATTGGGCTAAAAATCCTAAGACATTTTACGTTGGGCTAATGTTATCGGTAAGGAGAATTCTAATTCCTCACCTGTTCTTGGGTTTTGGCTTCTTGTGACATCCCAAGAAAAAAAATTTCTGGGACTCGCATGGGAGGATGAGGTATTATAAAAAGTTTTATTTCGGTGGAATTGAACCCCTGGGTTTCCAAAACGCCACTTCCCTTGTTGGACCCACGAAGAACTGTAGCTGTGGCTTCAAAAGAGCTGGAATCGAAGCCAGAGTCCAGAATGTTTGCTCCATATTGAAGCAGTGTTCAGGCCAGCATCGGGCTGGCTTGGTTGGTGTGCCTCAGTCCATCAGCCCATTGCATGTGGGATCCGCATGGCCGTGGGCCACACGGGCAAATGCAAGAGACCCAAGAGCAAGGATCTCTTTGTTAGGAGGATTATGTGTTCCCAATTTCTAGTGGGCTTGTTTTGGCTCTGGTTACTCTGGCCAATGATCTCTGTTCCCATGTCTGATTGACAGGTATCTTCCCTAGTCACTCCCACTTAGGGTGCATGCACTCATCCCCTCCCCCCCCCCCCCCCCCCCCCCCCGCCCCAGTGACCTACAGAGAATGGACCAGTGGTTCCCAGGGAGAGTGTGATATTGCATGTTCCTGGTGAAGCTGCCCAAATGGCCATGCTTAGAATGGTTGGCCTCCCATTTACCCCTTTCCTATTATTAATGACTAGCTCATTTCAATGGTTATCACAAAGGACTCTTGATTTCTTGGGCAACAGAAGAATCATATGTAGGCATGGAGGAGAAAATGGTCAAATATACAAACCTAGATGCTGTTTGTGACTATCACTGTCACCAAGCAGAATGTTGCAGAGATGCACTGGGCACAAAAGGGAATTGGATTCAAAAGAGCCACACAGTGTTTATTCACTACCATCCTCCATCCTTCACATCTACCCTCTAGTCTTCAGAGCTAGTAGCTGACTTCTTCAGAGCTATTAGCCTGCTTTCTCCCCAGCCCTTGAACCAGCTTCTAAAATAAGGTAACTGAGTTTTCCTTCCTGATTTCTCCTTTTCCCTAGAAAGATGTTAAGATAATTGTGATAGGAAAGAATTCAGGCAAACTTGTTTATCTACTTAGAACAACATAGCTGAAGGAAAACTCTGCCTTTGCCCAAATAAACTTTTCTAAAAGCCTTCCTAAAACAAGGTTAGAGACACTGAATGTAATCCCTAATAATTGCATGTGGAAATTCATCAGAACAAGGCTAAACATCAAAAGCCCTTGCTACCATCTGTCTTTGCCAAGGCCCTGGCCATCAGTAGTATCCAAGCCCTTAAACAAATGTACATGTGAATCTCTGACAATTCTGTTCTTACCAGCAGCTGGGTGCAATGGAAAGCAATTCAAATGCGGCTCCTTCTCCCAGGGTGTTTATTGTCTCTGTCCTTCAGCTGCCATGGAAGAAAGGTGGCTCAACCATTAAATCATTAATTCTCTTTTCAGACCAGATCCTAATTTATATCTTAACTAGGTGCCCAGTGCATGAATTTGTGCACCTTGAAATGAACCGTGGGCCTTGAGGCTGCATGGGTACAGAAAATGCCAAAATCAGATAGTTTATCCCCATCATTTATTTGGTCTTTTTCTGTAACAACTATTTCCTTTTTTCCCCTATTTTTTAAAACATATATTTTTATTGATTTCAGAGAGGAAGAAGGAAAGAGAGAAATAGAAACATAATGATGAAAGAGGATCATTGATTGGCTGCCACCAACACAGCCCCTAATGGGGATGGAGCCCCTAACCCCGGCATGTACTTGACTGGAAATAAAACTGTGACCTCCTTGTTCATAGGTTGATGCTCAACCATTGAGACAAACCAGCTGGCCTTTTTTTTTTTTTTTTTTTTTTAAACAAAACTACCACCTGTAGACCTTTCTTTGGCTCCTTGGTCAACATTACTCATATAAATTAGGATATACATCTCTCTATATAAAACCCTAATATGCAAATAGACCAAACAGCAGAAAGACCGAAAAACTGAACAACTGGTTGCTATGATGTGCACTCACTACCAGGGGGCGCATGCAGAACATGGTGGGCATTGGCTGTGGTGGGATGGTGGAGTAGGTGAATGGGAGCACCAGACCAAGGTAGGGTGCCAGTTACTGTCACCGGGATGAACCTCTGATGGTTATTGAAAATTCTTTGCTTCCATGCGCCACGATCCACCTGGCACTCGCATCTGCTGCCAACACCAGAGCCACTGCTCGAACCCACTGCCAGCACTGGCCCCACTAGCACCGTAGCTGGTGCCAGAGCCACTGCTCTTACCCACTGCCCAGTACCTGGCACTGGTCCTAGTCATTCAGTGCTGTTAGTGAGTGTGAGCGGTGGCTGCTGGCCCCTAAGGACTTCTCCACCTCTCCCTGCTCATGAGGGGCGATTGGGGCAGCAGCCACTACTGGCGCCCATTGATGACTCCAGCCCCGCTCTCACCCACTGCTAGTACCAACCCCAATCGCTCCACTCTGTCAGCAGGTGCAAACGGAGCCTGCACCATTAGTGCATGGGAGCAGTGGAGGCAGGAGTGGGGCTGCCAGCAGAGAACTGGGGGCTGTGGTGGGAGGGGCCATATTGGGATGCAGAGGATGGGCCAAGACCCGCCCCTGTGCCCACTGCAGCCTCGTGGCCCACAGTTCATTTCAAGGTGCACAAATTCGTGCACTGGGCACCTAGTTAAGATATAAATTAGGATCCGGTATGAAAAGAAAATGCCAAAATCAGATAGTTAGCAGCTAGAGGCAGTGGAACTCATTTAGAATCAACAGTATCAGCCACACAAGAAGGTTTAAATAGTGAGCCAGTCTGCAGAGGGAATAAAAGGAGACATAAAAAGTGTGAAGAATCTGTTGAAACACAATTGTAAGCAACATGAAGTAACTGTGAATGGCTGAGAAATCATAGTAGCTTGATAGGCCTGCTGGGCATATCTAAGGAGAGAAATAAGGTTTTTCTTTGAACAAAGTAGTGCCTATGTCTGCAAGCTTGGTGGGGTTTGGGGCTTGGAATATACTGATACTATATATATATATATATATATATATATATATATATATATATATATATATAACAATGCCATTTAAAGCCTATTCATGATGAGGAAGGAAACCAATCTTTTATTTCTATAAGTAGTCACAGTAATGAAAAAAAGTTGCCATTATTTGCTATTTCATCAAGGCCATCTTATTATGCATTGAAAATGCATTTATCTGTGTGTTCTTTGTATAGTAGTATGAAATGAACACTTCTAGTCAAAGTGGTTGTGCTAAACGAAGGATGTGTTTCCTTATGCAAATGAAAGGTATGGCTGATTCCAGGCACATAGCCAATGCCACAGAACTCAGATGCATTTGCTCCCCTACCTTTCTTTCTTGTTTTTCTTTTTTTTTCATATATTTTTTATTGATTTCAGAGAGGAAGGAAGAGGGAGAGAGAGATAGAAACATCCATGATGAGAGAGAATCACAGATCGGCTGCCTCCTACAAGTCCCCCATTGGGGATTGTGCCCACAACCCGGGCATGTGCCTTTGACCGGAATCGAACCTGGGACCTATCAGTTCACAGGCTGATGCTCTATCCACTGAGCATAACTGGCTAGGGCTGCTCTCCTATCTTTCATGAGTGCTCCATCCACAGATAAATCTTTCCCATCCTACTGGCAGAAGCTCCAGATAGCAAACCTATCGCTTCAGGAGCTTCAAAAAAGCTCCCCAATTTTATTAATCAGAAGTCCTGCCATTGAGTTCCAGTAGCCCTGATTGTCCCTCCTCTGGCCATTCGCCTACCTGACACTTAGCCAATGACTTGGTGGGCATGGCCTGATGTCCACCCTATTTAACTTGTGCCGAATGAGGAGGAAAGAAATTCAACATGCAAATTGGAATGCTGCTATGAGAATTTTGGTGGATGGTTGCAGGGTAGATAGAGATATCCTTTATACTTTCTACTGGAAAATATATATATAGCCAAAGAGGAATTTGGGACTTAGATCTGAAGGATGCTAAATCCAGACCAGGAGTCAAGGCTTATGAAACATCTACGTGCAAAAGGAATTGTATAGCACTCTCTTTATAAAGTACAGTTAAAAGGAGAGTGAAGAGGGCTACAAAAATTAAAGAAAAATCTTTTTCCCAGTTATTTTTGTTTCCGTGTAGTTATCAAGGAATGAGCGGTACTTAAATATCACTTGTTGAATGGAAAAAGGGAAGATGGATAGAAAAGAAATAGATGGGTATTATATCTTTTTTCTCATCATTTTGGAGGTGAGAACATAGAAGATAAGAGAAGCAATATCAAGTCCCTAAGTAACCCAGCCAGTGAGTGGGAAGCTAGACTGTTAACTTGGATTTGGTTGGCTCTAAAACAATTTCAAAGAGAAAATCCCACTAATATTCATGTCCTACTAAACTAAGTATAGAAACATTATTACTGTGCCTTTCAAGTGTAAAATTTTCAAAATCATGAGAAAATTTTTGGGTAGAAGTTACCTGTGGAAAATGTATAATATTCTGATAAATTCACCCTAGTTATGAAGAAATTTGTAACTAAGACAGAAAAGCTAGTGATCTATATTTTAATGGGGGGAAAAAGATTACTAGTTAAGTTAGTGGTGTGTTTTTGTTTGCATAAATCGACATACTTGTTTAAAGATGTAGAAACTTTTAAATATTTTCAAACAGAATTCACATTTAAGAGGGAAGGAGTCACACTATGCTTTCTAAGCATACATTGAGTGAGGATTTGAATTTTAAAACCTAGCTCTCTAGAAAATTCTAGGAATAGATTTGAAATTCGACTGTTGCTGCCTCATATTGCACAGAATTCAATCTCCTCACCCCTTCCCTCCCCACCTTTTTGTGGCTAACATGAAGGAATATTTGAAATGTGAAAAATAACCTTTTCTGTCTCTCCCTGATGGTGTTGCCATATGGCATCAGCATTTGCTCCCATTCTTTTCACCCCCCTACTATTTATTTATTTTAATCTCTACTCGTGATTAGAAAAAAAGAAGGGGGAGCTCTTAGAGTCTGTTCCTGGCTTTATTCCAATTTCCCAGTTTGGCCAGATCATTACATTCCCCTTACCTGCAGAGATGGCCATTTTTAAACTATATATATACACTTCATTGATATTTCTACAGAGAGGAAGAAAGAGGGATAGAGAACCAGAAACATCAATGAGAGAGAAACATCAATCAGCCGCCTCCTGCACACCCCTTACTGGGGATGTGCCTACAACCAAGGTACATGCCCTTGACTGGAATCAAACCTGAGACCTTTCAGTCTGCAGACCGACTCTCTATCCACTGAGCCAAAAAAGTTTCGGCAGATTGGCCATTTTTAATGGAGCATAAGATCCTTCACTTGTTGAATGAAACCCTTAAAAATGATAGTGCCTTATATTGTAAGAGAGTTTCTATCATCTGTGGATTTGTTTTCCTCCCTAGGTTCCAAAACCATCTGTGTCTTCTCATTTATGACCAAGACATTTTTTCAGTTTCAAATGTGCTTAGAGCTGACAAAACATAACATCTGGGTTTCAATGGAAGAAGGAAGGCTCATTTGAAAGCTTTTTAATGCCCCTAGACCACAATGAGATCAAATTGAGGAACATTTTTTTTTATGAGTTGAGTGCAAATGAATTAGGAACATGCGGATTAAATTTTTCCTAAACCTCCAAGGGAATGGAAATATTAAGGGAAAGTGCTTTGCAAACTGCCTCCTGGCTTCTGCCAAAGTCAGAACACTTGAAAAAAAAAAGAGTAATATTGACTGAATCCAAATGGACCCAGCATTTTCTTCTCTGGTATATAGAGGATACTTTTGATCGTTGAATAAAACAGAATAGAATCAACGACTTGCAAGTTTCATATCCAACAATGTTTAGTCTTCAGTCTAAAGTAAGCATATTCCTGAGTTCATTCAATCTCTTATTTTTTCATTGCTGCTTGTTTTGTTTGTTTAAAAATAGCCAAGAATAAGTAAATAACATAACTGTACTGATGTGGCATGAATTCTCTGTCATTTCATGTGCTTTATTTCAAGGATAGGAGAAATGGATTAATAAATGTTTGTTTCAAGTGTGTGAGTACATAAGTACTGTTTATTTCAAGTCAACTCTATTTTGTTGGGTTCTAAAGAGCTTTTCTGATTAATGGAAAATAACCTTGTCCCACTCCTGGACACCTGTAAATCACTTAAACATTCATTTCATGGCCAATATCATCCAAACAACATGCATGCCTTTGTATAGGTGTGTGTAGGAGTGTGTCAACCCAATGTTACTAATGCTTGAACTCACTACATCTAACCTGCGGCCCCTGGAAACACAGAAGGAGTAATTCTTCCATTAGTGCAGGGAAAACTCTGCCATGACCATGGACTTGAGTGAAATCCCTGCAGACAACAGTTCCAGAGAGGGCAGCCGGAGGGGAGCAATCATGGGCGTAGGGGCTGCCATTTTGCCAATTTCCTGTGTAGGAAGCAGTTGAATATGACCCTTTGCTGGTGGCCAGGAAGCCTGGCAGTGACGGGGAGAAATTCTCCCCTTCTGCCCTCTCCTTAGAAAGCCTTGATCTTCTCTCATCCCCAGGATAACCAATGCCATGACAGGTCTGCTGCAGCCTTATCGCTGCTGCTAATACCAGATCCCCACCTGGAGACAGCACCACGCGCACTATTTGAAGTAGTCTCTTCTGGCACAAAATGAACTTGTAAAGCAGACTCCATCACTGAGGCAAATGTGCGCAAATGTGCCAGCGATAGCTCCAGAAGTCACTTGACGACAGTAAGATGAAAACCTCACTACTGACAAGGTTTTCTTTTTTTCCCCTTCCACCACCTCTTATAATTCAGCATAAGACCTCCAGAGACATCCTTGTTCTACCGCCTCTTTTACTCAGGAGAATCGCTGGAGGAGGCGATGGTTAATCAGAGTGAGAAGGAGGTCCCAGGAATATACCTCCTCTCTGCAGGAACGTGAGAGCTGGCTAGTCGAGGGGTGGGTGGGAAGGGAGTCAAAATGAACCCTCCAAATTAAGAAAGAAATGAGAGCCCAGCCAGTGTTGCTCAGTGGTTGAGCATCAACCTATGAACCAAGAGGTCACGGTTTGATTCCCAGACAGGACACATGCCCAGGTTGCAGGCTTGATCCCCAGTGTAGGGAGGCAGCCAGTCAATGATTCTCTCTCATCGTTGATGTTTCTCTCTCTCTCCCTCTCCCTTTCTCTCTGAAATCAATAAAAATATTTTTAAAAAAAAAAAAGAAAAAAAAAAAAAGAAATGAGAGAGAACCTCAGAAAACAAACACAGGTCTTGCTCATCATAAAGCTGATATGTAATGTGCAGCATGATGTAGGGGATTCTTTGTTCTCCCCACGTGGGAGTCTGTGCTATGAGATCCTTTCCCCCTCCCCATGTGGGAGTCTGTACTTGTTCTCCAATAAATCTCTACCTTTGCTATACAAAATCAATCAATCAATAAGTGAAACATGGAAGTGAAATACACATGGCTTGTGTTGGAAGCTGCCCATTGTCCTCACTAGCAGAGAGGGGTGGACAAGGAACCGGGAAGGCTGGTCAACCTTGAAATTCTGAAAGGTCAGAGCCAAGCACCCACTGTTTAGTTGAGACAATGGTAGCTAAAGCAACTTCCACCTTCTAGTTTTATGTAAATTCTTTCTGATTGGCTATTGTTGGAATTGCCTGCCTAAGGGCTATGGGTGGATCCCATAGTCTTAATAAAAGGGATAGCAAGGCCAGAGCAGGGTGGAGTCTTTCCCCTTGAGCTGGGCTCCTGCCTGGCCCCCAGTATTTCCAAATTAATATTTTCTAGTTCTTTTCATTTGTGTGTGGCCTCCTCCAGAGCCCAAACACTGAACAATGCAGGATGGGGGGGAGTGGGGTGGAGACACTTGCAACTGGCAGCCCAACATGGGGCACTCACAGGCTTGTTCATCGGTGCCTCACTGGAGGGGAATCTCCAAAGGCAGCAACATCTTCAGTATCACAGCCTCCTGCTTACCCATGGGAAAAAGTACAGAAAGAAAAAGTGTCCAAGAAGAACCCCATCCAAATGACCAAGTGAGGAGGGGGGATCACTTCAGTGGGGGGTGGGGAACCAGCATGGAGCAACCATGAAGGAGGGAAGTGTCCCTAGGTCGCTGAGAAGTGAACATGCACCTACCCTAATGAACTTTTGGAAAACTCATCATTTCACACATTCGCAGGGAATATGCGTTGGCTTATGACAAAAGAACTATTCAAGCACAGTGAAACATTCCTGGCCAGTGACAATGCAACAACTGATTTAATGGACACTTTCCTTAAAGCTTCTGAAATAATGCATTTATTTGTTTTACTCACGCTGCCCAGTGTAATTCATGAGAGGAGAGCTGTGTTTGTTTTTATTTCCATTCTATAAGACATCTTTGGAGCTCAGATCTTTTCAGTACATGCTTAGTTATAGTGAATAGGGAAAGTGTGTATTATGCCATGTAAAAGCCAGACTGTAATGGTTTCTGATTCCTAACACCTGCCTGAGACCACATGGCCCCGTGTGAAAAAAAAAAACAAAAAAATACAAGAGCAAAATTTCATCTGTGCATGTCCCTGTGAACGGTGGCTGTCCATGATTGGCTGAAGGCTTCCATCATACAATGGTAATGTATGAAGTTTTCCATATATACATTTGAAATTAGAGAACATATTTCTGCACATGATCACAAACCAAAGACAAAACGAATAAGCAAGCAATCAAGGAATATCAACAGGAACAATGAAATAATTTCTAAAAGTAATCCACACACCATCCTTTCTCCCCATATGCAGTATTACAGACATTTAGCAATATAATTTTACTATTAAAAGCATCATGTATTCTAATTATGGAATAAAATATGCTAATATTGCAATGCTGGAATCAGAGAATAACAATATTTTGAAATGATCCCCAAACCCTATATAAATATAACACTTTTCATGTATGTATTCTTTCACTGAGAAATCATTCATCAAAGGCCCTCATGACTTGGGAAAATACAATACAGGAAGAAGACTCAGAATAACAGGAGAGGCAACATCTGACTTTTCCTGGCCGCTAAGTCTGGGAGCTACTGGCTATACACTTTCTATATTGCCTGACTTAATTATGAGAGCAATGCTGTAAGGGAGAGACTATTATTAGCCCTAATTTACAGCTGAGAACACGAGGCACATTGAGTTTCAGTAGGTCACCTAAGGTCACACAAGCAGAAATGATCAGAGGCAGGAGTTACATTAAACTGTCTCCATAGCTCTCAGTCCCATGACCTCCCGCTGGCTGGCAGGGACCTGGAACATGACACTCCTCCTTAGCACATGGAGTGCAACCACAGAAGCTAGGGATGGCCATGCATCCCAGTGTGGCTGCCTCCACTCTGCAGCCAGAGAGCCCCTTTCAGATATCTGATCTAATGTGTAATTTCTTATGCTCTGGGTCCTGGTGGTAGCCGGGGTTGTGCATAGTTATAGGAGAGGACTTGGCAGGACAGGGTTGCACATGTAGATTGTCATGGATGATACATGATTGCAGTGATGCTCTCCACATGTGGCAATTATTTGAGATACTTAAAAAAAATGTTGTTGTTTTTTTTTTAATGGATTTCAGAGAGAGGAAGGGAGAAAGAGAGAGAGAGGTGTACTACCCTCCTGCACATCCCCTGCAAAGGATCGAGCCCACAATGTGGGCAGGAAATTGAACTATGACTTCCTGGTTCATAGGTTGATACTAAACCACTGAGCAACACTGGTCGGGCTTGAGATACTTTTTGAAATACCTAACGCAGTGGTCGGCAAACTCATTAGTCAACAGAGCCAAATATCAACAGTACAACAATTGAAATTTCTTATGAGAGCTGAATTTTTTAAACTTTAACTTCTTCTAACGCCACTTCTTCAAAATAGACTTGCCCAGGCCTTGGTATTTTGTGGAAAAGCCACATTCACGGGGCCAAAGAGCCACATGTGGTCAATTTTCATATTAGCCTTTTATTATAGAGGATTAAATAACCGAATCGTATTTCTTTTGTGATACTCCTGTCACCTGAATTACTTTTTAAGACTTTTATACGGATGTGCTCATGTTGAAGACCTCAAGCGCTATCACATACACATTTCTGTTGCTCCTTTCTTCCTAATACACTTTTTAACACTTAGAAAATTATTTCATATAGCAGAAACATGTTCTGGATACAAGATCGACTTTTATTTTTTAGATTTTTTTAATCCACCTGCACAGAGAGAGAGACAGGGTGAGAAAAGAAGGAACTACTTGTCATGATTTATCAGTTCCCAATGGAAAAGGATAGACTGATCCATAATGGTTCTATTATGTGTTCAGCAAATGCCAAGAGCTCTTTTCAGTTATATCTAGTCAAATATAACCTCTTCTGTGAAGACCTCATGACAATTTCTACCTGTCCAGTAAGGATGGTTATTGCCTCATATGCATGTCTTCAATCATGGTCATAGAGCTCTGTGATCTGTTTGCCAGCTGTCTTTCCTACCAGACTGGAAAGTTCTTGGAGGCCATAGGTAATATCCTATTTATCCTCATATTCCTTGTTATATCTCAAAAGTCTGGCAAGTTACTGCAACTCAAAACAAGATTGTTTAAATAAAGGATAGAAACCAGCATCCTATAGACACAATCTCAATAAATGTCCCAAAATGTTTTCTGTAAAATACTCTCCTTAAGTTTTACGTGTGTGATGTGTTCAAGGTTTGAAAGAAAATCAAAAGTAGAAAATTAAATGAAATTTCGTAATATTTGTTGGTGGTAATGTTCTACCTGCCAAATATTTTGCAAAGTCTGTTCCAAGGACTATCTCCATTTACCTTCCCAACAACCTCATGTGACCAGAACTTGCCTTAGATGCACCTCCTAGAACAGGACACTAAAGTGCACAGAGGTGAGAGGACTTGCCTAAGAAAGGACAGTAAACTCAGAAGTTGTGGAATTGGATGCCAAGCAAACAGCCTTACTCTAAAGCCTACCCTCTGAACTATTATACAGAGTTCATTCTTGTATTGTTATGTAATAATTATTGTATTATTTCCCATTCAAACAATGGCCAATCTATTTTTCTCTCCCTGGGAAATGGTGACAACTTTTGGCATCTAAACTTAACAGGGAGCTTGCAATGAAGGCAAGGTCAGGCTCAAGAAGCAAGAACGTAAAAGACCATACAGGTGTGGGAGAAAAAGACAGCAGTGATGGGACATCGACAAACCAGAAACTGGACCCCCAGGTCAAAGGCAGCACCCAGCAATGCGTCTCCTCTTCACTGGCTGCTGCAGACACTCATGATGCACGCTGGCCCCATGTCCTGGACTTGCCCCTGATGCAAAGCCAAGTGAGATGCTGCACAAGCCATGGGGGTCTCACAGTCTAATAGATTTCCACTCTAGCATTGTACTGTACCATATGCTAGCCAGTAGCTACATATGGCTACTTGACTTAAAAATGTAATTAAAGTGAAATAAAGCTAAAAAATTCAGTTCCTCTGTCTCTCTCACCACCGTTCCAATGCTCAATAGCCACCTAGTGGCTATCATACAGAGCAGGGGTAACCCTATATAATAAAAGGCTAATATGCAAATCGACCAAATGGTGAACAGCTCATCACTAGGACATGCATTGACTACCAGGGGACAGACGCTCGATGCAGGACCTGCCCCCTGGTGGTCAATGTGCTCTTGCAGAAGCCAGGCTTGCCACTGGGAGTTTCTCCTGCCTCCACAGCAGCACTAAGGATGTCCAACTGCCAACATAGGCCTGCTCCCCTGCGAGAGGGCACAGGTTGGGCTAAGGGACCTCCCGAGTGCATGAATTTCGTGCACCAGGCCTCTAGTCTAGTATAATTTCTCTTCTTCATAAAGTTCCACTGGGTACTACTGCACTAAAGAACTATCCTTAAGAGCAAGAGCCATTATATTGCAGACGCAAATGCTAGCTGTGCATCTTTGGGCAGGACCCTTACCCTCTCTATACCTCCATTTATGATCTATCTGTTAAATGAATATAATTTTAACACTTGCATTTGAGAATCATGGTAATGATGATTTTAGTTAGTTAATATAAATATGTTGAGCACCTGATTGATCTATATATATCAACAATATTGGGTTTTAAAGTTATGGTCATGGATATCATTAACGATAAGTTATTTATATCTCTTGAAACATATGATTTGGTTATGTTATAAACCCTGAAAGACCAGACTTCTCTTACCAATTTACAGAGGTGAACAAGTAATTCTTTGAGAAATTACCCACATCAGTCAGATTCCCCTTAGTGGGATAGGGAACACACAATTCATGCCCCATGCCTGGGCTCCTGTCAACTGCCAGACCACCCTAACACAGATCTGTTGGTGTTTATATATTAAATATAATAATACATGTCATGATATGATTTATATAATAAAAATTATGTAAGTAAAGTGAACCAGATGGTAAATAATAATAAGTGAAGAAAAGCAAACTAGAAACAAACAAGATTCAAGTTATTTACAGAAAGGAGTTACTTAAATCCGGCATGGCTGTAACAGAGCTACTTGAAAGACTTTACCACCCATATCTTTTCAACTGTATGTGCCAGTTAATGGGCTGGTTTTATGCAGTACATAAACATGAGGTTACATTTTGATGTCGGGGATAGATCCTCCTCTGTGGAAAGCTCTGGAAGGGGGTAATAAAGAAGCCCAAAGGGTCTTTCATAAAACATTGAAAGAATATATCCCTTGAGTGAAAAAGAGAGACTCCCCGATCCACTTTACACTGATCTGTTGGGTTTCTTAAACTATCCCATAGGTGGAGCAACTGAAATTCACCTATAAATACAGATTTGCAAAGTGTTGCTTAATTTAACAAATATACTACATTGAAAAATATTGCGCTACCAGAACTACCATACATACATCATTCACTCAAGTGATAATTTTGTTTTTTCCTCATAGAGAATTGTTTAGATACTGCTTTAATGCTGACGCTCAACTCCGTCACATGTGTATCAATGACTGTAGTGAGGAATCATTGTGTGCATAGTTTAATCCTGGGACTTTTGACTTAAACAAAATGAATACATGTAGAAGCAAAATAAACAAAGCAAATCTAAAAAAAAAAAGCACAGAGTTAATAAATTGTGATATTTCACCTACCTCTATTTTTTTTTAGAGAGGATTTAAATATAGAGCATGTAACACACTGCACATCGTATATCACTTAATTAGAAATTATAATTATGAAGAATTGTATGAAAATATGTGACCTTCACAAAAACCTTATAAGGTAAGTATGTTATCTCTTATTTGCAGAAAGGATCACAAATCTAAAACAGCATGTCCAAGTTAAAGCTGTCCAAATGATACCTAGTAAAACTGACCACTTATACCCAGATCTGCCACACACCTTCCATTGCCCTTAGTACAGAAAACATCTATATGCTGATTACCCCAAATGTACATGTCTGGCCTGGATCTCTACACTGAACTCCAGACTTGTATCAAAATGTTTCCAAGACACCTAGGCTTGAAAGTCTAATTATCATCTCAAAATTAACATTCCTAAAGCTGAACTCTTTATCTTGCCACCTTCTGACCTCTATCATCTGCTTTTGCCTTGTCTTTTTTTTTTATATTTCTCTTCCCGGAAATTCCATCCCAACAATTGCTCAGGCCAACACCTTGGAGTTCTACTTAACTTCTCTCTCTCTCTCTTATACCCTATATCCAGTTGCTCTGAAAATTTGGTTAAGGCTCCCATCAAAATATGCCAAGAATCCAATCACTCTACACTTCCTAACTTCTCTCTACTTCTTCCTTTTAATTTGTTCTCAGCACAGAAGCCAGAATGACTCTCTCATCTTTGAAAGAAAAAAGCCAAAACCCTTAGAATAATCGATAAGGCCCTCCATCATCATTAACTCTCTAGCCTTAACTTGCAGGGCTGGCCCGTGGCTTACTCCAGTCTAATAATACTAGTCCCATCCATGTTCAATTAATTACTGAGATATCCTCCTACCTCAGGGCTCTGCATTCCTGGGTTCCTCTGCCATGAATACCCTTTTCTCAGTTATCTGGTATGATCAAAATTATATACTCTTCAAGTATTTGTTCTTACTTCCTTACTGAGCAGTTCCCTTACTAACTTATTTAAAACTAGAGGTCTGATACACAAAATTTGTGAACAGGGGAGTGTGTCCCTCAGCCCAGCCTGCACCCCCTCCAATCTGGGGCCCCTCAAGGGATGTCCAGGCAGTCAGACATCCCTTTCACAATCCAGGACTACTGGCTCCCAACTGCTTGCCTGCTTGCTTTCCTTCCTGATTGCCCCTAACTGTGTGTGTGTCTGCCTGCCAGCCTGATAACCCCCTAATCACTTCCCTGCCAGCATTATTGATGCATAACTGCTCCACCGCCAGTCTGATAACCCCTGACTGCCCTCTCCTGCAGGCTTGGTCCCCCCCAACTTCCCTTCTCTGTTTGCCTGGTCATCCCTAACTGCCCTCCCCTGCTGGCCTGATCCCCTACAACTGCCCTCCCTTGCAGGCCTGATCCCTCCCAACTGCCCTCCCCTGCTGGCCACCTTGTGGAGGTCATCTTATGTCCACATGGGGAAGCCATCTTTGGCCACATAGGCACAGCCATCTTGTGTTTGGAGTGATGGTCAATTTGCATATTACTCTTTTATTAAATAAGATTGAAACCTCTTCTACTCAGACACACACTCTTTATTCCTCCTTTCAAGTCTTATTTTTTTCCATAGTATATGCTTGTCCCCTCTGGGGACAGAATGAGAGGATATGAAAATATAGGCTAAGACACTGATGATATTTATTCTGTCTCTCCTTACTAAAACTTAACATCCACAAAGGATGACATTTGTTTCTGTTTTGTTAACATCTTTCTCCACAAATGCCTAGAAATATGTATTTAACAAGTATTCGCTAGATGAATGAATGAATGAATGAATGAATACACAAGGGAAAAAGGTGCTACAATGGTAGAATGCTGTTTTATTTCCTGTGTTTTCTTTCTCTTTGTATGAGCAATAATTTATATTTTCCATGCTGTGTTTACTTACATGGTAGATTTCCTTTTCTGAGTTCCCACCACCATTCCTATAATATTTTATTTCTCTCTGTTTCTTGTTTTGATTTTAGAAGCTCTTGCTTTTGGCAAGCACTGAAAGAATCTAAAAATGTCCTTGTTTGAAAACAAACATTTAATGATAAATGTAGTAATCATTAATGGTTTATAGTCACGGTAGTAGCAACAGCAGAGCAATCATTCATTTAGGCCTTTTTTGAGTTATAGACCATGATTGATCCTCTACTTGTTGGCTTATTTAAAAACCCTATGGAACGTCCATAATTAATAGGGATGGAAATGGGCATTCAGAGCTTTGCCTAACTGGCTCCAGGTTACAGAACCAGTAACAGAAAAGTTGGGATGTTTATGCTACCCATTCCTTATCCATATAGTTCACAGCATCTTTCTTTCCAAACGTTAAAGTACAATATATTGAAAAAGATTTAATTTGCTCAATACATATTTGTCAACAATTGACTCGGTATGGGTTAAACATAATCAGACGGATTACTGTTTTTCCATGTACATGCTACAGCAAAGTTTTACAAATGATTCACAGATACCAAGTGAACTCATCTTTTTTTGATTTAACAATACCTTACACTTTGTCTGCTTTTTTTTTTTTTTTTTTCTGCTGCTAAAGGTCTTCTAGGATAAGCAGGTGACTTTACACAGCCTGACTTTCTTTCTGAAGAATGGTCTTGCTGCCTTGAAAAGGACTCATAATCACACCTTACCTTTCTTCAGATATGTTTGCTGGGCTCCTTGGGGAGGCTTTGAAATGCTGACACTCCGTGTAAGTGCAGTGTGTTTGCCAAAATATATTCTCTGTTGGGGAGGCTGAGGACTTTTTTTTTATTTACTTATGGACACAGCATGGTTTATGGTCTCCCAGAGTGAGGAAATGGAAAAGGAAAATCGAAACCAGCTACTTGGTAAAATAACTTCAGTTTGTACAAAAGGAGACCAGTAACTTTAAGAAAGAAAACACCTTAAGAATTCATCAAGCCCTAGCTGCTTTGGCTTAGTGGATAGAGCATCAGCCTGTGGAGCAAAGTGTCCTGGGTTCAATTCCACTCAAGGGCAAGTACCTTGGTTGAAGTACCTGGTCAGAGCTCATGCAGGAGGCAACCAATTGTCGTGTTTCTATCACATGGATGTTTCTCTCTGTCTTTCCGTCTCTCTGCCATTCTCCCTTTTAAAAAATCAATAAAAAAAATATCCTCAGGTGAGGATTAACAAAAATAAAAATTTAAATCAAAAAACAGAATTAATCAAAGTACTTGGGGGGAAATGATATTTATTGAGCACTTATTGTATGCCAAACTTTGAATAAAATGTCTATGTATACTTTATACTATGTCTTTGCAATGAATCATTGATGTGGATGTTATCCCCACATTAAAAAAAAAGTTTAAATGGGGCACCGATATTGAAAAAATTTATTTTTTATTTTTTTATTTTTTTAATTTTTTAAAAAATATATATTTTATTGTTTTTTTACAGAGAGTAGGAGAGAGGGATAGAGAGCTAGAAACGTCAATGAGAGAGAAACATCGACCAGCTGCCTCTTGCACACCCCCTACTGGGGATGTGCCTGCAACCAACGTACATGCCCTTGACTGGAATCGAACCTGGGACCTTTCAGTCCACAGACCAATGCTCTACCACTGAGCCAAACCGGTTTCAGCTGAAAGAGTTTAAATGACTCATAATCAACTTATTGCCTCTTCATTTAGAAAACTATGAGCTTCCATATTCCACTACAGGAATAATATGTGACTATACTCAATCTCCTTTTGCCAGTGTTGGGTAACATTTGTTTGGTTATCCTTATAACTCTAGGTGGAAATTCCCTTCTCATTCAGAAGTTGAACAGAAGGTGTTTAAAAGGAGGAGATCAAGCCCAGATGGCATGGCTCAGTGGTTGAGTGTTGACCTATGAAGCAGGAGGTCATGGTTCGATTCCTGATAGGGACACACACCTGGGTTGCGGGCTTGATCCCCCATGTGCGATGTGCAAGAAATGGCTGATCGATGATTCGCTCTCATCATTGATGTTTAGGTCACTCTCTCCTTCTCCCTTCCTCTCTGAAGTCAATAAAAAAAAGATTAAAACAAAGAAACAAGGGAAAGGTTTGCAAGTCAAAATACTGGAGAGACATGATCTACACAGGAAAAAATCATTGGAGATCGCAGAGCATTTCCTCAGCTATTCAACTCATTACTGAAAACATGCATAAGAGAAACTTCTTGAGGGAAGAGAAAGAATCACTCAGCCAGAAAGGAAAAATCTCACAATTCACAGGAATCAAGATTTCAGCAGTTCAGCCTGCTTGTCAGTCCTCAGTCCTGCCCAACCCTGCTCGAGGGTGGAGTTGGGGGGAGAGGGCCCGAGAGGTGCTCAATACACCTCATGGTCGTTTGGTTATCATGGTCATTACAGACAATGGCTTTTTATATAGAGAGACTAGAGGTCTGGTGCACGACATTCTTGCCCAGGGGTGGGGTTGGTCCCCTCAGCCTGGCCTGTGTCCTTTAGCCCTTGGGGGATGTCCAACTGATGGCTTAGGCCTGCTCTGAGCAAAGCGGAACTAAGCTGTAGTCGACATCCTTAGTGCTGCTGCAGAGGCAGGAGAGGCTCCTGCAACCGCTGCTGTTTTTTGCCTCTGAGCTCACCAGCCTTTAGCCTGGCTTGTGGCTGAGTGGTGCTCCCCCTGTGGGAGCTCACTGACCACCAGGGGGCAGCTCCTGCATTGAGCATTTGTCCCATGGTGGTCAGTGCATATCATAGCTATAGGTGGTCCGCTGTTTGGTTGGTTTCATATTACCTTTTTATTATATAGGATTTCCTCTGCTTTTAAATCTCCATAAAATTAATTGAATGTATATAGTAAAAAATAATGACAAGGTGTTCTGAGGCTTATAGTATATTTAGAAGATTACAAAGCCAGTAGGAGAAGGGGGGATAAGTATGTTATTAAGGTCTTATGCTATAAACAAAGTCAAATAATATTACTTAAGATATAAGTTAAAGGGTATAATGAAAGTAGAAAATAAATTTCTTCCTTTATTGTGCCCCTATACTTTATACGTTCCTTATTCGATAAGCTAGACTTTAAAAAAAAATATGTTTTTATTAATGCCAGAAAGAGGATGGGAGAGGGCAATGAGAGAAAATCATTGCTCATCTGCCTCCTGCACACTTTTACTAGGGATTGAGCCTGCAACCTGGGCATGAGCCCTGACCGAGATTCCCACTGTGACCTCCTGGTTCATAAGTCAACACTCAACCACTGAGCCACACTGGCCAGGCAGGTAGCCTTTTTCTTCGATCATACACATGGATGATCTTCTGTAGACCCAATCTAAATTCCACTTTCTGTTATCAATTGCTAATCCAGTGCCAATAGAATGAAAGGCTTATTAAACTACACAGACGACATACTTGATTGAAGGCATGAAACAAAACTGCATTTATCCATATATGAACTTTTTCATGTTATTGCTTTTATTGACATAGAGGGACAATTTGATTTTTTTTTATCTGCTTACACATTTCTCATCTAAATATTTTTTGAATCTTCCTGAAAATTCTGTTTTAATGATATGCATGCTTCTGTTTTTAAATCCAAAGGAAAAAAGCATATGATTTTGAAAAAATAGACAAGTTAATTGACTCTATGAACTTTTAAAATGCAGCTATGCATTCAATGTTACCACTGAAGCTGATCTATTTGCGTTTTTGAATCCATAAATATAACTGTTTATGTTGAAAACACCTGGTGTGCTCCCTCACTTCCTCATGTATGGCAGATATTATGTCTATAATTCTCAAAAAATAAAAATTAACTATTTATCTCTTATCAAATAAGATAAAAAACCTTTTTAGTCTTTTTTCTTTATATTTGACATTAGAGGCCCGATGCACGAAGATTTGTGCAAGAATGGGCCTTTCTACCCCTGGCTACCAGCACCACCTGGAGCTGCCTTTCTGCCTTCCCATGCTGCCCAAAGACCCATACTGCTGGGGCAGTGTGGAATGTCTCCATAGTGACAATGCAAGTGTCCCGCTCCACCCCTGGCAATTCAGCACCTGTGTATGCAAATTAACTCATCTTTGTTGAGTTGATTTGAATACTCATTCCTGATTGGCTGGTGGACATCATGAGGGTACTGTCAATTTGCATCTTTCTCTTTTATTAGTGTATATTGTATATACTGTATAAATGCCCATTCCAGTATCATATAACAAATGCTTTGAGTAATGGAGACTTACTTATTATATAGGGACATATAATAAGCTTTAGATAGGCCTGCTTTGGAAAAAATAAAATAAACTATCTCAGTGGGAAAATAATAGTAAAAGAAATCTCTTTCCTTCCTTTCATCCAGTTTACTGAATGCTAAGTATGTGCCTATGTCTGTCCTACAATCAAAACGCAAACTCTTTACAGCCAGGCTTCATATGCTGACCATCACTGTCCCACCTTAAAGAAATTCTACTAGCATTTTATTGCCTGAATTAAATATGAGTTATTTTTCTTAAAATAAATCTTTCAAAATTGCTACAGTGAAATCTAGGTATTAAGATGAACAATACATATTATCAATATTAAAATAATATAGAATGGCTTTTGATAGAGGTTTAAATAAATACAGACTCCGGGATTTATTTACAGACAGCTATTAGACATAACTTTGGAATTTACCTTCAGATAATAAGAAAACTGAGACCCAATAGAAACAAGGCAAAGGGGAAGGGAGGAGACGAAGGACCCAGGAAGACCAGGGCAGCTCTGGTGAGAGATGTACTTGACACCAGAGATTGCAGAGGATAATATTATACATGGGCAGCACAGTACTTTGCGACACATTGTGCTGCCCAAGAGAGCCCTACCACTGGCTGCTTTCAGGTTTTAGAAACCGTATTAACGATGCTTATGCCCGATTTTATAACTCATCCAAATATTCTTCAAGTTTCAAAAGTTTATCAAGGAACAGCTGTGCAAGTCTGCTCGACCAAATACTTTTGTCACCCTTTACTATATATTCTTTCTGTCAAACTGAGTGATTTTCAGCTCGACGAGCACATTAGAATCAACTGGGGAGCTTTTAAAACTAATATTGAGCCCCATCTCAGACCATTAAATCAGAATCCGTGAGGGTGGGGCTGCACTATATCACGCTGAAAACTCCCCAGGCAGTTCTAATGTGCAGCCAAGGCTCAGACCTACTGCTTGAAACCGAAAGCCATGCTCAGCATTTCCTGGCCCTCTGTCACACTATAGAGATCATAACATTGATATCCTATTCCTCTGGTGCCCACTGCCATTTCCCATGTAAAACTCAGTCCATAAAGAGCACCCCATGATGAAGAGACATAACTCTCATGAGATGCTATGTATGTAAATCTGTGTGTATGAGGATTACCCATGTCAAGGTTTTTTATTTTCTAATGATTTACTAATAAGTCCAGTTATCACATACATTCATCTATCCATACATTTTTACATAATTCTGGGTCATTCAGAGATGTAGTACTTCAGACAAGAGCTACCCCAGATCTTTTCAGGTGAGACAAGAAAAAATAAAAGGGGAAGGATTTCCAAAAATGCTCCTAGAAATTTTCTACAGGTGAAATTTTCTTACAAAAACTAAATTAATATATATATAAAATTTCAGAAAGAAAGAGAGAGAGAGAAACATCAATGATGAAAGAGAATCATTGATCAGTGCCTACCTCACTCCCCCAACTTGGGACCAAACCCACATCCTGGGCATGTGCTCTGAGCAGGAATTTAACCTTGACCTCTTGGTTCCTAGGTGACGCTCAACCACCAAAACACACCAGGCAGGCTGCTCTGGACATCCTTTAAGGAGCAATTCAGTTCCCAATCCCACCTGTCCAACACACACTTGTTCTATCAGGGGTCTTCAAACTACGGCCCGCGGGCCACATGCAGCCCCCAGGGGAGTCTGATCCTGCCCGCCAGGTTTTTTGGGCAGTGAGCGCAGCCAAGGTGTTACAGTAGGAATTAGTAGTTCATATAGTCCGGCCCTCCAGCTCTCTGAGGGACCGTGATCTGGCCCCCACTTTAAAAAGTTTGAGGACCCCTGTGACTAGCTTGTCTGGCCTCCTGCAGGTCACCTCTATTGCACTGTGTTACACATGTTTGCCCATGTGTCATGCAAATCTCTTTGGTCACTATAACCAGATTATGAATACCTGGATTAAAAGGAACCCGAAGAGTATTATCTAAGTGACATAAACCAGTCAGAGAAAGACAAACATCACATGATCTCACTCATAGGTGGAATCTAATGTGCAAAATAAACTGATGAACAAAATAGACCCAGAGACATAGAAGCATGGGACAGACAATGGAATCTCAGAGGGGAGGCTGGGGAGGGTGAGTGGTTGCGAGGGAAGAGATCAACCAAAGAACTTGTATGCATATATGCATACGGTAACCCATGGACACAGAAAATAGGGTGACGGAGGCCTGGGGCAGGGGGCAAGCGCAGTCCGAGTAGTATTTTATTGTGTAAATGTAAAGACAAATAACATATGATTTCATTAATCTGTGGAATCTAATATACAAAATAAACTAACAAACAAAATAGAAACAGACTCATAAATACAGAGAACAGACTGGGAGCTGTGGGGTGTGGGGAGGCTGGGTGAAAAAGGTGAAGGGATTAAGTAAAAAAAGAAAACAGACAAAGAAACAAAAAACTCATGGACAGACTACAGCAAGCATGTCAAACTCATGGTCCAAGGGCTGCATGCCTTGTTTGTTTGGCCTGTGTTAGCCTTTGAGTTTGACATGCTTAGACTATAGTATAGTGATTACTAGAGGGAAAGGGGTTGGGGAAGGGGGGGTACAAGAGGGTAAAGGGAGAAGAAATGGTGATGGAAGACTTCACTTTGCCGGTAAACTCACAATGCAATATACAAAGGAGGTATCAGAGAACTGTACACTTAAAATCTATATAATCTTATAACTATTGTCACCCCAATAAATGCAATTAAAACAAACAAACAAACCAACAGGTGATGCTTGCCTAACCTGTGTAGGGCCAAACTGCTGGCACCTGATCTCAGGTTTCCGGCCTCCAGAACTGTCCTGGGTTCAAGACGGCACTAGGGAGAGAACCTGGACTCACCTCCTCCCAAGCACAGACAGAGTCTGCACCTATGTCTGGAGCAAGCTCCCATGAAAAAGCCTAATAGCTGAGCAACAGCTACCCCTCCCAGAACGGGAGATGGCCCACTGTCCCCACCCCACCCCTGCACAGCCACACAGTCAGTTTGGAGAAAAGGGAAAATGCGAAGCTTCTCTCTGGGAAGCCAAGAATCCGAATCCCATGCTGGGCTCCCCAACTTTTAAGACCTGCACCTGGAAGAGAAGCCCCCGGAACATGTAGGGCTGGAAACCTACAGGGCTCAGGTGGGCGCAACCTGCAAGGCTACAGAATGAACTAAGTAATGGCTCCTCAGGGCCTGACTTACCTGCCCCGGGGCTGGGTGCAGAGAGAGCAGACCGAAGGTGTGCAGACTTGCATGCACAGCTCCTTGGCTGATCTTAAGGCATCAGCATGGGCCCGAGGCGCAGGCAGCTGATTTAACACACATCCAGGGCCAGCAGGTGGGTGGCATCTGCTCTCAAGGCTCTGATCTCCAGGGGGCCCTCGTGCCCCGTGCAGGATCAACCCAGGTGCAGGTCTTAAGGAGACAATGTGTTGACGAAGCACCGTATTGCACTGCAAACGGAGGCCTCTTCTTATCGGCCTCAAGGCTTCATCAACTCTTCTTAAATCTGTTTACAGCCTTGTTAGGTCCGAAGAGACTGAAAAGGATGATTTCAACAGTAATAAAAATCATAAAGAACTGATTCTGTAAGTTCTGCCGGGAGAACAGAGTGTCCTTGGGATGTGAAATCTGATTGTAGGAATTGGTTAAACGTTGTGTGGGCACAGGCCCTTCCCGTTTGTTTTTCTGGCTCACTGGATCAGAGCGGTTTGTTCTTGCCACGTTGAGAAAGGCTGGGCTGTTACTGATGGGCCGTCTCTGTGTCCCTTGGTCAGTGCTGGGGAAGATTCCTGGGACCAAGGACCAGGGATCCTCCTGGCTCCCTCAGTTTCTTCCGGTCCAGCCCTGTCCATTGTCCTACCCAGTGCCAGGGACTTTTGAGTCAAGAAGCTTCCTCCAAGGTGGGAGCTGCTATTTTTCCATAAATGCAAATTGTTACACTGCAAACTGCTCGTTTTATTAACCAACGTCATCCCAGTCAATTTAATTTAAAAATAATCAGTGAAACACTTGAAACATTTTTAAAAATTTAATATTTTGCTCTCATATGCTCTCTCTTTCCCTCTCCTTCTATCTCTATCTGAAATTAAAATTTAGGGGGATCACGCCAGCAGAAGAACAGTTAGGGGCATCAGGCAGGCAGGCAGGTGAGTGCTTAGGAGCCAGTGGTTCTGGAATGCAAGAGGGATCCCAGATTGGAGAGGGTGCAGGCCAGACTGAGGGACTACCCCCCATGCACAAATTTTGTACACCAGGCCACTAGTGTGTGTGTGTGTGTGTGTGTGTGTGTACACACACTTGATTAAATGGGTGATCATTTTGCAATATGTACAAATATCAAATCATTATGTTGTACACCTGAAGCTAATATAATGGTATGTCAATTATATAACATTATCAATTTATTTTAGTTTATCAATTTAAATAAATAAATAAATAAATAAATAAATAAACAGAATATATATTTCTAAGCTCGAGTGTAGGAACATTGAACCCAGATATCTTCATAGATGATTTCAAAGCATAATAAGGTTAAAACAGCTAACGTATGACTTCCACACCTCTGTTTTAACTGTCCTGCTTCCTGCCCTGGGCTCTTCCACATTGCACAAGCCCTTCAGCAGAGACCTTGGTGAACTGGGATGGAGGAGCCAGAAGAAATGGCCTAAAATCAAATGAACCGAAATCTTGGAACCTGCGCATTGTATAGTGGACAACAAGCAACCGAATGAGTATCTACTAAGACACAATCCAAGAGAAGCTACTGTGGAAACTCCAACAAGAGTGGAATTTCTGACTTTCAGGAGTTTATAGCCCAGCCAGTGTAGCTCCGTGGTTGAGCATCAACCTATGAACCAGGAGGTCAAGGTACCATTTCAGGTCAGGGAACAAGTGTCTCAATCTCCAGTAGGTGCAGGAGGCAGCTGATCAATGATTCTCATCATTGATATTTCTTTCTCTCTCCCTCCTGTCTGCAATCAATAAAAATACGTTTTTTAAAAAGTTTTTAGAAAGGGGAGGGGTTTACAATCTGGTAAGAGACAAAAGCTAAGTGAAGAGAAAAAATCTACTCATCCTAATTTCTTGGGTAATTGTCTTGGCTTTTACCTCTACTTGGACTACAGATCTAAAACCTCTGCATACAGCCATCTAACCTCTAGACTAAGTTTCCCATGAAATATTCTAAATGCTTAGCCATGATATAGTCTAGATTTTCTAGTCTCTAGTCTGAAAATGTATCTACTCTGTGTATTCTGAAATTTCAAGGAATATCTAATTTCAAGTACCCTGAACCATTTTCTCAAGGTATTAAAATATTTCAGAAATTCTATCGCTTTGAAATCTTCGACTGCTTTTGGGCTTGAAAGTTATACAGAGACAGCAGTTATTTTGTATTTATTCTGACTCTAAGTCACAAATTTATACTGACTCTAAGTCATAAATTGAGATAATCTACTTCCTGGGATACTAAAGATAGTTAACACTCGGTCCCTGTACTCACGGATCAAGCATACCAGATAAGGCATATAGATATAAATGATCATGTGCCCCAATTTTCAGGCAAAAAAAAAAAAAATGTTCACTCTATAGAATATATCTTGTCCCCTTTGCTTGGCAGATAATGATGATTTTAGAATGCATGAAACGAAATGACTACACGGAAAGTAGTTCTCTATAAGTTAGGTGGAGAGGGAGCACACGTTTTAAACCAGCGAGGATCTGGGTAGACAAAAGATAAGGCAAGGAGTCTTATTTTAGCAATGGGGAGGTAAAGGGCCTATAATGATCCCCTCGGTGAAAGGAATGCGCTCCTTAGTCACTACTTGACATGCTGTGCCCATTTGATAACTGAATTAACTGTGACACAATAGGATTTAGGGCAAGGGTGAGGGAAGAAGGAAGAGCTCTCCACACTGAACAAAAATAGGGCCGGAGGACGAGTCCCCATGCCCCACCCGCTAGAGAGATGTCATGTGCGAACAAAAGTGCCCATCAAAGCATTTGCCGCATGGAATCCTGGGAGGCCTTGGTTCATTTGTCACCGGGGCCCCTTCTCCTCGCTCTGGCAGAAGTCTCAGATGCTAATTGTCACCCTGAGCCCCTAGATTTACACACTGAGCGCGATGACATCGTCCTGGAGAGAAGACAAGGAGATTGGGGAAGACAGACCTCTTCAGTCTTGCCCCGAGAGGAGAGATGAGCAAACCTAAAGCGAACCTGACATCTTCCCCTTTAATTGATTTAAATTAGGAATTCCTCCGACTTCCAAACTGTTTTCTAACTAGGTGTGATATGAATGATGGGCCGTATTGTAGATGGTTGAAAGGTGGGTTTCTGAAATAATAATGAAGCAGGAATGTGATCTAGTTTCGTGGAAGAGGGATCCATACTATTCCGATGACATCTTTCAACATTTTGGGGGGCTGTGGTGGTGATTAGTTTATTCTAGGTTTTACTAAAACGATAAATCCCACACAAAAGTGTTTGTTTGTTTGTTTGTTTTATAGCCTTCCAAATGCTAAGGCTTATCTTTAAAATAATTTTAATGAGATTTATTTTTGTTCACTTTAAAAATTTATATGTGCTCATGAGAAAATATTTGGGATACGGAAAATAGAGAAATGGAAGAAAAAGTGCACCCATAATAGTAGGTATAGTCACTGATAAAAATTAACCTTTTCAGTACATTTCCTTTATATTTTAACCTATACATAATTTAAGATCAATATAATTTATATATACATAAGTATTGTATATATAAAGCATATTATCTTTTCACATAATAAAAAGCAAACATGTTTTCATGAAATTACAATATTTGCAAAGATTAATTATTGCATAGTATTTTTTTCATGTAAATCATACCATAATTTATTTTTCTTTCAATTATAAGTGCCATTTCCAAAGGGTTCAGTATTTTGAATAAGGCTTTAAACATTAGGAATATTAATGTGGATATTTTAACTTTTTTATTGTTGTTAACTTCTCAGAATTTACTTCCAGAAGGAAGATTAACTATTGAGGGTTATAAAAATATTTAACAGTTTGATGTATTTGTGACATTTTGAAAGGTAATTGCTCTGTAAAATTTGAGATGAGCTTCTGGGTTGGTGGTGAATTGAAGTAATTTAATAGAAACATTATTTTTAAAAGTTCTAAATTTTTTCAGCTCACATAAAAATGAAATAAATGAAAATATAATAAGATTCAAAATAAATTTAAAGTATGGATATAACATATTCTATGAGTAATAATAATATTTTCCCTGCTAAAAAAAAAGAATACGTGGAATACATTTCTCATTCTATATCACTCTCAGAATTTTCTCATGCATGTATTGTTCTATGAGAGATATTTATTTTCACCCTCTGACCTTCATTTCCTTGATCACAAAATCAGGTCAATATTTCCTATGGCACTGCATCTTTGTGAGCGGTACAAGACCACTATATGTGAATTAAATGCCCAGCATGTGTTAAATGCTCATTAAAATCTATTTCCATCTGGTCACCTTTCTCTTAAGTGATATAAATTATGTATGGCCTAATCCATAATTTTCAGTTGAGGCAACATAACCATGAGCTGTTTCAGCAGTTGAGAGAAAATGCCAAAACCCTGAGAACGTCTCCATTCATTCTGAAAGCTTAAAGGGATCAATTGATTTATTTCCCTCAACAATGCACCCCCTTTTTTATAGGATCAAACAGTGAGATACGAAAGAGTATCTCTCTTCCCATCACTGTGGAGGGGAAATGTCAACTGTGCAGCTCTAAAACACGTGGCTGGCAGAGAGAGAGGGAATGACATTTCACTATCCACACGTTGGAACAAAATGGGATGTCTGAGGGAAATACAGAGGCACCTATTAGGGCGCCTCACAAATCGAGCCTTTGTTAGGCGTCTGTGTGAGTGTGAAGCTGTCAGCATCTGTTTAGCTAATGACTCTAACTTGTTAAAATTTTAACCAAGGCTTCTTTTGCTGGATTTCAAAGGATTCATAATATCCCTCTCATTGTTTGTTGCCTGTGTCTGCAAAGATGACTTTGCATGAATACTTATCATTTAATAACATAAGGGTATGTATTCAGCTCTGACCCTCCATGCTGCACCCAGTTTAGCTGTGTGTTTCTGGCCTGGCTGACCCTATCTGTCCTCTTTTACTTGGAGTTCAGGACTTCTGATTTCTTCCAGGAGAAGTAAAGCACAGACATATTGAGGAACTGAAGGCAAAGAGGAGAGAATGCCAGCTGTCACTGGGAGAATATGGTGAAGTTGTTGAAATGGTTGGACATTGATAGAAACACTTTGCTAAGACGTTCAGTTATATTACCTTCCTCAGTATCCATTACTGTCCTACAAGGTAGTCATTATCTTCATACCCATTTTTCAGATGAGGAAACTGAGCCATAACAAGGTGTCCTAACTTATTGAATGTACACATTGGTATGTTTCCAATAAACCCTGGCTATTCTTTAAAAAGAGTGGCTATCAGACAGCTTTATCAAGTTTCATGAAACAACTTGTAAGGTTCTTGGGTTTTCATTGTATAGATGAGGACACCAAGATTCAGGGAAGTTAACTCCCCTCAGTTCATGTAGCTAAGTAACGTAAACAGATTTCCTCATAGATACTGAAATTTGATCTTAAGTACATTACATAGTTCTCAACTCTATAATGTAGCTCTTATGGTACTTATGTGTTACTGGGTATTGTAACTGATATAAAAAAATAATAAAATGTGGTCCTTCTCAATACGCCTAGAGACTATCAAGAGAAATAAACTTGATATTAAAAAATGACTAGAGTCTAATTGATACATATTGATAATGGTCACCAGCTAAACACAACAGAGACCTAGGGAACAGCATGGAAGGGAGAGATTTGAAAGAATTGGATGAGAAAAGGATTGATTGGCCTTTTAATAAATGATGCTCTTAGCTTGGCTCTTAGGGTTACAACACAATGTAAATACTATTTTGGTCTCCACCTATTAAGATATTTGAATAATGTGGATAATAATTGTTCTAAATTTTACTTGAGGTTTGTTTTTTTTAAATTATTTTCTAAAATCTTTCAGAATTAAAAAACACATCAAAATAACCGTGATGGCTCTTCCTTCATGTGTTTGAAACTCTTAACTACTTGAAAGAACATTTAAAATAATTTGCATATTATATTCCTTTCAATATAGAAACTTCTTTTGGAAAAAAAAAAAGTTAATTATATAACTCGAAGAATTCAATTTGAATGATCCCCTAATTCTTCATAAGATTTTTACTTTCCTGACTGTACTAACTTGTATTTTTGAAATGATACAATTTGGGAGTTTTCAGACCTGTTTAATCTCTATCTCTTCTACTCACTTTCTTTGCTTGTTAATCTTCTGAAACTATTTTTCATCTTCAAAAGATTTTACATTCTGGGAAGTTGTGGATTTGATAACCTAGTCAGCTGAAAATTAATAGAAGGAAGCAAAAGGGATGGAACATCCTTGAGCATAACTGGCTGGGACACTGAGCCTGTTTGCTCACAACCCTCCATTCCCCCCCTGTAGGGAGCAGTCTGCCCTCCCACGCAGGATGGGGGGAGGGGAGGGCTAGAGGAAGTAGACACATGGGCAATAGCAATGAACATGGCGCAGGGGAGGTGCTTAACCTTACAGGCCTGTCAGTCTAACCTGAGAAAGGAATCATTGCTGAGGGGTAGACCCATCATAAGCCCTGGAAAGCTGGGGAAGTTAATTGATTATTTTGAAAAAGGTCCTGGTTAAAGCCTCAGGGAACAAAAAGTGTGCTTGCTCTCTCCTTCCCTCCCCCATCCCATGATCCACTCTTGCCCTGTTCACTTATATTCTCTCTTCCCACGGAACACAAGACCTTGTAGGTGTAACAGCCATGGGCTCCAAAGGACTAAGCTTTCATATGAGATGCAATCAACTTACACTTCTTCCAGCAAGATATAATGAAGCTGCTTCTCTATAAAATCTCCAGCAATTCATTAAGTACTATTTAAATAAATATGAAGCGGCTTATTGTTGTTTTCATTTGCATCGGGGTGAAGTTTATTATGCATTTTACAGGTTTATTGGCTATTTGTATTACTCATTTAGAAGCTCTACCATTAATATCCTTTGCCTATTTTGCTATTGTCAAAAAAAAATTTTAAATATATTTTATTGATTTTGTACAGAGAGGAAGGGAGAGAGAGAGAGAGTTAGAAACATCGATGAGAGTCATCGATCAGCGGTCTCTTGCACACCCCCTACTGGGGATATGCCCGCAACCAAGGTACATGCCTTTGACCAGAATCGAACCCTGGACCCTTCAGTCCCCAAGCCGACTCTCTATCCATTGAGCCAAACCAGTCTTGGCTATTGACAAAATTTTTATTAAATTTTATAGAGCTTCAAATGAGGGCATGATTTCTTTGTCATTCTTTTTGCGATTTCCTATTAATATGACATTTTTAAAGTATTTAACTTTCCCCCAAATATGTTTCTTAAAATGTCATCCTATTATCAATTATTATTATTGCTCTTAAATGTATATGGGTGATTGTCATAGATGTTATCTGTTCTACATACAAACTTTATACCAAAGTATTGTGGATGCAAAATATAACTTATCTCTAAGTTCCCCCTAAGTTGTAGAATTATTTAATACTAGAGGCCCGATGCACTAAATTCGTGCAAGGGACTCAGCCCTTGCAGCCCCGGCTTGGTCTGGAAGGTCCTCTAGAAGGTCATCCCGACAGTCATTCGGCCATCAGGTCTAATTAGCACATTAGCTCTTTATTATATAGGATCATTTGTTTGATTATCCTTTAAGATTCTCATTGGTTATGAAACTTCTCCCCCTGCTTTTTAAAAGTTAATAAATGTGCATGTATATTCCAAATAGGCTGAAGTCCTATTTGTCTTGTTCCATTGATCACTTTGGTATTCCCCTACAGTAGGCAAATTCAAGTCCCCTCCATTTATTCATGTGCTCTTTAATGTCCTTCGGTAAGGTCCAAAATAGTTTTCACACATATTCTGCTGCTCAGAACATTTAACTCGCTCTTAACATTGTATCTTATGAAAAAGAAGAAAGAAAGGAAGGAAGGAAGGAAGGAAGGAAGGAAGGAAGGAAGGAAGGAAGGAAGGAGAGAAATCTACACTGTAGACTTGCCTTCTCAACTTGAGCATGTTTCGGCCTTTTCATTGCACTGGGTTAGGGGATCCTTGAAATGTGGTCCCTTCTCTCACCAATGATGTTCTATGATGGAGGTGACCTGTAGGTAGTATGTGCTCAAAAGCAGGTGAGAATTACAGTAGCCTGGTCTGCATAGTTCATCCTTTCTTTTAAGGAAACTAGCAAAAGCCTACTCATCTGTCAGGTCTTAATATTTCAGTCATTTTCTCTAGACGTTCTCAATGCTGTCACAAGCTAAGTTAAAAACGGACTGAAGAGCGTATCTTTTATTTTTATCTACAATCACCTATCAATAACCCTCTTCCCTATTAGACGCTAAGCTCTAAGAGGTCAAGGACCATGTCTGACTTGTCTATGTCTAAGTGCATATGTTTTATTTGTGTATACAAAAATACTATGGCTAGATTTTTTTGAGAGGGGTAAGCATAAAGATCTATAAGCAAAAAAGGAAAAGAAAATACTTTGCTAATACAAATAAATAAAAATGAAATAAATATTTGTATCATGCTGACTATATTTTGAAAAAACACACAGATGACTTTTGCATGACTTCACATCAATTCCAAGAAAATATTTGGGTCTATAAGTAGAGCGTATACAATATTAATTCTTTTATAATTAATGCTATGCAAATGCTCTGTAATGGGAGCATTAGGGAATGAGTTGTCTCTTATTATTTTCACTGCAAATGTGCAAAGGGAATCTACAATGCAAATGTTCTTTCAGAACTCTGAACTAAGTCCAAATGTTTTCTTTGAGGGCGGGGTAGAGTAGAAGTGAAGGCAGAGTGTAAATACCAAGCTACCAAGGGAAAAATATTTCTTGGCACTTGGTTATGGAGACTCAAATGCATGGACATTGAGAAGGAAAAGGGATTTGCAAATAAATTCACAGCAGGCAGATTACTTTTCATGCCTTTCAATTCATTCATGTGTGAAACAATATCATATCATAAAATAAACCATTAGAAAGCCAGAGAATGGAGCATATGGGAAATAAATTCCTGAACCAGGCCAAGAAACAGATGTGGGTGGGTGTGTGTCCACGCACGTGTGCACACGTGTGTGCACATACCATGTGTGGAATCTAGAAATCTGTTCATTCTCTGTTCTATATATGCTAGATATATTTAGAACCACCAAAGTTCTGAGGAAGGGGCTCCCCGTGTCTTAGGTGTAATGACCTTGCAGAGATCCTGTTTTAGGATCATAAGCTAAGGAACCCATCTCTAACCTCACATTTAGGCAAACATACCTAAACAAACATATATTTGTCTATGTTTGTTTTCCAATTATTACCCTCTGGGCATTTCAAAATTGAAGTGGAAGTGAGCTTATAAAGGTGACTGAGGGACAGTCAACTTTGGTAAACACAATTTAGGAATTCAGTGTCACAATGAGGAGGCAACACTAGCCATATACTGACCCACCTTCTTCCCTCATGCAGCTCTGCACAGTAGGTATAACCTTGCTTAAGGCCATTATCCCTCTATTTCCACCTACTTCCAGAAGCTTTCCAGATTTAATATTTTGAGGACTCCATCCACTCTGTTCCCAATTTCTCTTTTCTGGATTTATAGCTTGTCTCTTATTCTTACCATAGCGTACCCTAAAACATTTTATAACATCTAGTTTCCTTCATCTTTTTTTTTTTTGCCTTAAGCACATTCTGTTTTACATTGTTTGAACTATAGCATCATTTCATAGTTGTGTGAATTTACAAATATCTCTTAAAAGCCATCTAAACCTCAATTTTACTACTAGTATTGTACAAATTATCCCTCCCCCGCCAAAATCCAATATAAACACCTAGGAAATCTGAGATAGTGAATGAATGGTAAATTTGAGTACTTTGCCCTCCTTCTCTGCTGGGATTATTTGATAGGCAAAATCTAGTGTCCACTATCATTTTTTGCCCAACTAGTATTTTCAATAAGAATTGAAAATCCTGATATAGAAATGCAGGCACGAGTCATGGCAAATTATTGTGGGGAAATGATTTGCAGACACAAAATAGTATTCAGTTTTATTCATTTACATGAACTGGTTCACACTGTGTCTTGTCATGAGAACCAGGCTAATTCACCCCCAAAATACAAAAACCACAATTCTATTTCATAAGTGTTGAGTGAAGCATGATCTCAACCCTCACAATAATTACACTTGAATAAATAATTTAAGAGAAAGGAATGGATGGCATATTATCCCTGAGAGTGGGGAATAAGTGTTATTGTGAAATATATGCAAATGAACATAGAAAAATGGGGGAAGAATTTGAGAGACACTAAATGAAGATGGATTTAGGAGAAAATTCCAGAGTTCTGTTGTAATTGACTCTTAAAAAATAAGTAAGAATTTACATGTTAGTGAAAAGACAAGCTTTGGAGAGTGTATTTTAGATAGAGAAATGGAACAGATTAAAGATAAGAGACATGAAAAGGCATGGTTGAGGAGTGAGGGAAACACACCATAATCTCTGCTTCAGGTGGCTCCTTAACTACCACAACCCTAATTGCTATGGGTTGAATTGTGTCCCAGAAAATGTATATGTTAAAGCATTTCAAGATGACTGTATTTGGAGACAGGACATTTGGGAGATACTTGAGATTAAATGAGGTCATAAGGGTGAGGCCCTCATCAGCAGGATTAGTGGCTTAGTAAGAAGATGAAGAGAGACCAGAGCTCCCTCTCTCAGCCAGAGTACTACACTGCCAGCTCTTTGATCTCGGACTTCCCAGCCTCTGGATGTGAGAGAAATAAATTTCTATTGCTCAAACCACCCAACCTCTTGCCTTTTATTATGGCAGCCCAAGCTGACTAACATACCTGTGAAAACTGTCCCAGGTGACAAGAGGAAAAATTTGAATGACCCCAAGTTCCAGTGGGTCCGAGAGGTAGGGGCATGGAGCTGAAGGAGATGAGAGATATGGATGGAGTCCCCAGAATATTAAATCTGAAAGGGCCTCATTTTCAGCTGCTTCATCTTACAGTAAAGGAACCGAAGACCCGACTTTGCACAAAGCTAGTGACAGAGCCGTGGCAAACACTGATTTTCCCTGTGTACGCCGGGACCCTTTCTCTGGAGAGGACAGCGTAGTGTGGTACCATCTTTGCTGAGAATATTTCTGATTTCCTCTCCATCCCTGTGAAGTTCTCTCCTGATTCTCGCTCCCTGAAACAGCCTGGAAGCAGCTGATTAATTACTAAGAACCATCAAACTCTGCAGTGGCATCCCCGAGGCACAGGCTGCCTCTCTGCCCCAAATGCCAATCTCGGTGAAGGTCTGAGACATGCCGTGTTTTCTGACAGTCTGGGCTGCGAGGCCCCTCTGCCTGGGGCTCATTTGGCAGGAAGTGGGTTGACTTGAACAAATAAGACGCTGCCTCCCCACCAGCAGGCCTGCTGTTTCTGTTGTTTGCAATCCTCCAAAGGAGAGATCCTCCATATGCTCACCTACCACCACCCCAGTGCAGGATCAAGAGGATGAAGAAATTAACGGAAGAAGCAGGTGCCACCAGAATGAAAGAACAGGAAGAGCATTAAGGCTTGTCAGGCAATAGGAAAAGGCAAGAACTATATCATAACCACGCAGAACCCTGGAGGCCACATGCTACTCTCCTAAGGACCGAGTTTGTTTCCACTCTACCCCCACGCGATGCCAAAAGGGAGTCAGAAAACACAGCTCTGCCATCACATCTGAGTATCACTTTATGACTCGTCCCAAACTCATAAAAATGGAAAGTAATAACAATAGCATCGGACGATGACACATGTATAATAAGGTGCATCCAATGCATACATTCATGAACACGTCCAACTGTGCCCCCTGGATGTTGTATCATTTGGAAATAATTCATGAAGCTCGTGAAAGCGTCTACCTTCTTTGCATAGTAATCTTGAAACACTATGAGAATCTGGACATATGAGAAGAGAAATAGAGGGAAAAAGATCTATGGATACTATGACCATTATGTCCATGTGTGGTGCGTGTGTCCTGTTGCAGAGATGAAGGCTCAGCTGTCACCCTACTGTGTTGTCTGTCAAGTCTGCACCATATTGAAGCTTAGTGTGGGCTGCTCTGAGCCGGCGGCAGAGCATGGAGGGGTTCTTGAGAGGTTCCTGGAGAGATGTAACTGCTCCGATGACTGACTTGAACTTGAGAACTCCCAGTGACTCTTCCATAACTTCTCCTAGATCCACGCTGCAGTCAGATTTTTCCTGCCACCTTTACTCTTCCTTCAGTCTCTCCTTGCACAGGATGTGTTGCATTCTGACGATCCTCCCCACCTTCTCCTGCTCTCTCTCCCAATAAATCTCTTGCATGTCTAATCCCATCATGTCTATTTCTCAGTAACTCAAACCAGTCCAAGGAAGACTGTTCCGGAGTCAGTGGTTTACATGTGTAATCCGGCAATGCGCATGGGGACACAGTGCCATGACATTCTGGCCTCACAAATCAGAACTGGGAATGGCCATCCATCAGAAACACAGATGTGCTATGTGCTCGGCTATAAATGCAGCTGCTGGATCGACCTTTCGTGCCTATTTGTTCTGGCTTCATTTCTTTATCTGTCTATCACCTGCACTGTTTACATAACTGAATGGAGACATTCTTTAATAAGCACAGCTTAACCATGTCCCTCTTACCCTGATGGCTGTACCTTTAACCCATTTCAACTTTAACGCGTAAAAACAAACCTAACCGGACCAAACACATTCCTATTAAAAGGATTTAATTATTTCAGCAATTTGGTATTTATTTGTCCCAGTAACCATTGAGATATAATAAACTTTTTCTTTTATTAATATAGCATGAACACACTGAATTAATGACATTTAGAGAGGAATTAACATCATTTCCACAGTTAATATCCTTTCGCACAGTGTGAGGATCACGCCTCTTGATCTGCCCTCATGCTGGGTGGCATCCTTATTTTATAACAGATGTGCCGCCGGCTGCGACTTTCCTCTGTTACCACACAAAACTGTAAAAACTGTTCACATTAGGCCCATCACAAATGCAGAGGCATAAGGCAGGGTTCTAGAAACAGCTATTCATGACAGTGCACTGTGGAGGGTATAAATCAGTCCCATTACATTTTTACGCAAGACACATCAAAGCTGTTATGGCCAGGAGTCAGACTAAGTTTCCCATCATTTTTTTATATTTACTTTAAAATAAACAATGTTATCATTAGGAAAAAAAAAACAAAAAAAAAACAAAAAAAAAACACCTTGCCATTTCCCCATTTCATATCTAATTTCACATGTTTCCATCTTGTTCCTTTTGAATAATTTACGGGAATTCTATCATCTAATAACAGAAGTTGCAATTTTCCACGTTTGATAAAATCATTCCATATTAACTGTTGTGGCCAAGGATCATCTTTCAATTGTCTTCTGTTCTTTCAATAATTTATTTTTGTAATTGAATCTTTTGGTCAGAGCTGGAAGAGAAAGTGAACATCGCCTTGTTCTACCAATTTCTATAATCCATAGGTGGTTGGCCAAAGTTTATTCATGAAAACTCTAATTCAATTGCTGGATTGGTGTTTTATGTTATGCCTATGTGAGTGTTATGGATTTTTTATTCATTTAAACATCGTTTTGGCTACTTTAAATGAATTGGTGTTTTCACTGTAGAGAAAAACAAAGCAAAGCACGCATTAGCTTCCTATCCTCTAGAGCAGGGGTCTTCAAACTACGGCCTGTGGGCCACATGCAGCCCCCAGGGGAGTCTGATCCTGCCCGCCAGGTTTTTTGGGCAGTGAGCACAGCCAAGGTGTTACAGTAGGGATTAGTAGTTCATATAGTCCGGCCCTCCAGCTCTCTGAGGGACCGTGATCTGGCCCCCACTTTAAAAAGTTTGAGGACCCCTGCTCTAGAGGTTTATATTTGGGAGACATGAAAATTCAATATCTATATAATAAAAGCCCAACGACCTAATGGCAGAATGACCAGAAAGACTGGTCAACCAGCTGATGTGAGGCACACTGCCTACCAGGGGGCAGACAGGAGCTGCCCCCTAGAGGTCAGTGTGCTCCCACAGTGGGAGCACCACTCAGCTGCTACCACAGCAAGAGCAGCTAGTCAGAGGGCGGGTCCACAGCCACTCGGCTGACCAGGATAAGAGGTGCTCCCTCAGTGGGCTGATCCTCACAGGCCACACCCACCACCTGGGCATGAATCCCTGCACCAGGCCCCTATTATAATTATAATGTAGAATTAATTCACAGAAGAAAAAAAAAAGATCATGGAAAAGAAATAGGTGTGACCTCTTTAGATTAAAGTAATCAGGTAGGTCTTTTTGGTGATGGTGATGATGGTGATGCTAACATGTGAGACAGAACAGAGTGTGAAACTGCCTGGGGCCAGAAGCAGCATGTGGCCTCCAGGATGTGAGGAATCCAGTGAATGAGAGCAGCCAGGGAGTGGGACATGGGCGGGAAATTAGGTGAAAGAGGGAGCAGAGGCCAGATGTCCACCATGATTTATCCAGATAAATATTAAAATAATTACCTTAGCATGCCCAGCCTTCATGGCTCAGTGATTGAGCATGGACCTATATACCAGGAGATCAAGGTTCAATTCCCTGTCAGGGCACATGCATGGGTTGCAGGCTTGATTCCCGGTAGGGGCATGTGCAGGAGGCAGCCGATCAATGATTCTCTCTCATCATTGATGTTTCTATCTCTCTCTCCCTCTCCCTTCCTCTCTGAAATCAATAGAAAATATTTTTTTAAAAATACCTAGAAGCCTGAGTTTTCCCTAAGTCATGTTTAGTTATGTTAACCATTATCACTCCAGGATTAAGCAGTGTCTGTGAATGGGTTTAGCCAGCATTCCACCCAGGTGAACACAGTAATTTGGTGATAAGAATGTAGTTACAATAGGTCACAGTAATTTACATGACCCTTGATGTTCGCTAAGGTATGTCAGAACATTGTACTAGGGCTAAACAGTGCACTTTGCACTTAAAAAGGAAGTATTTTCATAATATTTTTCAGAAAAAATAATGTTTATTAATGTAAGCTGTGCATTTAATAATCCTATACTTTGTTGTCTATGTGTACACACTCGTACATACATAAAATTGTTATGTGGGCATAAATGAGTTGATAGAAAATAAATTAAGGTTACATATGTCATTACCTAGCCCAGTCTTGGACTTACATTTAGTAAATATTAGTTTATTTCCTTCATCTTTTACATGCCAGGCACTGGATTAGACACTTCATTTGTCATTTACATAAGACAGTAAATTTATTTTATTTTGCCTTCGTCCACAGAAGAATGGGGACTATAAAATTATTTTCAAGTCTCCCAAGTAACATTATTTTATAGTATACTAAAGGAAAGTGTCTAAAATATGCTGGAAATGTAAGTTACAATGAAATACATAGCAAGAAGATTTTATAACTTTCTATAGGAACACTCTGAACAAATGTATGCCAGTAATTTAGATGGCTTCCACAACTGGTATAAATTATTATACATGGTGGAGCAAAAGTAGGCTTACAGTGGTTAATATGGAAAAAGACGTGCAGGTTATGATTATGACAATAGCTTTATTAACTCTGTTTTGCATATTCACAGCCGTAAATCTACTCTTGCCCCACCCTATACATAGGAGGTTTTTACAACAGCCTGGTAACACAGCCTGTTTTTCTCTACCTACAGCCTCTTGCCTATCACCTGAGGCAAGGAGCTCAACCTTGGCTGCTTCTGAGGATCACCCATAGAGTTCTTAAAGTCTCCATGTCCAGGCCTCTTCTGTGATCAAACAAACTCTAATCTCAGGGGCAGAGGCCTGGCATGTCTGCCTTGAAAGCTCCCTGGGTGGTTTCAGTTGGGCGGGCAAGGTTGAGAGCCACTGTGCCAGGGTCCTCTGTGTAGCCATAGAGGGCTATCTTCAAACATGCATGCACTTGGCTTTTCAAAAAAATGTCTGTCCCTTTTCAAATCCAACTCTGCTTTCAAGTCTTCAAAGAATTGGCAGCTGCATTGTGAAGCCTTCCCATTTGACACAGCCTTTGATATTCAATCTGCTCTGTGCATAGCTTTATTATAGCTCACACAGAAATAGTCATTCCTAATGGGAGGAAAAATGAAATATTAAACTTAAGGCAAGTTCCTTGAGGGCAGGGAGATAGATGGATAGATGATAGATAGGTAGATAGACAGGCAGAGGTATCCTACATAATCTTATATAATAAAACCCTAATATGCAAATCAACCGAACAACAGAATGACCAGTTTCTATGAGCAGGGCCTAAGCTGGCAGGCGGTCCTGGACTGCAAGAGGGCACAGGCCAGGCTGAGGGACCCCCCGCAAGCCCCCTAGTACACAAATGTTGTGCACCAGGCTTCTAGCATAGATATATAATCAGTGAAGTAAATGTACAGTTTGATATTCTCTTGGAATTTAATTAAAATGATTTTGAATTCAATAATCACTTTACATAGACATAATGGTGCTCAATGAGTATTTGATGATCATTTTTATGGTGTCATTTAAAATATTTGAAATATATATAATTGGGTATTAAATGCTAGAAATTTAACATACTCATTGTTTCAGAAAAAAAATGTTCAGACAGGGAGAAAGGTAGTGACTCTGTAATACTAGTACAGATGTATTTATTACAGGAATTGGAGAAATAACTATTTTTTGTTTTGTTTTGTTTTGTTTTGAATATATTTTGATTGATTTTGGAGATGAAGAGAGAGGGAGCTAGAGTTAGAACATTAATTATTGATCAGCTGCCTCCTGCACGCCCCCTAAGAGGGGATTAAGCCCTTAACCACCATATGTGCCCTGACAGGAAATCTAACTGTGATCTCCTGGTTCACAGGTCAACGATGAAGATCTACCACTGAACCACAGCAGCTGGGCAAGAGTAGCTTTTGAAGAGAAGGTAGTGTATGTCGCATAATTGGAAAACTGATTCTATTTTGAAATCTGACAATCACTTGCTGGTTGTTTTCTCTTTCTATTTCTGTTTCTTCCTCAATATTTACATTTTCATGCAATGTGTAATTGAAGTCAAATAACCAACATTCTCCACCATTTCCTTGAATATGAAAATGTTTGTTAGTATTGATTCTATGTAACTGTAGTTCGATGACAGATGGGAGTTGATGACCAAACCTCCTCTTCCAAGATATTTTACCATAGATCAGTGTTTTTCAACCTTTTTTGGGCAAAGGCACACTTGTTTCATGAAAAAAATCACGAGGCACACCACCATTAGAAAATGTTAAAAAATTTAACTCTGTGCCTATATTGACTATATATAAAGTAATTCTCTTGAATAGGAATCAAATAAACACAAAGAAAGTATTTTATAATTACTTTATTATGAAATATTAAGTAAACAAAATAGTGAAAAATTATAAAATTCTTGTCTTGTCTGCACCTACGGCACACCAGGCAACATCTCGCGGCACACTAGTGTGCCGCGGAACAGCGGTTGAAAAACGCTGCCATAGATGATGCAGGAAAAAGGCCTGGGTGTCAATGCCAACTTTGCCTGGGCATTTGTATCAGGTAGGAAAGACACAGAGGAGATGCCTGGAAAGTGCCCATAAATAGTGCCCTCAAAGAATTCCATTCACCCAGTTCTCTCTGTGATGACTTCAATATTATGAAGATATTAAATATTGCTAAAATGTTTTTAATTGCAAAGGAAGCATGAAACTAAATAGGAAAGTCACTATAATGTTCTTTAAATAAATATTTTAAGGGCAGTGGTGCAGGTATGTAGAGCACTTGAAATTTGGCTCATTCAACTGAGGAACTAAATTTTTAATTTCATTTAATATTAATTAGCATAAATTATAAGCCTCCTGTGACTAGTCAACCCCATTGGAGAATGCAGGTTTAGACTCTAGGCTCACTTTGAACTCCTTTGGTAACAGGGAAGTTACCACATAGGAGATACCCAATCAGTTGTTGGAGACCTGTATTGATCATCTTTGCTTCGGAAGCCAAAATATATCCCCTTATAGTTTTCTCAAATTACATTTAGCACAATCTGTTGGAACCACTTAAAGAAAGTCAAATACTGTACTTTGTTGACGTTACAATTCTCCAAATTAATTTTTTAATATATTTTTATAAAAAGGAAGGGGGAGAGAGATAGAAGAGACATCAATGATGAGAAAGAATCATTGGTCACCTGCCTTCTGCATACCCCCTCACCCCCACTGGGGATTGAGCCCACATCCCGAAAACATGTGCCCTGACAGGGAATCAAACCATGACATCCTGGTTCATATGTCAATGCTCAGCCATTGAGCCACACTGGCCATGCTAATTTCCAAATCTAGTATTTTATTCTCTATACCAAATAGATTACTTTTTATCAAGTATTTCTCTAATTTTATGTTAGACTCTAGTCCAGTAGACTCTAGACTTTATTTTTTAAACTTTTAAAAATATATATTTTTTATTAATTTCAGAGAGGAAGGGAGAAGGAGAGAGAGATAGAAACATCAATAATGAGAGAGAATCATTGATCTGCTGCCTCCTGCACACCCCCTACTGGGGATTGAGCCCACAACCCAGGCATGTGTCCTTAGCCAGAATCGAACCTGAGACACTTCAGTCTGCAGGCTTACACTATCTATTGAGCCAAGCAGGCAAGGGCAGACTCTAGATTTTAATTCTGCAGAAGTGGATGGCAAACCCAGATGCTCCATTTATTTATTAATATGTCCCAGAAAAAATGTAACCCCAGTTTTATCTTTTGTAAAGTATCATAATAACTATCTCACATTTTGTTGCCAAGAAATATTAAATATACCATCATCATGAATAGTATGTAACAGATAGTAAATTTGTAATTCTATTTATAGTAACTTCTAATTCTGTCTGGTTGGCCTATTTCCCTCCTAAAGTTTGATATACAAGTTTGAACATAGTGTTTCCGTGTACTTTTATAAGAATGTGAGCACAGGCACAAAGGATAACTTTCTACATATTTGACCTGACACACTGATATTATTTTTTATATTTAACTGCTCCCTCCCCACAGTAGAAGACAGAAAGGGAATTACTTTGGTAACAAGTTTGATGTTGGTAAACTTGCACGGAGAACAGGGATTGTAGGATTTATTGCAGTCATCTTGTCTACTGTGTCCTTGAGTTACTTGTCCCTGACTGCAATAACTTGCTGTCTACAGGATCCCTACTCTCACCGTGGGGGGGAAATGCACTTTTACATCCATACACACAGACAGCTTATTCACATGCCCCCCAGAAATTGGTCATTACTTCTAAGAGGAAAGAATGGTGGAAAAGATGTGTAGGTTTCCGCAGACGGTCATTTTGAAAACGACAAGTTGCTTCCTCCGGACATAAAACGACACATTTAACAAAAAGGTAAAAATGGAATGCTTTTGAAGTGAAGGGCAAGAATATAACTTGAGCCACATCTGTGAGTGTGCTACTAAGTTTAAACATCTATACTAATGAAAGGGTAATATGCTAATTAGAGCGGATGTCTTCCAGACGACCTTCCGGATGTCTTTCCGGACAAAGCCACCGGCAGCTGTGAAGGGCCCAGGCTCAGGCTGGCAGTGGAAATAGCAGCAGGGTAAGGGGGCAGCACCTTCCCCTGATCTGCCAAGTTGCTTCCTATAGAGAGAGGCCAGATTGCAGCTTAGGCCAGAGCTAAGGCAGAGGAGGTTAGGGGCAATCAGGCGGACGGGGGGGCAAGATAGGGGTGATCAGGCTGGCATGTAGAGGCAGTTAGGGACCATCAAGCAGGCAGGCAGAGGGGTTAGGGGCAATCAGACAGGCAGGGAGGCGAGTGGTTAGGAGCCAATGCTCCTAGATTTCGAGAGAGTGGGATCAGGCCTAAACCAGCAGTCGGACATCCCCCAAGGGGTCCCAGATTATAAAGGTTGTAGGCCAGGCTGAGGGATCCCCACCCCCCCATGCATGAATTTCATGCACTGGGCCTCTAGTGTTAAATAAGAAAAACAGATGATAGATAGATAAAACAGAAATATATGGAGATGGTTGCATAGATAGAAACAACTAATATATACGTGAGGAGGTATGCCACACTCCAAAATAACTACTTGAGTTTTATACCTTGTATAAGCAGAAATTGGGGGACTCGGTGTGGGAATGGACACACCGAGTCCCCCAATTTCTGCTTTGTTTGCTTTCTACAAAAGCGCTGTTGAGATTTTGATTGAGATTGTGTTGACTGTCTGATCAACTTAAGGACAACTGAAATATCAATATTGAGTCTCCTGATCTGTGAAGTAACATATCTCTCTATTAATTGAGTTGTTTTTTTCCTCTCAAAAGTGTCTTACAGTTTTCAATTTAGTGGAATTGCATGTGGATGGTCAGTTTTATGGCTGAATATTTTTTGTGTCTCTTGACATTTAGAGGTATTTTTATTTTAAATTTCTGATATTTCTTTATTAATATAAGAAATACAACTGATTATTATTTATTTATCTTACATATTAACATGTTTCTAGAATTTGAATTGGTCCTAGAATTTGCTTTACCAGGTTTCGTATGATTTTCTCCTTAGAAAATCATGTTGTCTCCTAATAAAAAGAGTTATATTTCTTACTTTCCAGTCTTGACATTTTTTTTTCATATCTTATTACCCTGAATAGAATCAGAACAATATTGAATAGAAGTGTTCAGTCTTGATTTGCATCTGATTTTAGGAGCAAAAGCATTTAGTTTTTTACTATTAAAGGATGATGTTATCTGTAGGCATTTTTCAGAATATACTTTATGTGGTGAAGGTGATTCCTTATCATTCCTAGTTTATGCAGGTATTCTGTTAGAAATAGATGTTAGATTCTGTCTGATGCTTTTCTGCATCACTGAAGTGATATGTTTCTATTTTATCTCCTTGTTGGCTTATTAGCTCTATTTCGACTGGGTTTCATATCAGTATTTAATCTAGGGTTTAGAATAAACACAGCCACGTGGTCAGCGTCTACTTTTAGTAAAAGTATGGCACTTCATTCTCAGTCCGAGAACCTTAAAAATATATATCCATTTCTCAGCAGACCTTAATTTTGCACTATGGTTGTCATACATGTTAGGTCATTATATGTTATAAACACCATGATATAGTGTTACTAAGTTTGCTTTAGAGCAGTAGTTTGCCACATGGGGCACAGGCCCCACAAGGGGGCAATATGATTTTTAAGGGGGCTATTTAAGAATGAATTTTTTGCATTTCTTATGGCCCTATATAAATATATATTGTCACAGATTTATGCATTTCAGATCTCTATTATGTTTTGAAGCTTTATTTGCTATTTTTTTTTTCATTTCACTTCATAGTGTTATTTTTAAAATAATTTCTGTGATTTCTTCCTCAATATTTCAACTGTCCTTTTGTTCTTTTATTTTTCTCTTTTTACAGATGCCATGTTCTTTGGAAGCTGGTTTACACCAAGTAAATGGTCTTTTAGACTTCCTCCACATAAATAGGAGTTCACTTTTTGAATAATAAGAATTATATGTTACAGGAGTGGCATCAGGATTTTAGAAATGCTTAGGAGAGGCATTGCCAACTAAAGGTTGGGAATCACTGCTTTAGAGAGTCAATTATGTTTTAAATAAAGTTAAATGATAAGAAATATTTTTGCCCAGCTGGCATGACTCAGTTGTTGAGTGCTGACTTATAAGTTCCAGGAGGTCACGGTTGGATTCCTAGTCAGGGCACATGGTTGGGTTTTGGCTTGTTTCCCCAGTAGGGGGCGTGCAGAAGGCAGCCCATCAATGATTCTCATCATTGATGCTTGCATTTCTCTCTCCCTCTCCCTTTCTCTTTGAAATCAATTAAAAAAAAAAGTTGTGTGTGTATGGGAGGGGGGGGATTTGTTTGTTTGTTTGTTTTGTTTTAAAGAATCTTAGCATTTGCTCAGGTATTTCCCACTTCTAATGCGTTTCATTTGTCTCTATCCAGAGTTCCATCTGATTTTATATCCTGTACTTCCACCTGAAAGGTATACTTTATCTTTCCTTACTGTTTAGGTCTGCTGGGAATAAGTTCTTTGAATTTTTCTAGGTCTGAAATGTCTTACGTTTTGTTCACTTTTAAAAGATAGCTTCTTTTGCTATTGAATTTTGTTTGGCAAGTGTGTGTGTGAGTGTGTGTGTGTGGTGTGTGTGCATCCACGTGTTCACTCACGTTTCAGTACTTTAAACATACTGCTCCACATTTTTTTTTTTTTTGTCTTGCATTGTTTCTGCACATGGTATGATATTACTCTTGTTTCTCTCTATGTATTCTGTCTCTTTTTTCTGGTTGCTTTTATAAGGCTTTCTCTTTACACTGGTTTTAAGCAATATGCTTAGAATCTACAATTGTGTAGTTTTCTTTCCGTTTCTTAGTTTACTAAGTATGTTTAATCTGTGGGTTTATAGTTTCATTTCATTTGAAATTTTTTTTTCAGCCATTATTACTGCAAATATATTTTTTTAATATTTGCCTTCAGGAATGTCAACTTAGGTCATCTATGCACTGTTCATTGTTGTCTATATTAATTTTCTTTGTATATAATTTAGATAATTTATTGCTATATGTCTTTAATATCAGTAAGATTTTTCTGCAATAGCTAATATGCCCTTAAACCATTTCTTGTATTTTCACCCCAGATATTTTAATTTTCTTCTTTAGAGATTTTATTTGGGTCATTAAACATTTTTTATGTCTCTGGGTGCCATGTTTAATATTTCTTTACCTTCTGATATACATGGAATAGCATTATGTTAATTGCTTTAATATCTTTGTCTAGTAAATTTATAAACTGTCATTTCTGGATTAGTTTTATTGATTATATTTTCTTCTCATTCTGAGTTATAGTTTCTTAATATTTTGCATTCCAGGACATTTTCATTGATTCCAGACACTATAAATTTTATTTTTCTGGCATGGTGGGTATTCTGGTATTTCTAAAAACATTATTTCCTTTTTGTCTCTGATGCAGTTAAGATATAAGGAAACAGTTTTAGCCTATTAATATTTCATATACTTGAGTTTTTATAAATTTATATAATTGTATAACTTGATTGCTTTTTGAAGGGCACGATGGTAAGTTGGATTCCAATTATTTCATCTTGTTTGTAAGGGAAGTACATATAATTTTTCCAGAAACAACAAAGTATTGTGGTTTAAACCAACACCAAGGTATTGCTTGAAAAAATATATAACTACCTAACTAAAAATCTGTCCAAATTAATGAGATACAAAAAATGGCTTCATGCAATGTCTTATATGTCATATTGCACTCAACAAATATAAATTATAATTAGAAAAGTTAACAAGTATGACAGTAGGCAATAGTGAACCATGGTAAGGGAGATGAAAAAAGCTCATGAAAGATTAGAAATAAAAGAAAAACTGGAGAAATACCTGAACAAGAAGAATCAGGAATGTGTAAATGGTACTGCACATCTCATAAAGAAAATAGAGAATGGAAAGGTAAAAAATAAAATGTGTCAATGGAAATGAAGAAAAGGATAAAAAGAATTTGATAAAAGGAATAAGAAACCCAAAGATAACTAGGTATGTTATAATGCAAACACAGAAAAAGAACACAACCAACACACACACACACACACACACACACACACACACACCATGGATCCAAGAAAGCTTTCCTAATTAAGGTGTAAACTTGCATAAGAAAAGAGCAAACTGGAAAATACCGATACACAAGTTGATTGTATGACACACTGTAGTAGAAATATTAATACCTTATTAGTTACGTAAAACTCTGTATTATTAGTTACTATTCCATGACTCTTACCTACCAGAAAATACTTATTCAAAAGCAGACCTGGAATGAAAGAAAGCAACCTGTGTCAACCACCAAGATTGTATAAGAACCAGCAAGGGTAATTGGATGGTCCCCGCTTCACAGATGAAGATGCAGAGGTTCCCATAAATTTGCCAAACAGACTGCAGCACACAGCTAGTGGATGTCAGGAGCTGGAAATTTCACACGGCTCTCTCTCTCTCTCTCTCTCTCTCTCTCTCTCTCTCTCTCTCTCTCTCTCTCTCTCTCTCTCTCTGCAACATGCAAGGTGTTTCCTGGGGAGCCTTCAGAAACCTTTCCAGGTGCACAGGCGAGAACAGAAAAAGCACACCATATTAGTTTCCCGGGGCTGCTATCATAAAGCATCAGAAGCTGGGAATCTGAAAACAACAGAAATGTATTCTCTTCCAACTCTGAAGGCGAGAAGCCCAAGATCAAGGGGAGGGCTCTGAGGGACAGTCTGTCTCCTGGCTTCCTCCTGGCTCCTGGCAACAGGCAGCAACCCTGAGTCTGTGGGCATGTAAATACCTCGCTCCAAACTCTGCCTCTAATGTCACGTGGCTTTCTTCTGCTCCTCTGTTTTCGCATGGGCTCAGTTGTGTTTGTTGTTGTTTGTCTTAAAAAATATATTTTATTGATTTTTTTACAGAGAGGAAGGAGAGAGAGAGAGAATTAGAAACATCGATGAGAGAGAAATATCGACCAGCTGCCTCCTGCACACCCCACCAGGGATGTGCCCGCAACCAATGTACATGCCCTTGACAGGAATTGAACCTGGGACCTTTCAGTACTCAGACCAACGCTCTATCCACTGAGCCAAACCGTTTTCAGCATGTTTGTTGTTATTGTTGCTGGTGTTGTTGTTAAGTCTGACCTAAAAATATTTTTTCCATTGACTTTTAGAGAGTGTGGAAGAGAGAGGAAGAGACAGAGGGAGAAACATTGACTTGAGACATATCTCACACACGCCCCAATCAGAGCCAGGGATCGAGCCTACAATGAAGGTGCCTGCCTTTGACCAGAATTGAACCCGGGACCCTTTGGTCTGCGAGCTGATGCTGTATCTACTGGGCCAAACTGGCCAAGGCTCATGGGCTCAATTCTTATAAGGGCACCAGTCCTGCTGAACTAGGGGCCCATGGTATTCCAGTATGACCTCATCTTAAATGATTACATCTGCAACGGATCTATTTACTAATAAGATCACATTCTGAGCTAGTGAGAGCTGGGACATCAACACATCTTCCTTAGGAGATACATTTCTATCTGAATGCTAGAAAATGCCCCTTCAGAGTCTCCCAGGGTCAAATCAGCAGACAGCTGCTGTAACGGTGATTAATCTTTACAAAATGCAAGGTGAGAATAAATTGGTCTTCAAGAAGAAAAGGTTATTTTTGAACAGCAGTTCTTTTATGCAGTGCTTATATTTTATTAATAATTAATAAAAGATTAATGCAGATTGCTTTCTTCATATAAATTATCGGAATGTGTTATAACAGATGTGAATAAATCATGAGTTGTCTGCACAAATATCAGGAGTATAATACATTCTATTTAAGTATTAGTTATGTGTCTGAAATAGGGGTGAGGACTCAATTGTAATATATTAACCACTCTTTCTATCAATGAGTTATTAATTATTGAGATTCAGCATGCTCTGAGATGACTTTCTAGATGTTCTATTGTGTAAAGCATGTATTGATATTGATTTAATTTTTCTCCTTTCCTTTTGGCGGTATATAATTGAATTGGGGGAAAATATCATCTATAACAATTAGAGATAGTCTAAAACATCAGCAATGGAGTAAAAAACGTTATCATACTACATGTTTCTCTTCCTCTTAAGAAATGAGATTGCTTAGTCAAATGATTTTAATCATTCCCTTAATGGAAATATGTTTACATGATGAGACTAGAGTAGCAGAATGATCATCATCTAATTATCATTGTTATCATTATCATCATCAATACTATTTTTTGCACTGGCTTGGTGCCAGGCATGGGGAAGAGTGTTGTAAAATTTTTCATTCCAACTTCAAAATAATCTTAAGAATGAGATGTTATTATACCTCCCATTTCACACATGAAAAAAGTTGAATTTGAGAGCTGTTGAAAGAAATACAGAAAATATTTTCTAGACCATAATTCACAGATGAGACCCAGGATTCAAAGAAGTCTCCCCGGAGGTGTTGGGCTTCACAAGAGAGAAATCTGGAAAGAGCCCGCTGTAGTCGGAGCGTTGTAATTCAGTCAGGCTCTTGGGATTGGATGTCCTCACTGAAGATATTAATGACTAACGTGTGTAGTGCATATAGCTTTCTTATTCTAGTGCCATGCCCATGTTAACTCATTGAGTCCTCAAAATAACACACTGTGGGAGATTCTGTCCTCCTTCACCGATGAGAAAACTGACAGAGACCTACTCAGTAACACTTCCAGGCTTATTCAGTAATAGTTGTACTAAAATTGAAACCGAATTCGAGTTGCAAAACCTCTGCTCCTAACAGTATACTCTACGACCTTATGGGTGTGTGTAATATGCATGCATGCATACATGTATGTATGTATTTAGATAGAAGATTCCCATTCTCCTCCAGCTCTGAGCATCTGTGACTCTCTATCTTACAATTGTCATTTCTTTTTCTTTGAATATGGCTAAATCTTTGATCAATATCCTAAGAGCATTTTAAAGCAATTTGTCCTCCAAGCTCTTGTGTAAAAAAAAAAGCAGCTATTGGAAAGCACTATCCAGGCAAAGGCACTTTCTTTTAAAGAATGTCCCAAATGAGTGACGATGAGTTAAGCAAGTATACAGAAGTACATCTAGACCAGGTTCTCCATGGTTACTTCCTATATATTCTTTTTTTCTTAATCTCCACCATACTCTGCATGACTCAGAAGCCCAGTTTTGTTCCAACTTATTGAATGCCAAATGCATGCTTTCTGTCCCACCCTGTGCCTTCGGTACCTAAAATTACCAAAATTCTAAATTCTACTATCAAAAAGAATAAACATGGGGCCCAAGTAATCTGGGAGGATAGAGTGACTACATAAGTGTAATAATTCATTGATTATATTTTATCATTGTGCAGTGCAGTCCAAAAATGATATTTCTAGTGTATTTTAAACTGACTCTCTTAAACATATTTGATCAGAAGTGTAACTCACAACTATCCTGTGGCTGAGAGATCACTGTATCTTTTTCCTGAGTCTGCCACAGTCTTTTCACAGCAAGGTTTCAGGAATCTGGAGAAGGGGTTGTCACACAAATGATTAGAGACTAGTCAAGAAATACAAATTTGGAAGGCATTTTGGAGGAGCCAGACGGAGGATCTACTTTCTAGTGAAGTGGACTCTCTTAATCTCTGGACCCTCAGCTTTTTATTAACACATTTTCCCTTTAGCAAAGCAGATATATATATCAAAGGTAAGGTTTGGTAAACAATAAAGGACCATCAGGTTAAGGGATTGCCCTCAGCAGTTTGGCAGCAGGTAATAATATGCAGATTTTCAGCCCTGCCAAAGCCCCAAGGTGATGAACTTCTGATGAACTTCTTGCATAATTATGACCTGCTGAAATTTGCCTACATCATGGGTCTACTGCTAACCTACATTTACCAGCTATTCTGGTTGTCATGTGACAAGTCCATGTTGTATAAGCAGGATTGATGCTGACTATAACCGGGAATAGCTCACAAAAACTCGCCATGATCCTTCATGCTCTTTCCTATTTCCTGGGTATGATATGAATTAATACATTGGTCTTGAAATTGGCAAAACCACAGGAGAGAAGGGATGTGTCTCCCTTGATTTACCACTTAGTAAATTGCCAGATCATGTTTTTAGATGAATACTAACAAACTTTTCTCACGGTTGACCAGATATCTATTTTTGAGGCATTTGTTACAGGAGCCAATGTTATCCTAAATAATACATAAACTAAAATAAATAAATAAATAAGGAGTCAGAAGTTGCAATTCTTAAAAAACTTGCCCAGGAGACACATGCATTCCTCTAATCTCCCAGCTAGCTCAACTTCTGCTCATGCAGTTTTCTATTAACCTCTCCAGCTTTGTCTCATTTCAGTCTTTTCTCTCAGGTCCACTTAACTTGAGGAGGATTTTTAAAAATATGCATATAATTCTTCCCTCTGCATTTTCTATTTTGTGAGTCTGGAATGTTCTTTCCTGGTATCATTTAATGGCTGGCTCCTTTTTTTTTTTTTTTTCTTTTTTCTTTCAGGTATCATGACAAATGTGGAGATGTCACAGCTCTGCCTAATTGTCAGACCCTTAGACACCAGTGTACCCTATTAGTTCTACTAATAAACAGGATCTAAGATAACTTCTACCATTTATTTAGTGCCCTACATGTTAAGCACATTTCTTGGTCTTGATAAAGGACAAAAGTATAATTACCTTTAAGTGTTGAGAGAATAAGAGGTAATTCATTTCAAAGGAATGGAAATAAGCCTAGAGAGGTTAAGAGATTCACAGTAAGTTGTACCCCTGGTAATAACAACAATTGAATTTGAGGTGGGACACTGTCAACTCCAAGCATAGCTTTAGAGAACTGGCTAAGGTGAAACTTTCCCAATCCATACAAAGGGGATGGTCATCAGCCACCTTAAGGAAACCCACTAGGATAGGAATAGGCTGTCAATCTTAAAATGTTTAATGATTGCCTGAAGAGTTCCTTAAACTTTCCTAATTCTAAATCCTTAGAGAGCAAAGTCCAGGAATGTACATTTTAACAAACTAACAAGGTCACTGGCTGCCTTTTCTCAGAGAGACCAAGCCCTAGAGAGAGAAATGTAGTTTCCTTACATTGTGTGAATCCCATGGGCTCAAAAAAAGTCAATTCCAGATGTTGAACCAGCCTACTAAGAGCAATCAAGGTACATTTTCTCCAAACATTTCTTAAAATAAAAATAAAAAAGAAATAGGAAGCAGGGTTTTCTAACCATTGAACCAAGAGATAAGAAATGCATATGAAAAGGGAACCTTCATTCATTCACCCAGCAAGTACTGATTCTAGGCAGGGATTGTTCCAGTCATTGACTTACAATCCGGGTTGCATGGGAATTGCAATAGAAAGAATAACACAAATGACTTGCATTCTGTAAATTGAGAGGAGAGTGCAGAAGTGGGTGCAGAAGTGGGCCTTGGCACCTAAGGGATGCAGGAAGATGACAGACAGGACATCAAGGCATCGGCTTGCACCTCCCTACTGAGGAACCCTGGAAGCTAAGACAGACCCTCCATTATCATGCATGGAAGTCCCAGCCTTAGGCCTTAGGATAGTGATGCTGTCCCTGGCAAGGAGAGTCTGCAGGCAGCACAGTATAAAGTGGGCTTTGAGGACTGTCACATCTGGCTTTGCCTTCTAGCCTCTCATCATTGAGCAACCTCCTCGAATTTACTTAATCTCACTGAGTTGTAATTTTCTTCTCGGTATTATAGGGCTAATAACATTATTTGTCATCTAGGTTTTTGTGATGCCTGAATAAGCATCCATTTGTTATCTCATTTCATCATTACTTCAGAGAACTTGGAATAGCTCCTTGAAACAAAATAGAAAGCAGGGCCAAGCATAAACCCTGCTTCCTTCTCCCTCTGTATCAACCTCCTAAATGGCTTCATCTAATCATGAGATCTTGAATGACATGACTATCGTGGAGACTCCCTGGAACTTTAGACTCAATATTCAACTTCCCATTAAAATCTTATCACAGGTATCTTACAATGAATGTATCTCCCAAGTTAATATGTCCAAACCCTGGCTGTGCATTTCTATCACTTCATGTTGTTCTTCCCTAAATTATTAGCATCTTAGTAAATAGGACCATCCTTCAAGACAAATAAAATTTAATCTTGGTTCCTCTCTTTGAACCTCACACTACCTCCAGTCCCTCTGCAAATCCTGTTAGTTCTATCTTTAAAATGTGGGCCAGATCTGACTACTTGTCCTTGGCTCTGGGCCCCATCCAACCCATGATTGATGAAGCTCAGAAGAAACAATCCCATGTGGTTAGAAGCTGCTGATATCGGGGCATCATGTGTTGTTTCAACTTGACTAAGCATCCCTTTCCCTCTGTAAGCATCTGACTGACTTCCATCAGAAAAACAAGAGGAAACAAAAAAAATAAAACCCACTAAAGTCCCAATATCATCCAACAAATCGGGGGGTGGAGAACGTCTGGCCCTCAGGCCCCTCTGAAATCATTTGGTCTGGCCCTGCCAAGGCAAACACAGGCTAGACTCGAAATTCAATAAATCTCGGAGCTTTTTTTCATAGCAACATACATTTATATTAAGTGAATTATATTGAGCAAATGATGTTATAAATATCCAAACGGCCCTTGGCACAAGAAAGGTTTCCCCACCCCTGCAGCAAATTAAAGTAAAAAAAATAAGTATGAGCCCCAAATAATGGGAAAAAGTTGTGTGTAGGAGGGGTTCAGAAGCAGCTGAAGTGAGCTTGAAACAGTGGCTTCTTCTGAAAAGGCATTTCTTTTCCCTTGTTCATTTTTTATAGAAACATGAACCATCAATTTTCTTTGACTTCAAGATCCTATAGATGTTTGACAAATCTACCACAATGAAAACATTCATAGTTTATTATTACAAATTCCACAGGGAACGTTCTCTCTCTTATTCCTTCTCAATTTCCTTAAATAATTAAACTGGGAAAGTTTCCCTGGGGAAGTAATAAAATATGCTAGGATATACCTGTGTTAAGTGAACATGTGGAAGGTGTGTTTTTTACTGCATACTTTAGAATATTCAAGCTTATTTTTAAAAATATACCTAATGATCTGACAGAGACAATTACTAAAACTTGCACATTAATACCCTTTGAATGGTAATTATATTTTAATTAAAATGCCAAAGTGATCGAAAGGTAAAGAATAAGGTAATTTACTGTGTGGAGTCTAAACAATGAAATAAATGGGGGAAAGGATGCAAATTTTTATAATTTTTTTGTTTTGTTTTTTTAGTAATGTTGAAAAAGTGATATTGCAAGCAATTACAATCCCCCCCCCCCAAATAAAGTAATACACAAATAGAAGCAAATTAAATCTACCACTCAGCAAATTTCATTTGCCATAGGGAGATTAATATGAAAAGGGTCTCTGAATTTTTATCAGAGCAGAAAACTTAATAGGCTATTTCAAAAATTCAGCTCTGGCTGGCTTGAGGATAGATAATGGAATTGTGCAGCTGAAATCTTGAGGTCACGATTATAAAAATGCCCCAAGTTGGCAGTGACTAAAAGGCATTACTATCGGATGCCTGTGTGAAATGAATTACTGGTTTCACTCCAGTGGTTACCAGATCGGGATTTAATACAGTCCAGACAACTGCAGCTAATTGGCCCGAATGCTGGTATTCTAAGGCGCCATTCAGCAGCTGAAAATGGAATCCCAGTCTCGCTCTGTACCTGGTTGCTTCCCCATGATGGTGTGATGTTTATCTGGGCCCATGGGCGTATTTTGATGGAAATAAATCAAAGGTTAGTTCTGACAGCTCATGCTATCTCCCTGCTGGGTCCTGGAGCTTTGGGGTAAGAGGTTGGGGAGGATGTGTCTTTTTTGTTGTTGTTGTTAATGTTTTTTATTGATTTCAGAGAGAGAGAGAGAGAATAGCAATGATGAGAGAGAGACACTGATCAGCTGCTTCCTGCATGTCCCCTACTGGGGATCAAGCCCACAACCAGGGTGTGTGCCCTGAATGGGAATCAAACTACTGAGCAACACTAGCCCAGAGGGAGAATGTGCCTTGCTTCCTCTTTACCTGGAAGGAAGCGTGTGCGCATACAATGGCTGGAGGGTCCTGTACTCCATGGACAAAGGACTGGCTCTAGGCCAGAGGAATCCAGGGGAAGGTGATATGGCTAGCCAGCTCCTTTATTGCCCTGTTTGCACTGACTCCTTGCACAGAAGGTTGCTATGGTGGGAGGAGGAAGTGAAGTTAGTTAGATGTGGGGATTAGGGACAAACACTAACCATTATACTGTCCTCAAGGTAAAGCAGTAGATCTAGGAGAGCATTGGCCCAAAGACAGGTGGTCAGGATCCAAAGTCTGGTTTCATCAGGAAACAACTGCATGGCATTGGGTGTACTGCTTGTCTTTCCTAAGCCACAATCCCTCATCTTCATATGATTTTTGAGGGATGAAAAAGAGTTGCTGAACCTATGTAATGAGTATGGCACAGAATAAACACATAATAACAATGGTTATAACAGTGGTTGGCAAACCGCAACTTGCGAGACACATGTGGCTCTTTGGCCCCTTGAGTGTGGCTCTTCCACAAATACCATGGCCTGGGAAACTATTTTGAAGAAGTGTCATTAGAAGAAGTTTAAGTTTCAAAAATTTGGCTCTCAAAAGAAATTTCAATTATTGTACTGTTGATATTTGGCTCTGTTGACTAATGAGTTGCCGACCACTGGGTTATAACATTTCTATTCTAACAAATGAATAGTTGTTATTATTGTTAATTGTCAACACCCATCTTGCAAAAGCTACCTCCTAGACTTGCTAGGAGGATCAACAGATATAAAGAAATGTGGAATCTATGACTTTCTAGGCAAATTCAAGGTGTTAATAACTATAATAGCGCCCAGTTTATCCTTATGTATTATCCTGGGTTCTTTCTCTATTACATCTTGCTCCTTAAATTTCAGACAATGGCATGAGGTACCAGTTAACACTCTGGACACAGAATAAAGCTGAGGCAAATAGCAGGAGGAGAAGTATGAGACTTATCCCTGCCTCTAGCAGGTTCCCTCATGCTCTGGGCTAGCAGGACTGCCAGGGCACCGAGCATTCTTTGTACACGCTGTTTATTGGAGCCAGTGGGTATTAAATTATTTCATCAAGCAGTCCTGCAACTTTGCAGCTCCCTGGTGGGTCTTCTAATCTCAGCTTATGTTCACCCATCGAGCCATGATTGCTGGAAGGGTTATTACTATTTCTCATTATACGATCTCCAAGTCCCCCTTTATCCCTTTTTTAAAATTGTTCCACTGAGAATATATTTTTTCCCCACTCAAATTGAATTTCCTTTCTGACTCCCCACCATGAAGTCATAGAGTTCCAGGTTCCTAGTGATCGCTCAGAAATTCTCAGGGAAAACAAAATGTGTGAGTTCAGTAAGATTTATTTATTGGGGGGAGGGAGGAATACCTTCATATTTTCCATCCATTCCATATGCATCAATCAAAGTCTTAGACCAGGATCCCCGCGTGCACACACACACACTCAGTTAGTGTGGTAGGGCATAAGAAGGCAACTGAATACATTCTGTTGATCTAAATTCATAATGTTTTCTGAATAAAATAAAATTTGAATTAGCAGGCTTTTTGAACCACAGCTTTCATTTCATTGGTCTTGGTCTTCTCTATGAAGCGCAACCAAGATCTTCTTGTTTTTGGTTTTGAGTTGCCATTATTTTAAATTTTATTTTTCAATTACGGTTTACATTTATTATTATTTTGGATCAGTTTTAGAGGAAAGCATAGTGAACTGACATTCTTACTCTATGACAACTTACCATCTAACATGGAAAGCCAGAAAGAGCATATCAGTGGCTGATACATTGAGCCTCCTTGGGCACATATGATAGCTGAGCTTCCTACCTGGTGTTGTATGTTTAAAAATGCCCTCCTACCATTTCTCAGCAGACACTATTTTGGCCTTGTGAATATTCCCAGCTTTTGACAACTAGAAGAAGCAGGTCCCACTCCCAGGAAAGCACTGGACTGCCACACTCACTCTTCTTCAGGTTTCATCATCTGACAGACCTTGTAACTGACCACAGTTTTCAAATCCCAAACCAGGAGACCAACAACATCTTCTTTTTTCATACATACAAGAATACAGGGGTGCCCTAATCAGTTTGGCTCAGTGGATAGAGCACTGGCCTGTGGACTGAGGGGCTTGGGGTTCGATTCCAATCAGGGGCATGTGCCTTGGTTGTGGGCTCATCCCCAGTGGGGGGGGGGGGGGGGTGTGCAGGAGGCGGCTGATCGATGTTTTTCTTTCTCATTGATGTTTCTAACTCTCCCTCTCCCTTGCTCTCTGTAAAAAATCAATAAAATATATATATATTTTTTAAAAAGAATACAGGGGCATTGGAATTTCTAGGACATTTGTATGACTGACATGATGACATTAGGAAATCAAGGCATTTTCTGGAAAATTTTAGAGTTATGGTTACTGTAGAGTGTATAGTTTTTATATCACATTCTAACTGAGAAGTAAAACAAAATAACATGAAAGAAAAAAAATGCCTTATCAAGAAAGATTAAGAGCTGATTGTAACCTTCGGGAGGGCTGAGCTATTCCTGTTTCCCACCATAAGCATGTCTAGGGCCTAGTACAGTTCTGAGCACAGTCCAGAAACTCAATTAGTATTTATTGAAAAGAAAAAAAGAGTTGCAGATACCACTATAGCCACAGGTACAATCTCAAAAAGACGGAAGCCTGCAGAGGACATAAGAGTAGATGCCCATAATTTCCAAGGGCATAGGTGGTAAAGCTTGAGTCTTCTGTTGTTTTGCCCCCTACAATGAATGGTATCAAATAGGATACACGTTTTCTAGGAATCCTCTTTCTAGGAATCTTCTTTTATGGACCCACTAGCCAACGTATAACTTAGTCTAACGAGAAGGTTCTGTCAGTTCTCACTCCCATTTCTAGGCAAGTATTCTTGGGAGGGGTAGCACACTGAAACTTCTAACTCCCACACATCATCATCTTATCAGAAAGCCCTCACACACTTCTGCATGACTTAGTTCCAGCCTCCTGCAGGTAGTTAATGCTGATCACAAACTTCCCATGTGCCAGCAACCACTCTAAAAATCTAAACATAAGATAATTCCTAGAATGCTCTTAGGGTGTAATTAGCAGTTGCTCCACTGCAAAATGGGTACGAGGCTCAGAAACCTGTAAGGGAATGTCTACTGTGAGCCAACCATTAACTGTGATAAAACAAAAGTGAATGATACATGGCATTCTCCATTCAAGGCATTCTTATTTTATTAGGGAAGATAAACATATATTTTCCTCACATAGTTCATGAAAGTGGTATTTATATTTATCTCCAACTTGTCATGAAAAATATAAATGATGCATGTGAGTGGCTAGCGAGAATTAATTTCTTAATAATTAATTAATAAAATGATTATAATCACCAATATGTTTATTATTCTTTCCATGAACATAATAAATTACCTACTAATGAATTTGAGCAGCCGCCATTAGGAAGATGCATTTGAAATGACTGGGTAAAGATGAATAGGTACTGCCCTAATCCTGATTCCTAATCCTGATAGCTGGAACAGTGATTATCAGAGTAAAATGGAATTTCTTATAAAACCTTGACCTCCACCTCAAAAACATGGACACATCCTCTTCCTATTGACCAGGACAAGCACAATATTCCTCAGCGGAAGATGAATTATGCCATTTGGATCATTGATCATACAGCGATTTGTTGTCAGCTTGACTTTTAAGATTTGCCAGGTATTAGAAGAGCTTATTTATAGAAAGCAGATGGCTTTTTGTCATTTAATTTGCTGAAATTTACTTAGTACCAGGAAGAGAGAAATCAAGCTGGCTCCATGATAAAAGCTTTCTAAGTACATTAGCTCATTGAGTGGACAGCAGAAGGACAAATAGAACACGGCTTTTTAAAAACGAATTAGCCTTCTTTTATGTTTCAGAAGAGATAAGACCAAAGTGCTCAGCAGCGAATGATAACATGAGTAGAAGCAATTTCAGAATTTGCTTTATCAAAAGAGGAGTCCTCTCTCATCCCATTGACCGTAGTGCTGCCTTCCTATGCGGTGCCCTCACCAACTGCCTGGAAAGGATCAAGTTCAAAGAGCAGTGGCTCACTTTGAATCCTAGATCCATTCCATTTTGATTCTTAGATCTCTGCCTTGTTTACTTACTTTTTATTTTTGTTCTCAAACAGAACCTCTGTTCTTGCATGACAAAGCATCTTAGCTTTTCTGCAGTAGCACATATTCTGCATCCTTTCAAATGCTCTCTCTCTTTCTCTCTTTTCTTCCTCATTCTTATCTCAAAAACATGACCTGTATGATTGTATTTTACTAGAATGCCCTTTTCTTTTCCTTTGTGGTGATCCCACTCATTCTTCACGTCTCAGGTTAAACATCTTGCTTCATGGAAGTCTTTCTGAAAATGCTGAATCACCAGTTGCCATCCATCAAAATACAAATTAGGCAGCAAGCACATGTCCATAGCAATGTGTTTTAGGTTAATTTTTCTCCCCCACTCAACTTTTAAGAGAACACAATAATGTTCATTTTACTCAATACTTTATCCTAGGGCTTCCTATTATGACTGGTGCCTTGACAAATGTTTTCCCTCATAATGATGGAGTGTTTGACTGATCTCAGATCCAGCAGCAAAAAGCCCTAAAGGAATGGTGATTTCATAGTACTCTGAGTTGTGTTTTTTCCACTCCAGAATAATTTCTATCTATCTTCAAATTAGATGGAAGGTTTCTTTAGAGTCCCCAAAGTCTGGGATTAGTCACAAGAGGATTAGCACTTTAACAAGAATGATGATGCCTCCGTGGGTGGATGATTATAGTCTAGCCTATCACAAGAGGGCTCAAGAGTATACACAGGTTTCGCATCCTGAGATTTGCTAAGGTAAGGTGAACACCCCTTGTCAATCTTAATAAAGATCAAATTATAAGAAATAAAAGTAAGTACTATTTAATCCAGTAGGTAGCAAACCTATATCTGCATTATCTCCAGAGCCTGAGAATATAAATAATTGAAAGAGGATTCAGAGAAATTAACCGATCCAGAATATGGTAACGTATCATACCTGCCCACCAGCATCTTTCGTGATTCTCCCTCTTCACCCACGCCTAACACTCCTTTGGGCCTTTTTATTGCTCCTGTAATGAACTGACTGCTCCATTTTTCCTAACCTCCTTGGAAAATTTCCTTAGAAATTTTAACTATTGCCTAAAGGTCCAAAAAAAAAAAAAAATAATGAAATCTACCAATTACTTATTTAAAAAAGTATATAATCACTTCAAGCTTTTAAAGAAGGAATAAACTGAGCAGGAGAGGAAGTGAACTCAGCCTAAGTTCAGCTCCTGATGTGCATCTAGTCTTTATGAATTTTGTGTAAACATGGGTGTGTACACCTCATTGACCTCTAGGTCATGGTGTGAGTGAACTTTCAGATACCTCATATCCCTAGTCAATAAAAAATAGATCATAAACATAGAACCCCAATTTAATTCCCATTACTGTAAGTGAAGGTGAGCTCTCTCTATGCTGCAATTGCATTTAGGGGTCAGCAAATCACCACCCACAAGACAAATCTACAGGCAGCAGTTTGTTTGTTTTAAATAAAGTTTTATTATAACACAGTAATGGCCATCCATGTATGTATTGTCTACGGCTATATTCACTGCAAAGTCAAAGTCCCATGGTGAGAAAGACTCCATGATATAAGTCCTAAACAACCTGGCCCTTTATAGAAAACGTTTGCTGACCCCTGCAACTTAATAAGGTCCTTTTAGATACTTTAAATATTAGAGTAGATATTGGGACTATACTTCATAAAACTGAAGATTGGTCAAATATTAATTTTTTAAATATATTTTTATTGATTTCAGAGAGGAAAGGAGAGGGAAAGAGAGATAGAAACATCAATGATGAGAGAGAAACATTTATTGGCTGCCTCCTGCACATCCCATACTAGGGACCGAGCGTGCAATCCGGGCATGTACCCTGACCAGGAATCGAACCATAACCTCCTGGCTCATAGGTTGACACTAAACTATTGTACTTAGTCATAATGGCCAGGAAATTTTTATTATTGATTTTAATCCACGAGGAAGTCCCTTGCCTATACATCACTATCTAATCCTCCTCCCTGAGAGATATTTGTGGTCTTCACAGCTTTTAGCTTTCCTCAGCTCAGTCTTATATTTTCTAATTTTATGCCAAGTCAATACCTTATATTACTAGAAGTCTGACCTTTAATCACAGGAATCATAGTAGCGAAATGATGGCAAAAAAAAGTGAGAAAAAATGCAAAAAGGTGTTGTTTTTAATGCGGTGGTGTGTAACAGATTTAGTTCATGTGACCCAGAGAGAGCCACATCCGTTTCTAAACAAAACGTTAAACAGCATATGACTTTGGCACCACCATTTGAGATTGGTAGTACGCACACACACAAACGCAAGCAGTGAATTACAACGAAGTATACCTTTGGCAAATTGCTACTCTGTCTCTGGGGAGGAAGATGGGAACAGTGACCTCAGCCTGCACTATTCTCTGTAGAATTTGGGGTCTTGACCTCCAAGTGGAAGTTCTCACGGGTCCACTAATTTAGGGTGAGATGGAGAAGAAAGACAGAGAAGAGTTTCAGCGGACAGAGAGGACTTTCATGGAAGAACATTTCAAACCTTAGTGCAGGAAACATGGAAGAGGGCAAGGATGACGAGCCGTTCACTCTAAACAGAAAGTCATGTCCAAAGTATCAGTTTTTAAATTGACTAATTACCGTAACAGCAACTAGCACACACAATAGGAACTTCATAAATATTCACTGGACAGAGGAGAACATAAAATAGGCGGCTATAAGTATACACAGCAATAAAATGCCCGATCAACTTGATGATGATGGGAATTTATTAAAATGGAGGCGAATAAAGAAAGGCTTTGTCAATGCTGTATGTCTGACAGTAATTTTGTTGTGGTTTGTCTGTTTCCCCTAGCCCTTGGTATGGATGTGCACAAAGAAAAAAGCATACATGCAAACTCATACATTTGCGTGGCTGTCGGGGTCATTCCCCACACCAACCCTCATGATGTCCGAGTCCTCATCTCAGGAACCTGTGAATACGTTACCTTTCTTTGCAAAAGAACTTGGCAGAATTAATGTAGCCTAAGAACCTGAGATGGGGACAGTCTTTCAAGTTGCTGAGGTGAGCCCAGTCTAATCACATGACTTCTTGAAAGTGCAGGACTTGCCCAGTTGTAGTCAGAGGATGTTCTGACTATAGCACGAAGGTTCAGTAAGGTGCAATGTCACTGGCTTTGAAGGTGGAGCAAGGAGGCTGTGAGCCTAGGAATGTGGGTGGCCTCAGAAGTGGGAAAAGACAAGGAAATGGATTATCCTCCTGAGCTTCCAGTAGGAACACAGCCACCTATAAAACTGCAGGACGATAAATTTGTTTTAAGCTGCCAAGATGGTAGTAATTTGTTACAACAGCAGCAATAGGAAACCAATACAATTAGCCAGCATTTAAACACTGCATGCTTTATATACAGGCATAGAAGTCCCATCTCTTTTGAAAAATGTAAATGTCTGATAACCCTCTAGCCATATCCCTGCATGGAAACAATTACATGGAGTTGAGTCTTTTTAAGCAGGTGGATAAGCACTACAGCCATCAGCCACTCTCTTCAAAAATTATTCCCAGCAGCCTCATACATGAATGGAACCTGCACGATCCCTGTGGAATTTGAGTCAGAATCCTATCTGGCCATCATTTAAGTATTTAGCTTAGATGTATGAATAGGGCAACTGTGTCATTTACAACGCTATGAAGACATGTTTGGAGGAATGAAATGGGACCAAGGATACGAGATACTGGAGGTGGATGCCAAAAGGTGTGACATGGGGTACATGGCCACTCACGATGTTTACCAAGATAGGTTTTATTAGTTCTACCAGCCAACACCATCTCAAACATGATCTCCTTTGTACAATGAGCCACATTGAAATAAAGTTTAAAAATTTGTGGGACAGACCGTGACATGTCCTGACTGAATTTCATCAAATATGCCCTTCCATCTTCATTCAAGACTGACATGAATAATCAGTGCTACATGTCTTTTCTGGTTAGCAACAGCATGTCACCTGAGTCTCAGCCTCAGTTCTTCCTCTTTCCTCACTTACCAATGAGTTCAAGTCTCAGATGATAGGATCAAATAAAATGCATGCATCCTACTAACTTCTTTACTGGTCTTATTGTATTCCGTTCATCTTTGTATGTATTTATTCATAAATACAGGTTGTCCCTAAAATGTTTACATACTTTTTTTTCCTGACCGCTCAATGGATGTTTCTTTCTTTTTAGATTTAACCCATTGGAATGAAGAGTTATTCAAAGTGTGTATACATTTTCAGGGATATCCTATATTTATTAAACATCTGATATATGCTAGGCATTACATAAGGCACTTGTGACATCATTATGAATAAAGAAATGCAGATCATTCTATCCTGAAGCTTAAGGTAGAATTCTTCACAGTTGCAATGCGAAGCTTAAGGTAAGAATTCTTCACAGTTGCAATGCTCATCTTCCTTCTTTATAAGCATAATGCTCATCACAGTGGCTGAGATATGAAGTGTCTAGTCAATATTTAATGAAAGTAAGAGGAAAAAATAGTGAGAGTACAGACGGAAAGGGAAGAGAGAGGAAGAAAGAAGGAAAAAAAAACAACAGGTTGAAAATAGGAAGAAATATAGTCCGGGTGGAGGAAAAAAAAGTCAGGGGAAAAAAGGAAAAATGAGTTTTCTGTATACCAACTTCTCCCAAACAAAATCTGGGCTGGCGCTGACCCTGAGAAAAGAGAATAAGCAAGTTTCTACAGAATATGCATCTTGACAGAAATGCATTGTTATTTAATGTAGAATATGAAAGAGTCGGCGATGCCATGTTTTACAAACTCTCTCACTGAATTATTCTAACAGCGAAGGGGACTGAATGGGAATGTCCAGAGGCTTCAACCAACGCGAAGAGTAAAATTTCTTTTAAGTCCCTGGATTTACTTGAAAAACTCATGAAAATTTTATTTCTACTCATAACGCAGCCATGTTAGTTTAAACATAGACATACACACATTAGTTTTCTGTCAAATCTGCTAGTGAAATGTATACTCTACATTTCAGCCATTGTTCCTGCACTGTTGCCCCCTCCCCCCCTCACCCTCCCGGTACACTACCACCTACTCTGAAGTTCTAGGCACCTGCCAGTGTGCGAGGCAATAGACTGGAGAGCTGCCTGGTCCTGAGGGCTCTGAGAGTGATGCCCACGGTGATTGTCACTAGAAACAGCACATGGGAGCCCTTGCCACTGACCAAATACCAGGGGGAGTCATCACATCATGAATAACCTGTTCTTTATTTATTTATTATTTTTTAAGTATTTTATTGATTTTTCACAGAGAGGAAGGGAGAGGGATAGAGAGTTAGAAACATCGATGAGAGAGAAACATTGACCAGCTGCCTCCTGCACACCCCCCACTAGGGATGCACCCACAATCAATGTACATGCCCTTGACCGGAATCGAACCTGGGACCTTTCAGTCCACAGACCGATGCTCTATCCACTGTACCAAACCTGTTTCGGCAACCTGTTCTTACTTTACATGCCTGGAGTCCTTTCCTCATTTGAAGGCAGCAATTACTATTGAAGAAGCTCCATTTTCACCATTTCTGAATCGCTTAATAATATGTATTTCCCTTTTAATATCCTTTAGCAGAGACTAAAGTGCCTCTCACGTAATTTCATTAACCCGCCCAACATTTCCTTTTTAAAGATGGGCTTTTTCATCCCGTAAGTAACCTTGTTTGATGCTGTTAATATCTAATGTCAAATGTTGCTCTGGCTTAAGTAATAGCAATGTTTATAATTGGGTGGCAGTTAGAGTCTGAGCTTTAAATGCAGAGAATATTTTGCTATCAAAGAGGGTGAGCTTTAAAATAATTAAGTGGTGGGAATATAGATAGATATAGATATAGATACAGATGTAGATATAGGTATGGGTATGGATATAGACATATCACAGAGATAGATATTTCTTTTTAAATCAATGGACTTTTATAGATAATGGCAGAATTTCCATTTATGTGAAATGAATAGTTCTTGATGTAATAGTTTAAATAGATACTACTAGGTATCTAAGCATGCAAACATGTATAAATATAAATGATGATGTTTCAAGTCACTGGGTTATGTAAAAAGCTGACATTATGTTGCTCAATGGAATGTCTGATACATGAGGGCACGTCACAAATGCCACTTTTTGTGGGATTAATGAAAAGTTTTCCAACATACTTGAGAACTGTTTTCCAAAAGACTTGGGAACCACTCATTCCCATTATTCCAATAATTCAGCCTGAAAGTTGCTCTCTTTCTGTCAAGAGGAGAGGGTGGTTTATGAAGCCACCCCACAGAGAGAAGGCATTAGTAGCAGGCACTTCCCTGTGAGTGGAATGAAATAGAGCATGTCCCTGACCTGCTAAAAGTGCTTGAACAAGCAAATACAAGAGGACACATATAGAATAATAAAACTGGCATGTCATTTTTTTGTTTCCTTTAAAATAGGTGCAGCATGTTATTAGCATCTCCGTCTGAAATTAATATGATAATTATCAGCTTTTACATTAACAAGTGCAGGATCCAACATAAATCAATTCACGTAGCTAATGTTTATTAAGCAACTATATTGTTTTAGGGGCTGATGTTGGCAGGGACCAGGAATCAGGGGAGGGCAGATGGGGGGGGAACAGGCCTGCAAGGGAGGGCAGTTAAGGGCAATTGGGCCGGCCAGGGAACAGTTAGGCATCGATCAGACTGGCAGGGGAGTGATTAGTGGGTGATCAGGCTGGCAGGCAGAAGTGGTTAGGGGCAGTTAGGGGTGACCGGGCCAGCAGAGGAGGGCAGCAATGATCGAGACAAAAATAATCTCACCTTTTCTTATGGTGCTTACTTAGAAGATTATTTGGCATAATATGAATAAAAAAGATCAGGTAGCAGTGATCATGTGTTTTTTGCTTTGTTTTGTTTTGTTTTTACCAAAGAGGTATGAAGGAAAATGAAGCATGATAAAGAACTAGAGTATGTTACTAAAACAGATTCTTCTCTGCAGATCTGTCCGGGAAGGGTGGCAGTTGAGTATTACAACTAAAGAAAGGGAGCTTGGGTATTTATCTCTAGGCAGGAGGATCCATAAACTTGTCCTATCCAGTGAGTAGCAAGAATAACAGAAAGGTGTGAATAAGAACCGATGTGATAAGTGAGACATCCAGAAATAGGCAGACCACAGGCCACATGGATTCCTGCAGGCCTGGTGAGGAGTTGTGGGTGAGGAATGGTATGAAAATTCTTTAGAGTGACTTGAGCAACATTTCTTGACCTTATTTATGACTGAAAAGAGATCACTCTGATTACTGTGTCAGAAAAACAAACAAACACTAAACAGAACCAAGGGAAGAAATAGGAGGCAGGAGAGAAGATAAGAGAAACATGATGGGGCTAGAAAATGGGAAAAGACGCTTTGTTGAGAGTTGTGTTTATGTTGTGAAGGGGTAAGGTTTGAGTTATGTTTTAAAGGTAAAAGCAACACAGTTGCTGATGCCTTGGAACGGAAGAGTGAGAAGAGTGGAAACTAGAATGACATGGGTATTTGATTTAAATAGCTGTGCAGATATTGATGACATTTACTGAGATGAGAACGTGGGGGGAGGTGATTAATTTGGGGGAGTCAAGAATCAAGAGTTGTGTTCAATGTGAGAGGCCAATCAGCCATCCCTGTGGAGATGGGGAATCATTAATTGGAGAGTGAGTCTGGAGGGAGTGTGAGAGGTCAAAGGTAGAGATACATATCTCCCTATTGTCAATGAATGGCTCATATTTACAGTGGGTTTGGATGACAAGTGTTCTGAACTGAAGGTTTATTTAGAGCAGAGAGACAAAGATTGATCCCTGGCTCATTCCACCACTCAGACATCAGGAATGGCTGTTATTACAGAACAGGAGTTATTATAGTTTTACTGCTCTGGCAGGGATCCAGCTCATCAAGCTCTTTGTCTTCATTAATAATCATCTTTTCCAAGATTTCAGGGAAAGGCTTAATTAGAAGCATTGAAATTGATCAAAATTTCATATCATTGGCTAAAATTTCAGAGATGGAGAGAGGCTTACAGTTGCTATGGTGCACCTAATATATGGGACTCATCTACACCACTATCCCATTTGTTCCCTGCACCATTTATACAGCATAACCTGCAAAGTCTCTTCTGACCGGTTGAGCAACACTTGAGATAGGAGTTATAATCTCTATTTCTTAACATTTTCTTTGCCATCGCCGATACAAACAACAGGAAGAAATCTTGCATTACTTTTGTTCCACAACTGAGATTCCAGATGCTAAGACTGATTCTGATATCACAAAATCATTATTTTACTCTCCTAGCTTTGATTGTGTCCTGACTATGGAAAGATATAGGACTTAAGTGTTTTCTTTGCCACCAGTTAACTAAACATTAAACTAAAGGGATGCTAGGTTGCTTTAAGAGAAGAATAGAATGAAGTTCAAATAAGGTGACCATATGTTACTTTCTTCTGCTGATTATACCAGACCTGATACGCTGTAGTGCTATTATATTTAACCAGTATTTTTGGAGGGTCTAATATGTGTCTGGGGCTGGGGGGTAGGGAAAAGGATATAGTCCCAACTCTGAAGGGGCTCAGAGTCCAATAGATAATAGAGATAAGAAATTGCCACAGTATATCAAATGCTCTTGTTATGTGGCATACAGAAACTGTGGACAGAGGGTAGAGAGTGTATAGGCCCAATTCAGTTCCTGCCCTTTCTCCCCAGAATATATTATACTCCTGGTCACATGGTATTAAGGAGCAAACAGAAAAATCCTGAGATGGGAATGGCTGCCATACTTCCCAAGGTAGTCTGCTTTATGCTAGTTTTTGTCAACCAAGAATACGTGTAGAGGCTAATAAAAAATATAACAATGGACATATTAACAGTTAGCATTTGGAGCATTTACTCTGTGCCAGGTAAATTATTGAATTTCACTATATTTACAACTCTATGGCAAGTTTCAGAGTTTGGAATCTTTCTTTCAATGAAGCAGTGGATATGCACAGAGGTGAGTTGTTTTCCTAAGGTTAAGAGGTGGGACGCCAAGTCAGTCTGTCCCACATCAGAGCCTAACTTACGCTCAACCCTGACCTCTAACAAGAGGGTGAGGATGTAGGAACTTTAGCTTATAGGGAACCAATAAATTAAGTCACATCTACTCATCTTCAGGTTTAATATCCTGAGAGCATCTGAGCTGGTGAGGATCTCATAGTGAGAATATTTAAATGCTTACAATAAAACCAAGTGTGTTATCCAACACCAGACATTTTATGTGACTCAAGATCGTGAAGCAAGAAATAAAATATCAGAGTTCTGAGGCTGAACTGATCTAATAAGAGATATGCATTGATTTTAAAAAAATAAAAATCTCCTCTGTCAACAGGTAGTAAGCAAACTAAATGACCAGAACTGTTGTTCGATGGTGTGCCATCTCCCACAATCATGGCTGACCCAAATTAACAGGTTTCATTGTATAAAATCTAAGTGTTTAAGAAATAGAAAATGTATAATTCTATCTCAAGTTCTAGAAAGCTTCACCTGAAATAAAAACTAACTATAAAAATGACTTTAATACTTCTGGCCACGCTATGAGCTAGAGCTACCCTTTGAAGAATACATCAGTAGACTTAGATATTCTCCAAGAAAAAAAATGTTAAAAATTATTTGATACAAATTTTAATAAGCCTAATGGTCCAACCAATTGGAAGTTACATAAAGTCTTTGGGAAGATCTGGGTTTTTTTTTTTTTCACCTGTAATACAAGAATAATAATGCCTACCTTGCAGAAATATCATAAGGACTGAGTTCATTCATACACAACCTCATCCACAGTTTCCAGCATATAATACAAACGAAATGTTTTCATGTTATAGATGTAAAGGAATAACAGAGCATATACTGACAGTTTTCAAGGCGGAGCAATGAAAGAATAGTGTACCTATCGGCACAGGCCTGCCATGAATTTTGTTAGCTTGTTTTTAAAGAAATTTCTTATTTTTATAAAGGTGTCATAGAAAATTATATTAAAATGTATCAAATATAGAAATAGGAAGAAAATGACTGATCACACAAAAGCAACGGCAGCGGATTTTAGGATGCAATGACCTCTTTACCCTGTTCAGAGAATTTTGGTTATTCCTGGCCTGCTGGGTGCTGTAAACTTGGCTCCCTTGAACAGTTCAGATGTTTCTGTGTCAGACCAAACTAGACTCGACTGATATGGAAAATAGCCTGCGTTTTTCTGAAGCCAAAAATTATAGGCATGCATTTGATTTAGTTTTGTAAGTTCAAGGAACCTAACGACCATACATAAATAACCCATGAAAACCGAGTTCTTGGCATATACAGAGTTTTGCTTTTCATACGGGGCTAAGGGACACACATAAAGTGGGGGTAGAGGAAGCAGTCCCTTTTTGTAAGCAATCCCTTTTTGTCCAGACTGGCTGTTTGGGAGACTCTGTTTAAAGGTGGGAGATGTCCAGGGACCTATTATTTTATTAAAAATACATTTTATTGCTGAGATCAGTTTGGCTCAGTGGATAGAGTGTTGGTCTACAGACTGAAAGTTCCCAGGTTTGATTCCGGTCAAGGGCATGTACCTTGGTTTCAGGCACATCCCCAGTGGGGGGGTGTGCAGGAGGCAGCTGATCAATGTTTCTCTCTCATCGATGTTTCTAACTCTCTATCTCTCTACCTTCCACTCTGTAATAAATCAATAAAATAAAAAAAAATTAAATTAAATAAAATGTTAACTCCCTGTCTTCTTTATAAAAAAAAAATACATTTTATTGATTTTTTACAGAGAGGAAGGGAGAGGGATAAAGAGTTAGAAACATCAATGAGAGAGAAACATTGATCATCTGCCTCCTGCACACCCCCCACAGGGGATGTGCCTGCAACTAATGTACATGCCCTTGACCGGAATCCAACAGCAAACCAAGGCTCTATCCACTGGGCCAAACCGGTTTCGGCTAGGGACCTATTATTAACTCAAGATTTTCTCTAATAATTATAGAAAGTCCTTTAGTTTCTTTTTTTTAAATATATTTTTTTATTGATTTTAGAAAGAGAAGAAGGAAAAGGGATAGAGAGAAAGGAACATCAATCAGAGAGAAACATCGATTGGCTGTCTCCTGCACACCCCCTACTGGGGATCAAGCCCACAACCCGGGCATGTGCCCTGACTGGTAATCAAACCAAGGACCTCTTGTTTCATAGGTTGATGCTCAACCACTGAGCCACACCAGTCAGGTAAAAGTTCTTTACTTTCCATCTTTTGTATCTCTTTAACATCCCAGAATAGGTGCTTCGCAATTAGAATCCTGTGTTAGTTATCTGCATTCATAACATGAAATGGTTCAAGGGCAGACAGGAAACTCTGTCCACACTCCTTTACATCGCATGTTACTGCGGTGCTAATTTCTCCATCATCAAAACAAGTTAACACTATCTCTAGATCTCTCCACCGCTCTACGATTCGCATGCCCGAACACTGATGTCATGTATATTTTATTAAAACCTTGCCAAGGATCAGCAAAGATAACCGCTCCTACCTCCAGAATTTTTTATTCATGTTTATCCACAATGGGTGAAAGCAGCATGCAAAATAAATGAAGGATGATACCACAAAGGTCTTTAGAGAGATATTAGGAGAGAATCAGCAGAGAGGGCTTATGAAAGTTGTATGAGCCATATATTATCCATGCAGATGCTACGAGGGTCAGAACATTTAGTATGTCATGCTCCACGCCAGTCCCAAATAATATACTGGGCGCATAATGAAGTGTTAACTTGGAATGGGAAAGTAAATTCCGCCTTTTTTTATTTTTAATGTATTTGTCTTTTATTACTATTTTATTATTATTATTATTATTATTCACCCACGGATATTTTTCCATTTATTTTTAGAGTGAGTGGAAGGGAGAGGGAAAGACAGAGAGAAAAATCCATGTGAGAGAAAGACATCAATTGGTTTCTTCCTGGACAGACCCTGACCAGGGCCCAACTCAGGGAGAAGCCTGCAACCGAGATACATGCCCTTGACCAGAATCAAACCCGGAACTCTTCGATCTGCAAGCCAGCACACTATGCAGTGAGCCATACCGGCTAGGGCGATGTATTTGTCTTTAAACATGTTGTTCACATGAGAAGTCCCTGCATTTTCCCACAATGGTGTGAAGCCAGCCCTTGGTACGGAAATGTCAGACCTCTCTGCTCTATGACAATGTGTGTGCACCAGCTTTGTTTTCTTAGCTTGAGTGGGGCTCGATTTCCTAATGCCATTCACAGTCCTTTTGTCTCAACGTTGCTAATGAATATTGAAACCGAATACAGTAAATAAAGTGCCCGAGACAAGGGCAAGAGGTTAAAACAGTCGCCTATTTATAAATGCTCATAAAATATGCCTTTGAGCCCAGGAGTCACCCGGTGAAATGGAAGATGAAGGGGACCCCTTCATAAGTAAGAGGCATTTGTTTTGCTAATTAGCTCGGGTCAGCCGGGGCTGAGGGGAAAATGCATGGTGACATTTCAGACACGGCAGTGGAGATGCGATTCGTGAACAGAGGTTAGCAAAATCTATAAGGGGACAGACACGCATTCATTTTATTATTATATTCTTATGTCTTTGTCCCTTCGTGAATGTAAAAAATATGGTTGTGTAGAAACAGAAGGTCAGGGCTGGAAAGAAATTAGACATAATTTAGTCCAATCTCTTCATTTTTAAAGATGAGGATGCTGCAGTCCGAAGGGGTCAAGGGATTTGCGGAAGCTCACATAACTCATGAGAGTGGGAGTGAGGGAAGAGACCCCCTGCCTCCCAGGCCATCCCTCCCATCTTATTCTATTCTCTGAACTGAATGACACCCAAATCAAGCACACATTCCAAGAAAACTTCAGAAATGATACCCTGAACATTGTACTGACCCCACTACAGATGACTGAGGAATGGTTTCAAATGCCTCAACCATTTCCAGACTGGATTCTAGTCACCAAATAGATGACTTTGTTGTTATTCAAAGTAGCATTTGAGCTCAGATAAGAACAACTAATTGATTTACAAGTGACTTGAAGTCCAGAACTTAATTTGTAAGCAACTCAGGGACTTAAAATATCCCATGAGAACTACTGACTGGTGGAATCCCATAAAATCATCATAAAAGGCAACCATTCCTCCTGAAGATAGACCAATAGATTAGTTTTCTTCTTCAATGGAGGCTCGGCTCTAGTGGCATTCTCTTTGATGAATGTGTGCATTATAGTCAATCCATTGGCCACTTCCTCTGCAGATTCTCTTCAGAGAAAGATTACACCCAGGGATGCTTCACCAGTTAGCTCTCCATAAGACATATCTAGGCAACCAGTTGGACAATGGAAGACTAATTAACACTGATCAGCAGATGTGCCTGCTGAGAAAAATTTTATGACTTAGTTCCTGGCAAAAAAATAAATAAATAAAAAAAATTCATTTGTGACTCCTTACAGAATATCTGGATAGGATTTAAAGCCTATCCCTAAGGCCCTCTTCCCATATTGCAACATCAACGCATCAGTCTCGGGAGTTAGATGAAAGAAACCTGATGAGGGCCACGTGAACGTTTATGTCGAGCTTAAATAAAACATGAAACTCACATCTTGAAAAGACTCTGTGAGTTGAGCACGGCAGCATCCACGCTGTTCAAGAATTATTCATGAAGCTCCCGCGCTTCTCCAGGGTTTAGTTGTTTATATCTGATTTTACTTAAACTTCTTCCTTGCCATGATTGTTTTCAGATATTTTGCCTACCCGGATAGGAAGTGTGCAATAACAGGAAGAAACAGTTTGAGCACCTAATGATAAACTAAATGCCTTAATTGCTTGCCGGTTTTCCTTCCTGACTGCTAACTGTGTCAGTGTGTCAGGATGGGGGGTGGGTGTTGGTGGGAGGCAAGGGAAAGGTTTACATTTAGAAAAAAGCAGTCTAAGCAGAAACATCTTACTTAGGACAGTGAAGGCTGATGATCTCCTGAGTTCAGAGACCAGTCAAGTCTGTTCTTTTCTAGTGATTTTGTGACACATTCCAAGGAGTTCGCTTTAAGAAAAGATCCACATTGCCAAAACCGGTTTGGCTCAGTGGATAGAGCATCAGCCTGTGGACTGAAATGTCCCAGGTTTGATTCCGGTCAAGGGCATGTACCTTGGTTGCGGGCACATCCCCAGTAGGGGTTGTGCAAGAGGCAGCTGATCAATGATTCTCTCTCATCAATGTTTCTAACTCTCTATCCCTCTCTCCTCTTCTCTGTAAAAAAAAAAATCAATAAAATATATCTTTAAAAAAAGAAAAAGAAAAAAAAAAGACCCACAGAACAGACACCCACTGACTAAGGTTCATTGACATCCATTCTCTGCCCATTTGTGGAAGGGAAAGCCTCTTTTTCCTTGGATTCTTCTCCCTGATACTCAAAAGGTTCCCAGTCTCCAAGCACAGGGTGAATGTGATAACTGACCCACAACAACAGCCTTCAGCTCTGACGTGGCTCAGCCCCACCTGGTCTCTGAGACTTACGTGTGGAGCAAGCCCTTGTTCCCCAGTCAACAGCATTCCTCTCTCTCCAGGAATTCTGAGTCCCAATTTGCTGAGTCAGAAACCAAGAACCCCTCAGGGACAATGGAGGGCTATTTCTAGTTCTTTAGTGGTTCATAGTTTACAAAGCACTTCCACACATTTTCTCATCTATAACAATAAAAGTGTAATATGTTAATTAGACCGGATGGCGGTCCAAAACGACCTTTCGGACAAAGCTGGGACTGCGAGGGCTGAGCCCCTTCTACGAATTTTGTGCACTGGGCCTCTAGTTTGATAATAAGGAACATTTCATTTTGCTGAAAGCATATGTTAGATGGACGAGGGGCTGTGGCAGATGTGACATTTATGGAATTTCACACAGGGCAGGAATTAGCATGGAGAAGCCGAGGCTGTTCAAGGGTGTAAGAGTCGAAGTCCATAATCAGGGACAGGGTGTCATTTGTATTTATATGCAAGCAGAGCTGAGAAGAACATTCGGCAACATTCTTTCTCCCCCTCTCTCCGTTTTTTAATGTTGGAATGCACGTTTAGCTCTGGTGATGTCAGAATTTGTGCGAATTTAAAAGAAAGAAACTGTTTTGACTCACACGATACGTTAGTTAATAATAAAAAAGAGAGAGAAAACTAGAATACCGCGCTTATACATGTAAAATAATCCTTTCAGTTGGAGCTTTTTATTCAGTTTAGAATTAAAGTGTTTAATGCAGAGAACAGACTAAAGTGAGTTTTGTGATTAAACGTGGATTATGGTATTTATGTTTTGCAATGACATGTAGCTCCCCCCCATGCCACTAAATTATTTTTATCACGTTTCATACCCAATTTCTATATTACAGTGTTAAGGCTTTTTATAAAGAAAACAGCTGCATTTTTCCAAAACCACAGAAAGTACACTTAGAAGATTTTGTTTTTTCAGGAACAAAGTGACAAATTCCTCTCTCTAGGCCTTAAATTTATATGCCCTTTATAGCTTTTATATGAAAGTACTTATTCTATGAAGTAAAAAGCATTCAAGGACATTTTTTTATGAGAAAATCTGATGTTGAATATTGTTTAGATCATTTTGTTAAATACACATTTTGGTGGAATAAAGGACACATTCAGAAAATGTGCACAGCTCACAAATGGTATCAAGTCAATTAGTCCTTGAGAAGAAAATACACTTGTTTAATCACAATGCAGATCAAATCTGAACGTGACTAGCACCCCAAAAGCTTCCTGTACACACCATCCCAGTCATCATGGCCCCTAAAAGAAGCTGTACCTATGTCATTGCTGGGGGAAGAAATATTAACCATGCTCTGTTAATGGTGATTACCCCAATGACTAAGGATTAGGGAAAGCACATTCTAACCCGGCTGAGAGTTGTAGGCCCTGAGACATGGGAGTATCTGAGAACTGCCTATTATCATGGAAAGATTAACACCCTTCTTGCAGAAAAGAAGCAATGGAGGCCCAGATGCTTCTGCTCTTTGTGAATCCCCAGCCCACACTGCCTATAATCTGTAACCATTGTACCCATTTTTATTCCTTTTGCCTACTCCCCTGTATAATCTTCGTCCTTCTACACCATAAGCATCTGGCTTATAGAGGGTGCTGAGCAGATTTTCGTGGATGACCTGCTGCTCACCCATACTGCCGGCAGTACTGGAATAAACACTCGTGTATGATTCAACCCTGTCTCTGCTGAATTGGCTCAAGTAGTGACAGGCAGCCCAGACCCATTGGTTGTCCAGTTTCATCATCTCCACCTTCATTCCTTTTGCCTGTTTTAAAAATATATACCAACAGAGTTTACATTATGTATGCATTATGTTTGCATTTAGGTATTTTCCTGAATGTTATATTTGCGATATTCATCAATGCTGAGCAACAGCAGCCAGAGCCCCTCTAATCTTTCTAAGGGTTCATTCCCTCACATCTGTGTGCTATTGGTAGTCAAGAATACCGAAGGAACCCTCTGCAAATATCTGGAGTCCTATCTCAATATCTTTCTGATATTCTTTTTTTAAAATATTTTTATTGATTTCAGAGAGAAAAGGAAAGGGAGAGATAGAATTATCAATGATGAGAGAGAATCACTGATCAGCTGCCTCCTGCATGCCCCCTACTGGGGTTCAAGCTGGCAACCTGGACATATGCTCTTGACCCTTCAGTCAGCAGGCCAACGCTCTATCCACCTAGCCAAACCGAATATGACCTTTCTGATATTCTTTTTGGCTAATTCCAGCTGCCTAGATTGCCACTCCAGTCTCCTCAACTCTGGGAGCCTGGCAGGTTCCTCCTGAATGCTTCCTCCTTTCACTGAAACCTGGAAATTCCTCAAGAGGCAGTAAGCTTGGACTACTGTACGCTTCACCTTGGTTTCCACATCTTTGGGAGAACTGGCCTTCATCGTCTGTGTCTAGCTAAAACTGGAAGTCTCATATAGTTTTTCATGAATGCTGGACATTATGGGTAAAAACCACAGTTTTTAGAGAAATAACTTTTTCATCCAGAAAAGGATACAATACCCCTTCTTCTGGTCATGCACAAGACGAATCCATCTGTTGATTTAGGTTTGCATTTTATTTTTCTCAAGACTTCCTGTAGGTTCTGCACATCTGGATGTTTTTTCTCAGCCATTGCTATAATCTCGGAGTCTGTTGATGTGATCATCAAGAAAGAGAGACCCTGGCCGAAAATGGTTTGGCTCAGTGAATAGAGCATCAGCCTGCAGACTGATAGGTCCCAGGTTTGATTGCTGTCAAGGGCATGCACCTTGGTTGCGGGCACATCCCCAGCAGGAGGCAGCTGATAGATGTTTCTCTCTCATCAATGTTTCTAACTCTGCCTCACTTCCTCTCTGAAAAAATCAATAAAATATATTAAAGAGAGAGAGAGGAGAGAGAGAGAGAGAGAGAGAGAGAGAGAGAGAGAGAGAGAGAGAGAGAGAGAGAGAGAGAGATATCCTGGCCTAGAGCCGTGGTCAGCAAACTATAGCTCAGGAGCCACATGCAGCTCTTTGGCCCCTTGAGTGTGGCTCTTCCACAAAATACCATGGCCTGGGTGAGTCTACTTTGAAGAAGTGGTGTTAGAAGAAGTTTAAGTTTAAAAAAATGGGCTCTCCAAAGAAATGTCCATCGTGGTACTGTTGATATTTGGCTCTGTGGACGAATGAGTTTGCCAACCACTGGCCTGGAGGAACCCCGGGTTCCCTTTACTCTACAAGGAGGCAGGGGGTTGCTGGAGTGGAAAAGGGTGTGAGCGCTGAGAGCCACCTGCTGACAGGGGGAAGTCTGAGAGCACAGCCCTCTTCAAGAAACACTCCAGACCCGCAGGGCCCGAGGCTTCTATCTTTCCTGGTGGAAAGAATTGTTAGGGAAGAAAAGGAGTGTCCTTTCTGACTCTGGCTCCCAGGGATTCTTAATTGCTGTCAGCTCACCCTTGAACTTGGAAAATTCGTTAAACGTGAAGCTGCTCTTTTTCCTCGCACCCACATCTATAGTGATTTCCTTCCTTTTCCAGCTGCCTCGCCAAGGGTGACAACAGCCTGGAGTTGGTTCTCCCCTAGGATGAGCTCAGCGCTCTCTCAGCCTCAGTTCACGAGCTGTCTTCATATTCTCAGCACTCTGCGGGGACTCATCAGCACGCCTGTGTGGGTTATCCAGCATGTCCTCATTACTAAAGCAGGGACATTGGTTTCCTGCAATTCTTGACACCTGAAGAGGTGTCTATGCCAGGTAATTTTTAAATAAAATAAAAAAAAAAAAAACACCTCATCCAAGGATATTTTCCATTTATTTTGTTAGGGAGAGTAGAAGAGAGAGAGGGAAAGACAGAGAGAAACATCAATGAGTTGCCTCCTGCAGGAGCCTGGACCCAGGGCTCGGGCTGGGGAAGAGCCTACAAGGAAGGTATGTGCCTTTGACCAGAATCGAACCCAGGACCCTTCTATCCCCAGGCTGACCCTCTACCCACCGAGCCAAACTGGCTAGGGCTTTACTTTTTAATTTAAAAAAATTCCATTTTTTAAATTTTATGTTTAAATTATAATTTATATTCAATATCATTTTTGTATTAGTTTCAGGTATGTCCTAGAGGCCAGACGACTGTGCCTCAGTTTACAGAAAAGCATGGAGTGTACGCATTATGCTATCTCCCTCCAAGGGAAGCAGTTTTCATCTGAGTGACCACTGGAAGGCAGCCTGACTGTCTCCATCCAGTTAGCTAGTGAGTTAATTCATGGCTGAGTTTTAGGCTGTTCCACTTCAGGTTGCCCTATTCCTAGAATAAAGTCCTTTCAGGATTTAAAGTGAAAGCCTAGGTGCTTACCAGGGCTTCTGATCCCCAGCAAGTCCTCGAGTTCAATTGTTTATTTGTTTTGTTTTTTAACAAGTTCTTATTCAGTGGTTAGCAAACTCATTAGTCAACAGAACCAAATACCAATAGTACAACGATTGATATTTCTTTTGAGAGCCAATTTTTTTAAACATAAACTTCTAGCACCACTTCTTCAAAATAGACTCGCCCAGGCCTTGGTATTTTGTGGAAGAGCCACGCTCTAGGGGCCAAAGAGCTGCATGTGGCTTACTAGCTGTGATTTGCCGACCACTGTTCTTATTTATCTCAGAGAGGAAGGAAGAGATTAGAAACATCAATGATGAGAGAATCATTGATTGGCTGACTCTTGTACACCCTACACTGGGGATCCAGCCCCCAACCCGGGCACCTGCCTGACCAGGAATGGAACCACAACCCCCTGGTTCACGGGTCAACACAACCACTGAGCCATGCTCACAGTCAGTTCAATTGTTTTTCTTCCTCAGCATTGCAAGGTTGACAACTGTCTGCCAAGCTTTTCAACTTCTAAGCATCAGCTCTCTCTAAAATTTTCCACATTCTATTCCTTGAAATTTATGTGATAACAAGTGCCTTGTGGTCAAATTAAGCAAAATAACCTGGTTGCCTTGTTCTGTTTTGGTTTCCAGGGATCTTTGCTCCTCACACCCTTCGCAGCACATTTGCTTTGGAAGATGCTGCTTTGAGTTATCCTTTCAAAATGAAAATATTATTGCTTCACTTTTAGTGTAAAACTCACTACAATTCCCACTCACAATGGAAAGCAATGGCATTTTTATTAGGGCATCAGCCCATTTGTATTGTCCAAACTTGGACAAGAAATATATTTTCCCACCTATAGCCTGAACTCCGGATAGGATCGTGTTGTGAAATTGTGCACCTAAACATAAATGTGTTAACCAGTATCACCCTAATAAACTCAATAAGAAAATAAATAAATGAGCTCAACAATCAGGACAAAAAAAAAATTAGAGCTCTAATAAGACCTGCCATCATTGTGAAAGTTTATGTATAAATAATGCTTTTATTTTTTCACAAGAATCCTAAAAGCCGTGTAATACTTTTTTATTTTAATAATGAAAATACAACTATTAATTAAATATTAGGATTTGAACCCAAAACTATCACTCTCAGAATTTCAATGTGTGTTTTGTTTTGTTTTTTTTTGCAGCATCACTCTCTTCAGCAGAAGGTCAATATGCATACATGATAGGAAATGAATGCAACTTCATTTCCGAGATATGCATCCTGACACATATTCATAGACCTAAACACACATCCTATATAATAAAAGGCTAATATGCAAATCAACTGAACTCGGAATGATCAGTCCCTATGATGCACACTGACCACCAGCGGTCAGACACTCAATACAGGAGCTGCCCCCTGGTGGTCAGTGTGCTCCACAGGAGAGCACTGCTCAGCCAGAAGCTGGGCTCATGGCTGGCGAGTGCTGCAGTGGTGAAGGAACTGTGGGAGAGTGCTGGCTGGGCTGAGGGACCCCTGCCAAGTGCATGAATTTCGTGCACCAGGCCTCTAGTGTGAAAATAAAAATCACTTCATTTAGGAAAACTGCCTTGTATTTAAAAAGAATGTGTTTTGTATCAGTGCCAAAGGACGAGACTTGGCCACATTCAGAGAACTGAAGGCAGGTTGAGGAGCTTATTTTCCTCAATCTGGAAATTCTGACTACTTCAGGAAGGCCCCATACCAATTTCTCACTTTGGCTTAATGCGCCTCTTAGAACGCTTTGAAAGATACATGGGGTTTTCAATGGCAACCTTGGTCCTTTGCACATTCTCATAGTAGAAATAAACCTTAACAATTCTTCTTTCTGCCTGCCTCTTCCTGTTTCCTGAGAGATCCTCTTGTCCAAGGCTACTCTATTCTCACCTAAAGAACAGTGCCTATCAGTTCCTCAAATGGCTCTCGTAAGGGGAAAATCTGAAAGATATATGGGAACAATTCCACCAACAGGGCATGTACAGACGAGTAGATAAACAGATATAGTCCTACATGCCTACATACATACATACGGGTAGGCTGTTTGTGTTGTACCTGTGCTTGTGTATTCGCATAACGTTAAAAATCTTAAACTCCAAGATAAGATGAACTAAAATTGGAATCTCAACTCTGCTCTCATTTTAGCAGCGTGGACATCGGCAAGCTCCTTATGACTCAGTCCTCACATCAGGAAAACAGAAATAATGTTGCCATCTGCCATCTTTAGAAGTTACTGCAAGCTTATAATGATACAATAAAACTAAAAGCAGTAGTGGAAGCTGATAGTAATCATTGAATACTAGTAGCTTCTAGCTCTTAATGTCTAACTAGGACCTGTGTATTAATATCTAGTATGTTCCTGTATAACTTGCATTAACTCCAGTAAGTTTGAATACAAAGGAAGGGGTCAATATCAGATCAGTTTTCATAATGTAGCACTGTAATACAATCATGTAGGCAAACAGAGTGTAGAATTATTTTGTTTTATAAAATATCTGCTATCATCTGAAAGTCCACAAAGAGTAGCACTGGATGGCCATTTTAACGGAACTTCCTTCTCCACCATCCCTCTTGGCAGTTGACTATTCTTTCCAATTTCCTGTGATTCACACATCTGTCCACTGTGATGGGGAGCCATGCCCATAGGTGGACAGAGGTGGGCCAGGCATCGATCTCTGTGACATGCCATTACCCATCTTCTTTCACTTAATACTACCTGACGAGTCTTGACCAGTTCAATCTTCCCACGGACGACACTCTGTTTAATTGAATTAGAACTCCTCGGCTCGCATGGCATGTTGTATGCTGAAGCAGATTCACACTCTTCCTGACTCTATCTCAGGGAATTCTCACTTCCTTCTTAATCCATATATATTAATATAATGGAAACAAACAACCCCAGGAGCCCAGGTAAATTATATCAGTCATTCTTTTGGAAATATGAGAGTGCTAACTAAACCATAGAATAGAATTTCTCAGAACTCTAGGTTTCATTGTTGTTTTGCAACAAAATTATGAATTTATATTTTAAAACATCACTCCAGTTCCATCAATAGAGGGAAAATTCTATTCATTTTGAACTTTTTGTTTTTCTCCTAAAACAATATATGGCAGGGAGAAGGAAGCTGTGAGGACCTGGGATTAATGCCTTCCAACAGAAAAAACTTTTTGTTTCCATTGGCTCTTTTCTGCTTACTAAAATAATATTTCAATCATAACATTAAACATATATTTATAAACAGATACCAACATGATACTAACCACAAATTTTGACATTCTTCAGAACTTCAGAGTAGAAAGTTTATTAGGGATATAGGAGAGTAAGTTTTATAAAAAATATATGCCATTGAGAAATAAACAGTATAATTCATAGCATTAATAGATATCTAATAAATACTAGAATTTTATTTCTTTACCTCTTTCTTCTTCCCTCTCCTTTTGCCCGCTAGGTATTATGAGTGCACTAGTGGTTTAATAATTTTTTCTTATGGACTGATTTTTTGAGAGAGAGAGAGAGAGAGAGAGAGAGAGAGAGAGAGAGAGAGAGAGAGAGAAATTTATTGTTGTACTTATTGATGCATTCATTGGTTGATTCTTGTGTGTGCCTTAACTGGGAATCAAAGCCACAACATTATCTGGATGATGCTTTAACCACTTGAGCTACTGAGCCAGAGCCTGCACTCTATTTTGTATTGTCAAAAATAAACATTGGTGGTAGCATTTCCTAGTGCATCCTATACACGAGGAAAATAAGGCAGACAGCAACAACAACAAATAACTTAGCCTGTTTCCTTCCCATAGGGCCCCAGGATATTGAAAGAAATTGTTATAATTTGGTTCATCACTATCAGGTGCCTTTTGTTATCATTGCCTAAAAGGGCTCATTTGCAAAATAGCAATGGAACCCATAACAAGAAAATAACCACCAGTGATGAATGACTTGTAAGGACACCAAGGGAGATCTATGCCATTAATTAGGTTGTGAGACAGTTTGCCTATGTGTGTGTGGTGTTGGAGGTTAGTGTGGGTGTCTGGGTGTGTCTATCGGTGGGTAAGTATGTACATCCTAGTCTATACTGGCTTTCCATTGAACAAGTGGAAGTGAGAACATTTTGAACCACAGACAATGTCCTACAAATTCCTCTCAATCTCTACCATCATTCACACCATCCTGTTTGGGACTGATTAAACATCTCCTCCTTTGGTATCAACAACTATGGTTCTCCCCAACCCTTGTGGCAGACCTTCCCCAGCATTCTGCCCATGGGAAACTTACCCTAAACTCTGTGTTCTCTTTGAAGTTTCTCTTGAATCGTGTATTCATTTCCTCTTGCTACTGCAACAAAGGAACACAAATTTACTGGCTTAGAACAATGTAAATTGATTATATGTGAGTTCTTCAGGTCAGAAGTCTAGCTGGGTTAAAATCAAGGTGGTAGGGCTGCTTTCCCTTTGGGACTTTTAAGGGGGAAATTGTTTCTTTGACTTTTTACGTGCTCTTAAGAGTCTGCCTGCATCCCTTGACCTGTGTCCTTTCCTCCCTGTTCACTGCCAGCTGGGCAGCATCTTCAGCTATCTCTCTGATTCTGACACTCTTAGAAGACCCACTGTAATTAGGTTAGAGAAATGGTCAGCAAACCACAGCTCACGAGCCACATGAGGCTCTTTGGCCCTTTGAGTGTGGCTCTTCCACAAAATACCACGGCCTACGTGAGTCTATTTTGAAGAAGTGTTGTTAGAAGTTTAAGTTTAAAAAATTTGGCTCTCCAAAGAAATTTCAGTCATTGTACTGTTGATATTTGGCTCTGTTGACTAATGAGTTTGCTGACCACTGGGTTAGAGCTTCCAGAATAGGCATGGCTTCTCTTTCCATCTCAATAGCCTTGTTTTAATCATATCTGCAAAGTGCAAAGTCCCTTTTGACATGTAAGGTAATATATTCACAGGTACTGCGGATTAGAAGGTAAACATCTTTTTTTTGGGGGGGGAGGGAGGAAGTTGGAGGCAGTATTCTACCAATCACAGATGGATATCAATCTCCTCTCATATTTCCTTAAGTGTTCAAATTGCTTTTATTTGTAATACTAGAGGCTTGGTGCATGAAAATTCATGCTCAGGAGCAGGGGTTCCCTCAGCTCAACCTGCCCCCTCTCACAGTCCAGGAACCCTCCGGAGCAGGAGGCAACCTGGGCAATCAGGGTAGGCAATGCTCCATCACACCTCTGCTGCTGTCACTGCTGGCAGCGCAAACCTCAGCTGGCCTTGGTTTCCTGTGGCTTGGGCCAGCCCTGAGGGGCTAGGCAGCTGCCATCCGAGGCTTGCCTATGCCTCAGCTGGCCCTGCTTGCCTGAGCATTAGTCGGTGGGGAATACAGGAGGACCCCAGGCTCCCAGCAGGGCTGAGAGGTCTCTGGCAGCAGGAGTGCTGAGCAGCCTGCCCCGCCCCCGCTGTGGGTACTGCCATCTTGAAGGTGTGGCGGTCAATTTGCATATTACCTCTTTAAAATATAGGATAGATGTATGCATTTTTAAATACTTTTATTCATTTCAGAGTGTAAGGGAGAGAAAGAGATAGAAACATCAGTGATGAGAAAGAATCATTGATCAGTCACCACCTAAACCTGCAACCTGGACATGTGCCCTGACTAGGAATCAAACTCTGACCTCCTGGTTCATAGGTCAGTGCTCAAGCAGTGAGCCACGCTGGGGGATTTATGCATTTTTTGTAAATGATATCATTTCAACTCTCCGCCTAACAGTTAGAATCCCAGAGGACATTGCAATCTTATTACTTCAATTCTATTGGGCACCTTTGGATTCCTACAACAGTCAACATGGGTTTAGTTTATTAAATTAAACTTGAAATTTATGAGAGAGACTCTCAGGCAAAGCAGAAGAAGCAACTGATAATGGAGTTACTTTGTTGAGGGATGTTTGTTTTTTGTGTTTGTTTTTTGTTGTTACCAGGAAGGGCAAGGTTGGCAATAACACGAGCCTAATCCGTGGTCTTTTACCAACATTAAGTTCACAAAACAAGTTTTGGGGGTTGGAATCTTTTCTAGAATGGGCGATTTTCTAGACTAAGATGCATTCACATTTTGACAGGCAAGTACCTATCATAGTTATTGAGAAAAATTAGAAAAGAGTCACTTAAATCTCCTATCTTTAGTCCTGTTTGCCTTCGAAGGTCATTCCTGTGATTAGAGGGGGATAATTCTGTCAGATTTAAACTATCTTTAGACTATCATTTAAACCATAGACAACAAAAAACTTGTTTGATGTCTATCTTTAGAATTAAAGGGGGGATTAACTATTATGATAGTAATATCCGTGTTCTTAATCACTGGAAGGGTGGAGAGTTGTATTCACTCAGAGACTATGGCTGGGAGAGATAACACAGAACACAGTAAATGATTGGTTCAAATTCAGAAAAAAAACAGATGTTGAGTTTTTTCACTGACCCTGATTATCACCATGCCTACAAACCATAAGCATTTCAAAGACATACAGAAATATCTTGGATCTGAAAAAACAAAGCCAGAATATAAGAAAAAATAAAGAAACTGCTGTAAGGTGAAATAGATTGCTTTGAGGAAATAAAGACACAACCGTTTGGGGTCTAAAGCCTTGTACTGTTTGTTTCAAAGACTAACCTCATGACCTCCCTAAGAGATACCCACGAATATCCTGAATTTTCAAATGCGGGTATTAGAAAAGAGAGGTTAATAACCTGGTAAATGCACAGAAACAAATTAAATATTTATTTAAATGGCAAAAAAAAAATAACACTATGAAAATGCATTGATTTTTAAAACAAATAAATTGTTGAATTAGCTATCACAAAATACCCAGGACATCAAAGACATATGGTAGGTTAAGGTTTTCGATCTTGCAATAACTGTTTAACATGCACTATGTTTGCTAAGAAGGCAAACTCAATTTTAAACTTCACCATAGCCACATTATTCAAAAATAAAATTACGAAGCCTTCCATTTTTATATAAAAACTGGTGTTTTAAAGTTTTTAAAATATATGTGATATGATCTCTATTTAGACTTCTGAAAATAAAGGGTCTGATTAGTGCCTACAAAGATGAAGGGATTAAGAAAAAAGAAGAAAAAGAAGAAAAAGAACCCAACCAACCAACCAAATAAACAAAACACTTCACAGACAGACAACATTATGGTGATTATCAGAGGGAAAGGGATGAGCGGGGAGGGGGAGAAAGATAGAAGAGGATAGAGGGTAAAGGGGGAATGAATGGTGATGGAAATAGACTTGACCTGAGGTGGGGAACACACAATACAATATACAGATAATGTAGTATTAAATAATGATACACTTGAAATACAATTTTATTAATCCATGTCCCCAAATAAATTCAATAACAAATAAAGTAATAACTGTCCTGGATGGGTGGCATTGTTGGTTGGAATGTTAATCAGGACACCAGAAGGTGGCAGTTTCCATTCCCAGTCAGTGCACATGCCTAGGTTGTGGATTCAATCCTCAGTTTTGACATCTATAGGAGGCCTCTGCATCCACCTCTCTCTCTCTCTCTCTCTCTCTCTCTCTCTCTCTCTCTCTCTCTCTCTCTCTCTTATCAATAAAAACATATCCTGGAGTGAAGATAAAAAATAAATAAAAAATAAAATAATAATAATAATAATGTACATACTGAAAAAATAAAACCTACCTACCTCTTTCCTAGTAAATGTATTTTTTTCTCATGTTATCTTTTAATGACTACTCGAGAACCTGATATTCATCAGTTAACAAAATCTAGTAAGGTTGAAACTCCATTGCCAAGGAGTAGAATTCTAGACGAAGAACAACGCTTGCCCAGGAGGCACAAGAAAAGGTGTCTGTATGAAAAGGTATGACAGTGAAGTTTACCCATCAACGTGGCTGGGCTATATTGTCAGGTATATACTAACCTGACAATAATCAGATCTAAAACAAACAAACAAACAAACAACAACAAAAAACAAAACACCCCACATACAGAGAGACATACTATATAGAATAATATGTGTTATGAGGGTGAAAAGTCACCTGTGTGAGGGAGGCAAGGAAACCAACATCTCTCAGCTACCAAGGATGGTGCTATTTGTTTCAAAACTTAACCCCACAGCCTCAATAGGAAATAGTCATTATCCTCCTCAATTTTCAAGTAATAATATTGAAGCCTAAAAAGTTAAGTAATACACAGTCTCAAGCAAACCCAACATGTCTGGGAAATGGATACATTGGAAGACTAGTGTTCCAGGCTATTAGCACCTCAGGCCTAATTTGATCAAACCCCACTCACCCACCTAAAGCTACCATTACCAGTCAACCACATAAATAGGTACAAAATTCATATACCATGGACAAACCATTCCATTAAACTCACTCGTATGTTTCACAGTTGATGGCCCCTACTGGATTTGCACATCACCGCTAGTTTATGTCATATCATTCATGTCAAGTGTCATAAATATAAGTGGCGGACATAACAGGCAGGCATAATTTATATGTATTTCTAAATCGCTGCACATATAACAAAGTTAGGTATGGAAGGTGAACGTTCTGGGGGTATTTCATACATACAGCCATCATGCTGAGCTCTTGTAATGAAGAGAAACCTCTGTGACTGTGGTTTATTACCTCGATGATTTTGTTGCTTGTTGTAACCCAATATATATATTAGTGTACCTTAAGGAATAAGTTGTCATTCGATTTATTAGTTTGAGTATCTTACATCTTTCAATGGAAGGGAACATTTTATATTGACATATCCAGAGTTTTTATTGAAGTTATATTAGTCCTATCTATCAGAGATATGCTAGAAAATCTATAACTTCCACCAGAATGTTGCCCCTGTGAGCGATTCAGTTTATGAAGTGCAATCTTCTAAGGCAGGCTTAGGGCCTCGTGATTCATTTTTCAACCTATGTGATGTTTAATGATTTTGTCAAAATAAAAACTAATACACAGTTCTATGTCCATCATCAAATTACGCTATTCAATTTATAGCTTACGCTATGAAAAAAGACATCCAGATATGGAGGTCGAGGAGCAGAAAATTGCTCCAGTTTATACAATTCTCCTCCCTCTCTTGATACAGATATTTGTAGTGGGTGAGAAGTCATTTGGTTTATGATTACACTGGAAGTTTTTTGTGTGTTATTTAAAAAAACAACAACAACAACAGTGTAATGACATTGTTTCATTATGTCAAACATGTAGATATCTACCTAGGGTATACTGCTGGGCCAAAAACATGATTATTAAAAAAAATGAAAGCATATCAAACAAGAGGGAAAAGGGCTGAAGGGCCTTTATTACCTTGTTTAAGCCAATCTTAAATCCCATTTTCTAGCCTACTAAACAATAATTCCCAAACACATTCATTTTCCGTAACCCTCATAGTCTGAATATTAAGGAGCATTCTTGCAAGTTACGTATGTGTGTGCGTCTGGTGTAAGAGATAAAAACTTAGTAAGAAAAATAAGAAAGATAATAAGGCCTTCTGTTTGGAGGATGTGATTTCTGCAAATAAAGTTTACCTTGGCTACCTAGATAGCACTCTGCATGAAACAGCTCTTAGGATAAGTCAATTTCAGAACTGATGAAAGGCAACTTTACTTTTTATGTAGGGTTAATCTGAGATTCCTTCATTTCCTCTTCACACAGGTTGAGGCATTGAGTAGTTGCCAATAATCCTTCCAAGGTTCTTTATGTCAGTCTTCTTGTGTATCCCTCTGCCATATACAGGGTTTTAGACCTACTTTGTATCCCCCTACAGGTACTAAACAAGGTTCGCTTGAAAGGCATTGAGATGCCTCACAATCAGGCAGAAAGACATTTTAATTTTAATATTCTGAGACAGCAAATAAAGCTTGGAATGATTCAAAGACTAGCTCACAACCACACAGTTCATTAGCTGGGAGTTTAGACTCATACTCAGGCTTGTCAGAGGCATATACCTGTGAAGTTTATTGAAATATCCCTCAGCCCCTGGAAGTTACAAAATGCCAACTACAATGGGGTAAAATCACAGACATGTGCCAGATTTAACATTTATCACTAGAATGTTCAGCACAGGGAATTGACCTCCTTCTGCGTGCAAGACTCTGCCATGAATCATTTTGCCTTCTTCTCACACACAGCACATGACTCAGAATATGTGGCTCACATAAGAATGGAATCCACATTTTCAACGATGGGTCTGTTCCCAGATTATATAGATGATTCATGCCCAATGCCATCCTAACCAAATCTTGTCATTACCTTTCAAGAGTTTATCTAGAGAAAGCAGATAAGTATTAAAAACAGAATCTCAGGGCCGAAACCTGTTTGGCTCAATGGATAGAGCGTAAGCTTGGGGACTGGAAGGTCCCGGGTTCGATTCCGATCAAGGGCATGTACCTTGGTTGTGGGCATATCCCCAGTAGGGGGTGTGCAAGAGGCAGCTGATCAATGACTCTCTCTCATCGATGATTCTAACTCTCTATCTCTCTCCCTTCCTCTCTGTACAAAATCAATAAAATATAAAAACAAAAGCAAACAAACAAACAAAAAAAACAACAAAAAACAGAATCTCAGGATTCTCTCATTGATAGTGTGGCTTTAGTGGAATGAAATGTTGGGGACTCTGGAATATAAAAGCTGCCATACAGCCCTGGCCGGTTTGGTACAGTGGTTGGAGTGTTGGCTGGAGGAACCAAGGGTCTAGTTCGATTCCCAGTCAAGGGCATGTACCTTGGTTGCAGATTCATTCCTGGCTCCGGCCAGGGTACATTAGGGAGGCAACCAATCAATGTTTCTCTCCCACATTGATGTTTCTATCTCTCTCTTTCTCCTCTCTCCCTTCACTATCTCTGAAAAATAAATGGAAAAGATATTCTCAGTGAGGACTTAAAAAAAAAAAAGTGTCCACAAAAATGAATTAATGGGCTGATATAAGAAACAGCAAAGAAAAAAAAGTATCATCAGTTCAAGTCAAATACTATATTACAGTAAGGGGCTTGAAGCAAATGGATGTCAATATAGGCAGAGGATAATACTAGAGGAGTTTGGTGTGAAATGGAAAGGCTACAGAACATCAATGAGAGCAAAACTTCTGCACTAGACCCCAATCCAAAAATTTCAGTTCAATATATTTCAAAGACATACTCAGTATAGACCATTCCTCTAAAGTATAATAGTCACAATTATTTTAGGTGAGCCTGGCCAGGATGGCTCAATGGTTGAGCGTCCACCTATGAACCAGGAAGGTCACAGTTTAATCCCTGTTTAGGGCACATGCCTGGGTTGCTGACTCAGCCCTTAGTGTGGGGTGTATAGGAGGCAGCCAATCAAGGATTCTCTCTCATCGTTGATGTTTTTATCTCTCTCTTCTTCTCTGAAATAAATAAAAATATAGTGTAAAAAATTATTTTATGTGGTAGACAGATACTGAAAGCAAATGCTACTGAACTGTGGAGAAAGTGATTTCATTTCCTATTCTTTCTCACAGATCCTCATTACATTAATAAAGAAGTCTCAGTTTTATATTAACATGCCTTCAGCACTTTATTATACTTGTTAATTTACCTTGTGTAGTAATATAAAGTTTCTTTTCAAGATACATTTATTTACATTAAAAAGGAAGTCAGTTTAAAGGAACATAGTAGAGACTTTATGCAGATATGGGAAAATCATGGTAGTGTAGGTTATTATTTAACTTGAGAAGTGGCTCACATCTAGAGAAAAGGAAGATACAAAAGTAAGCAGAGTTCATTAGTGAAATGTAAAGACTAGTCTGCCTCCAGTCACCTCTGAGGTCTGTGAGAGGAAATGGTCCTGGATGGAGAGACCAACAGAAGGGCCAGTCCAGGCAAGACACAACAGGTTTGCATCTGCATTTGCAAAATCCTATTTGAGGAAGAGCAAGCCCTGGACACAAGGATAAATGAGACTCAATCCCTGACTAATTCTCTCCCTAGCATCACAGTATGTTGGGCCTTGTCTTTGTTCCCCACTGAAATTTCTGCAGCAAGAAATTTCCTTGGATAGTTCTAATGATTAGCCAAATTTATTTTATTCGATAAAAGAAGCCATAGGCATACGTCTGAAGGAGCTGAGCAGGGCCGTTGAGAACTGGGCATTGTGGACATCGCTCATTCATAGGGTCACCAGGAGTCAGAGCCAACTCAAAGGCATGTCACACACATATAGCTCCAGGGATACTGGGCACTCCCCATACTGTGGGTGAAATGCTGTGGGGAGTGCAAACCTCAACAGGCAAAGGGTGGCCCTAATATCAAGAGGGCCATGTTAGAGAGAGGAAAGGAGAGACATAGCAGAGGTCCTGTCATCAGAACAGGGGAAGAGAACACTTGGCTCTCAGAAAATCCACTTGCTGACCTACCACATCACCAGTTTGAGGATCCTGAGTTGGACCCAGGATTTGAGGAAAGATTTCAGGGGAGGAGTGAATAGTGAAGGAATCTAGCCCAAGATGCAGTGCACAATAGCCATGAAAATTGACTGTTTAAATAAGTAAGCACCTACTTGTTTCGTGCTATGTAGCCTGCTTGCATGAGACATGCTCTCATTTTAAGGGTTATGAAAATCCCATAGTGTTTAGATTATGGGGAGAGAAATATGTGGTCAGACCAAAGCGGGGGAAGATAATGTAAGAAGATGAGTCAAAAGCAATGTTCATTTATTATTTCAGAGCAAATTTAGAAATCACGGTCTGGGGACAAGAGCTGTGATAACGTCACATAATTCTGAAATCTCTGTGACTTGTCCATCTAGAGGACCACAGGAAGAGAGCTGAGGACTGTGTTCTGATCGAAGACCAGGCTCAAGGGTAGGAAGAGATAACGCAAGAGTGAATGACCAAAAGGACAGAGAGGTAAACTTTAGGGGAAATCATCAATCATGTTAAACACTTGAAGACAGTAGGGGGAAATCCAGAAGCCATCTTTGATCAGGGAAAGGGCTTAGCCAGAGAGAACCTTAATTGTTGAGAAATCTGCTTTCCTAAGGAGCTTGATAGATTAGCAATAAGAAGAAAGCCAAGCATTTTTGGCAACAGCAACCTGAGTTCCTTCCACAAGCTAGACTAGGAAAGATGAATTGTCAGAAGAATGAACTTCTGTTCTCTTCCCCGTTTGCCTTTCTTTTTCTTCTTAAATATATTTTTATTGATTTCAGAGAGGGAGAGAGAGAGAGATAAAAACATCAATGATGAGAGAGAATCATTGATCAGCTGCCTCCTGCATGCCCACAATGGAGATTAAGCCTGCAACCCAGGCATATACCCTGACTGGATATTGAATTGTGATCTCCTCCTCATTCATAGGTGGACGCTCAACCACTGAGCCATGGTGGCCAGGCCCATTTGCCTTTCTGATTGGACAGTGGAGTACAGTTCAGGAGAAGTGGGGGAGACTGTGCCCACGTGGTACAATGGCAGAGCAGGTAGCAATGCTTCCTACTTGAAGAGTGCTTCTCCCCTGGCTCAGCGATGCTACACTGCATTACCTTGTGCACACTGATGTTTGTGTACATTACTCCTTTCTGATAATCATCCAAAGTGCTAGCTGATAATTACAGTGACTTTCCCCTGTTTCCTTTCCCTGCAACCAACGTGAAATGGGTGGGAAAATGGAAAAGTTGACTCTGAAATTGTTTTTGGACTCTTCTGAAAATGTCATGTCCTAAGTTGGAAATGTCAGAGATCATTTGCTTCCTGTCTCCATGTGATATACCATATTCATTTTTTAAAAAATATATTTTATTGATATTTCATGGAGAGGAGGAAGGGAGAGAGATAGAGAGCTAGAAACGTCAATGAGAGAGAAACACCGACCAGCCGCCTCTTGCACACCCCCTACCGGGGATGTGCCCGCAACCAATGTACATGCCCTTGACTGGAATCGAACCTGGGACCCTTCAATCTGCAGACCGACGCTCTATCCACTGAGCCAAACCGGCTTTGGCCATCTTTTATTTATTTATTTATTTATTAATATCTGCCTTTTCTCAAGGTTTCATTTGGACTTGATTCAAGTGGAGGGAGAGACACTGCCTTCTTAGTGATTTGAGGTCCAGAGAAGACATGCAAATAGATAAAATGAGGTCCAGTAAAGGCATGCAAATTGATCCATGGAATGCACTAAATGCACTCCGTAAGAACTGTCTCTCGTTCCTTCCTCTGTGTTTATAATCCACATGTTTAAAGCACCACCAAAGAAAATGTCATCCTCATTACAAAACAGAAAGGGACCATTTAGATAGCATGTCTGAAATGCAATTACATTAATGCATAAACAACTGTGTGTTATTTCTTTTACTGCCTGCACTTTAAAATTTTATTTCTGTCCTCCAGGCAGATGCTCTCTGCAGGAGGCAGAAAATACAGTTGGAGTGACCTAGTGGCTCTATAATCACGACCTATGGGAACAAAATGTCAAAGTCAGAAACAACTTCTCCCATCAGGAATTTGGTGCATTTTGATGGAATGCACAAACTCAAACCTCCTTTTCCTATCTCTCCCCTCCTGTCAACGATGGACACCCAAGCCCAAGACTTCACTGATTTTTCAAACATTTTATGCTCATAAACTGAATAGCCATAATGTTTCATCAATTTAAAACATGGTGATAATTACTGTTTCTAGAGAAAATAGTGGAAAATACTAGGAAACTGTTTTGAGTGGATTTTTGTATATGATGTGAGACATCATTTTTTTGAATATGCATCTAGTTTTACTAAAGCCATTTGTTGAAAACTATTTTTTCCACATTATGTTTTTTAGCAACCTTGTTGAGAACCAGCTGGCTTTCAGTGCATAGGTTTATTTCTGGATTTTTAATTCTGTTTCATTGGCCTAGTTATCTGTTTTTATACCAGAACCATGCTTCTTTGATTACTGTAGTTTTGTAATATAATTTAAGGTGGTTCCTCCAGCTTTGATCTTGATTAAGATTGCTTTTGGCTATTTAGGTTCATATAAATGTTAAGATTTTTATTTTTCAATTAATGTAAAAAAAAAAATAACGGAAACTTTTTTTAAAAAGATAAATGAAACTTTTTGTAATAACCAACAACACACCCATATGAATATGTAACTTTTTGGGCTTAGACCTTGCCCGTGACTTCCAGTCACCATAGTTTAACTAAAAGGTTTTTTATTTAAATTTTTGATTCTTTTTGTTTTTAAGCAAGTGGTTCTTTTTCTTTTTTTCTTCCTTTTTCTTCTATTTTTTCCCCATCACCATTTATCCTTTTTTTAAACTTAATTCCTACTATTTTCTTTCTTATGCTAACATTCTAAGACTGAGCAATTAATATGGTTTTTTAGTTGCTTAAATGTACCATGTCATTTCATGTCGGTATCAGATCTATGTTCATGGTGCTCTTATCTATTTGATGTCTTTCCCCCACTTGGTACACCTAAAAAAATGAGGATATATTGAAAGTCTAGTTCAGCATTCAAATGCTCTATAAACAAACTGTCTACCTACCAAAAATTTTATATTCTGTTTCTATTAATACTAATAGAGTTTTTGAACTCATTGTCATATGGCCTCTATTTTTCCACACCAGCTTTCCCATATATTAACATTTTCTTAGGGGCATCAACCACATACATTCTGTGTTCATAGTGTTAACATTGAGCTTCATCCGCAGTCAGTACTCATGTAATGCTAACCGACTTCTACTCAGCCAATCGGATATTTTTAGCAACCATCTCCCTGTGCCTGAAGGGCCAGATAGCTCATTGTAAAAGTTTTTTCATAACAAACTTTATACAAATGCATCAGACAGGCCATCTTTTTAAACAACTGAACAGGGAAACAAGTAAATGTCTCTGACTATAGGCCATTTTGATGTTGGAATTCTCTCTCCAGCAATGTTCCCAATTAATGTTCAAGAAAAGCCATTTGTTTTGGACAATCATGTCAATGATATGGTTTGTTCTGTAAAATAATAACATTTGACTCTGAAGAGATAGAAGAAGACAGACAGAAGACAGCAGAATGAGAGCTGTTTTTTTCTGTCTAGTTTTGAATATGAAATATACATCAAGGGTAGTTTTTGAGGTTGGTTTGTTTTCCTGAATAGCGATGCCTCTTAGGCAACTGTGGGAACAATAAAAGGATAAACAACAAAAACAATGCAGAGAAAAGGACAAGTCCAAGTCCAAGAATCTAACAAACCTATGTTACTTAAATAATATATTTTATTTTATAAATATGTATATATTCATACACACACATGTTTCCATTTGGCAGGCATGAGGTTAATTAGTGTGAATATTAAAGCTCAGTTATTCCTCGCAACAATCTTATATGGTTGACATTATTAGTTTACAGCTGTAAAAATTCAAGCTCAGAGAGAGGGAAAAAAAAGATTTAAATGTAGATTTTCTTGATTCCAAAGCCCATGTCTTTGGCCTACTAGATGCTATTAACCACAATGGTAATATCAAAAACAATCATGAAGCACAATCATTACTGTAACTTCAAAAGCTTCTACCAATTGGCCTCTCATTATATGCTCATTCTCAGAGCCATGGATATACAATATAATTAAATCCTCACCTCTATCCTATGAACTTGTATTCCCATTGGACAGAGGCCCAGAGAACACATGGACAGGGCCCAACTGCTTTTACATCATGAAACTGGGGTTGCAAGAACTCTAGCACGTGATATCTATGTTTCAGTGTAACTTGTTCTGTGTGATAGCACACATGTAACATATACACTAAGTGGCCAGATTATTATGATCTCTGAACGCATAACAATCTGGCCATTCAGTGTGTATGTATGTATGTGTGTGTGTGTATATATATTAAAGGCCTGGTGCATGAATTTGTGCATGGGTGGAGTCCGGCCAGCCTGGCCAGGCGGAGGGGACATGGGCGGTTGGCCAGCCTGCCTGCTGGTCGAACTCCTGGTCAAGGGGACAATTTGCATATTAGCCTTTTATTACATAGGATATACAGTGAATGGCCAGATTATTATGCATTCAGAGATCATAATAATCTGGCCACTCATTGTATAAGCTTACATATACCCAGGTAAATATCAAGTAACACTTAAATTTAAGTTATTACTATGATAAAAAAAAAAAAGCAGGACAGGACATAAGTACTACAAAGTATCACTACTTCGCTCTAACAACCTACAATGCCTTTACTCCGCAATGCCATGTCCCCAATGCCATAGCTCTTTGAAAGTGAGAGGTTCCACATACCTATTTGACATGAGGTTACACGGATTTCCTTATCTTTTAAAATAAGACCTTCTCTCTTGGCATGGTGTCAGTACATATATGGATGTGGTTGAGTGGATGTCTGTAGGGAGTAGCAGTAGGGATGTTATGGCTTTGAACTTGATTTACTATACCAGGCACATTGTATGCATTATGGCTTTATTTCTTGAAGATTGTGTCAATGAGTTAGAAACGAGTATTCCCATTTTAAAGATAAAGAGCTCAATTCTTGGTAAGGTTAATTAACTTCCAAGATCAGTCAGCTCTTGAGCTCTACAGATTAAAAAAAAAACGAAATATATAACTCATATCTCTGCTCATAACTAGCAGGCTATCTTATCCATCTTCCTTCCTGTGTGTCTGACATACGAGGGTCATTTGTTCATATGAATGCACCAAGAAGAGTACTAGTCCAAAATACAAATAATGTCAGGCAAGTGGAGGAGATGATGCATTATATCTGCAACTCTTTCCCCAAAATGAATGTTATTTGTATCTTAGAGAAGGGAAAGGCGCGAGGAGAATTTCCTGGTGTTGATGGGGCCATTGGAATCAGAACAATTCGTTTTGGGATTGTTAACGACATTCAATTTTTATTTCTATACTTGTGTTTATTAAGATGTGACTGTAATTTTGATGCTTAAAAAAGAAAATAGATCCAATCCAACACTTGATATGCTAAATTGGGCATAATCATCTCATTGAAGCTATACTGTCCTCTTGCTAATTATCATTCATACCTGGTGGTAGGGTTTTTTTGTGGAGGGAAAAAAGGTAATGTCAATGAGTAGCTGAGGGATAACATTGAGAGAATAATTTATTGAAATAGTTCAAGCACTTTGGTATGGAACAAAAGCTATTACTGAGGAAGGGTTTGGGGTTTGTATCAAACACTTTTTCCTATGTTTGAAAGAGAACACTAAGCATAGTTCTTGCATCATCATTTACTTAATTTTCCTTACCCAAAGTGGCTTAAAAATAACTATCTCTTTTTCTCTGTGTCGGTAAATACACACACACACACACACACACACACACACACACACACATACAAACACACATGCACGCACACAACTTTTACAAAGACCTTAATTGTTTGTAACATATTCTGCTTGTCTACCATGAAGAGTGACACACAAAATGAACTGAGGGAAGACTGAGTCACACAAGGCTATTCATTCCTATAACTATGGCTGAAGGCTTCAGTTACACATTCCTGTTTGATTTCTATTTTTGTTGTTTGGGATCTCATGTTAACTCTTTTCTGGTTTGCCTAGCTGTTTCCTCCCCATCAGCCATCTTTCTTCATAATTAAAAAATATGACAGAGTCACCCTAACGTGTTTAGCTCAGTGGATAGAGCATAGGCCTGCAGACTGAAGGGTCCCAGGTTCGATTCCAAGGGCATGTACCTTGGTTGTGGGCTCATACCCAGTAGACGGTGTGCAGGAGGCAGCTGATTGATGTTTCTCTTTCATCGAAGTTTTTCTCTATCCCTCTCCCTTCTCTGTGTAAATAAATAAATAAAATGTATTTAAAAAAAAATATGACAGAGTCTATCACTGTTCTCTTGGATTAGCTCTAGGCTTGGAAATCAGAAAATCAATCCTGCCCTTTTAACCTACTGAAGGGATACTTACTGTATAGTTTCCATGTGACAACATGCAGGAGACCTAATGTAGAACCAAAAGCAACTGAAGTAAACCAGCTGGTGTGGCTCAGTGGTGGAACATCAAACTATGAACCAGAAGGTCATGATTCTATTCCCATCAGGGCACATGCCCCAGCTACTGGCTTGAACCACTGTAGGGGGTGTTCAGGAGGCAGCCAAACAATGATTCTCTCTCATCATTGGTGTTTCTATCTATCCGTATTTTCCGGCGTATAAGACGACTTTTGAAATGGAAAAAAAAAGTCAACCGAAAATCAGGGGCAAAAGACCAAAATTGCACAAAAATTACCTGCAGATCTTGACGGCAAAGTTAAGTCTTTTCTTTGAAGTGGGGGGTAGTCTTATATAGCGAATATAAGTGTAAACCTATGTTTTAACTGTAAAAATTAGGGGGTTGTCTTATACGCTGGAAAATACGGTATCTCTCCCTCTCCCTTCCTCTCTGAAATCAAGAAACATATGACGTGGTCTCAAGGGAACAGAAATGCTGCCAATGGAGACGACTCTTTAACAAATGGCCTTTCTTCGTAGGATACAGATTCCCAACACTTACAAACTCCAGGAAAAGCCCACTCTTTTGATACTGAAAGCTGCAGAGGAAAAGGTTTGATTGTAACACATATTTACCTGGGAGATTTGAGCACGTGCCTTTGCGTTGGTTTCCTCACTTTGCAATCTGCATTGTTTGTGCTGACAATTCCTTCTGAGAGGGGCTGTGACTTCCAGCTGGAAGAGAGAGACGAACACAAATTGCTTGCAAGCAAATGCACAAAGAGATCTGAGCATCTTTCTAACTGCTGTGCATAAGCTTGGGACTATTTAAGTCTTGATGTCTCTGATGTGAAAGTCTTTCCTCTATCAATAATCGATGCTTTTTTAATCACAAAAAAACCTAAACTTTGTTTATGAGAATCTATGTTCTCTAGTCTCTAGTATAAAAATCTCAGAGATGAAATGGACCTCATAAGACGGGGAAGTCTAAAATCTTTTTAAATAGTTGTGCATTCTAGATATACCACATGTATCAATGACATAAGGAAGCAAATTCTTGAGACATTAAACAGAGAAGAAGCAAGAAGGCATAAAGGCCAATCATGTTCAGACTGGATCAGCAAACGACCAGGCAATCTTCAGACTCAAGAGAAAGAGTAAATAATGGTAGTTTTAAACTTTCCTGTTTTGGGGGTAGTTGATTACACAGTCAAGGGAACCAAAACACCCCAAATTCCTTTGGCCATTTATCACAATTGGCAGACTGCTTCTCATCAAGTCACAAGGAAAGCTTTTCATGTTCTTTTCTATTTTATACTTTGAATTTTGGGCTTTTTCTGCCCACTCAGGCACAAACTCCTGGCCTATCTTGCATGTTGTGTGTGCTATAGTCCTAGAAAGTCTTTCTCACAGTTGACTTAAGTTCTGAAATAGAATCAATGTCTACAGAGTATAGATACGGGGGTAACTGGTATAACTAAAGAGCAGGTGTTCTTTCATACCCCTCATTGTACTTCTAGTCTCCTCCTTCATACCCTAACGTTAAGCAAGTTATCTCTCAATGATTTCCTCCAAGTCTTCAAGCACTCTTTTATAAGCCTTCACTGTGCTTCCCTTTAAAGAAAAAGACCAGTGTGGCCCAATGTTTGAGTGTCAACCTATGAACCAGGAAGTCATGGTTCAACTCCTGCTCAGGGCACATGCCAGGGCTGCAGGCTCCATCCCCAATAGGGGGTGTGCAGGAGGCAGCTGATCGATGATTCTCTCTCATCATTGATGTTACTCTCTCTCTCTCTCTTCCTCCCTCTCTCTGAAAACAGTAAAAACATATATATTTTTAAAATATAGGCAAAGGCTATCTTTCTCCCAGTGATATCCTATTATAAGCCAAAATATGTACAAATGCACTGCATGGTGCTAAGTACACCCACCCCCCACAATGGGAGCATTTCAGGATTATTTTCTCTGCCATCTGTTCCTCGGAAAATGATGGGGACCATGAAGTTCAGGCTCCACAGACATGTGGGCTGATGGCATCACTATGTCTTGCTCACATACAGCCCCCCAAAGCTCAAAATCACATTTGCCACTAAATTCCAACTGCACAGGCCAGATGGAGAACTGAAATGTGATGGAGCAAGATGGTTAATTCCATTTCCAATGTTTAATGACTTGCCATTTGTATATAAAAGATTAGAAAATTAACGTAAGGTACAGAAGTCAGAATATATGGGAACATTAGGCTAGAATCAGTAGAATAAAATTTTATAAATGCCTAGAGCACCTGAAATAAATATGATCAATGTGATAAAATGGAAATCCTGGAGATATTTAAGAATACCTATTGTGTTTTATAGATGATGAAACAGACTCAACGTTTAAATGCTGCATAACTCTACTCAGTTCCATCCTGTGGCAAAGAAAGGGCTTGATCTGAAGTGGACATCATCTGACTTTTGATTCTAAATTCCTCTAATAAGAGGTGAAAATAAAGAGAAAATGAAGAAGGGGTGGTATGGACAGGAGAAAAGAGAACAGTGATGAATAAAGTAGAAAAAGAATCCTGGCAATCAAAGGAGAAAAGAAAATGGAAAAGGGGCCCTTTTCCTTAAGAGAAGGAGTAGAGGAGCAAAAACACCTGAACTTTAAAATACATATATGTTTTTATTGATTTCAGAGAGAAAGGGAGAGGGAGAGGAAGACAGAAACATCAATGATGAGAGAGAGCCATTGATCATCTCAGGGGATGGAGCTCACAAACTGGCATGTGTCCTGATTGACAGGGAGTAGAACCATAACGGCCTGGTTCATAGGTCGATACTCAACAACTGAGCCATGCTGGCCAGGCTGAACTTTCTTTTCCTCTAAAGAGTTTCCACATTAATTTACATACTTTTTTTTTTTTCCTAAACCCTGGGTATATAATTTTATTCTCCAAGTATTTTCTTCAAATGAAGATGACGCACGTAAGCTACAATGGGTAGGGAATCCTGTAAGACATAAATTACTTTTCCAAAATCTTAATTCTAAACTAGACCACTCACGGGCTAAAATTCATGGTTTTCTCTCTTCTGCGCCATCCCAGCACTAGAGAACAGAAAAAGGGCAAGGGAATTGTGTTAAAAGCATACATGTGCAGGTCAACAACACAGAATTCAATGTGTTGCTTTACCACGTGCCTGCTGTTTTTCCTTGAGCAACTTATTTCCCCACTCTGTGCCTCTGGTCCCCATCTCTCAGGAGCATTATCGTAAGGACTGAAAGGTGTCATTTTGTTAAAGCAACGGGCTCATCTTAAGTACTTTTTAGATGTATAAATGCTTGGATGATTTTAAGTGTTAAACAAGAGTAGAATGCAAACAGACAAAGCTTTGCTCAAAAGCAGAAAAAGCCAACCAACTCACAAAACAAAAAGAATATTTTAAAGCACTCTTTGCCGTTGCACCACTAGCAATTCTTCAAAAAAAAACCTGCCTGCGGTGCTGACGCTAGCGTGTGTGGCAGTTATAGAAAGCTTTGATTCTTCCATAATTCTGTAATTGTTCTATACATCCCAAAGCTTGTTATGCCACAGCCAGGGAACGTGGGGCCCAGTAGTTAATAGAGGCTTTGTTCTAACCTGCGTGACGCCAGGCTGCTGCAGTCCCAGAGAATAACACGTAAAACAGAGCAGGCTTTAGGCAACGGAGTTCCTCACACAATGGAGTTTCCATTTATGCAAAATGCAAGCGTGTTTAAGAAAATCTCAGCCAGGTGTGGGTATGGCCAATGGGAATTTTACTACTTGGCATTCATTAGGATATTTGCATCTGCAATTTGTAAGTTTAGAAACTTCTTAGTGTCTACAAGGGGACAGGACACACAATAGGGTATAGATACATCCTTTATAAAAAAATATATTTTATTGATATTTTTACAGAGAGGAAGGGAGAGAGATAGTTAGAAACATCTATGAGAGTCATCGATTAGCTGCTTCTTACACGCCCCCTACTGGGGATGAGCCCGCAACTAAGGTACACGCCCTCGTCCAGAATCAAACCTGGGACCCTTCAGTCTGCAGGCTGATGCTCTATCCACTGAGCCAAACCGGTTTCGGCGATACATCCTTTTTGAAAGGTTCTACTGCTTGTGGTATTCCTGAACAGGCTAATAACAAAGGAAATGTGGGGAGGAGAACAATAGGATTTGAAGTTGGTATTCCAGCATGGTCTCTTCCCCTAATGAGTTAGCTACAGACTCCAGCATTTCTGACTCTTTTGAAGCTGCTATTTCATGGGCTGGGGTCCAGGGACTTACATACTCTAGTCCCTATGTGAGGCAATGTGAGTATAGTGTCATCATCTGATTGCTTGCTTTTGGAACCGACCTACTGAGTTTCCGATACCAATTCCATCACTGTATTGACTACATGATGTTGAGAAAGTTGTCCTGCCCTTCATCTAAACCACGTGTCGTGGTCAGGGGTGGAGGGGAGAGCTGGGGGGGGGGGTGGTGGAGAATAACCTCTGGCCTCATGCAATTGATTAGAGAATTAAAAGAGGTAACCAAATGGAACTGCGTCTGGCACTAAGTCAAGTACTCGATATAAGTTAGGTGATCTTGATGTTATTCTAAGAAAAATGGGAAGCCAACGAAGAGTTTTAGATACAGTGGGGGGGGTGAGAGAGGTATGACATGATTTGTAAGTAACAAAACATGGGTGCCTGGAGAGCGGCTTGTTAATAGTACAGTGTGTGGATAGCCCAAGTGCGTGATTACCATAGGGGGCAAGTAATGGCAGGAAATTGTCTTCCACTAGAGTAGGGGTGTCGAACTCAATCAGAGAAGGGGCCAAAATCTAAAATCCAGCCTAAATCGCTGGCCGAATGGTTTACTGAACAGTCATAAACTGACAATGTCATAAACTGACAGCGGAGTGCAGTGATGACAGCGCGGTGCGGGCCACATTGCAAGGCCTGGCGGGCTGGATTTGGCCCGCGGGCCTTGTGTTTGACACATGTGCACTAGAGAGATGGCTCATATCATTTCATGGAGTGGAGACTTTCAATGGAGACTCTAGAGAGTTTATGTGCATGGAGACCAAGAAACCCCATAAGAATACTCTTCCCCACAGAGATCCAAATCCAAAACAGAAAGGTGAGCTGTCATTAAGTTGACTCCTCTGTATGAAGTCATTTTGCATTAAATAGAGAATTTAACTGGTTTTCCAAAGGTTAAGGCCTATTAAATGTTGAGACTGGTGTGAACCATGTGGATTCATGAGGCAACAGCCCCTCCTCTTCACCAGTAATGCCTAAAGGTTAAAACATTACAAGTAGGACTCTATTTATGCAGGACAGTGGGTTCACAGAGGCATTGAGCTCTGCTCAATAAAGACTGATTCTGGGGGATTTCTGTCCTTCAAAGTCAAGTTTTCAATACTCATGCATCTCAGAATTTAGTTTTAATATAGTTAAGTCTTTTAATTTACTGCATTTATACATTCATGGACTTTCAGTGTTCCCTTTCTGAATCCGCTGTTTGCGTATCTACTGACGACTTGCTTGAACTTTGTTAGGATTATCATTGTCAACATCATGGTAGGTATTTAAGCACTTTCCGTGTATCAGATCCTAATTTAAACATTTATAATAATTACCCTATTTAATATTATTACAACCTGAGTTGATAGGTACAATTATGAAGACTTACTTTACAAATGAAGAAATTGATGCTCAGAGGGGTATATATACCTTTCTTAAATCCTCACAGTTGACAAGGAACAACCAGTAAATTAGCCCTGGCCTGCCTTATTCCTCTAATTCTAGAGAGGAGCCGCACACTGAGAGCCCAGGATGCGATTCTGCCCACAGAGAAGGCTGATCCCTCTGTCCAACTCCGGTTCTCAAGCTGCAAACATGCAGTTCCCTGTTTGTCATACGAAATACACCAGTTATTAAGAACACATAGCGTTCTTTTCCTGTCTCCAAATGCACTTGCTGCATTTTCCTCCAGGCAGGGAGGGACCATGCATTGACACCTCCCTCTGACAGATGATTCATAAAGCAGCACCAGGCCTTGCTTTCCCTGCAACCCTCACATAACAGGCTGCAGTGAATGCCAAGAGCAAGGGAAGTAGCAACAGACTCTAGACTGGCGCTGAGTAGAGAGAGAGAGGAAAATGAGCATGAGGAATAGTCTTTGCAAGTGATGGCAATTGCAGAGGCTAAATCGGAATTTAAACTCCCTCTTCCCTCCCGGGGAACAAATGCACCACTTTGAACACTCTTCCTTAACATCTTAAATCTTAGAAGCTTGGTATCATTAAGGGACCCCGCACAATAGTCCTTCACGAGAAATGATACGCTATCTGCGGAATAGTGACAAACACCAGATATAGTGCTCTCAGCCCGGTCACCCCGCCGCCTCAGAAAGCAATAACATGGCCAGCTCTGACTCCGGCTGTGTTTCTCTGCATCACACACGAGTAGGCTGTTTATCTTGCTCCATGGCAGCTCGGTAGAAGACGGAGAGCTGTAAAGAATTTATTCTGCACTTCCTCCCCCAAATCTTTCCCGGTAAAAACGTTAGCGCCTTGCTTTATTTAACTCCAGGACTGCTGCTCTGTCTCGCTGCTCATTCCTCTTGTCTGATGACTGTTTTATTTTCCTCCGCTCTGAGGAAGGGAAGGGATTTCCAAGGTGACAGCCATTGGGGAGAAAGTCCAAGAAGGAAATGTCTTAATAATCATCCCCTAAATTACTATAAAATTGTGGTATCTTCTAGTAGGAATTATTGACCTAACCATAGTCATTTGCCTTCCTCGCTTCCTTCCTTTCTGGCAGGAATGGATTCCCACCCTTGAGACTAACATGTTGGATTCCTTCTTTAGAAGCTGTTTCTGCAGATAAGAGCCAGCAGACATCACGAGTATGCTGAGGCTTTGGGTGAAAGTGTTCCTTCCCTGATAAGATATCACTCCAGAAGGTACCCCACCACCTCCCTTCCTGTCCTGGGAAGTGATGTGTGTGGCTGTGTGGCAGCCATCTTGTCACCTGGAGTTTATGAAACTGAGAATGAGCACTCCACAGCGGAGCTGAATGGAGACCAGGACAGAGTAACTTAAAACCTGATGGCACTAGGGAGCCATTGCTCTAATGCTAGAGTTGCCTCTCTCCAGTCGTCTCCCTGGGTGAATAATTAGCCATCCGGACTAGAAGCCATTTTTAGGAATATTTTCCCCTTACTGGCCAAAAGCATGGGAACTGAGGCACCTGAATGTTCCAGGTTGCAGTAACCACATCAGGAAGATGAGGGAAATAACCTCTCAGTCATGAAGTTCCAGGCATACTAGTATAATCCTATTCAGCAAGACAAGTGGTCAATAAGCCTTAATCATCATTAATCTTTGCTCATGACCATCTTGGCTTCCAAAACTTAAATACATGGAAAAAAGGGAACAGTCATAATTAGCTCTTTGACTGGCACATGCATAGGCTTGGAGATCAGACTGTGGACATGTTTTGGAACTATCATTCTTCCTACTATCATGATTTATGCCGAAATAATAACAATATATTTTACATAAATTATAAATTTATAAATGATAGACAAACAAGTTATAAACAATATAAATAAAACAATAAAATGTATTCCAATTGCAATAAATAAATGATAGTCCTTCCGTTGTTTTAATGAGAACTCTCTTGGATTTGCACGAGGCTGGGTTAGAACTGAGAAGTACAGAGTGGGGCTCCTTGTGATGCTGTCACTTGTCTATGGAATGAGATAAGGATTATTCAAATGTCAAGATAAAATAGGTGTAAATAGAGGAAGGCAGAGGCAATGGACCCCTTCCAGTAATTGCCTGTGGGACCCAGACATACAATGGCATTTTGATTTGGTGCATGCCTATTCCAATACTTGGTTTGTTCCAGTCCTGGGGCTTAGCTCACTATGCCCAAGTTCAGCTGTCATTATGCTCACACTAAAGGAGAATATTGATGAGGGCTCCAATGCTAGAGTTACTCTGGGAGACTAGAGATTCAGTCCCGATTCTACTGGCAGCCCACTGCAATCTCTGGTGCCTCTCTCTCTCTCTCTCTCTCTCTCTCTCTCTCTCTCTCTCTCTCTCTCTCTCTCTCTCTTTCTCGGAGGCTCAGTCTCTACATATGTTAGACTCCATTAACTAGACAAGGCCAGCCTCTTACCAAATAAGAGCTGCAGTGGCAGATACAGGACATGCCACATGTGTAAAATAGATGTATAATTCTATAATTGCTATTGCTATTTTAGAGATAAAAATCTGAGGCTCAGAAAAGGTAGAGAGCATAACCCAGCTCGTACATCATCAAATAAACTAACACATTATTTCATATATAAAATACTGCCATGTAATTCATGGAGCTTTAAATTCTTTCAGTTAATAACCAGCATGTCATTCCGCCATTCAAATGAAAATAGGTGTGCATATTGATAAACATAAACTTACACACAATCCATAATTCATGGTCCTGCAATAAAGTCATTCTAATGCCATAAATTCCGAATGCTGTGTTCACGAGTGAGGGCAGCAGAAGGCTCTATTCCCAGGCTGCTGAGCCCTGGCTGTGGGCAGACTGTAGCTCTGGTTAAATTAATATCTGCCCGAATGCAGGAGCAGAGCCAACCTGAGAATCATGTCAGTTAAAGTGTTCAGTTCCTTGGGTGTAACTTTTTTTTTTCCACATGGAGTACAGCAGAGCTCTTTTCATCTCTGCAGAAAGTTAATAGGAGCACTTGGATCAAACACATCCACGGTATAGACTAAAGTAGGGGTGTCGAACTCAATCAGAGAAGGGGCCAAAAATCTAAAATCCAGTCTAAATCGAGGGCCGAATGGTTTACTGAACAGTCATAAACTGACAATGTCATAAACTGACAGCGGAGTGCAGTGATGACAGCGCGGTGCGGGCCACATTGCAAGGCCTGGCGGGCTGGATTTGGCCCGCGGGCCTTGTGTTTGACACATGTGGACTAAAGTGTTCAGAAAATGTAGCCACAAGAATAAAAGAATCTGAAGAAAACCACATCTGAACATCTATATCACAAGTTGCTGGTTACTGTAAATTATTAAATAATTTAATAATTAAATTATTAAAGGCATAGCCCTGGCCAGTATGGCTCAATTGGTTGGAGCATGCTCCCCTGCACCTACGGGTCATGGGTTCCATTTCCGGTCAGGGCACATTACCCTGGCCAGTGGTTGGCAAACTGCTGCTTGCAACCCACATGCGGCTCTTTGGCCCCTTGAGTTTTTAGCAAAGGCCAGCTTAGGAGTACCCTAATTAAGTTAATAACAATTTAAGTTTAAGTTTAAAAAATTTGGCTCTCAAAAGAAATTTCAATCGTTGTACTGTTGATATTTGGCTCTGTTGACTAATGATTTTGCTGACCACTGACCAAGGTTGTGTTCGAATCCCATGTAGGGTGTGTGCAAGAGGCAACCTATCTATGTTTCTCTCTCACATTTATGTCTCTCTCTCTAAGATCAATTTAAAAAATAGATAAATTACTAGAGGCACAACTGGGCATCCTTCACTCTTGCAGGCTTTCTGTTCATGTACCATGCCCATATCACTTCACCTGGATCAGAGCCCATTTGTCTGATATTTAAAAATTAATCAGAGCTAATAATTACAGAGCATTGTAGGTACCAGACACTATGTTAAGTGGGTCTATATTGGTTTTCTCATTTTTCTTAACAAGTTTATAAAGTAGGTACTAGTTTGCCTGTGAAGGGACAGAAGCTGAGAGAAATCAAGTCATTTCCCGTCGCTGCACAGCTACCAAGATGTGGGGTAGCCATTTGAAAGCTCATGCTGTGGATAGCTTCAGGTTAGTAGGAAAATGTCATGCCACTGAATGGAAATGTACTATTTTCTTTATTATTTCTTTCTCCAGCATCATGAGTCCTTTGCGAAAACAGCACCATTTCTTTATCTCTTTCTCCCCACTTCATCTTTCACTGACCATGGCAGAACTTTTTTTAAGCAGGTGATCAATAAGCCATTTTAAAATTAATAAATCATCCCAGATGGAATAGGAAACTCCATCTGGAAACTTATCTCAGCATGTTTGCCATCATCGTCATTGATTATCACCATCACCCCCTCCCAGCAAATAACAAAATTATAACAGTGCACAGCATATTCTCACACTTATTAACACACAATTTAAAACAGGCAAGAGAGCAGTTCTATTTGGAAGACTTGCCATGTTTTTCTCAGCCAAATATTGATTTTCAAAAGCCACTGGCTAAGTATTTAATTCCTGTGTGTGTCTGTGTTGGGTTTCTTTCTTTTTTTTTTTTTAAAGGAATACACCTTTGTCTTTTCCCATGTCTACACAGTCCAAATATTTAGATCACGGCACACAGCCCAGGTTCTATATTTTTTTTAAATGTGTTTTTATTGATTTCAGAGTGAAAGGAAGAAGAGGAAGAGAGAGATAGAAACATTGAAGAGACAGAAACATTGATCAGCTGCCTCCTGCATTACGCTCCCCCTTCCCCACATGTGCCCTGACCGAAAATTGAACCAGTGACCTCGTGGTTCATAGGTTGATGTTCAACCATAAGCAACACGGGCTGGGCTGTCTGAAGTAGCTTAGTCACAGGAATGACTTCTTCCCTTCCTTGAAGTGTTTTCCATTAATCAGGATTCCAATACTCTTGGTCCTTCCAAGTTATTTTACTGGAATTCTGAGAAGATGGCACCCTAAACTGTAACATTTACCACTTTAGGCAATCTTTTTATAAACAGTTAAAATGCTTTGATTTAAACATGGGCCTCTTACAAAAAGATGACATCCAAAGTATTCTGAACTCGTGATAAATAAAGCAGCTAAATCTCCTCAGACAGGTTTGGAGAAATGAATATAAATACGTAAGGACAGAAAGATCAGCAGGAGGGTGACAAATAAAAGTTCTTCATAGTGATGGGAATAGAAAGAAATTTCTCAGACTTCAATGAAAACTGAAATTGGGCCTTTTTGTGTGTGATATTTCTCTATTAGCTATTCCTCCCTGAATATCTGGTAAAGCTAATCAGCTACCTCTCTGGATTTAACTCTTTGTTACTCAGGTGACAAAAGCAGACTGCGGTTATGTGGGAAAATACTAATATGAACTCCTCCTTTTCTCATTGGCAATCAGGAGCAAAATGGAAAATTATGAATTTCTAAGTCACCACACATTAATCTGATTATGAGTATTGCTTTTAATCAGTGTTGTCATTATTAGTCCCCATGGCGTCAAGAACTTTTCATGCATTATTCACTTAGTTTGGAATGCACAAAAGACTTGCCATGACTATTTCCATTTGACTCTTGGGTCTACTGAGTTTAAAAGAAGTAAAATAATTCACCAAAGGTCACATAGTTCATTTACACCCCTTTCTATCTACACCCTAGATTGTTGTCCTTTGTGCCACTGACTCTACCTGACTTTGATATTTTGGGTTAGGGGAGAATGGGTGGATTAACTCAAATCTTGAATCTGTTGATCCTTGTCAGTTTGGAAAAATAACAGAGCCTCTCAGAATCTCATTTTTGTTCCCATAAAAATGATGTTAACACTGGATTTAATATGTCTGTGGAGTTAATATTTTAAGGCATGTAACAATAATCTGTAATCAAGAAGTTCATCCCAGCCAGCATGGCTCAATGGTTGAGCACCAACCTATGAGCCAGGAAATCAGGGCATTTGCCTGCCTGTGTTGGAGGCTCCATCACCAGTGTGGGGTGTGCAGGAGGCAGCAGGACAATGATTCTCTCTCATCATTGATGTCTCTATCTGTCTCTCCCTCTCCCTCCCTTTCTGAAATCATATAAAAGTAAAAATCCCAAACACAATAAATGAACAGAAGCAATAGTTCATTATTTCTTCGTCTACGTGTTCAGCAAAATTTATTTAATTCTCATCCATTCAACTGTACTAATATCAGGTGTACATGTATTGCAAACTAATCCATGCTAAGCACAGAGCATCCTATATAATAAAAGAGTAATATGCAAATAGACCGAACAACAGAACAACCAAACAACCAATCAAAGCATAATATGCTTATGATATGCTAAGGCTGCTCACTATGATGTACACTTATCACAAGGGGACAGATGCTCTGACTAGTAGGTTTGTTTGCTGCTGGGGTCTGGCTGATTGGGACTGATCAGGACTGAGTGGGGGCCAGACATGCCCTGGAGCCCTCCCACAGTCCCTCCCTGGCCTGATCATGCACTGGTAGGGTCCCTTAGCCTGGTCTGTGCCCTCTCGCAATCCAGGACTCCTTGGGGGATGTTGGAGAGTCAGTTTCAGCCTTATCTCGCAGGCCACTTGTGGCAGGGAGGTGCTGAAGGTGGCAATGCACTGCAGGTTTCAGCCCGATCCCTGCAGGCCACCGGAGGGACCCCACTGTGCAAGAATTCGTGAACTGGGCCTCCAGTATACTGATAACCAAAACAGAAAATGGTGCTGCCTGATAGAATTTGAATCTCATGACAAATTAATGTTACATACTGAAAATTCTAAAGAAGAAACTAAAGAGACTTAACGGCAAGAGTTAAAGAAACCGGCTCCTATGTTATAAACAGAACCAAGGTCATTGAGGAAGAAGAAAAAAAAACAGAATTTTTGGTTGATGAGCTTTCGAACTTCCTGCTCTTCTCTGAGTCTATCCACTTAGATTTTATCTCCAAAACATCAAATAATTCTGTTGTGTGAGCCAATTTAATTCAAAGGTCTTTCATATTGTTTATGTTGCCTTGCATAATATTTGCAGAGAAGAGCAGAAAGCCCTAAAGCTCATCAACCAAAAATTTAGAAAAATAAATAAAACAGTCTCAGTTTTGCACTAAAAATAAAAATTTTTAAAAAGTCCATTTTAACTTTTCTTCTTCCAAATATTGTTCCATTTTCTCTGTTTTAAAGTCAATGCCATACATTTGTCCTTTCAAACTGACCATCAGATATATGTTTTCACCATAATGGCCCTGGCTTTGCTTTTATTTATTGGCTTCCAGATTCCACTTGACTGATTATAGATTGTTTGTCCCCTACCTGTTATTTAAAAGCACATATTTCTACATAGATTTCCTAAGTGACAGTTGATTTCAATCAATTTTATTTAGCTCTCTTTTAATTTCCTTCATGCTTAGAATAAAAAAAAAAATCCAATACACTATTTTGTGCTGTGTCGCTTAAAAACCTGCAAACTGATTAAGCTGTGACCACACAGCCACAGGCACAATTTCCACTTTTATTCAGGCATAGGATAGCAAGGGGACAGTACTCATTGCTAGTTATAAAGGGGAGACAATCTATCTATCTATATATGTAAAAGCCCAGCGACCAGAATGATTGGTGGCTATGGTATGCACTAGGCAACCAACTGACCTGATCTGGACTGAGATTGGAACACCCCTGGCTGATTGGGGGTGGGGCTGGCTGGCCAATCACCCTTGGGCTCTCCCTCCTGCCAACCCAGCCTTATGGGCCCCCATCAGGGTGGGCTGGCTGGACCCCACCCATGCACAAATTCATGCACTGGACCTGTAGTATGATATATCAAAAGAAGAAAAGAACAAGGATTCAAATGATGCAGATGCACCCTAATCATGGCACTTCTCAGTCGATACCTTTCAAGGACTACACTATGGACCACCAAGTAAAGCCCTACCTCCTTAGTAATGCAGATAAGACAACCAGGAGCTCTATTTCTGGACCATCTTCCCTGGCTCTCAATCTTGGCAAACTTCCTCCAGCCACCCTGTAATTCTTCATGTTCCCTCACCTTAGTCCATCCCTTTTATACTTGCTCCTACCTCTCTTTGGAAAACTCATATTCAGTCTTAAGCTTTCCTTTAGAAGTCACTTTCCGCTTAGTGACTTATGTCCACCACAGGGTTTCCCAAACTTGTGTGAAAAAAAAATACCTTGAGAAAACTGTAAACCACCTGACCCATGTGGCTCAGTGGTTGAGTGTCCACCTATAAACCAGGAGGTCACAGTTCAATTCCCGGTCAGGGCAGGTCGCAGGCTCAATCCCCAGTGTGGGACATGTAGGAAGCAGCTGATCAATGATATTCTCATCACTGATATTTTTCTCTTTCTCTCCCTCTCTCTTTCTCTCTTTCATCAATTTAAAAATATTAAAAATAAAGAAAAGAAAAAGAAAGGAAATTATAAACCTACAGATTACCAGGTCTACTAAATGAGTATTTGAAGCATGCCCAAGATTTGTTTGAATCAGGTATGTTAAGACATACTGATATGGGAATGACTGGCATTAATAAAGAGTCTGTATACACACTCCAGAAAGATTCTCCAGAAAGAGAAGGCAGAGCCATGCCACTCAGTGTCAGATAGGAAGGCAGAGCAGCCATGCAGAAGATAGATGGAATTAGGGGAATATGGGAGCAAGAGTCTTAGTTGTGACTGTCATGGGAAGGAATGGGACAGGCAGGTCCATCAGGTTGAGGACTGGCTGTTTTGAACAGTTAGGACCCGTCTCTAGTTGTCTGGCATCTGGCCTCCTCTGATTAGCAGCGGGGAAAGTGACCAGGAGTGAGAGCTTCATAGAGGAACTGGCTGGGAGTGCATACTTTGGGTTGGCTATTTTGAGTTTGAAAGGTATGCTCTAGATGAGCTGTTGGTTATCTCTGGGAACTAATAGCTAACCGTGGGAGAGGCAGTCCCTCCAGTATCAGCAAGCCTCCAAGATGTGAAAGCATCAGAAACTAAGGCCAATGAGCATGATTAATACAATCAGCTTCTTTAGAGAAAATAATTAAGCTCCAGGCAGAGTTCCAGTTTTAGTAAAGGCTGGTGAAGCAGTTATATGGGAATCATTTTTGTCCAGATTACAGTGATAAACTAGACAAGAGAAAACTGGATGAAATGTGATTCTTGAGAGAAGGAACATCACAGAACAAAAATCTATGTCTTCCCCCTAAATGTTCCCCTGGTTTGCATCGTGTGGGGCAGCTATAACCCAACAACATGTACAAGATTGTCAATGGTTCTGAGTCTATGAATAGGCATTGCTAGCAACACAGCAAGGCAATTGATTTTATGTGTTTACCTTTTATCCTGTGACTTTGCTAAACTCGCTCATTAGCTCTAGGACATAATTTTTGTTTTTAGATTCCTTGCAACTTTCTATATAGACAATTAGATAATCTTCAAGGAGGACATGTTTATTTCTTCCTTCTCTCTCTGTAGGCCTATATTGTTTTCACCTTATTGCGGTGGCTAAAGTCAAATACTGTGTTGAAAACAGATGAGGGTGGACAAACTTGAGTTGTTTCTCATCTTCGAGGAAAAGTCTTCAATCTTTCACTGTAAAGAATAATGTTAGTTGTATATTTTAACTGTAAGTTTTGTTTTCTTATCATAAGTGTGCATAAGATTTGGTTAATTGATATATTATTTTTATCTTTAGGCTGTTGATATGGTGGATTACATTGATTGATTTTAGAATGTTGAACCAGCTGTGCATATCTGAAGTAAATCCCATTTGGTCATGGTGTATAATGGTTTTTATACAGTTTTATACACAATTTGCTACTAATTTGCTGACAATTTCTGTATCTATGTTTATTAGAGATACTGGTCTGATAGTTTTCTTTCTTTTGTTCTTTTTTTCGCTTTTAATACTATATTTGGCTTTAGTATCAAGGTAATACAGATCTTATAAAATGACTTGAGAAATGTTCTCTTCCTCAGATTTTTTTTTTGCTCTTCATCACAGGACTTGATTTCCCCTTTACATGTTTGTCTATGACAATTAGGAATCAAAAGAAGAACCAGCTCAGCTGGCATGGATCCATAGACTTATGAACTAGGAGGTTATAGTTCGATTCCAGGTCAGGGCACATGCCCAGGTTGTAAGCTCAATCCCCAGTAGGGGGCATGCAGGAGGTAGACCATCAATGATCTCTTTCATCATTGGTGTTTCTATCTCTCTCTACCTCTCCCTCGCTTCCTCTCTGAAATCAATCACACACACACACACACACACACCACACACACACACACACACACACACACACACACACACACACAGTCTTAGATGAAAATTTCAAAGAACGGGAACAATTCCTAATAACTGTATAGAGTCATGCTCATGACCATATTCAGCACTTCCCTAAATGATGTTAAGAAACGTCAAGAGTGTGAAATTCTGTAAGCAAGTCTGACTTTTTCCTTCAGTCATAGGATGCATGCTTGCTCCTCCCTGCACTCAGGATATGTAGGGTGGTGTGGTGCTTAGGTATCTTGCCCAAGCAAAAATTCCTGTCTTCTCTGCCAGGACCAGTTTGGCTCAGTGGATAGAGCATCGGCCTGCGGACTGAACGGTCCCGGGTTCGATTCCGGTCAAGGACATGTACCTTGGTTGCGGGCACATCCCCAGTAGGGGGTGTGCAAGAGGCAGCTGATCGATGATTCTCTCTCATCGATGTTTCTAACTCTCTATCTCTCTCTCTTCCTCTCTGTGAAAAATCAATAAAATATATTTTTTAAAAAATTCCTGTCTTCTCTATGGTCCTTACCAATGATCTCATCCTCACCTAGCAATTCCTACATCCCAAGCATCTGGGCTGCCCATGACCATGCAGTGTGTCTGAGTCAGTCAGGTGGCTAAATGGATAATGACTGTCTGGGCTGCCTGAGCCTTTTGAATGTCAATTTCTCCTGGCTCAAATGTTCGAGTAATTTATTCATCTCTTGCCATTGTTGACAGCATTTCTGTTGCAGTCCCCTCACATGACTCCAATCTAGTTAAGGTGAGGGAGTGAAGGCTTCATATTCTGATTTACTTCTGGAGAAGGATCTGAATTTAAAAGGTGCCAGTGCTTGTAATTTACTTGGTAAAGGAGCAATAAAATAGATGCCTGCTTTAATTTTTCTCATCTTCCTTTTCTGTGTTGCAAACATGTGTTACAATGACGGTGCTTAAGTATGTTTTTATGAGCTTGCAAGGACTTCTGCTCTTAGCTAAATTGTTATAATATGCCAAGAAGACCACACCCCTATTTTGGAAGCACGAAACACACTGAAAAGGTATCTTTATTGGAAATCAAGACTCAAGCAGGTTTTAGCTCACATGCATCCCCCAGTCAGAGGTGAAGTTAGTTTCGATAGTGGCCACACATGTGGACAGAAATCATTCTTATTTACTGGATGATAGAAATTTCTGATTACTATCCTGTCTCTGCATGAAATCAATTTCCTTAGAAAGACCATTTGAATCTGGGAAATAGAGGGCAAGTGTAAATACGAGTGGAAGTTAAAACTGTTGCTATGAGTATGAAGTCATAAATTATGCAGCCCGAAAATTCATTATATTGTTTTTGTCACCAATCTCCTGAGCTGTATTACAAAAAAAAATTCTAGAAAAACAAAAGAAAATGAGATTTAAAACAGTGAAAAATTCGTCTACAAGAAAATTGGGTTTATGGTAGCATTTCCTAAGGAGATTGCCTCAATGTAAAGCATGCTTCTCACACAGTAACTTTTTGATGGTTATAGCTGAAAACCACTTTCTTGTATTTTTATTTTTAGCTTATAACTTGCTTGACTTTCAAAGGACTTATTCTTTCCTCACTATCAGAGATTGTGATGATAGTTTAAGGGAAGCAATCTATTATAGAAATAGCAAGTGTTACTTGCAAATATACAAAGATCTGAATCCCACTGCATGTCTTTTTAAGCTAGTCAACAGATATGGTAGCTTAAGGTGTGTCTTAAACATTCAAGTTGACATTAAAAACATATTTTTAATGGACACATGTATACATTGATTGACTGATTGACTGATTGATTCGCTCATTAATTCACAAAGCTGCATGAAGCCCTTTGCAGGCAATTTCAGTTACAGCCATATGCTCCTGAGTAAGTTCTTTTAGTTCTCAGAACTTCACTATTCTCAACTGGAAACTAAGAATGATGACCTGTGAACTTCCCAACAATTTGACTCTAGCTTTGAACTTGCTTTTTAACTTTAAAGGTACCATCAACAAATGGTGGTGATGAGGAGGATGGCATATTCCCAGATATTTATTTATTTATTTATTTATTTATTTATTTATTGCTTCCTCTTTTCTGAATATAATTATCATGTCGGACTTTTAGTTTATAGTTAGAATATTAAAATGTGTTATGCTTAAAGATCATAAGGCTTGCTTTAAGTGAAAAATGCTCAGTAGTGCTAAACCCAGCTTTGTCTTCCTTTTGTGTTCCACAGAACCAGGAACAATCCCCACGGGCCAAGCCCCGATCACAGTTTGCCAATGCCAAAAGGAAGCAGAAGCTTACTTAAGTCACAAGATATCTGTTTGGAATGAGCTTATTAAGTTACATTTTCCTTGGGCATCATTTCTTTCTTAATCTTCACCTAAGGATATGTTTTCATTGATGAGAGAGAGAGTGAGAGAGAAGGTTGAACAGTATGCACCTAGTACTTCTCACAGTCACATGATAAATAATCACCAGGCACCTCCTCTGTCCCTGAGCTCCTCTGTGTTCTACTTAGCTTTCTATCTTCTTTTGTATGTTTAGTTTGTTATATTGGTTCACATTTGAAATACAAGCAAAGGTTCTATGATTTTAAACCAACTCTCTTTTCCCATGGGTGGTGACTCTTTATAATAACAAAGTCCATTAGGAATGATCAATAAATAAGTTCAAATCTGTTTATTATTTATGTATTGTGTTTATGCAATGGTTTCATTCTCATTCCTTCGCACAGTTGTTTTAATGTTTGAAATCCTAAATATCCTCATCGTATTTTTGAAACCCTAAAGAATATAACATACCAATTTAATAGGAGACTATTCTAATTTCCATGCAGCAAACAACTAATTTTCAAACCTCCTGTGATAAAAGTTCATTTATTCTGCCCCCTTGTTATAAAAAAAAAAAAAACAAACAAAAAAAAGTGCAATGTCTAATGCCGTCAAGATTATTTCTACTGAAATTAGAATGGAATAAAAGAGCATTACTGGCAACAGTAGCTTCATTTCAATTTATGAGAAATACCTAATAAATCAATCATTAAAAGGAAAACTATGCATGCATAAAATCAAGAGACAAGAACTGTGACAACATTCTAAGTAAACTTGGTATCAATCCTCCAAGTCCCAATACTTATTGCTTATGCAGCCGCTGTTTTGACACAACCTTGTACTGAGCCTCCCTAATTATACCATCGTTGAGTCACAATTAATATGTAAATAGAAACATAAAACTGGGTTTATCCCAGGTAGAGATCTGTACAGGCAAACATCCTTCACAGTCCTGCCGCCCGCCGGGAAGTCCCCTTGGGGGGGGTGGGGGGAGGGGGACCCTCACGCATTCTATCTTTCTTTTCCTTGAGCACTGCAATATGGTTGGCAAAGCTGATTCAGGGCAGAATATGCTGTTCCCAGAACCTGTTTACAAATCTTCAACATCTGGAAAAGACGGAGCTTCACGGCTGGTCTTCCTGTCCCCCTGACTGGATGACATGAGCGCATCTATCATTACCGCAGGCAGGGTGACGTGTTGAGTGTATTCATTTCATAGACACGCTCTGTGCTTGTTGTTTGTTTGCTTTTATTTCCAAAAAAATGACAGTGCTTCTTTATTTATTTATTTAAATATATTTTATTGAATTTTTGCAGAGAGGAAGGGAAAGAGAGCTAGAAACATGAACCAGCTGCCTCCTGCACACCCCCTACAGGGGATGTGCCCACAGCCAATGTACATGCCCTTGACCAGAATCAAACCTGGGACCTTTCAGCCCGCAGACTGATACTCTATCCACTGAGCCAAACTGGTTTTGGCTGCTTCATTATTGTAGGCAGGCCATAAATACATATCTGGCCTCAAATTCCAAAGCTTAAAACACAGCCTGTGGATTATACATGAGTCACATGATGGATACAGACTTCCAGGCTGCACTGAAATATTGCACCCTTTTGAAATGCATTCCTTCTGATTGTTCTCTTCTTTTAGGAACATTTGAACCTGAAAAAGTAACCTCTTTTTTTTTTGCCATCATGCCAATCTACCAGCTATTTGGAATCACCTAAAAACTCGTTTAATTTTATTTTGAGTTGTGTGAGGCAAAGTCATAATAAAATGAGCAATGTTAGAATCAATTAGAAAATAACACTGATTAAATGAGGCCTCTGTCCTTGGCTGCCCAGCAAATGCATATCTTTTTTTTTTTTTTTTTTTGCACATTTCTCTGCACTGAACCAATTACAGTACCGTTTGTCCTGTTTATGGTGCTTGGACCAGAGATAGAAATGTGACTGAAGCATGGCCAGTTAGAATTTTTCTAATATTAGTTACAAATATCAATTATAAAGTTTCACATTATTATTTTTACCATCAAACAAGGGAAATGGGCATATTTGTTTGGTATATATGGGAAGAACTGAATGTACGAATGGCTTAAAGCCACTTGTCATCCCCATTATGAAGTGCATCTTTTAATGACAAGAGCATCATCATGAGTGTCTTTAGATATCAAACACACTGATACACAAATTTCCTATCCACATAGTTATTCTTGGTTCCTAAGAAATAAAACTTCTATGAATGAGACCAACTTGTAAACTACAGTTTTATGTGATGGATTAGCAAGAAAAGTTGCAGGATTTGCAAGAGTTTGGAATGGCATTTGGAAATTGAGGTTTCATGCACATAACACACTGGTATAGCCACTATGGAAAACAGTCTCGTGATTCCTCAAAAAATTAAGATCAGAGTTACCATAATACCCGGCAATTCCTCTTCTGGGTATCTACCAGAAAAACTCAAGAGCACTTACTTGCAAAGATATGTGCACTGCAGCCCTAGCCAGTTTTGCTCAATGAATGGAGCATAGGCCTATGGAATGAAGGGTCCAGTCAAGTGCACATGCCCAGGTTGTGGGCTCAAGGCAGCCAATCAATGATTCTCTCTCATCATTGATGTTTCAGTCTCTCTCTCTCTCTCTCTCTCTCTCTCTCTCTCTCTCTCTCTCTCTCCCCCCTTCCTCTCTCTGAAATCAATAAAAATATATTTAAAAAAAGATATGTGCATTGCAGCACTATTCTTGGTGGCCAAGACATAGAAACAACCAACATGGGAAATTCTCAGTTAATCTAATTTTTATGAATAGCTATAAGTATTAAAATATCTTTTCTTAGATTCATAGTTTTTAAAAACAGCCACTAAGCTTTTCTGATATTTTTCATGTACCTAATTTACAGTATATGCTATAAAGAATTCATTAGGCATAACAACCAATTAATCCAATGAAATTCTGTTTTTTTCTTAAGTCTGCATTTATTAAGTCTGCTTTATTTTTTTTTTTTTGCAATTACCTGCACTTCTACATTTTAAGAAAAAATATTGAAATTGAAGCTATATGAATTACAAAGAGGAAATAAACACTACTTTTTAAACATACTCACAGAGGGAGGATATATGAATGTAAGACGATTACCCCAAATAACTAAGAAAAGTATACAGATTTCCTAAGCAGTTATTCTCTGAAGTAAATTATCCACTTGCAGTAACCATATTAAACAGACTAACTGGTCATTGCCAAATAACCATATAGACTTATGATTTCAATGGCATACCTTAAAAGAAGAAAATTTCAGAAAGTTTAAACTATACTATATCAAACTAAAAGGCTTCTGCACAGCAAAAGAAACTGACAATAAGACAAAAAGGCAACCAACCAAATGAGAGATAATATTTGTAAACATAGCTCTGACAAGGCTTTAATACCCAAAATATATAAAGAACAAATACAACTCAACAGCAAACAAATAATTGAATCAAAAATCGGGCTGAAGGCCTGTACAGAAGGAGACAAACAAATGGCCAGTAGATACATGAAAAGATGTTCAACTTCATTAGCTATTAGGGAAATGCAAACCAAAATTATAATGAGATACTATCTGCATCTGTCAGAGTGGCTATTATCAACAAAGCAGGTAGTAACAAGTGCTGGAGAGGCTGTGAGAAAAAGGAACCCTCATTCACTGCTGGTAGAAATGTAAACTGGTACAGTCAATATGGAAAACAATCAAGTGATTCCTCAAAAAATTAAGAACATAGTTACCATAAGACCAGCAATCCTTATTCTGGGTATCTACCAGAGAAACTCAAAAGCACTTACTTGCAAAAATATCTGAACCCCTATGTTCATTGCAGTTTTATTCATAGTGACCAAGACATAGAAACAATTAAATTGCCCTTCAACAGAGGACTGGATAAAGAATATATGGCACATACTAGTATATACTATGGAATACTACTCAGCCATAAGAAAAAGTGAAATGCTGCCATTTGTGACAATCTGGGTGGACCTTGAGAATATATACTAGGGTAAGCAAAATAAGTCAGTCAGAAAAGCTAAGAACTGTATTATTTCACTCATATCTATACATATAAAAGCCTAAGCAACTGTTTAACCCTTTGACCAGTAGCTATGATAGACGCTGACTACCATGGGGCAGAAGCTCAATGCACAGGTATGGAAACATGGAACAGACTGATGAATCTGAGAGAAGGGGGGAGGGTGGGAAGAGATTAACCAAAGATCTTACATGCATTCTAGTGGCCCAGTGCAGGAATTCATGCACCAATAGGGTTCCTTGACCTAGACTGCATGGATCTGGCCAAAACCGGCAGTCTGACATCTCCTGAGGGGTCATGGATTGTGAGAGGGTGCAGGCTGAATTTGTGCACCAGGCCTCTAGTATGGAATATAAAATTGAAACTTACAGACACAGAGAACAGTATAGCTATTGCTAGAGGGAATGAGGATGAAAGGTAGTAAAAGGTAAAGAGGGCCAAATATACAGTGATGGCAGATGATTTGACTTTGGGTAGTGGGCACACAATGCAATATAAAAGTCATGTATCATAGAAATGAACACTTGAAACTTCTATGACCCTAATGACCAGTGTCACCCAATACATTTAATAGGATACATTTTTAAAGAAAAATAAATACTTGTTATCATATTTTGAAGTTACAGTGCAATTAATATGGACAGAGGTTTTCTGTTAAGAAATAGAAAGCAGATGAAAATTTCTAAGTCTGGAAAACAAAAACGTTACATTTTTTTTTTTTTTTTTTTTGCATTGCTTAATAAAATTCAAAGAACCAGCTCACCAAACATTTGGACTTAAATATTTAAACACAAACAAAACAAAAGCACTGTTAATGCTTTTAGACAAATTCCTGAATATTATTCACAAACAAAGCTTACAGTAAATAATTGCTCTGTAGTTTATTGCCCAGGCAGTAAAAGTGACATCTCTTACATAATTGTACTTCAAATCCTAGGCAATTAATGTGCCTTGCTATAGAAATATAATATGTAATAGATTGCCCTAGAAAAAGTCAGCCTACAATATGTAAGGAATTTATACAATGTTAGAAATATAAACTCCTCATAGATCTCACTGAACTATACAATTTATATTTTACCTATGGAATCAGCAGACTCTGTGTGATAAAATATACACACTAGAGGGTGATAGATGTAAAACGCCTCCGACTTCAACTACAAACTATAAGGGAGAAAAGAGGGGGCTTAGGAGAAGGATAGAAAGAAAACAATAGGTTTTCAGAATAATTGTTTAGTTATTTTTTAATTATTATAAAGAGCAGAATTTCATGTTGCTTTCATAGAAATGGACAAATTCCTAGATCCTTACGTGTCTATAGTAGAGTTGCTTTCAGTTCTGCAGCTCTGCTCTTGACAACAGATTGGACCATGTCTATGGAGGAGCATGAATCTTGAGGATCTAAGGGCTTTGCAGCTCAAAACAGAACTGAATCAACCTCATTATAAGAAAAGGGAGTTTATAGCTGTATATCTGTGTAATGAGAATCCCCTTCATCATTGTAGAAGTTAAGTAAATAAGCAAATCATAGTCTACCCCACGCCTTCAGTCCTCACCATTCCCTGAAATACAAGTTTGAAGAAACCAAGACAATATTAAAGAAGCTTAATCTGTATCACAATACTTTTCTTAATCTAAAGAAAATTATGCTTGCCAAGCTTGAAGAGATTGTGTCCGTCTTTCATCATTGTATTTCTAGGAATTGCAGGACACATAAAATGTGTTCAAATTATATATGTTAAAAAAGAACACGGTAAAATACTCTCAAGTTAAAAAAAGATAAATGAACATATTTAAATAATATATACATTATATATATATTTACTTTCGTCTTTTTCATTCATTTATTTATTTTCCATAATTCATTATTAACTTCAATACTCGACAATTTAAGTCATTCACAAACACCCAATTATCATTTTCCATGACAATCTGGTTCCCCTAGCATCTGACCATGTCTCCTAGGGAGGGCATATTTCTTCTTTTCAAAGATATTTATATAAGTCAAACGGAAACATCAAACCAATTCACTTTTCTTTTATTTAGTATTCAGATCTAAGTGAAATGTGTCTCAAATTCCTTTTTAATGCCTTCCTTTTTATGCAGTCTTCTCTATGTTATCTTTTCAGAACAATATTCCAAGGGCAATGTTTTTTCAAGTACGAATACACCAAAGAGAAAAACATGCGTGAATTCTTAATTTGAAAATTTGTGACATATTTAATTTATGAGAACATTATAGGTGGAACTACAGAACCTCAATCCCCTAAAGAATCACTACACATTTCAGCACAGGATGCTACTTTAGTAATGACTAATTACATTAATAGTACTCAGTTATTTCATTGAACCATGAAATTATAAATCTCTTTCCTTCCTTTGCCTCTTTGACCCAAATGGTTGAATACTCTGATAATTTTACAAACCCTGTATCAGCAACATTCAAAATATATTGTATCTTAATTTAATCAAATCAATAAATAAAATATAATTCTAGTCAATGCCATTTTTGCATCAGCACTTTATACTCTTCAGAATGTTTAAACAATTGATTTTTTGAAAGAATGTGATCTGGCATTGATAGTCTGTATTGGTGTTGGTGATCTATATAGTTGTGAAGAAACTATGTATTTTCATATTGAAATGTTTCAAAGCTCCTTTTAACTACTTCAGTATCTTTATATACTTACTAGAGGCCCAGTGCATGAATTCCTGCATGGGTGGGGTCCCTCAGCCTGGCTAGCATTCAGGGCCTATTGGGGGTCATCTCACCCAGGCCTATTCGTGGCCAGCTGGCTGGGGGGAGGAATTGTGGGAAGTTGGCCACCCATGGGAAGTTAGCTGTGGGAGCACACTGACCACCAGGGGCAGTTCCTGCATTGAGCATCTACCCACTGGTGGTCAGTACACACCATAGCAACTGGTTCTAATGGTCACTTAAGCATATATAAAAATTCCCACACCTCCTTCTTTTCTCTCTTTTATCTTTAAGAACTTTATCCAGTAATATTTCTTCTACCACCATGGAGATGACTCCCACTTCCAGTCCTCTGCTAGATATTTCTAGCTTCAATTTTCTTCCAGTTATTTCTAACTGGATAAGCCATCACAAGATCAAAGTTAACATATAAAAAAACACACACCTTATTTTCCAAAAAATCCTGTCTTCGTCCTGACTTCCTAATATTAATAACCCAAGGCGTAGCCATCAATTCTTTTCTCTTTTTCTGTTGCCTTCTTTCATCATTCTATCGTCGTACTATAAACACACACACATTCAAACAAAGAGGAAGGGAGAAGGAGAGAGAAACAGAAACATCAATGATAAGAGAGAATCATTTATTGGCTCCCTCCTGCACATCCCCTACTGGGGATCGAGCTCACAATCTATGTATGTGTCCTGACCAGGAATCGAACCATGACCTCCTGGTTCAGAGGTTGACACTCAACCACTGAACAACACCAGCCTAGGAAGAAGATATTGTTAACAGTAAGATACTCATGGCCTTACTTTCTGCTCAGTCACATGCAAAACACTTAAAAAAAAAAAAAAAGGCGACCAACAAACCAGGGAAATAGTATATCTAAAAAAAAACAACAGCATCATCTTTTACTTCATAACTTCAGGATGGCTCTCAGAGTGTGTATTACAACATCGTAGAGTTTTACAATGCAAATCCACAGCAACTCTACAAGGTCCTTCCTGTGTAAATGTCTTCAGACGCATAATCAAGCACAGAGAATAAAAAAATACGCCCTGTTTGGTACACAGAACAGGGAAGAAGTGTTTGCTCACATAGACTCTGGGCACCATCTGGGAGGCAAGTGTCTAGTTTTGCAACAGATTGCATAATGTCCCCATAGAATTTGGAGGAAAGCCCTAACTGCCTTAATAGAGAGTTGATTTCACATGCCTTTCATCTTCATTTCGGTTTGTCTTAAAGGTAATCCATATGGTTGAATGGCAGAAGTGCTCATTAGCTTAACGCAGTATTCAGGTTTCCATCTTTCTGTGGGAGACATGCAATATTTCACCTTATAGAGAGCTAGTTTTCATTGCACACGGCAATTAATCTTTTTACCAGCCAAGCATCTACTGCATATGTATGTTATTTGATTGATTAGATTAGAAATGTAATGTTACAGTTCATACATTAGCAATTCTTCAATATAACACGTACCAAGGACTCCGTTATCAATAATACGAGGGGATCAAGAGCAGCACACATTAGCACCTGGGGCAGGGAGGATGACCTTGGCAGGGAGGAAATCCTTCATCCACAACACAGAAATCCTAGAGCAAAGTTCATCTCATGGAGCTTGTGGCTGGAGGGCATAAGGATTCCTAATGGGTAACACATAAAAGGACTGAGGGAGACACAATTCCCAAACAAAAGGAACAGCTGCGCTACCCATTCGTGTACCTGTCCCTGCACACCTTCCTTGGCAGATGCTAGAAAGGAAAGCACTTTGCCGCGTAGTAATAGATATAATTAAAAATCAAAATAGATTAGCAGAGTTGGATATTCCAATGGAAAGCATTGCTCATAATTGCATCCCAGAGTGGAAGAAAAGTAGAACAGCTCTGTTGCATTGAGCTGTATTCTTTTTAGGCATGAGACCTGCACACCTGCTAGAAAAAGTACCCTATGTGATTCGATCTACACAGAGAAAGGGAGTTGAGAAAATATTTTTCCCAGTATGTTTCACACATGAAGCCAGATGCTAGCCTTGAAATTTCAAATATGCTATCAAATATAATCTCCGTAATTTCCAAGTTAAGAATGTCAGGCTTTTTCTACACACTGGGAGAAATTTGAGATGGACGTATGTGAGCACATTCCTAAGCTCATCAAACGTTTAGTGGAACTTACAAGATTTCAAAAATAGAAATTCACAATCCAGACTTCTTTTCCTATAGCCTCTTCTCTATTCCACCATGGTTTTCTTGGCAAAGCAAATATCATTTTCTGCACAAACCTTGAACTCCGGTGGCTCCAAGGATTAGCAAAAGGTACACATAGGGTAGCTTATTAAAGGGTACAGACTAGTAACCATGAAATGAAGAATAGAAAATATAAAATAGAAGATTGATGAATTAACATGAGACAAAATTGAGGTCACTGGACTAATAGAATTTTTCTGTAATGCAGCATTTTAAAAATAAAGTACATTGTAGATTATAATGATGGTCCCAATTCTTAAATATTCTTTTATACCCTTGTAATATAGTATCCTCCCTCCCTGACCCAAGTTCAGTCTTATGGTTTGCTTTGCGTCATCTGAATCTGAGCAAGTATCATACAAAGGGAAGAGTAGAAGGACTAATTACTGGGCTTGCTCACTCTTTCCTTCTCTATCACCATGAGAAGGAAATGGACAGGCTAGCCCCATGATCCCAAGAGGAAGATGAGAGACACCTAGATCTTCCACTACAGGATTTCAATCATTCCAATCAAGGCCATTGGAACTCAGCTAACAGCTAGCCAACCCCCAGTTATCTGAGCAAACCAGAGAACAGAATAGCTGCCTAGTTGACATCACCATAGGTAAGCAACAATACTTACTATGGCCATGAGGTTTGGGGATGTTATAACCCATTACTGTTTCAAAAGATGTCTGATTAAAAAAATAAAATGATAAATGACAATATTTACTAACATTAATTGCTATTATTGTAGTCTCTTTTGTTTATGGTAGTTCTGATCTCTCTCCTTGTTTATCTCCACAACTTTCTGCTTTCTGAAGATGAGTTACTTAACACTTGATATAGAGCTACTAATGGCTATTGCTTCACCATTGTGCATTGTGACCTTTAACAAATTCAGTCCAAGCCTATCTCGGGGGCCAAGATGACATTTATTTTGATTAGCTTAAGCTACTCAGAACCCACACCTAGAAAAGAGGGTGTGCAAAATTGCTTGACTAGAAAATATACCTTAAGGCTAAGAAAAAAAGAAAAAGGAATGAATACAAAAAAAACATATTAATGAATGGATAGCAAAGTCTAGCAGAGAGTTGAATAAATGAATAGACAAATGATTAAGTAAATGAATGAATATTTTAAAGCTTACATAATATTAGTTTTGTCCTTATAGAACAATTTGAGCCCTAGTCAGTTTGGCTCAGTGGATAGAGTGTTGACCTGTGGACTGAAGGGTCCTGGATTCGATTCCCGCCAAGGGCACATGCCCTGGTTGTGGGCTCAATCCCCAGTACAGGGCATTAGGAAGGCAGCCAATTAATGATTCTCCCTCATCATTGATATTTCTATTTCTCTTCCCTTTCTCTCTGACATCAATATAAATACATTAATATTATTTTTAAAAGAATAATTTGAGTCTGATCTGCTGAATATTGACCATAATCACTGAAGGATGATCAGCTAAACAAGTTTTTACTTTGATGCTTTAAACAGTCATGATGTGCAGGGATATGCTATGCAGTTAACATAACATGTTTTATGTTAACTTTATGTCTTTTAAAGGGTAGACATCAGAACTTGGGAGTCTAGAATATGGTGGCTCCTCTGCCTGAATGGTGATGTGCATGGACTTGGGTATTTACTGGGGAGTGTTTGCTGAGGAAAACTTCAGCAGTCTATTTAACCTTGTTTTCATTCGAATCCCAAGACATCCTTTGTGTCTATATTGTGGAAGTGCTTAATAATCTGTAGCATCAAAGCAAAGATTTGGGGACAAATTGCTTTACAAAGCACCTCTTGAATGCAGGCATAGACTACCCCATGGTTACAAACACAGTTCATATGGGTAAATGCAAGAGAATAATGGATGTGAATCACTTAGCATGTATCATTCAAAGGGCCAGTCTAACAGCCAACTTTCTAAAAGTGTCAAGCTCAAATAGTAAAATCTAATTGTTAACAGTCAAACCTTATTAATCAATTCTGTGCCTAATTATTAAATAATTTTCCAGCCTTATTAATAGTCAAACAAAAGGATCTATTGAAATATACTATCAGACTGACATAATTAAATGGATTTCTGCTCAATGATACATCACTAATATTAACTGCAGAGAAAGAAGATGAGTTAAATCAGGGATTGATCTGAAAGCTGCATTCAGATTCCCTAATAACTATATATGGGGGAGGTGCCCACAGTGTGAGAGTGAGAAAAGAGAACAGCATTCCTCACTTTTAAAATGCTCTCTTCTGCCTGGCCTGGATTGCTCAGTGGTTGAGCATTGACCTAAGAACCAGGAGGTCATGGCTTGATTCCTGGTCAGGGCACATGTCTGGTTGCAGACTCAGTACCCAGTGTGGGTTGTGCAGGATGCAGCTGATCAATGATATTATTGATGTTTCTATCTCTCTCTCTCTCTCCCTGTCCCTTTTCTCTCTGAAATCAATAAAAATATATTAAAAAAATAAAATGTTTTCTTACATGATTTGTCTAAGGCAAAACAGCTTCTCTCCCTCTCTCTCTCTCTCTCTCTCTCTCTCTCTCTCTCTCTCTCTCTCCCTCCCTCCCTCCCTCCCTCCCTCCCTTTCTTCCTCCCTCTTTCCCCACCATCTCTCTCTCTCTCTAACTCTCATCTATGTGTCTGTGTGTGTGTGTGTATGTGTGTTGATGGTTTACTTACTTATTCTGACTTTGTTTCAGGCCTATTTTTAAAAAATATGTTTTTAATTTCAGAGATGAAACAAGAGGAAGAGAAAGTTAGAAACATCAATGATGAGAGAGATTCATTGATTGGCTGCCTCCTGCACACCCCCAACTGGGGATCGAGCCCACTACCCAGGCATGTGCCCTGACCAGGAATCAAACTTTGACCTCATGGTTCACTGTTCAACACTGGCCCACACCAGCTTATTTATGGTTTTACACACATACGGGACTTGGTACATAAGACCAGGCTGCAGTACAGAACTCATGTGAAGTCTCCAAAACAGAGTAAGTTCTATTTCAGCTAGGACATTGGAACTATCCCTCTCCCTCTGCCCAAGTAGTTAGAGGACTGCTTGTAAGCCAAACGCCAGCACATCGTTTTCACTTCTTTTTTTAAATGAACTTTAGGCTCCATCTGTATAAACTCGAAGGGTGTATTAGGATGATCTTTAAGACACTCTAGATTCTAACATCTTAAGTGTTTATAAATGCATTTCCTTATCTGCAAGTAGAAACTCAGTGATCAGTATTCAGTGTGTACTGACAGGCAAAATAAGTGAAGACGCTCTTTTCACAGGATGTGTTCACGTGCATTTGGTATAACAAAAAGCCTTAGAGAGAAAACGTGTGTCAACATCAATGCTACAACACTACGTCAGTTCTGGCTATTTTTCCTAATATACATCATCCTCCACACCCCGTGCTTGATCATTCTTCTTAAATATACAGTTCCTAAACCAGAGTCTAAAAGCTATAATGCTGGTCTTTTGTTGAGAAATGGCACAAAAAATTAAAATACTATTTTAGGAGATTTTGGAAACATATCCCGAAGATAAAACCCATAACAAAAATAAAAATCAGTAAAAGTATATATACATTAAATTCAACCAGTTAGAAAATTCAGACTATGTGTGTGTGCACATGTGCACACTTCCTAAGGGCAATTTAGAGTGAAATTTGCTAATCAAAGTGGAATTTGGGATTAGACTCTTCCATGGTCTATCAGTGTAATGCCAACAGTAGTTCCAACTACTACTAGGGTTCCAACTAAAACATTAACAATCCAAGTAAGCAAAGTCCACTACAAATTTTAGTTATTTCATAATGCAAATGCAGGTACAGATTGACATTTTAGCAAGCCAAGACTAAAGGACACAGGATTAAGTCGCAATTTCATTTTAAAGGTCTGGAAAGAGCACCGTGATCTACTGTGGAAAGTCACAAATCACTGAGGACCACAGTGAGGGCTGTTTGATCCTTTGGATACGGAAGGGCACACAGTGAAAACCTAAGGGCCACCCCGAGTATTTCTGAATCTCATTGCATCGTTCTTGGTGCCAGGCTCTGGACTGGTGGCTTTGCAGATGACATCCTACTTAATCTCTGGGACAACTTTGGAAGGAAGGGTTCATTAGCTAGGAAAAGGTTTATATTTTAGTGAACCAAATGTCAGACTTGGAGTCAGATGGCCTTGAATTCAAAATGCCCATGCTTGATTTTTTTGTTGAGTAACTTTCTTAGGTAGAAGGGCCCTGCAAATTGGACAGACGCTTTCTCGATGGAAATTTAGGGATATATTTGAGGGTGTGTGTGCCTTTTTCAAAATATATATCCTATTATCCTACTAAAATGTCTTCACATTTTTTAACAAAGAGATACTAAAACTGTCCTGTCAAAAAAGCTATAGATGAAATATAGAATATACCGGGGAAATGGGATAAGTATATGGAATTTAATTTAAAATGTATTTTAAAAGTGCCTTTTTTCCCATTAAAATTTGTGTCATTTTGAAGCCCTCATTTGAAGCCCCAATAGGAAAGTATCATGTTGAAATTGTTCTGCTGTGAAGGGTGCTATCCTCAGAGTAGGCTAGATTGTGAAGAGGTAACAGCCAACCCAAAATTTTAGAGACTCAACATAGTACAGCTGTATTTCCTGTTCATGGAGAAGTAGTTGTGGGTTGAAAGGTTCTCCAGGGCAACTCTTCTCTATGTGATGGCTCAGCATTCAAACCAACTCATTCCCACGTTAAGAAGAGCATTAGGGCCTGCCCAGCCTGGCTCAGTGGTTTAGCATCCACCTATGAACCAGGAGGTCAAGGTTCAATTCCCTATCTGGACACATGCCCCAGTTGTAGGTCTGATCCCCTATAGGAGGGCATGCAGAAGGCAGCTGATCAATGATTCCCTCTCATCATTGATGTTTCTATCTCTCCCTCTTTCTTCCTCTCTGAAATCAACAAAAATATACTAAAACAAAAAAAGCGCAGTGGGAAGAGAGAGGTAGGGCATGGAGTTCCAGCGATTAAGGGCTTCCACCAAGAAGCTGCACACATGACTACATTCACATCTCACTGAGCAAAGAGATAACTTCCAAATGGCCAGGAAACACAGGCTTTCTCTCTGGGAGAAATCTGGGGGGAGGGAGAAATCAGGTAGTATCAAACAGTTGTAGACTAGACATTTCTACCACTTCTTATGAATTTATCATTTTTTTTCTAAGAAAAAAATTGTCAGAGGTATACTAGCTTTCTATAGAAAATTCCATCTTTTCACTAACCCATGGAGCAAGTTATCTAGAATTAAAACATCAGATTGGGGGGGGGGGGGGATGTACAGAGGTTGTCCGCTAGCTCATTAAGTAAAAAAGTAAAATAATAAAATTAAAAAGTGTGTCTGGCAACTGCCTAAATGCTGAAGCCATAAATTTCCTATGTCCATGAAAGTCCTCCTGAAAGTGATAAGGTGGACTCACCAACAGATTGCTGATACCTCGCAGGCAAACCTCACTGAGATTACACCGGCCTGCGTGTAGAATTTACTGCCAGGAATAAGTATGACATTTAAATTGCAATGCTCTTTTCCCCATGCATTTCTGTCAGGATACGTTCCACAAGAAAATGGAATGATTTAAAAAGATTTAAAAATGCCCAATATTTGGTATAACATTATATGGAAGATCCTTCCATGAAATGTTAAGTGGAACGAGCTACTTGGTTATTATCATGAATGTCAAACATATGCAGTGTGATATTTAATCCGGTTCTGTGATTGATGAGTTGGTAACATCATATTCCCTCAGAGGAAAGAAATAGGACACCAGGACATTCAAAAAAAGGCTCATCATTTCCAATAACATTATATTCAAGCATAAAACAGAGCAATAGGTATGAAACTAAATGTAGATAGATATTTTTGCCTCTAATATAAATCTCTCTTGGAAAATAAATTGAAAAGTCAAGGAGATAGTACTTGACAAAATAATGTAGAACATTCAGAAATATAAAATGGAAAAAAAATGTTCCTTGTATTTCTTAAAACATAGATGTTTGATCATGAACAAAACCATAATTAATAATCAGCAATTATATTCAAACATTTTACCTTAAAAATAATCATGACAATACAACCTCATAAAGGTATTAAGAAGATTAACAGACATAGAGGATGATTCAATAAAGGAGTTCTGAAGTGTGTTAAGCACTGAAATCTTCCCTTTTTTAATTTATTGGGGCACGTACCTATATGATAAATTCCACAAAATCTGTTCATGGTGTGTGTGTGTGTGTGTGTGTGTGTGTGTGTACACATATAAGATCAGAGTTTCACCAAAGCACTTTCAGAGATCTTCAGTAATCCCTACCTCTCAGGTCAAGGACCTCTGTATTCTTTTATGAAATAATTTTGCCTTTCTTCTTCAATAAAGATTGTGATAAACTATACCATTGCCTTTAAGTATTTTCCATATAATGGTCATAAGAAACAAATACAGATTGTTGATATGGAATAAATGAGAATTCTGTTAAGTGGAATGGATATGTGAATATTTCAACAAGGCACATTTTCATTCTAGCACTCTGAAATGCATTAAATATAGTACAGGTACTATCAATTAAAGCGTCTGAAAATTAATTACAACAAGGAGCAGAATCATTCACCTAATCACAGCCAGATCTAAATAAATTAGTCCTTAATCATAGCTTTGAAAGGAGAGAAAAAGAAAGCAACGTCAGGATGTCAAATTGCCTTCCCTTGGGCAAAGGCATAATAAAACATACAATAAGTCAAGAGTTTAACTCCAATTTGTTGATAAGATCATCATAAAGTTTTAATAATAATATTATAGCCCGGCCAGCATGGCTTAGTGGTTGGGTGTCCACCTATGAACCTGCAGGTCCTGGTTTGATTCCCATTCAGGGCACATGCCTGGCTTTGGCTCAGTTCCCAGTGTGGGGATGCAGGAGGCAGCCTATCAGTGTTTCTCTCTCATCATTGATGTTTCTCTCTCTCCCACTCCCTTCCTCTCTGAAATCAATAACAATCTATATTTTTAAAATTATATACCTCCCCAATCTAATTCCATATAATTGTTCATTGTTATATAAAAGGACATATTTGCCAAAGCTCCTGTGAAAGCTGCTGACAGGTATCAGTAATTAGGGGATAATGGTAAAATATATGCTCCCCACCATCTCAAACTCTTTTATCCCTAGACTGAGTTGGGGCTGGGGATCTTTTTCAACAGCTTCATATATGGGGTGCTCCTTCCCTGCATCCTGCCTTTACAGAGAGAGAGATGAAAAAAATAGCTGTTTCAATATATTTTCACTCTTTAGGAAATGAGACATATCAGAAATTTGTTTCTCAAATTTCCACAAAAGTAAGATAATAGTTGCCTTTTAAAGTAAAAGAATAACAAATTTAAAATTAACTAGCCCTGTTTTGAATCCTGGCCTTTCCATTTACTAGTTTTATGACTGGTCCAATTACTTAAGTTCTCTGAATTTGTTTACTCAATAAGTGAGTAAAAACAAAACAAAACAGTACCTCATAGGATTGATGAGATCATTAAATAAGATGATCCTCATAGCACCTCAATAATATTTCATGTTAAATTATTTTGTTCATTATATTCCACATCTGAGTGAAGTCATATGGTACTTGTCTTTTTCTAACTGGCTTAGTTCACTTAGCATATGCTCTCCAGGTCCCTCCAGGCAGTGGCAAAGGGTAAGAGTCCCTTCTTTTTGACAGCCGAGTAGTATTCCATTGTATAAATGTACCCAAGCTTTTTTATCCACTCATTTACAGTTGGATACTTGGGCTGCTTTCAAATATTGGATGTTGTAAATAATGTTGGAATGAACATAGGGGGTGCATATAGAATTAGAATTTCTGAATATTCTTTAGATATATTCCCAGACATGGAATCACTGGGTCAGAAGGCAGTTCCATTTTAATTTGTTGAGGTAACTCCTTACTACTTTCCACAGTGGCTGTACCAATCTGCAATCCCACCAACAGGACATGAAGGTGGTCTTTTCTCCACATCCTCTACAATATCTATTGTTTGTTGATTTATTAACCAGGGAAATGGGGGTGAGGGAAGGTATAAGAGGATATAGGGGGATAAATGGTGATGGATGGAGACTTGACTTGAGGCGGTAAGCACACAATATACATATGGTATGTTATAGATTTGTACACCTGAAACATATAATTTTATTAACCAATGTCACCTATATAAACTCAACAAAAACTAAAAAAATAATATTCAATGTTATTAATAGGTTATTATTGCAGGCATTTGAACACTTATTTACTGAAACATTTATGATTATTGTTTTAATTGTGTTAGGCATATATTGAGCAATAATGAGTTAAAGTTCCTTAGACACTTAGGACCCAGAGAATAATGAAACTGCCCTCTACTAACCCATATTAAATAGTTCACAGACACTCAAGGCAAGAATGAATGAAGAAATACAAATGACAACCTACTTAATACCCTGCACATAACTGCCTCAACTTTGAATTATCTGAATTACCATATCATGATTACTTTTTACTATTAGAGATGCAGAGATATTTAATCCCTCACCCATTAATTAGTCATGCGTTTCTTCTTTTTAAAGAAAAAGTAAAACAAATGATCTTTACTAACTATAGGTTAACAAAGAAGGGCACATTTTTGAGATTGTGTGTATGCCTGTGTGTGTGTGTGTGTGTGTGTGTGTGTGTGTATTATTGTTCCACTCCAATATCCAGGCTAATTTCAAAATACCACAATGGGTTGCTTGGCATTTGCTAAGAAACTGTAATCAGAGTATATTTTAAAATGATTCATTTTTTTTGGTAGTCTCAAGAAATGAACTGAGATGATGTTCCCTTAGATTTGTGTAGTGCATTAATCTCCATCATACCTAGTTAATTGTATATATTTTGGGCTCCTGAACAAGAAACATTTCAGGAAGAAAAATGGCTTCTCTTTCTGAAAAATATTACATATATAATAGATCATTTCTCTAAAAAAATCTTTCTAGATTTTATTGAGTGCATGTGATTATGGAAAATTGTTACTTTAGGACAAAATGGATCTATGTCTGAGCTGGAGGTTGAAGAAGAAATGGAAGTGAAGGAATGGGTCTCAGGTCTCTTTTAGGAATCAGTGAACAATGAATAAATAAGCAAACAAACATCAACTTAATAATAATCCAACACTACAACAACATGGGAAGATAGTTCTTGGCTCAAAATACTGGGAAATCTAAGAAAAAGTCTAAGTTGGGGCACATCTGGATCAAGAGAAAATTATTCCATCGAGACTTGACTGAGCAGCACCCTCTTGAGGTAATTTTTTTTTTTCAGGAAGCCTCACTCCATCTAAGCTACTTCTAAATCTAATACACTGGATCCAAAAAAAAGTATGACCATCTCTTCCCTAGAATTTGAATGCCAAATCTCATGTGGATGTTTTCTATTTCGCTGTCATTCCAAAAGGCAAAAGAGATGGTACAATGTGATGGGCCAGTCTAGGTTGTTATGATGATGGAAGGAAAGGGTCACATGGTTGATAACCTGAACAGGGATACATGAACTCAGGTATGGATAATTCTTAAAAGAAAAATTAGTGATTTTATACAAATAAGGAGTAATGTAAATTAGATGAGTTAAAATAACAGATCATATAATCCACTAGAGGGTTATTGAGTAGAACTCCAGACTCATCCAACTTCAAACAGAGCAAGTTTATTTTCATCTATTTTATGAATTGGATAACTTCATGAGACTTTTATCAGAGGAATTGATGTATTTTTTAAAAACAGCTTGGAATCTTCTAACATTGATTAGCTCAAGGTTCACTACCAGTCTGAGGATTTTGTTTCTGAGAGGTGAGGACAGTGTCGACAACATTCAGGAAAGAAAGCACATGGAAAGGTTAAAAGATGATCTCCTTAAAATGAAATTATACTCATTTTGGGAGATAATTATTACTAATAAGTAAATCAAAGTGACAAGATAGTAAAAAAAAGATCAGAGATTAACTAGCTAGCACCAACACTGACTAACCTTTTCAAATTATGATTAATTGCCCAAGAGCAAAAAATAGCCATGCATGTGTAATCCTTTGTTTGCTTAATGTTGCCTTTGGGAAATTCTGAATTAAGTATTAAATGAGTTCCTCAGAAATGAGAAGTTAAATTTTTATTGTCTCAAGAAACTGCATGTTCTCAAAAGACACTGTCTGGTCCTGAGTTACTGTTGGAAGGCTACATTTTAGAAGGTAAAATGATCATCAAGATTATAACCCCTCTCCCCCATTAACCCTCATCTTCATTTGTAAGCATCATAAAGGATTTCAATATATGTCCTATTAGTTCTCAAGGAGTAATTCCATCTCAATATGCCATAGATGATGATAATATTGGTAATAGAGATTATTTCCAAGCATCTACTAGAAAATAGTAACTAGCACTGTAGCAATCATTCATCAACCCAAATATTCTTATGACGTTTCCATTCTTTAGTCTTACTCATTCTCTTCTTCTTAACTGATTTTTGTTTCACATGATCAAATAGAATTCTTAGAAGGTGAGGGTAATTTCAAATATTTCTCTCCAATACTTCTGAGACATTACTTGCCAAAAATAGTCTAGGCCAGCAATTTTCAACCAGTGTTAAAAATTCCCTCTTAGGCTAATGACAATACCATCTAGCCTTACACTGTAAGTTATCTTTAGGAAACTACTTCATTAAACTTTGTCATTATAAGGACATTGGAAACGAATATAAACCTGTTTTAATGGTGGTTAACAGAATCAAAATACAAAGCTACTTCCTCTACTTTGAATATGCATTTAGAGAGAGTACTTTTCCAAGGTAATTTTTCTGAATATGGAAAGGCAATTTCTAAATTTGAACTGTCGTGTGCCTCAGGAACTAAATAGCTGAGACTCCTTTGTCTTAAGCTCAAGTAACTGGGCAGTGACTACAGACAGGAAGCTCTATCCATGCTATGACTCATGGACAGAGTTTTTGATGATGAGAACATTTGGTATTAGATTCTAAATTGATGCTGAGTGACAGAATGTCTCCCATATATGTCACTTGCAGACAACTATCACAAGCTCTATTTGCTTAATAGAAACATTTAATGTGCCATCCCACACAAAAAAGCAAGTGCCTTCCAATGAACAGTGGCCAATATTGCTTTTGAGAAATAGAAAAATGTGTCTGTCTTCACCAAGCCAATTATTTGGCCAACTATACATTGGGGAAATGAATTCGTGAAGCAAAAGATTTCATTACATTCATAACCACAAATATTGTTCTTTGATATAAACTGCCTGGCTCTCTTGACTTAGTGACCTTTTATTTTGGCATATCTAATAGATTTATAATATGTTCTCGGAAGAAGCTTTTTTTTTTCCCCTCACAAATTGCTCTTTCAACTTCTTGAATATCAGATGAATGTTAAGTCCTTCCAGAGATATCTGAAAAGTCAAGAACTCTAGATATTTTGTAAATCTGGCTTCCAACTTGCTTCATAGATTCAGAATATCATAGAATTTCAATGTTGGAAGGGATCATGGTAGAGATTCAGTCTAATCTGATAATGTGTCCTTCTTTCCTACTGTATCCCACATATGAACCAAAATGATATCCAATTAATCCTTATATTCCCATTTCCTGGTAAAGAGTCTTATATGTATAAGTACCGCGTGCTAACCAATTGCACCACTGGAGCTCCATGAGATCAACCAAAGGACTTGTATACATGCATATAAGTACAACCAATGGACACAAAACTCTGGGGAGGGAGGGTATGCATGGGAGGGGTGGGGCAATGTTAAAATATCTACACAGATAATAATTTAATAAAAAAGAGTCTTATATGTAAAGACATAACTATACAATAACTAAGTATATGTGGGAAGAAAGCCACTAATAAGATAATTTATCTCAGTCTTCCAAAAAATGATGCATTTACTGCCAAAGTGCAAGACTATTTTAACTGGTAACTGGAGAAGTGTCAATATGTTACTTCCTATATTTAAATATACCTTTAATATTTATTATTGGAATTTAAAAATAATAAGCATAAAATTATAAACTTAAAATAGTAAATTTAAAGAAAGTATAATAAATAAGCAAAATTATAGGTGATATCATTGATAGTAAAAATTGTGAAGGGTAGAACTAAAAAATGATAGAAATCTCTTCTACCCAATGCTTGGTCCTCTCATTCCATCTCTTTGTTATAACACCAATGTTATTATAGTATTAGCATTATTATCATAGTTGTGGATATTATCTTATAGAAAAACATAATATGATTTTGTTATAACACCTAAGTTATTATACTACTAGTATTACTAGAGGCCCAGTGCATGAAATTCGTGCACAGGTAGGGTCCCTAACATCTGCCAGCTGCCAGCTAGGGCCTCCCTTCCCCGACTGCTGACCAGAGCCTTCCTTCATTCCAAGCTGCCCCTTAGTGGTCAGCACATATCATAGCGAGTGATCAAACTCCAGGTTGGTTTCACTCCTGATTAGTTGATTAGTTGAACTCCCAAGGGGACACTTTGCATATTAGGCATATATATACATATATATATATATATATATATATATATATATATATATATATATATATATATAATTATTATTATCATTATTACAATTGTGGATATTATCTTATAGAAAAACATGATTTTATGATGTGTTGAAATGTAGGTTTATAGTTGATTGAAAAAAGGGGTGTTGTATTTGAAATGGAACCAGAATCAGACTTCTAGAAAGTGTTAATTTTCTTGATTCTTTTTACTACATTACAGTAGCAAATACATTATATGTATTTCTGTATCTATTATTGTCTAAGACATATTTAAAGAGCTCCCTATATTTTTATCTTTTATTATAAATGAAGTCTGTATGTGGAACTTTGAAACCAATAATGAGAAATTATTAGAGATGCAGTTTCACTCTTGTTAAAATTGGACTTGCTGGCTGTGAAACCCGCTCACATCATTGTTTCTGACATTCATTTTCATTTTCATTTTGGAATGTTATTACAATGGCGCTCATTCCGCTGTCAGGTTTTTTGAGCAGAGAAGTGGAGGAAGGCATTAAACCTTGCACTGAGCAGGAATTAGGCAGTTGGTGCCTGTCTGAAACGAGTACCAGGAGAAGAACTTGTCATTCTGTTTTCCCAGAGCAAATGATTTAACAGGGGTGATTTTTTTTCTACTTCTTTTTTTTTCCAGGAATGAGAACAATGGCTATGCACATACATTTACCCCACTGGTCACATAGAACATCTAAACAGCCTCAGCCCTGTGTTCCTTCTGGCCCTCTCTGGAGGTGACAAGATGTTTGAAGAGAGATGGAGGTTCCTTTGGGGATATGAATGCAGGCTGAATTCCTGTTCCCATAATTCCAACTTCCATGCCACATCTGAGTCTGATTCTGATGCTTCCTCTCTCTTCAGGGGAAGGGTTAACTGGAGAACACAAAGCTTGAGCCTTACAAAATCTAATAAATGTCAAAGGGAAAGTTCGTTCTGTGAGCCTACGCCTTGCACAAACATGCTCGCCTTGAGTGGTTATCTTACAGAAATCCCTGAAGACCATCACCCTTGAGAAAGGATGTATGGCGCCAGCGGGGGGGGGGGGGGGGGGGGGCAAAGGACAAGGCCATAAAACGGTGATGGGGGCACAGTCCTGATACCTGGGTCAAGCCAAAGCCCCATCTGCAGCTGTCCCTGAGAATACAAAGCCTGCTTTCTCCCCAATTCACCACTGGCTCTTTCCGGAGTCAGACCACCTGCACCCAGGTGCCTGGAATAAATTATCATTTTGATTACCCTAAGCCTTGAGTCCATTCTATGTGACCCCAGCTCAACCCTGAACCTTTCATTCATAGTTGGTTTTTTATTTGTTATTGTACTTTTTAACATCACTTTTAACTATTTCTTGAGACCTAGACATGATGAACTGGGCTCAATGAGCCGCTGTCAATGTCAGTAGGACTTTCATCATGTTGGGGGAGAAGAAGCAGTCTAGAGTCCTATGATGAGGTCTCTGTCTATTAGTGAGCCTTCTGTTTCTTAAAGAGAGAGATCTTCTTTTCCAGGCTCCCAATAGGAAGGTATGGGTCAATTAGTTTTCTCTGCTTCATCACAAGCAGGTTTTGTGACCATTCTTCTCTTTGTTGATTACCTGACCGTCTTCTCTACAAGAGTATGCCATCATTTACCTTTAAGTCCTACTTAATCCCTTGTCCATAGAGATTCATCTTTTTTCCCCCTCTCATTTCCAAGTTTAACATCTGTGTGACTATCTGCTTCACTGAAAATGCAACCAGGTTATTTTCTGCTGAGGACTGTTTATTACCCCAGCCCCTGTCCAGATACTCCAAAGAGATATGCATTATGATTGTGGCTCAAGTGGGAGACTGGGAGCAAGATGATATGTGTTGTGTCCTGATGCTTAGGAGTCCCTAATTACAACTTGCAAACATCCCTTTTCTCCCCATTTAAGTAGCTTACCACTTTAAACTGCCTCAAAAGATTTCTTTGCCACAATAATTCTTCATTAATAAGATGGCAGCATAATGGAATACAACAAACTGCAGGGCTACTTGCAGGGAAATAGAACCACAAATGTGACGTCTCATATTCACCATGCAGAATTCAGTGAGCACGTGGGTGAAAAGCGCTTGCATCAACTCTCCTTTTAAAGAAATATTGCTGTTAATCATCTGCAGGCCATTTCCTCCTGCAGTGTTTTACTCTGCATTCGTGAATTTCTTGGTACAGAAGCAATGAACTGCCCTAGCAAGCAGGAGACCTGGCACCATCCCTGGTTCTACAATGTTCCTCTGTCTGGTTGTGAGAATCAATACGATCAGTATGTCAACTCTACCAACTAAGTTGACTCTAATGTTCAACTTTTATTCCCTTTTCTATGATCCATATTTTCCTTTTCTATCGTCTTTATTTTTAATTTCTAGCTCAATATTCTTATTATTTAACGAGAGTCTCCTTATTTTGAATCCACTCAAATTCCTTATGAGTCAAATTTTGGAAACATTATTAGATGGAAGTGGATGCTGTCCTTAAATTTATTTGAGGTTCTAATGTAAAAGAGGAACTAGATTATATATATATATATATATATATATATATATATATATATATATATATATGTACAAAGTTTTACGTCCATCACAACAAGATGAAATAGACATCTATGAACCTTTTACAGATGAGAAAATAGAGACAAAACAGTGATTTTTTCAGGTTGACAGCTCTAGTGACTCATTAAAACCAGGTCTGACTAAGTACTGAGCTCATGTACTTTTAATTGTGCTGAAGTTAACAAAGTAGCTAAATCTAGTCTAAACCCTTAATCCCTCCAATCCATGGTCATGTGGATTAGAAGCTTCATAACTCCACTCTTCTCTAATGCTTTAATTATAAACACACTAGAGGCCCAGTGCATGATTAAATCATGTGTGTGTAGGGTCCCCTAGGCCTAGCCTGCCATCAGGGCCATGTCCACCACCCCGCGACACCTTGCACGCTCCGGGGATACTGCCAACACCCCGCGATGCTCCGCAGATGCTGCTGGCACCCCAGGCGGGGGTGGTGGGGAGAGGGCCCGAAAGGTGCTCCAGCACCTCCTGGTGACAGGTTGTTCGGTCATTCTGCCATTAAGGCGTCATGACCACAGGCCTTTTATGATATAGGTATGCCCTTGGTCTAATGTTCCATTCCACTGACTAATAAAGTTCTGCCGTGATACTTGTCATCGATACTGCAAAAAATTAATGACATTTCCCCCTCATGCAATGTGACTGGATGAACTATGCCAGAAATGACTAGTGGTTAGTAAATCAATTTTCTTGTGTTTCCTAACCCACTGGCCCAGATTCCTTTCCTTTCCTGCACTGTTCATGTTCCATCAGTCAAGTACCATGTCCATTCTCTCACCTCCATTCCACTATTTTGTTTTTTTTTTATTATATTTTATTGATGTTTTACAGAGAGGAAGAGAGAGGGATAGACAGTTAGAAACATCAATGAGAGAAAATCATCAATCAGCTGCCTCTTACAACATCCCCTCCCCCCTCACTGGGGATGTGTCTGCAACCAAGGTACATGCCCTTGATCGGAATTGAACCTAGGATCTTTCAGTCTGCAGGCCTATGCTCTGTCCACTGAGCCAAACCAGTTTGGGCACATTACACTGTTCTTGACTCACCAGGCCCAAGCCTATTGCTGCAGGCTCCCGTTCCCCTACCTTGAGCCTCTTTCCCTATCCTGAGCCTCTTCCCCCTCTTGCCCACTGGTATGACTCTTCTAACAGAGTGCATCTGGTCTCTGTAATTTCATTTACTTCTGAGCCAAGTAATTCAGTGACTCTTTACTACCCTCAGAGGAAGAAAAGCAAATAAACACACAACACACACCCGCTCCATTTTCTGATGCGTGGCTGCTTCTGCAGCCTCACCACTGAGACTTCCTCCCACTCCCCACAGTCTCATTGCTCTGGCCGTTTTGCTGTGTTGCTCAGTATAGAACACCGTGCCTGGAATCCTCTCCTTCACCCACTCCTAGTCCCTCTTCCAAATGAAAACCAAGCACCCGTTTTCCTTGAAGCTTTCCTTACTCTTCTCACACCTCCCAATTCCCACTGCATGAGGTGTTACAATGTGTTACTTCTATGAAGAGCTCATTTTTTAATAACACACCATTCATACAATATACTCATTTGATGGTCTTTTCCTACCCAAACATATGAGCAACATGAAGATAAATGTGCCAATCATATGACTGCTTTTAAAACTTATATAGCATTTCTTATGGGCTAGGCAGTGTGACAATTCACACACAACAATGAACCTAATGTGCACACCCACCCTTGTGGTATAGGAGGAAACCATAGTACATGGAGAAAATCCACCCAGACATGGGGCAGAACATGCAAATTCGACAGATAGTGGCCCCAGCTAGGAATTGATTTTCCCCCCCTCTCATCAACGTTATAATGAAATGACTTTGAACAAAATGATGTTTTTTTAGGACCTTGCTATATATAAAAGGCCATATAGCAATTAAATTGCAGAGTATAAATCTTAATATGACCATAGAATTCCTTAGTCATCTGACGAGAACATGTCTCTAAAAATGAATCGGAAAGAACCCATTCAGTAAAACTTCTATAAGACATCTCAAATGTAAAGAGGCACAGCTGTGGCTTTGTGGTATCAAGTAATTTTTTCAGATCAAATGAGACATAGGGAGGCAGATTGGTAAGAAACTAGGAGAATTCCCTGGCAAGTGGAATGAGGAAGCTGAGACAAAGGGTTGAACAAACGACCAGAACTGCTAAGCAATTAACAGGCAGCTAATAAATCACAAGACCTAGCCTCCCCAACTAGAGAACCTACAAGCAGATGGTTTAAATCATCACTGTCAAGGATGCAGAACACAAATATCAGTAGATTTAGACTAATCCAAGATGCAGGTAAAATTGGCCAGAAGAGGACCCCAGACCCCATTATACGCTCATTTTCATACATCAGCATACTAAATACACCCTGAGATCTGATGAGTATTCTGCTGAGATCTTCTCCTGTGACATCCCCAAAATTCCCTTCTAGAGAATAGATAAGACCCCTCTAACACCCCCCATTCCTCAGGCATGCACTTTGCTTCCTCTACCCTAAGCTTCCTACAATGCCTGAAATTGTGTGAAGACGACATATCTTTCTATAGGTACTCTCTCAGTTAGATACTATAGTATCACCATTTGACACCTGAAGAAACTGAGATACAGAGACAGACTATGCAATTTGCACATGTTCAGAGGCTGGTGAGTGACGAAGCGAAGAATACATTTAGGGAAGTTGGTGCTAACGTCAAGCTCTTGGCTATCTGATGGAAACCTATCCATCTTGAATAAAGAATGTGTCACAATTCTTGGGAGTTGAAAAAAAATTGCTAGGCAGATGAAGCCAACACACACAGACAAATTAAGAAGACATGTTTGGGGAGCTGTAATGAGTTCAGTATGTTTAGGCTCTATAGTATAAAGCTATAAATGAATGGTGAGAAATGAGAATGAAGAATCAGGAAATAGAGAGCCTTGTGATGCTCCATTATAGACCATGAAACTTGTCTTCATTATGGAGAGCGAACTACGTGTGTTTAGCATCCAGCTCAGGGTCATCAGAGCCCAAAAGAAAGTATATGTTCCGCTCTCATGATAGCCTAGAATATGTCACGTGCAACTTTAAGGTGAGGCGAGAATTGTGAGCTCTTATCTATAATAATAAAAGTATTATTAATTAGACCAATGTCCTTCCAGACAAAGCTGGGACTGGAGGGAAGGCAGCCCGGGTCCCTGGTGTCAGAGGGAAGCCTGTGCCAGCAGCCAGAGGAAGGAAGGACTGCTTTTGCACAAATTTAGTGCACTGGGCCTCTAGTATGTAATAAAGTTTTGTCTAGGAGGTAGGTTAAATATTTGGTCTTTTTATTCTGTTTTCCTGAATGGTTAAAATAGCTGCAAGGCTGAACTTTTGACACAGAAGAAAATATGAATTCACCCAAATGTAATTCCTTTTCAGAAGAAAGTGTGTGAATCTAGAGATCTTTTTGTGGTTAAAAGTTAGCTTGGATTTGCCAAGAGTGAATTTCTTCTAATAAACTTTAAGTAGAATCATCTCTATTCTCCTGCCAATGCCAAGAAAAACACATTGTACTTAGCTGTTTTAATGTACACTCTTATTGAATCTTCTCTCAATGGCATAATTATAACAACAGAAGTATTGCTCTATATTTTTCCCAGATGCTTTTCAACATAAATGTAGTTTTCACATAAATATATTGTAAATATTCCTCCCTGAATCCCATTTAGATAATGAAATTATTGAAGGTTATACAAAGGTGTCATATATGTATAGTTCTGTACTATCACTCATGTTACTAAACCTGTAATCAAATGACCCATTAGAATGACCACTGCTAACCCATGCAAGCCTTCCTTGGTATTATCCTCTATGTTTAATTGGGGGAGGGGAGAAAGAAAATAAACTACAATACATAACTCATGCTAAAAATTAAATTATGGAGCATGAAACAATGTGAATTAAGTAGAACAATATTGCGAAGTGAAACATTTTGATATCTTACATTGCACACTTTTCCTTTTAAAAGGCAAATTAATCTTGTCATTTAATTATGAGATTATAATAAAATACCCAAAAGAAGAGCAGAGAAACATGAGAGCTGACAGTTTGGGGAGGGGAAAGCAGAGATGGGGAGATTGAGCAAAGAGGAAAAATAAGAGAAAAAAACCACGAACACAGACAACAGTGTGGTGATTATGGGGGAGGGGAAGGCTTAGGGGTAGGGAGAAGGAGGAGATGTGAGGATAAATGTCAATGGAAAATATTAATTGATTAAAATAGATAAATTAAGGAAAAAAGAATATTTTTGATGAAGCATTTCTACAGAAAGAGAGTATAAGAGAAAAAGAATGAAATTGACCAAAAATTTGCATATAATAGAGCAGGAAAGCATTTACCCCCAAGCCCTCACCACCCAGAGTCATTATTTTGTTGAAGTGCATTTACTAGCTGTTTCCTCCTGGGCAGCAAAGTTCATTCACATTTCAGGCCAATGAACAGGCTGTGGAGAGCTAGCTCATTGCAGAGCATCCCATGCAAGATGTTTTCCTCTGTGTCTAGAATTCAGGTCACAAGCTGGAGGTGAACAAGCCCTTCTGAATGGTGGTGATGAATAAGAGGTTCGGAGGTCATTTCCTTGTATTCTTCTGCAGGGACATGTTTTACTCTCAAACTTCTAAATTTATACAAGTAACACATATGAATGACATTATACCATATTTTTCCAAGCCCGGATCATATTGTATATTCCATTTTTAGCCTTTTCTCCCTTATTTATCTCCACATACACACACATGAAAATATAACTTGAAGTATAATTGATATATAGCATTATATTAGTTCCAAATGTATAGCCTAATGATTTGATATTTATGTATACAGGCTATGGCAAAAGTGGGTTCACCGTTGTTCATACAGAAAATAATACGATCCTATATAATAAAAGCCTAATATGCTAAGTGTCCAGTCACCCGGTTGGCCATTCCACCAATCAAAGCATAATATGCTAACGGTATGCTATGGTCGCTCAACTGCTCGTCCTAGTCAGTGCACATGCCCAGATTGAGAAGCCCCAGTGGGGGGTAAGCAGGAGACAGCTGATCAATGACTCTCTCATCTATCTCCCCCTTCCTCTTCCTTTCTCTCTGAAATAAATTTTTAAAAATTCACTGCAATGAGACATGGAATTATAGAAGTATGAACATGAAATAGAATATATAATAGAGAAAATAGAGTCATTTGGTCTGGCATTCCTTCTAGCTCAAATTTAACAATTCCCCAGGAAGGATTCTCAATGATCCAGGTTTGATGATGTGTACAACACCTTGAACTCTGATGATGGCATGAGCTTGGGCCATGTCTTCACTCCCTGTATCATATTAAAAGGCAGCAGCTTCTATTCTTATCCCATAACTATAGATGGGAAAGAGAGACTTTCAAAAATGGTGGTAAGAGTGTTGTTTCCAGGAAAAATAGGGTGAGTTCTCTGCCAAACAAATTTTATATGCACTGCCACATCTCTGAAAAAGGATCTTACAGGATGCAGTTAAATTTTATTTCTACTGACAGCAGAAAAGTGAAAATCCATTAAAGTACTTTGTTTATAGCCTCCCATTTTTATTGGACCATGTATGGCTATTTTAAAGCAACAGAGGCTAAATTTGTCTTCTAAGGAGTGGTGATGTATCTAAGACAGCTGTAGTATGTTGTGTCCATACTCTTTTCTTCCCATACCCAGTATCTCATGAGAAAATAAAAATCTCTGTATCATGTTCGTCCTTGCTCATTTTTGGTTCTTCAACTGAGAAAGAATTTCAAAATAGACCTTATTTTTTATTCAACTCCTTATGGAGGAGATTTAGTGAAGGATTCCTAGAGATGAAATATTTTCCAGAATTTATGTTAGCCTTGGTGATCAATAAGTATAGTGCAGCTAATACAGACATCATGGGGAATGAGGCCAAAAGACAGATCTAAGTTCAAGTACAAAAGAAGAGGTTATACTGTAAAAACCATGATTCCTGTTCTCTCTCAAGTAAACTGCTCCATGCTTTCCTTCACCCCCCATCCCCCACTTCCACCATTTGTTTGGCCATATGTTTCTTCATCTGTCCTACTCTTCCAACAGGTACATATATTTGTTGAGGACCTTCTATGTTCCTAGCACACTTCTAGGCGATGATAACAGGGGTGGGGGGGATGACATCTTTGTACAGATTTGACATTAGGAACGAAATAAGAGCTACAGACAATAGGAATAAAGCAAAGAGAGCAGCTAGCAGGGGTGGGGAATGTCCAGACGTGGGCTGTATAAGGCCCTCAAAATCATTTGGTCTGGCCCTGCCTAGGGGTAAGTTATTAAATGTTTGACCAAATGTAGCAGGCTAATTTTTAAGTTAATAATTTTGTATGGCCCGCAGAGGATGTTAGAAATATCCAAATGGCCCTTGGCAGAAAAAAGGTTCCCCACCCTGGAGCTAAGGCAATAAGGCTAATGGGTGGGAAGTGGACATGACAGAGATAGTTCCAAAGAACACTCTTCAAAAGAAGTGACTTTGGAGCAGGAACTTGAGGTAGGGAACCCAACATGCAAATAAGTAAAAGAAATGACACCATAGAATAACTGAATGAGTATCACAAAGTCAATGTGCTGGATACTTTCAAGAAAAGGCAGGTCTCTGTAGCTGGAGCACAGCGGAAAAAGTGAAGATGGGTGCCAGAGGAAAAAAACATACCATGTCTAATTTAATCATGCAAGATATGATCGCAGTGTTGGCTGGCGATTCCTATGGTAAGTCTGCTGGAGAAAAAATGGAATAATAAGGCATTCCTCCCTGCTTTTGAGAAACTTGTGATGTCTTTGGGAAGATAAAAGTTAAACACATATGAAACAAGGGCAAACAATTTTAGAGACAATGATGATGTGCAGTACAAACGCTAAGCACTGCTCCGAGAGATTAATCAATGAGGCTAGGGGACCTACCAGTGGCTTCATTGCAAAAATGGAACCTGAGATGCATGAAAATGGAGAATCTGCAGGAAAAGCACTTGCTCTGGGAGACATCTTGGAATAATAATGCGCAAAATGCTCTTCAGTGAGAAATTGGGTTCATGTACAAGACAGGGCAGCTAGGGTCAGACCTGTCACTTATTCAGCTAAATGCAGGGGGGTCATGAGTCTTTGCGGAACAGGACTTGTTTGTTCCAGCATGATTATTAATAGTTCTATCTTTCACCCTCAAAAGTGTTCTGGTTTGGATGACAAATTATACAGTCGCCCTAGCAAAAGATAACTTCTTGCATATATAGACTGGAAACTGTGTATGCAAATACAGGAATTTTTACCCAAGTTGAGCACTGATTCTAACCACAGAAGGTGGGGACAGATATGAGATAAGTTTCATCACCAGTCCATTCAAGTATCAGTGAGTAAACTTGCAAACTTCTATAATATCTTCTATCAATGAGACCCCCACCATAAGAAATATCCAAAAGAAAGTTTCCAAAATACCTTTCACTTCTTTATTAAGTTAGTATTTTCCATCATGATTGGATGGTGGTAGTAATAAATGATATAAACATAGGAATATTAAATGGCAACTTTGCTTAAAATCTACAATAATTTATTAAATACTTTGATATATAGGAGATTTCATCCACCAAGTAAGGTACTTTGGAATGTAAATTTTCTCCAAAACTTACTTTGGAGAAGAGCATAATGGTGACTGGTGTACATTTGGTGAGACATAGAAACAGGCTCTTTTGCTTTTATTGCTGTGATAGGTTAATAGAAAAAAAAAACAATAAGCTTATGAATAAATGAATGTATCTGACAACCAAGTTAATGAGCTCTCGGATCTTATTTTGATCAATGTGTCATGTAAGAAAGCCTTGTTTAGACCTTGGCTAATCAATGAGCTGTTTTGCAGAACAAGAAACATAGATTTGAGGGCATTGGATTAGTTTTTAAATTTGACACAATAGGTAAATAAAAATCAGTGAAGATGTTAGGGTTTTCAGCTGAAGCTCTTTAGAAGAGTATGTAGTGATGACAGCGGGTGCACCACAAGCATGTCAAACTCAAAGGCTAACACAGGCCAGATAAATAAGGTTTAAGTTTATGTGGGCCACACACACACACATAAAAAAAAACAAAAACAAAAACAAAACAAACAAACAAAAAAAAAAACCCAGGCTCCAACTGTCATAGAAACATAGGTACATTTCGATAGAGACATTCTGAATACAAAGGGCTGAAATAAATGAGAAATCGTTAACATAAAATAATAGAACATTTTAATAAAAAGTAGTACTTGCTCTTGAACATTAACTTAGCAGACACTGAATAACTGCACAAATTAGTAAGCGTAACGCAAACCTCTCCTCTATTCATGGGAGAGACCCAGGAAAACTGAGTAAGTTTAGAAATGGCTCAAGCCACCACCTTAAATACCACCTCCCGCTAAAGACAAAAGGAAGGTGCTGGGAGCACAGGGAGTAGGAGGAGGTGATGGGAGGCCACCAGGAAAAGCCAAGAACATAAAGGCATGGTTGCCATGGAGGTCTATGTACTAGCCTTCTCCCTTGGTAAGAGTTTCAAGAGATGTAGTCATCCATCTGAAGGTACAGAAAGGAAGAGTCCCTTACAATTGGGGATTTCCCCTACAAATGTAAGTGATTCTTACAAAAGAAAATGTAAGCGATTCTTATAAAAGAGATCTTCTCCTGCACATACTATTTATTAAAAGTAATCAGCTCAAGGTAAACCTAATGTCACAGAGGCATATTTTGGATGTTATATTATTGTCATATAGATGTGCGTCAAGCCATCTCATTGTACACCTTAAACATACATAAGGTTATATAATATATCTAACACATGTGAGACTGAAAAGGATATTTGAGTCTCCTCAGTCCAGATATTCCATACTCTCAATTCTTTTTTATTTTTCTATGAACTGCTTTATAAAAACACCTGCTTCTGACATGAAATTCCTCCTGAGTTTTTACCTTGTTCTTGCCTTTACATAAATGCTAGACATTTTCTTTTTATATACTAAATTTTGCAGTTAGCTCTGCCTAATCACTGAATAATGGAGTAAGGATCAAAAGAATATGATTTGAATTCTAGCTCTATGTTTTACAAATTTGGTTCAGTGCCAATTCCGAGCCTCAATTTTCCATTTCACAAAGGTAGAAGTCAATAATCACATAATATCCTATGGCATTTTGAGCATCAAGCATACTCAGTCACATTAAAAACAATTACTTTTCTTAAAGTGCTTGGTTGTTAGATATACAAAAAGTCAAGCGAGGTTTATTCATGCTTCCAGAACTCTCAGGATTTTTTTTTTCTAAAAAGCTCCTGACCTAGCGTAAGTTTATCCCACTAAGTTATTCACTGTTCCTATAAATCTATGAATAGATTATTACCTCAGGACCCTGGGCACTATTAGATCTCTAGAAACGTGAAGCAAGGACATCAGACATTCCTTTCAGGTTTAAATTAAGCATTTGAAACGAGGAGTATATCCAGGCAACAAAAGGAGGGGAGACAAACCTTTTTGCCCAAGTGATTTTACTTTCAAATGGTCTGCACTCTCACCATCGTTTTCAGGGAAAGATTGAAAGTCAGGTAGAGGACACAGCATTTGAAAGGGACCACCGGGGATGTTTCTAGTTTGGAGAGTTAATAATCAGAAGCTTAAAAATGCTTCTGTATGAACTCTCACATTGCCTTCGAAATAGTCACAGACAATCCCCGAGTTTCAGGCTCAAAAGACAAATGGCACAGTAACTAGCTTGGCTCAGTGGTTGCGAGTTCGATTCCAGTCAAGGGCACGTGCCTCAGTTGCAGGTTCAGCCTCCCTCCGTGTGCATGCAGGAGGCAAGCAATTGATGTGGCTCTCTCACATCAATGTTTCTCTCTGTCTCACCTCCTCCCTTTCACTCTAAAAACCAGTGGAAAAAATATCCTCGGGTGAGGATTAACAGCAATAAAAAAGATGAATGGCATGAAGGTTTTTGTTAAGACAGATATAAGATTTTCTTATTGCTGGAGCTAGTACAATATTATTATTGCTGCTATTGTTGTACTTATTGTTATATTAAAAATCACTGGGGAGAAAGAAGTCCCAAAAGAAAGAGATGGTATGTGAGAAATTTAAAAGTGAGTAATTCTTACAAATGGATCTCCCACCTCAAAGAGGAAGTTTCTAGAATATTTAGAAGAATTCTTTCTTCAAGGGCATCTAGCTGGAGATTTTGTGAAACCTTTTTTGGAAGTCTTTCAGTAAGTGCTTCTAAATAAAATCCTAACTGGGCAACATGACGATGTAGAAAACATCTTTCTCACACAGCCCTTGCAGTTAATTACCGAGATTTCAGCTAAAGACACCTTTGGATAAGTCTTTAAGAAATCTAATTATTACAAAGCCCCATGTATCAGAAAGTTTCATACTAAACATAGATGAGGTACCATGTAAAGCCATTCAATGATTCACTTATTTTACACATACTGAGCACTGGGATAGATGCTAGGAGTATTTTAAAAAGAAGAAGAAGAGAAGGCACATATTTTACCTTTAAGAAGCTCAGAATTTATTGGGGACAACAGAAAAACAAATATGTATAAATAACAGAAAGTGATTAAGAAGGTGCTTAAGTGGATTATTTTAGCTAAAAAAAAAAGAGGTTAAAAGGTGGGAAATATGAATTACCACCTTGAGTACAGAGACAGAGTAATGTGTTTCAAAATTGAGATTTAAACAAACATATTAAAACTCAAAATATTTTAACCTTACAACCTTATATAAAATAATAATTAATAATAATAATGAAACACCTGGAAGAGACTTTATCAGCAGAAAGAGAGAGAGCCTAATGTAGCAACACACAACAACTGATACCTGAGGAAAGGAAGAAAGAACCTGGAATAAAGTGGAGGGTTCAGATATCACCTATAAGACAAAGTGGTGAGTGGACATTATCCAGGGAATTCTCACTAATTAGTAGGCAGTCTTATCTTTCCTTCCTAACTCAGAAACCTTAGAAACCATCACTAAGGAAAAAGAGTGAAACAGGAAAAGTGAACACACTGAAGAAGAAAATGACCAAAATGGATGGAACTTTACATTCTTAACTCCATGTATTTAAGGTGATTTAGGGTCTAATAAATACTCTTGCACCATAATAGTCTCCCAAAAGAACAGGACTCATGCATTGCAACATAGTCAGTACTTTGCCCTTGTCTATGTTCCCGCAATGCTGTTGGCCCACCATCACCCGATTTAGTTTAGGTATAGAAAAGTTTATAACCTCTCACTCCCCCCCCCCCCCCCAAAAAAAAAAAGTTCTCATGAGCTGTTAAAAAAATATTATTATTATTAGTAGAGCCCAGCCTGCCCCCTCTCACAGTCTTGGAGCTCTCAGGGACGGGAGGCGACCAGGCGATCAGAAAGAATGTGACACCCCCATCACACCTCTGCTGCTGCCACTGCCAGCAGCGCAAGCCTCAGCCAACCCTGGTTATCTGAGCCCGGATGGACCTGGGCGGCTGGGCAGCCACCATCAGAAGCTTGCCTGCACTTTGGGCCAGCCCTGGAGGGTTGAATGGACTGGCAGACTCTGGAGGCAGGTGCACAGAGTGGCCAGACCTGCCTGCAGGTGGGCCCAGCCATGCCATGAGCCTGTTGTCCCGGCAGGATGGAGGGGACTGGGCACTGCCATCTTTGTGGCTGCAGGTGCCACTATCATCTAGAACATGGCAGTCAATTAGCATATTCCCTCTTTATTGGGTAGGATATGTATGGTGTGTAATTACTCTGTTTTTTCAAATATATGGAATGTCTGCAAAGAGTCACTCCAAAGTAATTAAGGTGAAAAATAAATTATATGATAAATCTACACCCCAAATTAAATCAAATCACAGAATGGGGGCTGAGGAGGGCGTGAAGGAAAAGGAATGTGCCATGTAAATAAGAGTGCAAGAGCACAATCTAAAAATAAAATCTTACTCACAATTCCTTAAAATTGCTTTATAGCACAGAATCACTTGTTAAGAACTTGAATTCAATAAAGCGTTATAATAATCAAACACAACAAAAAGGAAAGTTGCAGCTTGAAGGGAACACACAAGAGAACAAATGTTTTCATTATGCAACCAATAAATTGTAAAATATGCAGACAGCAGAACAGAGAGTCTAAACCTAAATTACTGACACTGGAATAATCACTGTGAATGCAGATGAAAATAACAGAGTGAAACAATTAGAGATAAGTTAATAGATTTGGCAGATGTCATGATGCAACGTAAAGCAATTGGTTATTTCTGAAGTGAAATATCTACAACGAAGTGGAGACTATAGCTAATCATATACTACAAGATGTGCGGCTGCAAAGAAAGGCTAATTGAGCATACAGACCCAATGAACACATGGTATTTTTGTTTTTCTTTTTTATTGATGATAGGCATTCTGACAGACGTGAGGGGCTATCTCCTTGGTTTTTGCATCTCTCTGGTGATTAGCTATGCTGTACATCTTTTTTATATGTCTATTGGCTAACCTAAAAAAAAAATAAGATTAGAAATGGAACTACCTTAGGACACAGTGATTCTACTTCTGGGAATATATCTGAAGAAACCCAAACAGTGATTCAGAAGAATATATGCATCCCTGTGTTCACGGAAGCACTATTTACGATAGCCAATATTTGGAAGAGACCGAGCACCCATCAGTAGATAAGTAGATTAAAAAAAAAAAAAGCTGTGGTACATTTACACAATGAAATACCACTTGACTGTAAAAAAAAGAAGGAAATCTTACCTTTTTCGACAGCATGGATGGACCTGGAGAGCATTGTGCTAAGAGAAATAATCCAGTTAGAGAAAGACAAGTACCATATGATTTCTCTTAAATGTGGAATCTAATAAATAAGGTAAACAAACAAAATAGAAACAAACTCATAGATACAGAGAACAAATTGATAGCTATTATAGGTGGTGTTTCTCTCTCACTCTCCCTTTCTCCCGCTCCCCTCCTCAAAATCAATGGGAAAAAATATCCTTCTGTGCATATTAACCAAAAAAATAAAGTAAAATTAAATAAACTCTACTTTGTGCTTATTCTATTATGTGGAAACATGGCCAAACTACCTAAAACTCTCATAAGTCCATTTGCTTACTCTATTTGAGGACAAATAAAATAAAAACAATAATTATAATGCCTGGCATATAGTAAGCCCACAGTAAGTGACATCTTTTCTCTTATGTTCCATTTTTCTTTTACAATAAATTTATGGCATCTAACTTGCATAATTATGCTCATTTGAATATTGACATGCATAATTAGAGTACAGTCTTTGTACAAAAAACTTTAGATGATATAGCTAAAGTAATTCATTGAACTTTAAGCATAGAAACAAAGTTGATGGCACTTCCTCTCTGAAATTCCACAATTTGTAGCAGGAAGCTATATGATTTTACTTAAGTATAGAGCATGAGAGTGGGCACTGAACAAGAGGAAATCTAAGGTACTTTTAGAATTAAGAAGTCCTATTTCTTCTTCTCCCTCTGTAACCCCAACCCCACTACAAAGCCCCATCCATATATATATCTACATTCATAAAAGAGAAAGATGCAAATTGACCATGTCTTTGCAACGCCAGCCAGCCAATCAGGAGTGACTATGCAAATTAACCCAACAAAGATGATGGGTTAATTTGCATATACAGGTGGTTAGTGGCCAGAGGTGGGATGAGACTCTTGCATCCTTGCCATGACGACGATGCAGGCATTCTGCACCACCCAGCAGCTCCAGGCCTCCGGGCAGTTTGGGAAGGAAGAAAGGCAGCTCTAGGCTGAAGCAAAGGCAGAAAGGTGGCTCTGGCCAGAGTGAAAGCAGTGCTGGCAGCCAGGGGAAGGAAGGCCCCTTTTTGCATGAATCTTCGTGTATCTGGCCTCTAGTCACTAATAAACGGTTAAAGGGGAAATGAAGAAATACTAACCTGTAGCTAGACGCATAAAAATAACCCAGGAAATCCGAGTTCAGAGTGTAGACCCTTACCACACAGATCTTGATTCAAATCCTTACCCACTTACTAGTCGTTTGACCTTGACAAATAGACTTAACAATCAAATTGCAAGTTTTGGTTTCTTAATTGGATAAAATTGCACTTCACTTAGAAGGTAATTTTGAAAAATGGATGACATGAAACACAGTAAGTCATTAGCAAGTTATTGGCACATAGCAAAAAAATGTTAATGATTGCTTTAGTGTGGTGGGAAAAATTTGGTTGGGAAAGGGCAAGGGGATCAACTATATGGTAAAATAAGGAGATTTGACCTTGGGAGACAAGCACACAATGCAATATACAGGTGATATATTATAGCATTGTACACTTAAAACTTATAATTTTACTAGACAATGTCATCCCAATAAATTTAATTTTAAAAAATTTAAAAACCTTGGATCTTGAAATCAATTTATTTAGATAATTCTTCAAATTGACTGGTCCCGATCAATTTATTTAAACTTTCTGAGACTCCGTTTTTCATTTCTCAAAGGCATTACTACTCCCAAGTATGACTGGCTCTCTGTGGAGATTAAGCTAATTTACATAGATATAATGTTTGCTATCTTGATGTACACCTAATAGGTACTTTATAAATGACTCATTCACTCATTTAAAAAATATTTTTCAATGCCACTATCTATAACGTGAGGAGAACAAAAACTTGCACACTGTTTGGACGTCTATCACAGAAGCTTCAGACATTCATTAGTTCAATTACAAGATTCATATTATTTACCAACAGAGATCATTCCTTTGGAAGGAAGAAGCCTGGCTTAGAATGGGAGGGCCAGCAAGACTGCCCTTAGGAATTACATCCCCTTCTCTCTTCGAACCAGTTTTCTCATCTGAAAATCACGTGACTATAACATCAACGATATTTTACAATGTCGGTGGCAGAGTTGGGAATACAGCTTAAAGCTTCCTGATTCCCAGCCTTCTGCTTTTTCCTAAGCCAGGGAGGTAGTTCCCAGACCTCTGGTTTTACCTGTGAAAAGAGGAAGGTGGGGGTGGGGTTGGGGAGGGAGTAGAAGATGATCTCTATAGCAACCTAGAGTCTATGAATCTTCGAACCTATCAGTGTTACAAAGCGAAATTTGTAGGGAAACCTCAAGAGAGGAATTTACTCATTTCATCCCAAAGCATCTTTGGGCTGAACACATATACCACCATATGGGACACATTTAGAACATTCATTAAAAGAAGAATAATTAGTCTTCTGTCATAGAGGAAAGAGAATAGACCCAGAGGATAAATACTTTAAACCTGAAGTAAAAGACTTTTGAGATAAATCTGCCAAAGACAAATTGAGGGGAAATAAACTGGAGCTCATTTGAAGAAAATCAAATAAAACGAACAATTAATTCACCTGTAAAGCTGCTTAGGCACTTGTGCATTTGGGGAAGAGATTGCACTGAATCTCAGTTGGGTGGGAGAGAGAATGCAATCATACAGATTAACAGAAGTACCCAAGGAGGATTTCTTCTTTATTATAACAAGAAAAGAATCGCAGATTTAAAGAACTTAGACCCCTGCAAATGGTGATTTGAGCTCAATTCTTTTGAGTTTACTTTTGCCATTAAGGATCAGATGCACATAAAAAGCTTACAGGGATATTTGGCAAGAGTTTTAGGGGACCGAAGAACAATGAGAGGAAAGTAAGAAGGAATAGGAATGCAGAGGGGAAAAAAAGCATTGGGAGGAAAAAAAGGGAGAGGTGTTGAGATATCAGATCACTAGATCATCATTCATTAATTCAGAAAGTTCCATAGATTCTATCTTGTTAAGAGATTCAGTGGAACAGACTGTCAAATCTCAGAGAGAAGGTGGGGGTGGGTAGAAAGAGATCAACCAAAGAACTTGTATGCATACATGTATAACCCATGGACACAGACAATAGGGTGGAGGCCTGGGATGGGGAATGGGGACAGGCTAGAAGGGGTCAATGGGGGAATGGGGACATATGTAAGACTTTCAACAACAAAGTTTTGTGTGTGTGTTTTAAAAAGAGAGATCCAGCATCTACAAATCTTTCGACACTATAAAACCTCAAAGACAAGCCACCAGCATCTCTAATCTTCACCAATGCCACAGCCTCCAATTTGTTTGCTTTCTTTCCTCCCACCCAACAAAGTACATTTTCCACACAGAACTTAAAGCAAGAATACATAATATCAGGTTGCCTATTCAAAACCCTTCAGTATCCCATCACACATAGGAGGGGGGAAAATCCAGAGAATTTTACATGGTGTGAAACCACTAGAAAGAGCCTGTTACCTCTGATCTCTCACCTTCTCTCTCTGGCCACTCTAACCCACATTCCCTTAGTTTTCACATGTTGAATCTGCTCCTAGTCTGTGTTGGGTTTTCCTCTTTCCTGGAATACATCTTTGCCCAGATCCCTAGTCAAATATTATCACAGTTAGTCCTATCAAAATATTCACCCCATCCTCTACCTCCTCCTCTTTCTCATCCATTCCTGTTTTGATTTTCTCCATAGTATGTATTGCTACATGGAATTATTCTGGTGTTTTTCTCTCTGCCCCGTGATAATGGAAACCCCATGAAGGCCAGGACTGGTCTTCCTGACTCACAGTACCTAGAGCTTTGCATGAGACTGCATAGGGGTTAGATGTATTGGAATAATTACTACATTATTTCCATCATCAATGTGACAAATACTTTTAAGCATTTCATCTCTTCACTGAGACCTCTTGTAACAGTTGCCTGGTCTTAGAAAAGCTATTTTGTTTTAGGCTTTGGTAGCCTCTTCCATCCCTGACCCATACTCAGGGCAAGATTCCCAGGTTCTACTAGTGTCCCTCCAAACTACTCAACTCTGTCATTGTCATGTAAAAAGCAGCCATGGACAAGAAGCAATTAATTGGGTAGGATTGTGTTCTGATAACATTTTATTTTCCAAAACAGATGGCTAGTTCAATCTGGCTCATGGGCCACATTTCTCCCCCTCCTTGTGTACTTGATAACCAAATCTATCAGTACAGATTGTTTGTTTTTTCCAAAATTGTGTCCTGATATGCTCATCTATGTATAGCTAAGTAAAAAGGCCCATCATACCGCTGACAAACACACACCAATATACAAAGTAATGTGCACGAATACAGCTGATACTTGGAAGTTTCTCAAAATGGGTTAGGATTTTTCACTGCTTTAAATATATGAATATTTGTGAGCTGCAGACTAATAATGCATAAAATTGAGGCTAGGAATTATGACAAATAATTTTTGTAAGGATTAGATTTAGTACAGGTACACTAACACTGTGCAATACTAGGTTAAGATTTTTTTATTGATAGTTAATATGTATATTCTTATAATAGTAACAGGATTTTCAATTACCTGAACAGATAAGATGATGAATATGTGCATGTGTGCACATATATATTTTCCTCTCCAGATAGCTAGACTTATAAACATATGGAATATAGGTCAAGAAGTTAGATTAAGAATTAAGGACATTAACAACTATAAATGAAAAATAAACTTAAAAAAATAAGGATGTTGTGTGTTAATAGCAGGCAATATATCAAGGAAAAAATCATATCTACGAGGGAATGTATAGATTGCAGGACACATACTATTTCTTTTTCTTATTATCTCTCTTTGATCACTCTCCTCAGCCAACACAAGTCTTCTCTGAGTAGAAAATAGCCAGTTCCAGGGATAAATACTGTGCTATGCTGAGTATATTAGGAAATACAAATATATGAAAGAAAACTTCAATAATGAAAGGACTTGATTTTCATTACACAAGAAAGGTTCAAATAGTTTGAATCTCTTACATCAAGAAATCTGAGTCTTTTGCCCTGGCTGGTTTGTCTCAGTGGATAGATCATTGACCTACAGACTGAAGGGTCCTGAGTTTAATTCCGGTCAAGGGCACACACCTGGATTTTGGGCTGGATCCTCAGTGTGGGGCGTGCAGGAGGCAGTCAATCGGTGAATCTCTCTCACTATACTGTTGATGTTTCTCTCTCTCTCTCTCTCTCTCTCTCTCTCTCTCTCTCTCTCTCTCTCTCTCTCTCTCTCTCTCTCCTCTCTCCCCTGGATCCTCTCTGAAATCAATAAAAGTATATTTAAAAAAAGAAATAATAATCTCATTAAAAAATAAAATAAAAGAAGCTGTTCACTGACACCATGGTCAAAATGATAAGGGTTTTATTCCAGGATCTCTTTGCTGATACAGCAGGAAAATGAGCTTCATACAGTTATAGTTATACTGCTAGAGAGGTTTATGACTCCTTTAAACATGCAGAAGAAGTTGGTTCTACAGTTGTATTTCTAGGATGCCAGCTGCTTAAAATAAGGTGACTCACCTCAGAATATACTGGGTAATTACCTGGCTCCCCACTACCACAGTAAGGTGTTAATTAAAGAAGCGCCTCAGCGACCTGTTTGAAGGAGATCTAATCATATGGGTTTTCATTTATGGGCACTTCTGTTCTCCACAGACCCTGTGGAAAGAACCTTCCAGCAATTGTGATTATTACCATTATATTATTGTTATTGCTTTTCCCTTTCAAAGGAAGAGCACAGAAAGTCAACAATGTAGTTCATTTGCTCTAGCAAACTGGAAAATGCAAGACAATATTATTTCCTTACGAGTTAGAAGCTACTGAAGACTATAACTACAGGTTCTAAAAGTTGAGTATAGTATCTGAATAGCAATCCCTGCTTTGCACATCTCAACTAACCTACTTCCCATGAAAACACATATTAAATTGGTAACAGAGTCAAAAACTAAGGCAGATGATATAAAATTCTTTCAAACCAGGTCCTTGTAAACCTTGTCTAACATTTCAACAGTTCACTTTGGAATTTGACAGAATGGCCAATACGTTTTCCTGGCATGCTACTGGAGGAAAATACCCTAGTTTATAAAGAAATGAGTCACATTAGTCCTCTCTCACTCACTTTTTCCCTGAGTCAGAAACCCCCATTTTTGCAAATCAGAGTGTTTCCTAAGTTTCCCTTTTTGATGTAGTTATTAGTTTTGATATGACTACAGTATATTATTTCTCTCTAGACTGATGCTATCACTACCTCTTTTTATATGTTTTTTATTGATTTCAAAAAGGAAGGGAGAGGGAAAGAGAAAGAGAAACACCAATGATTTGAGAGAATCATTTATCAACTACCTCTTGTACACCCAACCCAGGCATGTGCCCTGACCAGGAATTGAACCATGATCTCCTGGTTCCATGGTTGGCAAACTGTGGCTCACAAGCCTCATGCAGCTCTTTGGCCCCTTGAGTGTGGCTCTTCCACAAAATACCATGGCCTGGGTAAGACTATTTTGAAGAAGTGGCATTAGAAGAAGTTTAACCTTAAAAAATTTGGCTCTCCAAAGAAATTTCAATCATTGCACTGTTGATATTTGGCTCTGTTGACTGAGTTTGCCGACCACTGTCCTGGTTCATGGGTTGATGCACTCAACCATTGAGCCACACTGGCCTGGCATGTTTACTTATTTATAAAACCTCTCCCCTATGAGAATTTAAGCCCCGTGAGGTAAGCAACCATGTCAAACTTGTTAACTGCTGAATCTCAATGTTTATAAAGTTATAAAGTTAGCACTCTGTTAATTGAATAAATAAATGCATAAATTAATAAAAAATTAATAGTTGTTGATCTTTGCATACGGAACTAATATAATCAGGCATATGGAATCTCTTGATAATACAAAACTAAAATCTTTCAGGGTTAGAAGCTAAAAGGCAGTGTATGTGAGAGGAACAGCTCAAGCAGGTTTTCCAAATTCTGTTGCCCTTTATACCATCTCCCCTTCAAGCAGATGCTCACATTATTTTCTACTTCTTGTACCACCACTATCACCTGGTATATTCTGTGTGCTTTTTAAAGCTATGCGTGAAGAGTAGGAAAAATATCAAAGCCATTAAAGAGTATTATTTACTCTTTAATGGCTTTGATAGCTCTGCTCAGATAGACTGGAACTTAATTTAAGTCTATGAATAAGGTTAATGAAAGAGATATGCAGATATGTACAGAGTGGACACAACATATAACCGTGTAACTTAGACATGGTGTTACCATGAACACTAATTTTGGTAGTTCATTGGCCTTATTTTGCATGAGGTTTCAGGGAGGGATAAATGGGAGAGAGAGAGAGAGAGAGAGAGAGAGAGAGAGAGAGAGAGAGAGAGAGAGAGGCATTGATTGGTTGCCTTCAGAGAGATAGAGAGAAATATGACATTACCAATATGAATTTCTCTCTTTTAATGGTTAGTTTTTTCTTCTTTCATTAGGTCTAAGGGATGCACCTCTCAGATGAACACACAAATACAGGTATATGCTGGTTAATTCACTGTATGTGAAAATAATCATAACCTATTAGAGTATTTTTTGAAACAATGACTGCATGTAGTAATTTAAATAGGCATTGAATGGTCTTAAATAAAATACTTGCACATCTCTGATTGTTAGTAAATGCTAAATGCATATTGCTGACAGACTAGATAATTTTCTAAGTGCTAAGTATGTGGAAACGTGTATGAACTAAACAAACAAGATCCTCATGGAATTTTAAATCTGACAGAGTGGCAGATATTTAACAAATAATAATCACTATTTAACAGTAAGTTTGGGTCAGTTCAAACTATATTACCTGGCTAAAATGATTTGTTCATGGTGCTTGGTCACATGTCCTGTTTGTACCAATGGCTGAGCTAGAAAGATGAGCTAGTCTGTTAGACAGGGAACTGAACTGATAACTTCACCATCAGGACCATATAGTTGCAGAAAGGCCAATTCTCCAAAAAAAAAGACACAGAAAAGCAAAGATCATATCTCCATCCCCCTTAACCCAGTTTGTTTTCTGATAAATGAATATGTTTAATGCCCAAGTATCTGCTTTAAAATATTCAAGGTCCAAGAAGACACTATATCTAGAATGTGCCTGGATTTTAAATATATATATATATTTTATTGATCTTTTACAGAGAGGAAAAGAGAGGGACAGAGAGTTAGAAACATTGATGAGAGAGAATCATCCATCAGCTATCTCCTGCACACCTCCTACTGGGGATGTGCCCATAACCAAGGTATGTGCCTTGACTGGAATGGAACCTGGGACCCTTCAGTCTGCAGGCCGACGCTCTATCCACTGAGCCAAACCAGTTTTGGCTTGCCTGGATTTTTTATATGTTTTTTTGTTGTCATTACTTAACTAATTCTTCTCTGTGGGACCCTTGCCTGGGGTATCTGTTAACAGCTTAATAAACTGAAGGTTTTTTAGACTAGTTCGCTTTCTCTCCTTCAGTGTTAAGATATAATGGTGCCACAGCTCTTGTCAACCATCAATTTTCACACCTTAATACCTTAACCCTACTGGCTGATAATTAATTTGGCAGCTACAGCATGGCTCTGAGGGCTTCTGATGAAAGAATTGGGCTATCTCTAACACGAAGTTGACATGAGGTAGGGCGATAGTCATCATTACTTCACAGGTGTTTGTATTTTTCTATTTTCTGGAGCCTCCTGAATGTATTTACATGACAATCTGAAAATTATGTCTGCACGATCATGCCTCTTAGACTGCGAAATACAGGAGGGGCCTGGGGACTTGCAGAGCTGGTAATGGGAAACCCAGCTGAGTTAACATTTTGACACCGGCTCCTCCTCAGGAGAGACAAACAAGAGACAAGGAATTGAAAGGAAGCTGTCACTAGGAAACAAAACCAAAAAGCAGACAAAAAAAAGAAGTAAGTTTACAAAAAGGTGACATCTGAACACTTGCAAACACAAATGGGCAGAGCTATATCAAGGAGTAAGAGGATTGAATAAGCAGGCACACTTGGAAATCACATTCTAATAGTGCCAAAATGAGACAATTTTATCAGCAGTGAGAACTGTCAAGGAAAAAATCATTAGCCATCACTATCCATGCTCCAAAACTATTGTGGCTGTAAAATATGCATTCGTCATTAGAGACTTTTCTTCAACCTTTCAGCAAGACCCAACCCTTTCTCTTTGTCTGGCCTCCTATATATTAAAATCGTGCCTCGCACATTATCTGCCTGAAAGCAATGGAGATATTAGAGACTTTTAGTTCCATTTGTCTTAGCCTACTCTTATTTTGTGGAAGTTTCTCTTCAGAATGACATCAAGGATAATTTTAAATGAGATGTCATATTGAAGTAATCTTATGCCGCTGAGAAGAGGAACCACTTTTAATAATGCAAGAGAATAAGAAGTCATTCACTGAGAGGAGGATGTAGTCTGATTCTAATATCTTCAACACTTTTCATTTCTGATGCTTTACTTACAGAACACACTGGGGGAATAGCCTAGCTCCTGAATCTCTTGCATGTCCATCTATAAATCCTCATCATATATGACCAACAGCGTGCACCATTTTAAACCAAACAAGATGGTGATTGGCCAGTGTTCCTTTTCATTTACGGCAGAGATTCTCAGCTCAGTACTACTGACATCTTGGGCCAGATAATGCTTTTTGAAAATTTTATATTGGAGTAGGGGTTGGGGGACTGTATTTGCCTTTCCCTCTTAGATACCTTTAACATCTCTCCAGCTGTAAAAGCAAACAAAAAATGTCGCTAGACAATAAACAATGACCCCAAGGTTGATAAACTTTCATGGTGTTTTATTCTAGATTCTTGTAAATATTTCTTCTATGTTTTATTAAACTCTTCCATCTGAGGACACATTTCCAGAATACAGTTATGAAACATGTGCATCATTAAGATGAAAGATTTTATTGTCATTCTTTTGGAAGAATGACATTATACTGTTCAACCATTGGTTTGTCATATGACTTAGTGCAAGTCCTTTAAATTATTTATTTTTTGGAGCAAAAAATAAGTGTCTGTACGATTCCTGAAACCATACTGAATGCAGAAGTTAACAGAATACTTCTTTCTCCAGGCGTCCTTCCAGATTGATGACTTTCAGTGATGAGGGAGTTGCTTCCAGATGAGGTAACTTAACACAGTTTTTGAAAGTTTTAGTTATCCAATGCTCTATCTTCTATTGAGCTGAAGTGTGTCTACACATCACTTTAAATCATGATTTCAGAAGACAGACTCGAAGCTGCTACTTCCACACTTCAGTATGGTCTACTGTGTTCTGTTCCCCCTGTGCCTGTCTCAACAGTCTAACCCTTTACTAAGAAGCAAACAAAGTAAAAACTTGCCCCTTGATTACTACAGTGCTTTCTTAACAGGTTCCATTGACTTGATTCTTTCCACCTCCCAATTTATTGTCCACCCACATGTCCAATTCATCTTTTATTAAAATATACACTAAGTGACCAGATTATTATGATCTCTGAACGCATAATAATCTGGCCACTCAGTGTGTGTGTGTGTGTGTGTGTGTGTGTGTGTGTGTGTGTGTGTATTAGAGGCCCAGAGCATGAGTTCATGCATGGGTGGGGTCCAGCTAGCCTTGCCAGGGGGAGGGGACATGGGCTGTTGGCCAGCCTGCCTGCTGGTCGATCTCCTGGTCAAGGAGACAATTTGCATGTTAGCTTTTTATTATATAGGATATACACTGAGTGGCCAGATTATTATGCATTCAGGGATCATAATAATATGGCCACTTAGTGTATTTTTACTGATTTCAGAGAAGAAGGGAGAAGGAGAGAGAGAAACAAACATCAATGATGACAAAGAATCATTGGTCAGCTGCCTCTTGTATGCCCCACACCAGGGATCAAGCCTGAAACCCTGGCATGTGCCTTGACCAGGAATCAAACCATGGCTTCCTGGTTCATAGGTCTACACTCAACCACTGAGCCACACGGGGCAGGGGGCGGGGGGAGAAGGGGGCAAATTCATCTTTTTAATTATATAATTTTCACCCCCTGCTAAAATCCTCCTAAAGCTCTTTCTCACTCTTCAGAGACCAGCTCCCACTCTCAATTAAAATGATCAGAAATCTGAGACAGTCTTGCAGGACTTCAGTGGGCCATTTTCAACTTCTGGCCCACCTCACAGGGCCAATTTCCTCCTTCTCATTGTCCTCTTGCTTAGCATCTGTACCCTTCTTTGTCTTTGTCATTCTGAGCACTCTACACTGACAACTCTATTCTGATGCTCAGTCTATTCTTATAAAACTGTGCTAAATGAAAGTCTAAACACATCTACTTCATAAATATTCCCTATAACTATAGTCCCTAACATCTATTCTGATTTCTCATTTTTCCCCAGCAACCATATAACCTTGATGCCTCCATTTTGTGCATGCATAATTCTTGTCTTTCACATTTTCTTTTTCCTTCCTTCCTCCTTTCATTCCTCTACTTAAAACCAATTAGACAGTAATTGCAGAATCAACTCTGTCTGATTTAAAATCACCATACCGTTCAAATGCCTGGACCTGATGGAAGTCAGAGAGAGGAACAGCATTTGCTTTTCTTGAATACCAGAAGTGGAAAATTATAACTTGAAGACAGTTGTTATTTTTAAGGTCCCTTTGAGAATTCTAGCTGTTCATTCATGTGTACAAACTTATATAGCTGTTGCTTTATCAACATAAACATATGTTGAAAAATGGGTAGCTTTGTTTATTTATATGCACATTTGTTTGTATGAGGGCTTTTGGAAGAATGACATTATACTGTTCAACCATTGGCTCATCATATGACCTTGTGCAAGTTCTGTAAACTATCTGGACTTTAAATTCTCTATTTGTTTGGAGCAAGAAAGTGACTATAAGATTCCCGAAACCACGTTAATTAAACTGGACAGCTCTGTTTTTTATTGGTCTCACAAAATCACTGTTTAGCAAGCAATGGTGACCTTCTATCCATCCTCCTTCTTCTCCCTTCAAAAGAGAACTCTAGATTTGTTCAAGCATCTGTCCCTTACTTCTGTGACTTGGGGGGTCATGACCCAGGACCAGCTTAGCAGTTAACATTGACTATTCTAAATAATGACCATGCTCTGATTCTCTTTATGGACCCATCAATGCTCATGTGACTCAGTGAGCATTTGCTGAGGATTTCTGAATAAGACTGTCACCCCTGATATAAAACCATAGAAAAAAAAGAATAGTCCCTTTTGTCCCAGAATATCGTATATCTAGACTAGGAACTTGGATCATCTGTGGCTTTCCTGGGGCAGTGAAGGGAAGTAACATAAAGAAAAATTCACACATTATTGATGGTAGAAAAGAGCAAAGGAATAAAGTTGACATAACTGAACTGCTGAGTCAACTTCATGAAATCTGACTGTGGCTGGTGCTGTTAATTTCCCTGACCACCCCTCTCCACTGGAATCCCCTCTTCCCTCTTCCTTTCAGTAGTAACATTTACTTCAATTCCATCAGGGCCAACCACTTTCTCAACTAGGTATGACCTTGAGAAGGAATCCTTGAAAAATATAGCATGAACAGACTAACCTATTTCCAACTTTGATGTTACCTCTTTAAAAGGAAATTACCTATGTTGTACTTTCTGTTGCCCTCACTGATGGGCTTGAACATATATGTTTGTCCAATAAGCCACGAACGAACAGAAGAATGATAATAACATTATATCAAATGCTGCAAGACAGAAAAAACTTTTGAGGGTACCTTTATAGAGCAAAGTCACACAACTGCTCTGATTGGTCCACCTACATATGGTCCATCTATGTCTTGAGAAACAGATCTCTGACCTTGTTTCATCATTGTATTATGGGGTCTCTCTTTTACAACAGCTTAATTTATACCACCTAATAGACCATCCTTCAACAAGGCTCTTTGCTTTGTGCGGTAATATGTTCCTTTTTCATTGAAGTCCATTTGGATACTGAATTGTTTCTAGCTGCCAAAGTCTTTTTTTTTAATTGGTACAACCAAAGTTCACATCTGTGGCCTGACGGGGAACAAATGCAAAATACAGTCTTTACAAGATAACTATTGGAAATTAATCTCTAGAGGGCATTTCAAGGTGGACTTAATGCAAATACATTCAGGAATTGAGAGTTGTTTTTTTAAAAAAATGCACTGGGTTCACATTGAGATTTTCTAACTGCTTGCATGCCTTCATGAATAATGGAAATAAAGTGATTATAAATGTAGTAGGAAAATCTAAGAAGAATTTAGAAAAACTTGAACAGCTCTTCAAAGGGGTAAGTACTGTGGGAAAGGCATTATGATTCAGAATTCAAGATCCAGGAAGATTACAGGAGTCCTTTGATTCACCGTTGAGACAGCCCAATGAGACACATGAAATAACCAAATTAAATTGTCAAGATAAGGGCTCAATGGCTCCTTCAAGTGGTGGAGGTGGCTGTCTACGCGCTGTTGCTTGGCTTGATGGGTGAAACAACCTCAGCGACTCCATTTCATCACCTGAAAAGTAAGATAGCTTCTCTGATGCTCCCCAGATGATCATCCAGTTCCGTGGCCCACTTTGTGCTACTCCTTTGACAAACTGAAGGACCCAGCGTTGACTGTTCTCTAGAGCAGAGAACTTACAGCTTGTGAAAAGAGAGTCTTTAGCAGTTGATCAATCTGTCCACATGGCATGTTAACAGATATAATACATCCACATATGGACACCAAAAAAATGAACTATATTTAGAATATAAATATGAATGCCTGTTGGTACAGTTAATTATCGCTATAGATTTTATGGATGACAGTACAGAAAAGAAGGAAAGTTCCTGATTTGTGGCTGAACCAATGCTGAGAAACTGAGAAAACAGATAAAATCATGTTGTAGCAAGTAAACACCCACCACTCCTCTACGCACACAACATAATTCTGCTCTAAATGGCCAGAGTATAACTTATTTAATATGATGAGTCATATAATTCCAGAAAGGAAAGAACATCACCTGGTTTGCGATGTTAGTTTTCTAAATGGTCGGCTGCCCCTCCAGGTAGGCCTCGATTGCTGGCCAGACCCAGGGACCTCAACCATGCACGAATTCGTGCACTAGGCCCCTAGTATGAAATAACACAGCAGGTTCTTTCAATCTTATCCTTTAAAAAGACCATTAAAAAATACAATAAAAATTAAGCAAAGTGAAAGAATGACTCAAGAATATCCTGCAGACTTCATTCAAGAATGATTTGCAGAAAATGTCTGAAATTTGTGGAATGGAGAATGACAAAAGGAGAAAGTTGTTGGTGAAAGAGAAGATAGATGACCACTACCAAGTCAGTAGAATATATTGATAATTCAACTAAAGTTTAAAAAGGACAGGTCATCGAAGAATGTTTTCTCTTGATTTCACTGGACATACTTCCTTCATGGGTTATATTTGTAGAGCAGTCACTAGAGAGAGTTGTTTAGAAGATTCAAATATTAATTGGGTTATTACTTAGATCAAAACTATATATATAACACAGTTCACTTAGCACTACAAGATAATGATTCAAGATGATTCTCTTCAGTACAGTTTCCTTTCCAATTAAACCTCTGAACACTTACAATAAGTATTTCATTTGTAAATTGCTACTTTTCAGACATGCCCTATTAAAATATGTCTTGAACCTCTTCCAAATTACTCAGCATATGTGGAGGCATCAGGAAAAGCTAACCTGTTGAGTCATAGAGGGTTTCTTAATTAATCAATGTTGAAAATAAAGTAGTATTTTATTCTTCATTTTAGTTCTTTTTTCTGCCTGCCTATAATATATAGGACTAGAGGCCTGGTACATAAATTGTGCATGACAGGGATCCAGCCGATTGGAACAGTGGGAAGGCCTATTGGGGGCCAGGCCAGCTGTGGGGGAGGGGTTGTGGGAGGTTGGCCAGTCAGTTCCGCCCCATCAAGCTGGTTGGCTGGCCACAGCACCCATCATAGTAACTACCGGTTGTTCTGGTCATTCTGGTTATTCCAGTCATTTGGCATATATATATATATATATATATATATATATATATATATGTGTGTGTGTGTGTGTGTGTGTATATGTATGTATATATATATATATATATATATATATATATATATAGTCTGAGAAACATGAATTGACTGCTATCCCTGACTAATATTCTCAATTTTACAAAACAATATACATAATCTATATATATAAAAGGTTAATATGCTAAGTGTCTGACCATTCGACTGGAAGCTATGACACTCATTGACCACCAGGGGGCAGATGCTCAATGAAGGAGCTGCCAAACTGCAGTGACTTGGCAGCAACGGTTCTTAGGTGACGCACCTCGAAACCAGAGAGGAGGGAGCCCGATTACTCACAGGGCTGTGCAACTCTACCTTCGGCCATGGGTTATGTTGTTGCTGGGGCACTATTGGCCCCGAATCTGGTTTACTGCACACTTGCATTTGCGTCCCACACCCTGTGCAACAGCAACTTTACTGACTGTCCTCTCGAACTCCGGGACCTCTTAGGCTGCAGGGGTCCTCAAACTTTTTAAAGTGGGGGCCAGATCACGGTCCCTCAGAGAGCTGGAGGGCCAGACTATATGAACTACTAATTCCTACTGTAACACCTTGGCTGCGCTCACTGCCCAAAAAACCTGGCGGGCAGGATCAGACTCCCCTGGGGGCTGCATGTGGCCCGCGGGCCGTAGTTTGAAGACCCCTGTTAGGGGATATCAGAGAGCTGGTTTTGGCCTGATCCCCACATGCCAGCCCGAAAGACTTGCTGGAAGGTCCCCACTCACTGCACAGATGCCCTTCGAGCCATGGTGCCACTTCAGGTAAAACCAGACAGGGAGGGACTGTGGGAGGTTGGATCCAGGACATGTCTGGTCCTCTTGCCCAGTCCTGCCCTGCCGTCCACCTTCTAATTAATTTCCTTTCAGTGTGCACAAATCTGTGCACCAGGTCACTAGTAATAACAATAATATATTAACAATGATGTAATTATCTTTTAATAGTAATTATCATCATTGTTTTAATGTTAAAATCAGATAATTACTTACTGGATTCTAATTCTTTATATTACTTTATCATAACTTCTACAAATTATTTTTTTCATAAATCTAGTGCTGCCTTATTCATGGGTAAATGATGAAAAATTTATGTGTAGTAAGACAATGTTAGAAATTTCTTCAACTCACAGAGTGACAACTAAAAGATTACTGATCAATATATGGGCTCAAAAGACAAATGAATTTGAAATTTCTCCAGGGATGAAGAAACTAAAACAATTTCCTTAATACTTGGATATTAAGAGATCTTTCCCTAGACCAAAACACCACAATAATCTCATATATATTTATAATCCATAGACCATGAAATGCTTAAAGGAAAAACAAAATAAATGCTTAAGGGAAACAAATAATTGTTTGAAATTTTCATAGTTAGAGTGTTATATGTTGACTTTAATGGTTCAGAAAACCTAGGTACTGCAAATTAATTTTCTTCTTCAAATTTCAGGTATCAGTGTCCCCCTAGAGCTTCTCATGATGTTGTTTAGGATACTAGTAAATGAGTAACATCTAAATGGTATTGTAAATATGGCATTAGCTCTTTCTAGAAATTTCCCCGGAACAATGATATCCAAATCAAATCTGAAGACTTACTTTCCTGTCTCTCGAAGAATGAATCTAAACAATGGTATCAAGAGCCCAAATGACCATAACCATTATACTCTCATCCATTACGCATTAACTATTAAACTATACACAAAGATTTTCCTATTGAATTTTTTTATTTCCATCACTTTTTCTCCCCACCCCCTCTTCCTTCATTCTACAGCCAAAAATCCAAGACTAAGAATATAGTGATGAGCAAGGGACACTGCTCTCATATAACTAGCATTCCTTTGTGAAAAGTGAGAGAAGTATGACAGCAGGCAAACAAGAAATAAACATAGAGAAAAAGTAACACCTGAATCAATACATACATGTAGTGTATAGGGCTGTTAAAGCAACACAACTTGGAAATTTACTAGTAAGCACCTATGTGTAAGGAGGGTGGTTCTTTAATAGGATTGCCTAGAAATGTCTGAGGACACATTATTTGAGAAGCACCGTATATTTGGCAAATGATCAAACCATCTAGAGAAAGAAACTACCAGGAAGAAGGAACAGCAAATGAGAGGCTTTGAGGTGGGAATAAGCCTGATGTGTTAAGGAGAATACACACCAGGGTGACAAGATCATTGTTGGGAGTAATAGTCAGGAGCCATATTGTATAAATATTGACCATAGGTCAAAGTTTACATTTCACTGCCAAGATGGCATATAAATCTATAATCTTTTAAACTAAAGCCACTAAGGTTATTTCTGCATTAACTTTAATATTTATTGTAATAATATTCCTAATGATATCTTAAAATTTATAACATTTAGTTATAAATGTTACATCATTGGGTCTTCAAAACAGACCTGGGAATAATATCTAATCTGCGTATGGGGAAAAAGAGTTTGAAAGACTAGGTAAAATTTAGGAAGATAGTAGAGCTTAAACCTAGGACAAAACCCTAGGTTTTTTAAGAAGCCTTCCATCTTTTCCACTACACAAAGCTGGTATTTTACTTTGTATTCCAGATCATGACCAAAAGAAGGAGAAGAAAATATGTGTTTGGATTTTATTTCAATTCAGGGGACTAAAATATAACATTTTCTCGGTTTTACAAATATGAGTATGTTTATAACATTGATTCAAAACCGATGGTCAATGTCTAGAAATTTTTTATCTCCACAGTCTGCACACCCAATATAAATTATGGATAAAAACTGTTATTGGGATAAAACACTGTATGAGTCCTTTAAAAAAAAACAACACATTGTAATTCAAAGAAAGATACCAGATTGCTTGGAAATTTGAGTATTGATGTTTTAATGAGTACATAGACTGTTTTCTCTAGTGGAGCACATCCAATTAAATTTAGCATCCAGTCACTTGCTAAGGGGACAGTCTGCAGCTTCTAAATGACTGCACTTCTCCTTTGCTTTCCCATCTCCCCTCCCCAATACAGATGCCAGTTTGATGACTTGTTTGTTTTTCTAAGAAGCACTGACTATCTTACTGGAATACATATTCATGGAAGAGAAGTGAAGGGTTGACCTTGATTAATAAGTCTTCTGGTTTTTCTCAGATTTTCCTTGCCTTTCCTTTGTATTTACCTTGCTCCCTCAGGTTTTCAAAATTCAAATTCCTTATGACTCAGACTTCACCAATTTTTGTTTCATTCAGTCAGTAAGTTATTAATTAATCAAATGATCATATCCTTATTGAGTGTCTATCATGTGCTGGGTACTATGCTAGGAACTAGTGAACATCAGTGAATGGGGCAAAAATCTCTGTCTTCCTGGGATGCTATAATTTATTATGGGGAAATAAGGATATAAAAAATATAAATGAAATATACATAAAGAGGTGATTGCTATGAAATAAAAATATATATATACATAAACCATGAAATGCTCAAAGGAAACAAATAACTTCTGGAATTTTCAATGTCAAGGGTAATATATTGACTTTAATGATTCAGAAATCCTAAGTTTTAAAATTAATTTTCTTCTTCCCATTTCAGGTATTAGGAAATAAGGTAAAGTGGGTGGGAAGGGGACAGTCATTTGAATAAGGTGATTATAAAAGGCATTTGTGAGAAGATACCATCTGCACAGAGACTGGAATGGATGGGAAGCAAGGCATAGTAAGTTGTTGAGAAATAATATTCTAAAGTAGAAATTACAGAAAGCATAAGTTGTTATGACACAGATGAGTTGAGCAGACTCTGGCAAGGACAAGAAGCGCTCATGTTTCTGTGGAAGAATAAGCAGAGAGAGAAGAGTTGAGGATGAAGCCAGGAAGGCAGCAAGGTGGGCAAGGAGACCATGGAGGTGAGCAGGCACAAGGGCAAGGTCTGGGGTTTATCCCATCCTGCCACCCCACAACAGGGTTTTGACTAAGAGACTGATTATGATCTGGCTTTCGTTTTTAAAAGATGGCTCTGACTTCCAGGTAAAGAATGTACTACAAACATACCAGAGTGGAGGTAGGATTACAAACTAGAAGAGAAGTTGTTTCAGTAGTCTGGGAGAGAAATGATTCTTGTTTGGATTGTTGTTGTGTTTAGTCAGAAACTGGGTTAGTTGGTCTGTTTGAGATAGATTTGTATATTACAGTGTAGATAACTCATGTCTTGTGTGTTCTCAGCCAAAAAAATGGTGATGCCATTCACTGAGATAGTTCAAAATCCTCACAAGAAATATGATTCTGGTTTATGCTTTTGTGCAGAAATCAAGATATTTTCATGCCTTTTGAACTGGTTAAAATCCAGATGTGTATTTGATATTTACACAGAAATATGGGATAGGCAATAGATATAGAAAACTGGTGCTCAGTTTTCTCAAATTCTTCATTGCCTCACTACTAAGTCTTCTTCATGCTCACTTCCTTTTGAATGAAACACTGGCCAGAGGCTTGGGTCCTTATATTCAGACATTCTAAGAGTCTGGTTTTTACATTTAAAAATTTCATGGGCCAATAAAGCATTCATGACAGCCTCCCAAAGTGAAAAAGATGAGGGAGGGACCTTTTTTTGAGTTTTGAATACCCCAAATCATAATCTGATGGCAGACACAGATGACTCAAGAAATCCAGTCAGATGACTTCTTGACCAACGATGTCTATTCACATTATCTTTTCTCATTTCCTTAGAAATCATAGCGCAACCTACAAAGAAATGAATCAGAATTCACAATAAAACACCCACATCTTGGTCATCTAAATGTTCATGAGAATGCTTCTACAGCCTAAAAAAAAATGTCTTATTAAAAATGTGATAGGTGCCGAAACCGGTTTGGCTCAGTGGATAGAGCGTCGGCCTGTGAACTGAAGGGTCCTGGGTTCGATTTGGGTCAAGGGCATGTACCTTGGTTGCAGGCACATCCCCAGTAGAGGGTGTGCAAGAGGCAGCTGATTGATGTTTCTCTCTCATCGATGTTTCTAATTCTCTATCCCTCTCTCTTCCTCTCTGTAAAAAATCAATAAAATATATATTTTTAAAAATGTGATAGGCAAGGATAAAAAAATAATGAAATAAAACAAACTAAAATTGTTACTCATTTTCTTTCCCCCTTTTATTTAACTTTGCTTGTTTTATATGAACACTTTATAGACTTGGGTTTGGAGGGTCTTTCAAGGATATCTACCACAGCCATGTTCATGCCCTTGAAGACTAAAGATAAAGAGAACAGTGACAAGAGTTGGAAGGTAGGTGCAGCTAAATGGGGGCAGCCTCCCTCGGTAACTGCAAGCTGGACCCCCCAAAAAAGCAGCTTTTGTAGATCAAAAGCACTTCCGGAATTTGATGTGTTTTGAAAGCTTCCTACAAAGCAGTTTAATACCATCCGTCAGTAGTATAATTACAGGAGACTCTGCAGCACAATAAAATAAACCTATAAACCCTCATCCATTTCCATACCAATATCCTCGCTAATGAAATCACGACAGATGAATAAAGACTGTGTACAACGGCAGGCGATGCTCAGAAAAGGGTTTCGCTTCCACACAAGTGCTCCATAGGTTTCTCAAATATTATGCCATTTATGCAATTACAATCAGCTACTATTCTTAGGGGTTAAAGGCCCCGGGAAAATAAATGGAGATGCCGCTTCGGTAAAGATTGCTCAATCAATCTGGAAATGTTTCTGCTTGTTCCCGAGGATGGCATTCTCTCATCTGTACCGCAGACAATGGCGTTTCATCAGAAACCCTGATTCCACCGCTCATTATGTGATTGTCATAGGAACGCACCCTGTCCTGATCTTGACGCTGGGAGCTCTGTATTCCTCCTGGGCAGTAGACACTGGTATCGTACCAGAAAAGAGGGGGGGGTGGGGGGGACATAACCAGCCTTTCCTGTTCTTTCTTAGAGGAGTGATTGGGCAGTGTAAAGAATCCAACTTTTCTGATCAAAATGATAGTTCTTTGGGGGAAGTAATAGCATTTAAAAGCAGGGCCAGCAGGGGTAAATGGATGCATAGGAGAACAGGGAGAAACACCGATACAAATAATGGCGGCCCCAGTCTTGATTTCATTGTGTATCATTACAAATACCCCTTAAAAAATCACTGCATTGCCGAAACCGGTTTGGCTTAGTGGATAGAGTGTTGGCCTGCAGACGGAAAGGTCCCAGGTTAGATTCCGTCTGGTCAAGGGCATGTACCTTGGTTGCGGGTACATCCCCAGTAGGGGATGTGCAAGAGGCAGCTGATCAATGATTCTCTCTCATCGAGGTTTCTAACTCTCTATCCCTTTCTCTTCCTCTCTGTGAAAAATCAATAATATATATATATATATATATATATATATATATATATATATATATATATATATTTTTTTTTTTTTTTTTTTTTTAAATCGCTGCATCCTTTCTTAAAGGTGTCAGAGTTCCCATGTCTGCCTTCAACCAGGGCCCAAAGCCACGTATGTACTAGTGTGATCAAGGCCAAAATAGTTCCTTTCCTACAGAGGTTGATAGTCGATAAAAACATCCATCCATGTTTTCTAACATCAAATGGCTCCTCATGAAGGTTGTTTGGATCCCCGAATAGTTATGTCTTTGGCAGCTGCCCAAACCCTACTTATTATAAGGCTAGATTAAATGGAGAGAGAAAGTAAGCAAGAGGCTGGCAAGAAATAAACCCCCACGCTCTTGGAGGGCAGCCGAGGTTGTACACAGCTGGGGAAATAGTATTAAATAACAGGCTGAATACTGAGGCAGTTAAAAAGGAAGAGAAGACAACGTTCCGTATGGAGAACTGGACAAAGACGGGATGAAATATAATACAGAAATAAATTCCAGCAAAGCATTCAGACCCAGGGCTGTGCTTTCCTGTTTACGCTGCCTAGAGTGAGACAGAGGTAAGGACTGAGGGTCATTATGCAGAATGCGTCCACAGTTGGAAAAGAGTCTAAACACAAGACAATCCCTGTGGTGAAAGAAGCTCTCATGGTTTTTACAAAGTAGCCAAAACCGGGCAGAAATTTATTCAGGAGACATAAATGGCCTGCCTGAATGAAACCAGGATTCTGATGTGTCATTTTCTCCCTAGTAAGATTTTCAACCTCTGAGGTTCTTGATGGCGTGGCTTCTCTGTTGGATTGTTAAGGGATCTTGGCAGCAAGAACATCCCGGCCTATGGAATATTCTGGAAGTTAACAACAAGGCACTCATATCACCAATCACATCTATAAGGAGTGGTGCCCAGTATCAGGCAGCGCTGCTGGGCATGTGGGAAAATTTAGTTGTCAAACGCATGCGCTTACCATCGGCATGGAAGATGCAAGACTGGAAAGATGGACACGATGGCTTAGAAGTAGGACATTTTAGGATAAGAAGGAAGCAGGAATGGAAGACCTAAGCCCAGAAATTAAGGTTAAGGAAAGAGGTGTACAGGTGGATCTCTGTATTCATTCTGATAACCTCTCTTTATCTTCAATAATTGCCTGGATACCCCAGGGTCTATTTTGCTATGCAATGTCCATGTTATCAAGGACATTGTCTCCCATTTTGCTTCATATGGAATTATATTTCCCCTCTTAAAAATTATTCCAGCATTAGCTCTTCCCCCACCCCCTTGACTTCCCTGGAGGGAAATCGTGATTGTAGAGTGGTTGCTGTTTATAATGCCTATCTTGAGATGCTTATATATGGTGGTGACTTCACCAAATCGAATTGCTCCTTACTCTGGCTTCTATCTTATCTTTGTCCGCTCAGCACTTAGCATTGTTCTTGGAAGTTAGAGGGTTCTCAGGAATCTTAGATCAACTGTATTTTGAGTTGGATCATATGGCACACACAGTGAGCACCTTAAAAATCCCATTTCTTTTTCTTTTTATTGATTTTAGAGAGAGAGGAAGGGAGATGGAAAGAGAAAAAAAAAATGCATTGATTGAGAGAAAAACATCTATTGGCTGCCTCCTACACAATCCATGCTGGGGATGAAGCCAGCAAGTGCCCTGATTGGGAATGTGCCAGCCTGGGACCCTTCAGTCTGCAGGCCGATGCTCTATCCACTGAGCCAAACCAGCTAGAGCAACAGAGTCTCACTATAAATACATGATCATATACACAGTCACTCACACATATAATGTAAGATCTGTACACATATAATACCTTAATAAAAAATTTTAAAAAATATATATCAATTGAGAACTTATTATATACTTTACACAGTAGTGAGTTTTACAGTACATCAGTAAGAATGATGCAATACTTTTCCTCACAGAATGTACTTAATTGATAGCGTTCATTGAAGACACATTGTGTGTGTGTGTGTGTGTGTGTATGTGTGCGCACATGCGCATAAGTTCATACACATGTGTGCACATATGTTTCCTAAGGGTGCATTACTGCTGTGTTGCTGTGTAAAGATGCAGTGGAAGGTTCTGCAGTCATTTGATCCCAGTTTGGCCCCTCCACTCCATCCTTCATAGCTAAATATCCTTTGAAGTAATCAACTTTGGAATCTGGAAGGACATGTGGAACATAAGGATGGCTAGCCATAAGGATGGCTGGGAAAATTCCTTTATGGAACCTGTGATGCTTCACAGTTTACACTTATGATTGGAACAGACTATCTTTCATATCACCAATGTATTCCTTTTTAGCATCTTTTCTCTGTGAAACTTCTTGCAAACCTTTAGAGTCCTCTCCTATTGTAACAAGTACATGTTGTCTCTCTGCTCCAGCAGAAATGAAATCCTTGTTATGGAGCAATGAGGGTCACCCAAAACAGTTCTTTCTGCCATATCAAAGCATTCTTGATCAATCTAGGGAGCTTAGTAACAAGTACCTAGAAATGGAAGAACATCAGAATGGTGCCAGTGAGAAAGCCAGCTGCCCATTTCTCATTCCATAACAGGAATGATGCAAAATATCCAGGAAACTAACTTGAATAATAAAAGGAGTGAAACTCCTAGTGCTCAGTAGTTTACAATATTTTTAAAAATATATTTTATTGATTTTTTACAGAGAGGAAGGGAGAGGGATAGAAAGTTAGAAACAATGATCAGCTGCCCCTTGCACACCCCACACTGGGGATGTGCCTGCAACCAAGGTACATGCCCTTGGCTGGAATCGAACCCAGGACCCTTCAGTCCACAGGCTGATGCTCAATCCACTGAGCAAAACTGGTTTCAGCTACAATATTTTTAGAGATTGCTAAGGCCTTTACCCAAGAGTAGACACCTTTCGATGAGGGCAACTTAGGATCCGCTTAAAATCAATAATGTCTGCTATTTTACTCTTTGAGAATGAAGTTTGTAAATGTAGAACAATCGCCAAAAGTTGCATCAATTACGAATGAATAGAGAGTAGATGATGCACTGAATCTACCCCTCCCAAGTCCCTGAAATAACTCACTTGAGCACGAAAGTCAATTTACTTTTCTTTTTTTTTTCAATTCAAGAAATGGAATTTTCATTTTGTGTCAGTCACACAAAAAACTCATATATAACTCAGCAGGGTACTCACATGTGCTTAGAAACAATATTAGGTATGGGAATTACCTTTTGTACTATAAAGACAAAATTACTCACTGAGAAATAAGATTTTAAAGGATCTTCAGGAAGCAAAGGAGAAAAAAAAATGATGCAGAATTTCATCGGAGACTGAAACTGTCCTATTGCTCAACTGCAGGTCCCTCATCCCTCCTACATAGATGTTACATCTCTGCTCGGATTTTCTTCTCTCCCCAAAGCAGGGAAGGCTGTTAGATTTTAATGAATATGTGTTTCAGAGGGAGCCTTGGGGCTAGAAATGTGAGTTCGAATCCTGCAAACTGTTTCTTGGGAACAAACATATGGAAGATTGGGTACACAGGGATTATGGATACAGGTGCAGTTAAAGCAGAGTGCATTTACTTAATAGGATATAATCAGCTTTTTCTATGCTATTATTATATCTTCAAAATTATAATTTGAATGATTTCATAATATTTTATATGGCAGATGCACCATAGGCTGCTTAACTAGTTCCCAGCTGAAGACATTCCAATTTTCTCCCCTATTATCTACCTCAGTAAAACATGTTATAATAAATCCCTAGCACTTCGTTGTTTCCCCTTTTCCCACACCTTTACATATTCAGAATGTTTTTCTTGGTTTATATTCACATAAGGATATTTATGTGAACTACAGAGCAGTGTGGGGCAAAAGTAGGTTTACAGTTGTATGTGGAACAGAGTTTTTCCTGTATAATTATTTTCCATACAAGCAACTGTAAACTTATTTTTGCATTACCCTGCATTTTTAAGCTCTTGATTATATTGCCAAATTGCTTACCAAATAGATAAGAATGTAGCTTTATAAAGGAGGGATCATTTCACTGTGTCTTCGCAAGCTCTGCCTACCATTTTTAATTTGGTATTTGTGGGTGGTGATACTGTGGAAATAGAACTAACAGCTGGACGTCTTGGTGATTTATTCACCTCTACTGAAATGGTCAGAGCAGAAAAATATAATCTTTTTTAAACATATATTTTTAAATTTATTCACCATTTTCAGGGAAAATGGAATATGTGCATACTTTCCTTTTTAAAAAATTGAATTTATCGGGGTGATGCCGGTTAATAAAATTATACAAGTTTCAGCTACACAATTCTACAATATATTATACTGTGTGTTTACCACCCTAAGTTAAAGCTCCTTCCATCACCAATTATCTCCCCTTTACCTTCTTTTTCCTTCCCCAACCCTCCTTCCCTCTGGCAGTCACCATACTGTGGTCCATGCCCATGAGTCTTTCTTATTTTTTCTTTGCTTAATCCCTTCACCCTTCTCATCTAGCCCCCAAACTCCTCCCCTCTGACAGCTATCAGTCTGTTCTTCATATCTATGAGTCTGCTTCTATTTTACTTGTTAATTAGTTCATAAGAGTCCTCATGGAAGTGAAATATGGTATTTGTCTTTCTCTGACTGGGTTATTTCAGTCAGTATAATAATCTCCAGGTCCATCTATGCTGTCAAAGTAACATTTCCTTCTTTTTTATGGCTGAGTAGTATTCCATTGTGTAAATATATAATACCAGAGCTTGAAAAATATAAACTTGAAAGGGAGTCAAGAAAAGTTCTAGGACATTTTCCCTTTGCTTTATTGAGATATGACTGACAAACTATAATATGTTTAAAATGTATGACAAGATAATTTGATATACTTATGCAATGTGAAATGACTCCCAAAATCCTTTTTCATTATAAGTTAACTAGAGGCCCAGTGCACAGATTCGTGCACCAGTGGGGTCCCTTGGCCTGGCCTGTGCTCTCTCACAATCCAGGGTCCCTCGGGGGATGTTGGACTGCCAGTTTTGGCCCGATCTCTGCAGGCTAAGCCAAGGAACCCCACTGGTGCATGCAGTTTCAGCCCAATCCCCACAGGCTAAGCCGTAGGACCCCATGGTGCACAAATCTGTGCATTGGGCTTCTAGTATGCATATAAGATCTTTGGTTAATCCCTTTCTACCCTCCCCGGCCCTTGTTCTGAAATTCATCAGTCTGTTCCATGTTCCCATGTCTATGTGTTGAGCATCTGCCCCCTTATGGTCAGTGCACATCATAGCTACTGGTTGAATGGTCGAATGATCGCTTAGGCTTTTATATACTAGATACTGAGGCACATAATGAGGCCAAATTTCTATGGGATCATTTGATTATTTGTGACTGCCTTTGCCTTTTAAATGTTTTCTTTCTAACCCAAGGAAGCAGTACCATAAAGAATGTTACAAATTGAATACAATGCAAGAAGTGATGTTTGTCAGGGAGCGATGGAATATGTGCATACTTGATTAAATAAAAAAAAACACTTTAAAATCAATTATCTGTAAAATTATCATGTACTTATACAGTATTGTATTTCATATAGTCCCTAAATGTTTATCCTATGTGGCCATGAAGTGCCAAACCATGACAATAAAATATTTGCTTACACATTAATATTACACACATACCCAAAGTCAGCATAATTTGGTGGAATTAACACAAGCTTGGGCATTTATAAACGTCTGAATTCAAAATATGGTTCTGCTGCCTACTAGCTTTCTCATTTTAACTACATTATAAACTATGGGTGAATATTTCTAGGAAATGGTAGGTGCACAATAAAAGAAGATAAAGCATGAAGAGCGAGCTAAATAATCTACCAGCACGTCTTATGGTTATTGAGTGACCACTGCACTCCAAATCAAGGAAGAACTCTATCAAGGAGTCAGTACAGATGTAGCTACAAGATAAGATTCAACACAGTGGTCATGATGTACCTCTGAACTTATACATCACAAATGTAGGAAATGCAAATGTTAACAGCCCTGGAATTAACATGTAATCAGAGGCTACTGAAAAACTAAGCAGTATAATTAGCAGCTCTTCCAAATAGAGTCCTAGCTGCCATGCCACACACTTCTGGGGACTCTTTCAGCTACTAACAATGAGATCACTGCCGCAGTCTTCGGACACACTGGCAGGTGAGTCTGACAAATATAATTACATTGAGAAAGTAAGGTCTCAATTCTCAAGAAAGGTAATTCAGAGCATTTCATGCTAGCCAAAGAGAAAGTGGTTCAGCTAAAGGGAGTGATGGGGAAATGAATGAATGTGGTAAAGATATCATTCATTCATATACCCTGTCATTTTCAAAATCTAGGGATTGATTGGGTCCAGAAATCTCTTGAGCTATAGTAAGTGAATTTGATATGTTTCACCCACAAATATCTTTCTTTCTAGAAAAAAAAGACATAATTATAAGTAGCAAGGCATTGTTTTCTTATAGGATGGAGATAAAAAAACAAACAAGGAAGTACATAAATAGAAGATGAAATATGCAAGTCTAAATACCCTACCTAAAATTAAAAAGTAACAATAGAGAAATTGAAAATGAACTATCCAAGTGTACCCATCTGATGACCCCAGTCAAAGACTAGAGGATATTCATTCATTCATTCATCCATTCATTCATTCAACCTTCATTGAAGAAATACTATGTGGCTGGTGTTAATAATTCAGAGATGATATCCGATCCTCAAGGAATCTGATGGTCTGGTGTGGAAGACCAAGGAGTAAAATAGAAGCTCTATGCAGTGAAGCAAATGCTAAAATGGATGGTCTTACAAAATGTCAATGGAAGTAGTTGCATAACCCTCACTGGACTTTCATTTTATGTTCAACTGAGAAAATATTTTAATCCATCTTCATTGAGTCCCTACAATGTATAAGAAAAAAAAATGATCTTTCTGCTGCAGATTGAAACCATCCCCACACACAAGAAGACTGACTGTACATATGCAGTAATCAATTCATTATTAAAACATTTTTACATTATATTGCTTGGCTATATGCAAACCATGTATTCAAGGAACAGAACTCCTTCCACTTTTCTTCATTGGACATCGTGTGCCATCATGTCATAATTCTGGTCTCTCGCTGCTAACCTTGGCTCTGTTTGCCAATGACATTGGTCCAATGTTCTGTCCAGAAATGACAGTGCTATTTTATAGGAGCCCTTAATGTCCCTACATGCATAGGAGATACAGTGGAATAGAAATAATGATAACAGGTTGAAACAATGCAGCATAAGATGATCCAGACTATGTTGTATTTTTTTACCTTTTGGATACGTTGTCTGCAAGTAAAGAGTGAAAAGGAGTCTTCCTCTAAGACTCAAATCACTTTAGGGAACATTTTAAAAATGCAACTAATTTCACAGATTCTAAAGATGTGTGTAAGCAAAGCGCTCAGTCTTTCTTTCTCTGATAGGAATTAAACTCACAATGTGAAACTTCACCTGTCTGTTTTTCCTCCTCTGAAAACCTCAGCAAACCACAGAGGGTCCGAAGGACGCCTCCCGTTGATGTGGCCCCAATAACCCCTCCTCGCCGGTCTAATGTTCTGCCTCTCTCTGCGCTAGCATGGCTCAGATGCCATCCTCACTGGCGCTGCTTGTAAGGACTGCCCTCAAATCTCCAGCCTAGAAAGTGCCGCTGATGTCCTGAGGCTTTTGCGAGGACTGTTTTTCAATTTAAATAAAACATTATTGTATTTCTGTCCACGGGTACTCTTGGGCCTACATGGATATGCTAACCTGTGTTCTCTGCTGCCGTGGGTGAGGCTTCATTTCACTAGTTGCTCTCTCTGGTTCGGCAGAAATAAACTGGCTTCCCTAGTGCACACTGGTATATGGTCTCTCGCACCCCCTTGTTTTTGCTATGATCAGATGGACTAGAAACATCACAGGTCTCCAAAGCTAGTTAGGCCAGGAAAATTCCATTTTTATGAGCTCTGGCCAGGGTTAGCATGGGATTTGTTGGCTATAATAGTATAATGTGCCAGCTGCAGAGAATGGCAACGCTAGAGGCATAGCCACGAGCAGGTATCTGAGTGGTCACTGCAACAGTTAGGTCACCAGGATTACATTAGGGTTTCGTACAATTGTGTCCTGGTCAAACAGCAGCAGAAAAAAAAAAAAAACTACTATCTTATTAGCGACTAAACTTTTGGTTGTGCAGTGTACAGAAGAGAGGAGGGAATCCTACCCTGCTCTAAAACAATTAGTATGCTCCCTGGCTACTGTTCATATATGTTATGGGAACCACACAGGAACACTGGGTCATAGATGTCTTGTCCATCATTGAAATACTAGGAATTTAAGAAGTGACTTCAGCCTGGCCGGCATGGCTCAGTGGTTGAGCACTGACCCGAGAACCAGGAGGTCACAGTTCATCCCTGGTCAAGGGCACATGCAGACAAATTTTACATTCATATTATATCCAGTCTCTATTTTTGTGTATCAAAAACTCTAATTTCATATCAATATCTCATTTTCCAATTCAAGAGCAGGGTTGATCACAGCTTTCTACCTCTTTGCATTTGAAATAGCCTTATTTGACAGTGTGAAACCAGGTTCCCATTATACATAATATATTACTTATTGATCAATACTCTACAAGTGATGGATCTCTCCTCAGAGCTCCTCATCACCCATGTGTATGGTGGAGACCTTGCTCATCTCATTCCCACACTATGCACATGCGTTACTGCTCTCCCTCTTGGACCCTTCCCCCCACATCAACTAGCCTCCCTACCCCATGCTTCACTTTGCTGTGGCTATGATCAATGCACTGCATCACTGGGAACCTCTTCCCTCACCAGGATATCTGTCTTGCTTGGCCTCACATAATGATTTTAAAGAATCATTCAGGAAAGAAAGAGAAAGGTAGAGCGACGGAACTCTTAATTGCAATTCAGAGGTGAGCTGACTATTCAAAGACTAGAGAGTGCTTTTATTTATTCTACCATATACCCTTTATTATTATTTGCTATGTTTATCATGAATAATACCCTATATTATTTTTCCAATTTAAAAGATACATGAAAAGACTTTGATGGGTGAATAAAAAATAATCTAAACATGTTAATTGATAAACTAATCATGTTGTTCTGAATAGAGAGTTATAGAAATATGCTCTTATATGCTTGCTTTTAAGCAACTATGAATGTTTCAGTTCATTCATAAAAGAAAGAACAGAAAGCCTGCAAATGGTACTTCTAAGAACTTAGTAGTGAAATAGCGTGGCTTCAAAGTCATTTGACATTGATGCAAAAGCCTGCGGTAAATTGTAAAGGGCTGTACAAACACAAGGCATTGTTTCTATTCAATGAAGATTACCTACTAACCCATCTAGCTCACGTGCTCCTCACCATAATGGTGCAAAGTAGGTAGCAGAGATTATTCAATTCTCAGCTTTTCAAGTCCATTGGGCTCTGGGATTCAAATACAGTTACTAAGAAATGACACCCTACACAGCTCTTTAGAGTACAAAGCCTTCTAACCCTGTAGTATTTTAAACCTCAGCAAGCTACCTCGCCCTCTGCTTATGTTATAATCTTTCTGTAAGAATTGAAAACCTTGAGGCCAATACCCCCAAAAAACAAAGTGCGTAAGAGATATCTGCCATGTAAAAAAAAATTATAAATATTCATATTTTATAGAGCAATCAAGATGTTGATGTTAATATTAGAGCAATAACTTTAATTGTATTTCAGCAAACGGATGCCAATTAAGAAACAAATTATCTCATAGAAGCATATCTTGCTCACAGTTTTGCCCTGAAGGTAAGCCGAGGGCTATGCCAGCTTTCTGAATTTTAATGCACAAGGGAACATCTCCAAATTATTAAAATTAAAAATAATCATTTAAAGGGCTTTAAATCATGCCCGAAAAGTAACTGACAGCTGCCTGCGTGCTGGTAAAGGTGGGGTACTTGTTCCCACAGATGGGAGGGGGGAAAAAATCAGTTCTAAGAAAAAGTTAAGGAGGGCTATTGAGGCTGTTCCTTTAGTGACGGATTTGCGACACACATGTCGTTTCTGATAAAGCACTCAGAATTTTAAATTCCCATGCAAACCTCATTTGAACTTTCTAAACTCTTTAAAACTCCACAATCTCGAGAATATGAAGCTTTTACTTCAGATTTCTCAGTGCCTACCTGGAAATGTTCTGCGGTAAAGATTCAACAGGATAAGAGACAGGCATCAGAAGTTGAGTGTTCAAAGGGATCCCTGATTGGGTAGGGGAGAGCTGACTTTTCATGGTCTCCCCAAACCCTAATGCATCTCTTTCTGCTGTAATATCTCCCAGGAGGGAAGGCTCAGAGGCTAGAGCAGGCCCTGTGCTCTGAATGCACTCTGAAGAATTCGCCTATATTAGGGAGCCTTCCAGCATCCCCGGAACAAGTCCCCAGTTTGAGCTCTCTCTTTATTGCCACTGACAAGCTGTACACATTTTTTGAAAGATATTTTTATTGATGTCAGAGAGGAAAGGAGAGGGAGAAACATCCATGATGAGAGAGAATCATTGATTTGGCTGCCTCCTGCATGCCCCCTACTTGGGCTGAGCACACAACCCAGGCATGTGCCCTGACCAGAAATTGAACTATGACCTCCTGGTTCATAGGTCAATGCTCAACCACTGAGCCACACCCGCCCAGCAGGCTGATACTGTGTGGATCAGGTTGCAACGTCAGTGTTTGGCTATAATGCTTTCCCTTACTAAGGATGGAGGCATCTCAGAGGAATGCCTTATGGTCAGAAGCATGTCTGTGTGTACAGAGGAAGGCAGTATAGAATATAACTCAGATGTTAGCAGGGAACTCCTTGGATCCTTGGTTTTTATAAGGCTACCTGGAATACCCAGTCTCATGACATATGGGCATCCCTCCATACAGGGAAGTTCCCAGGAAATTATTTTTCCCCTACAGGCCTGATACACAAAAACTCATGCAAGAATAGGCCTTCCTTCCCCTGGCTGCCGGCACCGCCTTTGCTCCACCAAAGCCACCTTTCCACGTTCCTATGCTGTCCAGAGACCCAGAGCTGCTGGGGGAGGGCAGTGCATCCTGCCCCGGGCCTGGCTTCTTGGTGCCTACATATGCAAATTAACCCACTGTCTTTGTTGGGTTAATTTGCATTCTCACTCCTGATTGGCTGGTGGCCATCACAAAGGTACGGTCAATTTGCATCGTTCTCTTTAATTAGTGTAGATGGACCCTTTTGTTTCTGAGTTCATACCTCTGAACATGTTATATACACCCTGACTTAATACACTGGCATCAACATACTTTTTTCTGGGAATAGAGTAGATCTTTCTGAGGTAACATTGTGTGTGGATACCCAACTGAATTAAAATCTCATTTTAGACATTCCTGCCAAAATAACCTTGCCAAAATTTCAATCCAGGGTTGTACTTACATACTCTCCTGGTCTCTCTCCCTTTCTTTCTTTTTCTGATGTCCCTTTTACCCCCCACATCCTGCAGCATAAAAATATAGGAAGGCCCGGGTTCTATGCCTGTCTGCCATGGCTGCACACATACCAACCAGGATGGCAATCTCATGAACTGCTCAGACAAAATGTAACCTCTTGCCTCTACTGATATTTGCTTCAACTGTAGCCTGCCTGTAACTCATCTGGATTTTATGTTTTTCAAACATACTAAGATAGTCCCCAGGTTTATGATTTGTGCCAACTAGAAACGATTTGAAAGCTTTAAAATGAGACCTACAATTCCCAGTCTGAGTTGTTTTCCTTGAAGACAGCCAACTCCTCTTGCACAGAGGCTCTCTTTGAGGCATAAAATTGAATGGACTGGGATGCTTGGTGCTTATATTTAGTTAATTGTGGGTGCAATCAGCCAATTGAGGATACAAATTAGACTCTGCAATTAGTTGCTGTGGTCCAAATTATTATGGAGAGGAAAAAAACAGGAGGCCCAGTCAAAGCCTCTTTAAAGATGCAGGTCTGTGGATGAAATCCTGATGACAGTCATTCAGATGCATAACTCAGGAAGCCAGAGAAAATGGGAAAATAGCATACGCTAAATCTCATTGGTAGAGCATTAGAACAATAACAGTAACATTTCACATGCATACAGATATACTTTATAGTTTGCAAATCTGCTATCAAAGTCATTTTATCATGGTCTTATTTTACCTAAAAAATATCCAATGAGCCCATCAGCGTGTCTCAGTGGTTGAGCATTGACCTATGAACCAGGAGGTTATGGTCAGAGCACATGCCCAAAGTTGTGGTCTCGGTCCCCAGTGGGGGGCATGCAGAAGGCAGCCGATCCATGGTGCTCTCTCATCACTGCTATTTCTACCTCTCTCTCCCTCTCATTTGCTCTCTGAAACCAATAAAAATATATATTTTTTAAAAAGATATCCAATGACACTAACTATGAGAAATTGCAGTGTACAGTTTTGCAGCAGAAGTTGAAATTAGTCTCCCCCCCTAGCATGTACCATGTATCAGAAGTCAAATGTTCCTTCTCCTACTCCAATCACATGACTTTACAAGGCAAAAAGAACAAACATTTACCAGTCACCTGCAATGTTGCAGGGCCTTCAGTGGACAGTTGCCAAGTAATATCACAGGTAATCCTCAACACAACTCTATCTGAGAGAAGTTGCTTCTCCTTTTACAGACGAAGAAACTGAGCCTCAGAAGAGGTAAGGATCTGACAAAGCTCAACACTATTGGTAGCAGGCAAGTTGAAGTTCATCCGACCTCAAACACTCTATACTCAAGATGATGATCTCCCAATGTGTGGTTTAGTTTCTGCAAGTTTCGAATAACACCAAAGCTAACACTGGAAAACATAGTTTGAATTGGTGTCTAAACCTTAGGAAAAATGCCTATTACCTAAAGAGTGTTGGTCTAAGAGATTTAGACAAAGATCCCTCTACTTGGTGAGAGAACAGATAGATAATCAAAGACACTGGAATAACTGTGATTCTATGATACACATTATCATAATTTTAGATATATTTCACATTGTTATGACTCCTGAAGATGGTGGGTAGTGGTTACCACATTAATGATTTGCCAGTGAGTTCTTTGAAAGAATTTTAATTTTGAATTATGTCTTTGTTTAAGCATTTAATTAAACTCTGCTTAGGAAATTCACCAAAATGGTTAAAAGAGGGGGAAAGATAAATGGTCCTATGGAATTCAATGCTTTTTAATTACAGGAATCCATTCACTTTGTAATATCAGTGTACCGATTCCTTAATGAAATCAAATTATTTCCTTTAAAATTGACTTAATTAATGATTTAATTTCTATTAGATTGTTTTTATATCCAATTTTAACTATAATAATAAAGTTTCAAGTTTCTTTAAAAGGAGAATTTTAAGAACTATTATAATCTGAACTTCTTTGAAATAGAAGTTTATATTCTATAAATAAACGGGTTTAGTTAAGACACTCGGAATTTTACTACTCTATTTTGTTTAAGGAAAAATGCAATAATTTTATATTATAATTAATTTCAGGGTATTTAAAAATCCAATTATTTCCTGAATAAGCCACTAAATGCATTTCCTTATGTAAGTAAGAAGGGAACTGAATGGCTTAGAGATGAATGGATTCCTGGTATTTAACTGGGTTTTCACTTGTTAATGAATCCCAACATTTGCAACCTGCTAGGCTCTCAGAGCTGCTCACTTTAAACCCACCTTCCACTCTGTCTAAGCCCAGGCCCAGGCCTCTGTATTTATGACTTTGCTCCTAATAATAGTTCACTAAATTGTTATGGAGAAGATTAAAGGGGTTAATTCTCTTTACCAGTCTCTCATGTAGTCTCCCCAAAGAAGTTTGTATTGCCTATCGGGGCTGGCCATAATCTTCTAGAAACTTCAAAGGCTTGGAATACACCTGAAAATCTCTCAATATGAAGAAAAAAAGAGCGGCAAATGGCCCATATATTTTACAATGGCCTCACATTTAGGAAGACCCCGCATTTACAAATAGAAGGTATATTTTAGTTAGTGATGAGTATGTGGAAACCAGAATAACTGTATAATATTGGTTAACTTACCATGTATCATTAATTATCCCTGTATTAGTTTCCAATTACTGCTGTAACAAGTTACCACAAATTCAGAGGCTTAAAACACAAATTTATTCTCGTATAAGCTCTGGAGTTCAGATGTCTAAACTGAGCGGGCAAGGCTTGTTATCTTTTTCTTTTTTTGTTTGTTTGTTTGTTTGTTTGTTTGTTTTAATATGTTTTTATTGATTTTAGAGAGAGGAAAGAAGAGAGAGAGAGAGAGAGAAACATAAATGATGAGAGAGAATCATTGTTGGTTGTCTCCTGTATGCCCCCTACTGGGGAATGAGCCCCCAACTTGGGCATGTGCCCTGACAGGAAATCAAACTGTGACCTCCTGGTTCATAGGTTGACCACTGAGTCACACCCACCGGGCAAGGCTCATTTCTTATGGGAGCTTTAGGAAAGAATCGGCCTCTTCATCTTTTCCAGCTTCAAGAGGCTGCCCACATTCTGTGTACAAATGTGAGCATGGAAAAAACTGGCTGAAGGTCCTAGGGCAGCACAGACACCAGCCAGAGCCCACCTCCTCTTGCAGAATATGTTTGAGAGTTCAAGGGTGGGCTCCCAGTCTACTGGATAGCCAGCCTAGTGTCTACCGGAGCCCACTCATTCTTGAGAAGAAAAGGCATAATGATACCATCCCCAAAGGCCAGAAAACACAGAGCTGTCTTGAGGAATGAAGAAGAACTTGTACCTCCAATTGAAGAATGTATTAAAAGCTACAAAACCCCTCCTTTTTTAACATATTTTTTTTATTGATTTCAGAGAGGAAGGGAGAGAGGGATAGAAACATCAATGATGAGAAAGAATCATCAATCAGCTGCCTCCTGCACTCCCCACATTGGGGCTGGAGCCCACAACCTGGGCATGTGAGCCATTGAGCCATATAGGCTGGGCAGTAGCCCACTTTTTTAGCTGTTCTTATTTGGATGCTATACCCATGTGTAATCGGCACTGTTTACACTAAGTTTCAGGCTGATATTTTTACACACTCGCTTCTGAATCCTGACGTATATAAATAACTGCTTTCCATTAACTGTATATGAGGAATTTTGTTTGCCCTTGACATTTTTGGTAACTTTAGCAATATTATTAAAATAAATTCCCTATAAAAAAATAAAAGGCTGCCCTATCTTTCTAACCTCTGCTTCCAGAGTCCCATTTCTGATCCTGACCATCTCGTCTACATCTTAAAAGGACACTTACGATTTTATTGGGCCCATTCCCAACACACAAGATCATCTGCTCATCTCAAGATCCCTATTTATTCCCATCTTCAAAATTCATATTGAGAGCTTTCAGGGATTAGGGTGTGGACATCTTTGGGGAGTGATTTTTCAGCCCATCAAAATTTCATATAGAATCCATTTCAGCTTATCATCTGTTTTCATATGTGGAAAAGAGAAGAGGATGGGAAATAATTTTTTCTACCTTGTTTTAATGGCTTCCCCTATCCTCAAATACCTAAGGTTATATGTGCTTTTGCTTATAAACACACACACACACACACACACACACACACACACACACAAACAGGAATATACATACCCACACATTCACATACACATATTCACATAAAGTTCCCAATTACATCTTGGGAAAGTGACAGCTTTTTTTATTCTATTTTGAAAATATTTTTATTGATACTTAGAAAGAGAGAGGGGAAAGTAGGGGGTGGGGAGAGAGGGAGAGAGAGAGAGAGAGAGAGATAGAGAGAGATCCATTGAATGCCTCCTGCAGGCTCCCTACTGGAGACCAAGCCAGCAACCTGGGCATGTGCCTTGACCAGAAATCCTATGGGCAACCTTTCAGTACAGGAGACAACACCCAACCAACTGAACCCACCTGCCAGGAAGAGTGACAGTTAATTTGAAAGACTTGAGCTTTCTCCTGATCTATAAAGCAGCATAGATCTATCTGGAGTGGGGGGAAGATACCCATAGCATTTTATATACATCAAAGCCCCTCCCTACACATGCACCTTCCAACTGGTAAAAGACTGAGAAAAAAGGAGAGAAAACAGTGAAGTAACATCCCACCCTGCCATGCCTTGTTATCTGAAGCTCCCCAGAACAACTTCAATCCTCTATTAGTTACAGGATTAACGTTTTGAAGCCCTGATTTAATTTATTTTGTGGACTGCCTGCTCCCCTTTTTGTCCCCTGTTAATCCCATGGCTTTTGAAAAAAGCGAGAAAAGCAAAAGCCAATTTGTGTATTGGGTCACATACCTTGCTAACCAGAAAAACATTGTCTCTGGGGCCATTTTAGCAGAAATGGTTCCCTTGGCCCTTGAAAAAAATAGACCCATTCCTGGTAAAATAGGTTGTCCTTCCAGATCCCTCTCTCCTGCCCCGAAAATCCCCTTCCTCCCCTCCCCAAGTCTGGAGCAACCGAAAGATCAATAGACAGATGGTGGTCAAAACCTAAACTTGGCTTCCAAAAAAAGTAGATGAGAAAATGTGGTTTATTTTCAATCAGGGATGCTACACCTCACTTCTGAACTGAAAAGTAAAGCCAGCCCACACACAGCAGGCTGCTCCCGACTTGCTGCCCAGTTTACTTTGAATATTAGCAGAACAAAAGGAGAAAAGAGGCTGACTTGGGAGGGCCCGGTGTCTCCTCTCAAGGTCACCAGTCTGATGGAGTTTTCTCTTCCCCAAGGGCACAGTGAGAGGTAATTTGTGAGGAGCTGGAATTACTTTCAGGTTCATGGGAAATTAAATGGACTTGGCCCTCGTTCTGGAAACAATACAGGTAGGGGAAAAAGTATTTTCCCTCTTACAATGAGGGAGTTTTCTTTCCAAAGGGGATGAGCAGAAGCCGACTACTCTCAACCAGACCTATTAGCAGAAATGTCTTTCAAAGCCAACTCGAAGGAAACAATTTTAAGTTGTCCTATTGCCAAGGAGGGGAAGAGTAGTGAAATGAGGTAACAAAAGGGTGGCAAAGTAGAATTTGGAAATATTTAGATTAACCTGTTTGGCAAAGGGATCGGCATGTTTTAGATTAGTCAAGAGAACTTAAAAAAAAAAAAAAAAAAAAAAAGAGCCCTAGCCAGTTTGGCTCAGTGGATAGAGCATCAGCCCTTGAAGGATCCCTGGTTTGACTCCGGTCAAAGGCACAGGCCTTGGTTGCAGGCTTGATCCCGCCCCTAGTCACCCTGGTCAGGGGTATTCAGGAGGCAAACAATCTATAATATGTGTCTCTCTCACATCAATGTTTTTCTGATTTCGTCCCTTCCTCCCACTCTCTCTAAAAATCAATGAAAAAAATTTAATTAGGTAAGGATTAACAAAACAAACAAAAAATAAAGTAAAAGAATTTCAGGTTACTGATAAATCCTAGCTGGCTATAAGTTCTTTAAGGGGAGATAGTAAGGATTGCTCGATTTCTGTATCTGACTCTTGGCAGACCTGACACACTTCAGACTGGTCAACGTGTCAATTATGTGAGAGAAAAAAATGCAAGGAGCTTCACTTGACATGAATATTTATTGAGTGAGAAACAAACAGTTTGCACACGGGGCGACTTCAAACCTAAACCTGACATGACCACTACAGATGGCTTAGGAAGGGAAAATGAGGAACTAGCTAACCTTTACAAGGATAGGTTTTAAAAATCCAGAATGAGGCAGGGGACTGGCTAAAAGTGATTCTCTCATTTCTCTTAGACTATTTTAGGAAGATGACCTACGTTTGTTTATGATTATCAGGAGAAAGAAATAGCATGAGTTAAGTTTCACTTACGTCCCTTACATAAGCTAGATTTCGTTTTGCTTACATGGCTTAAATGGTTTGACTGTTCAGGGGATTTTCAGATTTTCAAGTCTGATCTTTATATTATGCTATGTTAACAGTTGTCAGGCCTTAAATATTGCCTTCGTTTTCTGAGGCCTCTGTGTCCTCTTCTGTAAATAGTGTATACATTCCCAAAAGCATAAGCATCTCTAAATTTTTTTAATTTTATTTCAAGTGACTCTTCCCTTTTCTCTCCCCGACCTGATCCTGCAATAATTGGCTTTGTCTTCTGGATAGGATTCTGACACATTATTTTTTTGAATGGCTCTAACCTCGTTAACCAGCTCCCAAAGAGCCCTTGAATATATCGCTTTGCCGCCCAAATTCACCAGGTCTCAGGAGAGAAAACGCTTCCGAACAAAACCCCGGGCCGGGTTTCAGGTATTCTTAAGCCTGCCTACATGAGAAGCAATAGCTAGATAATTTCAAAAGCATACGCCTTGAGGTTTCAAGCTGTTAATGTTTGCACACCAGACAGCCACCCTTAATGCCACTGCTGGTTTATTGACACAAACTCTTTGCTTCCCACGGTTTCTAATTGAATGCCCCCACTGCTTAATTGGAACCAGAATGATTCCACAACCAGATTCGAAACATCTTCGGAAGCTGGTGGGGAACATCAGCACCGCCTTTTAGAAATAAAAATTATATCATTAACTGAGTTAAGTGAAGATTGGTGTTCTGTTGACTACCAGGAAATGCGTGCACCCCGGGACTGTCTGGAAATAGGCAATGAGGGCGCCTTTGGTTTACAATGTGTGCACACGAGGCCTCGCTCCTCACCCAAACAGAAAGGCTAACGCTGGGTTCCTTTGTCCCTTGCAAAAGTCCTAGTATTTGCACTATTCCGATCCTGTTAGTAAAAAGTTTTCTCTTACTTATTTATATCCTTCTACCAGAAATGCCATCCGAGATCTCATTTAATACATAATTATTGAGCCCTCGTGACAAGCCAGATACTGATCTAGGCACTGGAGACAAATAGTGTAGGAAAGAGAGTAAAAAGAAAAAAACAAACAAAAAGGTAAAGTATATGTTGTTTCTATACTAGAATGAATATATATAAATATATATATATATATATATATATATATATATATATTGCAAGTATATCAAACTGCATAGAGAAAAGGAATTAATCTTTGATGAATAATAAAAAAAACCTTAATACAAAGGGAAATGAGCAAAATAAATTATGATTATGGTAAAGTATTGAGCAGGCAATAAAATAATAATTTCAAAGAATATTTAATGCCATGGGAGGATGTAAGTAGAGGAATATAGTACAACTTGGATATTTTATTCGAAATATATGTTAATACAGCACAGAAAGATTATGGAAATTTTACGTCAATATGTTCAGAGGGCTTATCTTTATCTAAAAGCATTGGGATTTTATATAACACTAGAAGCCCGTTGCATGAAGATTTGTGCAACAGGCCTTCCTTCCCCTGGCTGCCAGCACTGGTTTTCCTCCAGTACCCAGGACTCAGGCCTTGGCTCTGGCCAGGACCTTCTGTCTTCCCTGCAGACCTGGCATTCAGTCTTCACTGTAGCCAGAGCACTGCTCCTTCAGCTCCCTCCACCTCTTGCCCTCCCCCTCATAGCAGGCGTCCTGCGTGACCCAGCCACTCAATGGCTGCATATGTGCTTCCCAGAAGCCGGGAGTGGCTGGAGAGCAGGGCCACTGCCATCTTTGTCAGGTTGATTTGCATACTCACTCCTGATTGGCTGGTAGGCATCACAAAGTGATGGCAATTTGCATATTTCTCTTTTATTAGTGTAGATTTCCTCTACTAATTTGCCTTAAATTATTATTTTCATATTTTTGAGAAAATATTTTTAAATATTTTTTTATTGATTTCCAGAAAGGAAGGAAGAAAGAGAGAGAGATAGACATCAATCATGAGAGAGACTCATTGATCAGCCATCTCCTGCATGCTCCCTACTGGGGATTGAGCCTGCAATTCACAGATGTGCTTTGACTGGGAATCTAACTGTGACCTCCTGGTTCATAGGTGGACACTCAACCACTGAACCACGCTGGTTGGGTGAGAAAGTATTTTTATGATAGAATTTGTTAATATCCTATGTTAACACATGCATACAGCAGGCGCCCACCAGCCTACCCCAGCACTTTACACCCCCTCCTTCATTCTTCACTAAGGGTACCGCCTGGTATAACTGGTTATGAGCCTTTGCTCCACAGTCAGCCCACTCGGTTTCATATTCTGCCTCAGGCACTTACTAATTGTATAAACGAGGGGACACTAATATGCATAAACTAACTACTCTATTAGCGAGCAAACGTTATCTCCATAGTACACTTATGGAAAATGGTTGTGCCCGGCCTTTTCATAATCAGAACTAGCCTGTACTGAGCACTTCCCATGTCCAGGCTTCTCTCCTCTCCACAAGTCCTGCCCCTCCTCACGTCACAGTCCCCTCCCTCACGGCCTCCTTACTTGGACACTTGGATTGGGTGTCCTCCAGTCCCAGATGTTCTGACTAACACCCCGCATACTAAGTCTGCAGATGTGTTGAAGGGGAGACACCAACTTCTCACTATCAGAAGTCTAGAGCACACTTTAGTGTCCACGTGGCTCTCCAACAGCAGCTCCCCTGCCCCTCATCTGTGCACAGACAGACTCCAGCCCCAGGCCCTTCCCTCCAGAGGCACGCCTACAGAGACCCTTCCAGCCTCTCTGCCTTTCCCACTGCTGTGTCTCTTGGTGGGGGCCCCTTCTCCCTGATGTCTGAGGGGCCCCTCCTTCTATACTCACAGGTGCCACATCTAATGTTATTTCCTCCTGGATGACTTCTATTCAAAAAAGGGGGCGGGGCCTCATTACCATATTTACTTCCATTACAGCCCTAATTGCTAATTAAAATGAGAATATCTTGGGAGGCAGGCACTTCACAGGTTCAATCAATGCCAGCTAATTAATTAACCAATTAATTGGGGTTAACACCCACATGCTTAAGAAGAGTGACCACAAAATCAGAAGGGAAAAAATAAGCAGATAATGCATTGTACCCCTCGCCCAGGAATCTGCTGAAATCCTCTCAGGCACACAGTGAAGGGAGAACTCTGCCCAAAGATCTTCTGTGCTGCAGTGGTGAGTGAGCAATGCAGTCAGAGCCCCTGAGGGAACCACTGTCCTCTCGGAGACAGTCTGCTTACTCCGAAGGCTCTGCACTAACAGGAAGAGATCTACCTTCTGCAGAACCCTCGTGAAGGACCTCTGTGCTCAGGGAAATAGTGCATGCGGCCTGATGCCCAGGACGCTAAGCACAGAAAGCCATCCTCTACTGCACATGTGTCAAACACAAGGCCCGCGGGCCAAATCCAGCCCGCCAGGCCTTGCAATGTGGCCCGCACCGCGCTGTCATCACTGCACTCCGCTGTCAGTTTATGACATTGTCAGTTTATGACTGTTCAGTAAACCATTCAGCCCGCGATTTAGGCTGGATTTTAGATTTTGGCCCCTTCTCTGATTGAGTTCGACACCCCTACTCTACTGTGAGACATCTGTATACATTTGCAAGCACTATGAAGGGCTGGCTCCTGTGGCTGGAGGAATACAGCTGGGTAAGCATCCGGTTGCTCTTAGGTGTGACTGAGAGGGGCCGTGTCTCGGGCCCTGTGAGTGTGACCAGCTTGTTCCAGTTTGGGCCTGGTTTTTAATCCTTACATTTTCTAAATCTGGGGAACTCATTGGTCCTGGGCTACCAGAGCCTGAGGTCTTCTTGCTGGAGTTTAGAGCATTTCCACGCTGGTCCTCTACTAGCTGTATCTTTCTCAACAGAATTAGGTGTGTCCAGGGCCCCCTAAAGATGCGCCCCCCCCCCCTCCCACCCTGCTAGCCCTTGCTGCAGGGAAGAAATCCTTTCCCTGAAGGTTCCAAGCTTGCTTTGAGATCCTCTCTCTGTCTGTTGAGTAAGCCTGCCTTTCTAAAGATGAATTACATCACCAGTCTATGCATCCCTTAGCCTGAGGGACAGCAAAGGGCAGCTATTTGTGGGTGATACTGACAGTGCTTGGAAATGCAGGTAGGATTTTACACACATTCCTATGAGCTCCGTGTAGTGTAGAACAAAGCCATGGGCGAGATGGATAAGTGAGCTGGTCCTGGGACCTGCTTTCCCCACCCCACCGTGGGACAGTACAGATTTCCAAGAAGCCTGAAATTTCTCAATTCAAACCTAGCCTTAGATTATTATAAAGGTATATCTTGCATAAGATACAGCATATATGCACATTTAATTGTTTGTAGCCTGCTGTATGTCTTTCACATATTTAGACATGTAGCTAACTGTGAGACTTGTACATTTGCAGGAGCTGCGATGGGCTGGCTCACGTGGCTGGAGAAGCATCACATTAGGTCAAACAGCATCATTGGTACTACTGCCCTGGGTTCCACAATATTAATGTTTTTGTATGTGTGCATGTAAGGAATTAAAAGATAAGAGAACATAGTTTAAGATACACAAAATAACCAAAGAATCCTAAAAGCAATAATAATACACAATCATTATCAAATGCTGGAGTAATACGTGACTGTGTGTCCCAAACCTGCCTTCGTTACCAAAGGTCTCGCTATCACAGCTGCTCGGAGAAGCCCTCTCTGGGAATTGCTGTCTGAAAGAAAATAGCCTCATACAGAAGACAGAACCTCGCCCCCATTCTGGACAGTTCAGAAGGGTCCTGGAGCACTGAGCCTCCTTTGGCCTTGGCAGAGACCTTCTCAGGTCCGCTCTGTAGCCCAACGCCCCATGCTGCCCAACCCTGTTTCCTGGCCTTGCTCCCCACCTGCAGATGCGGAGATCATTTCCTGAGACTCTCCATGATAATCTGTCTCAGAGCCAGCCCTCCTACACACCCACAAGTCAGGATGCTTATTTTCACTATTTCCTTGTTAGCAGGGCTCTTTCTGACCATTTTTCTTACGTTATTTCACTTAATCTCAGTCCTCTGATGAAGTGGGTGCTCTTATGAATGCTCACTTTAGAAGTGATAGAACGGAAGAAAGGGACGGAGGGTCAGACAGTGAAAGGGGCAGCAAGAACTTCCAGGATTCTCTGGCTTTTAGACCTTGCTGCAGCTGTGGAAGGCACTCTTTCTAATTTGAAATTCTATTTTCATTTGCTACTGATTCACCTATCATTTTTATGGCAATTAAATGGGGGGGGTGTCTCAATCGGGATCCATTCAAGATGGTAATTTGATTGTAATGTCTAATCAATGCTGCTAGTCTATAAAAGTTCACATGGCTATCATTTCTATTGTGGTCACAATGAAAAATGAAACAGGACAGGATGTTGGTGGTCTCTAGAAGAAAGAAGAAATACTGAGGCATGGTGATTAAAAAGCAGAAAACGGATTTATTGGGTCAGAGCTTGTGTCAACCTCTACAATGCAAGAGTCCTTCACTCCCAAGAGCTACCAGTTGGCAGAAAGTTGGCAATAAGAGCTCAAAGCTTGGATAAAACAAAGAGCCACGGACTCTCACAATCAGCAGTTCTATTCTCAGTCTGGTGTTTTTCCTAAATGATCTATATTGTTTAATTTTTAAATTGAGTTTATTAGGTGACATTGGTTAACAAACCCACACAGATTTCAAGTGTACAGCTCAACACAACCTCATCTGTACACTGTACCATGTGCCCATTGCCCCAAGCAAAGTCTCTTTCTGTCCCCATTAACCGCCCCGCTTTGCCCACCTCTAGTCAGCCCCAACCCTTCCCTCTGGCCAGCCCCACCATGTTGTCTGTGTCTATATGTTCTATATATATGTTTCCTTCACTTTCTTTTAACTTCTTAATTATCTCTTTAACCATAAAAGTATTCCATTTCTTCTTTTTTCTTTTTGGTGGGGAAATATTAGGTTGATAACTTATGAAAGTTTCCAGTGGAATGTGGCATTTAACATGTGCTTTTATGAATTACAAGAGGTGAGTGAATTTTGTTTTGTTTAATTAACTTCTGTGTGTATCATGACCTCTCATCCTCGCCTCTTGGCCCAAGCTTGAGATATGCCCTCTGTTTGCGAGCATCTTTAATCTCATGCTGATGATGCCAACTCTTCCTAAAAGGGGTGATGTTAAGCAAATTCTTCAAGGGTATCTTCCTTGGCAACTCCCTTCACGACCTGTTAGATGACTCGTCCCTACCGTGTACAGACTGTATTGCTGCCACTGCACAAGTCACTGGAATAAAAGGGCCAACTCCCGTTTTCCCTACTTCACTCTCACGTTGTGAACCTTTCCAGGGCCTCAGTCTCCTCATCTATAAAATGGGAATACACAGTCCTATCTGGAATGGGAGCTGTAATTGTTTCCTAACTGTTCTACATTCCTGGTTCTAGTAGATGCTTGTGAAATTATAACTCTTTCCCTTCTGCACATAAGTCAAAACCCTTATTTATAGACTTGGGAAGGATGGGAAGAAGGCTCCATCTTTCACAGTCCAACTTCTGCTCCTGGATCACGTAAGGAAGGCAGCCAAACTGATTCTGATCTGCCAAAAACCTGAAACCTGAATCACATCCCTGTTTCTTTGCAGACAAAGGAGCAGCCTGAGGGATACCACCTGGTTAATAATAGTGTTTTCCGGTAGAGAGTCAATCAAGGCATAGCCTATTGCTGTTTTTGATAAGGAAGTCTTTGAGTTTTTACTGCCTTAAAAACCTGGCAATAAAAAGAAAAAGGAGAGAGAGAAAGAGAGAAAAAGAGAGAGAGAGAGAGAGAGAGAGAGAGAGAGAGAGAGAGAGAGAGAGAGAGAGAGAGAGAGAATGAAGGAAGGATACAGGTTTATCCAACTAGGTCTTTCTCATCCAAGAAAGATGCCTGGGCAGGCTGCTCCAACCACCTGGCACCCCCCCCCCCCCCCCCCGACGCTGGAAAATTACTCACAGGTCTAAGATGTGCTACTGAGTTCATGTCCAACACTTTGTCTTAAACCTCCTGGCCTCGCAGAGAGAGCTCGCTGCACTTTGATGCCCTTGTACTACCTCGTATAGCTTTCGACGCCCGGGGAAATGATGGGCTATTCAACAACAGTCCCTTGTCATCTGCTTTGTGATTGGAAATGAGGTGGGGAGCAGTTCCCCAAATACTGTATATTACCGAGCAGATGTATAAGAATCAAAGGGAAAACGGTTGCCAGGGAGACAGGGCACTCATGCCAACTCTGTCGCAGACTAATCAGAAAACGTCTCCAGGGGGCATTGTATAGCCACGAGCTCAGACAGGAACACAGCCAAGCCAGGGATCCAGATGTTGCCCTTGGAACCGGGCGCCCATTCCGGGGGCCCGCATCGCATCTGCCTTCTGCCAAACAGAATGTGTGTGGACACATCTGCTCCCAACAGAAAGTTAGCACACACTAAAAGCAGAGGAAAGGTTGCCATAAAATAGTGATTTGGCACCTTGTGTGGTAGAGATATGAAATATTAGATACCTCTTCTGTGAACCCTAAGCACATTTCTGCATTGCTGTTTGCTAACTCACAACTCACCCATATCCCATCTCTAGGCAATTTCCATTCTGTTCATCTGAGAGCCATCTTATTTGCAAATAATACCTGAATAATTTACAGCCTACCTAAGTGCATATGCCAGCAAAGGAGGACAGTTGGAATAGACTGGATTCTGCAATTGATCCAACAAAATACAGCTTTTATTTTACAGTTCCTAAAGAATACATAAGATACATTTGTATTTGCAACTCTGCTATTCAATTTTTTCTCCGGAAAAAAAGAAAAGAAAAGAAAAAAGAGTGGACGACAACAAGATATTCTTTTAAGTGTTTGTGTTCACTTACATCTATTCTCATTTGGAATGATGAGACTTTTGAACAATAAGTTAAAATCTCAAGAACTTTTAAAATCTCCAGAACTTTTTTATGACCCGAGATACGTTCAGTGAGGCATAACTGAAACCTATGCTTTATCTGATTTTGCATGTGTGTTTAGCATTTTCACAATTTGCAAAATTTATTTACTTACTTTGTTTAGTATTATTTTTTTAAATATGTTTTTATTGATTTCAGAGAGGAAGGGAGAGGGAGAGATAGAAACATCAATGATGAGAGAATAATTGATTGGCTGCCTCCTGTATACCCACACTGGGGACAGAGACCATGACCTGGACATGTGCCCTGACCAGGAATTAAACCCTGACTTCTTGGTTCATAGGTTGACACTCAATCACTGAGCCACACCGTGGGCTTGCATACTATTCTTAGCCTACCTTTCTCAGTTGGTTAGAATATGCAGTACAATAAATCTTTTTTTTTTTTTTTTAATTTGAGGACACTGAGGCCCAGAGAGATTTAAAGATTTCTTCAAAGTCAAAGCAATAATAAGAGATGAGACGACTACATCTGTATTGCTAACTGGAAATTCTTTATTCTCTGCATTAAAAAGACTACCCTTAGGTTTTGAGAAACAATGATCAAAACTTCTTTCTTACCCACCCATGAATGAACAGATTTTAGTTGGTTATACTGAATTAGAACCTTCCTACTTGTATTAATTCCCTGCTGCTGGGAACTAACAATTACCACCAATTCAGTAGCTTAAAACACCCATTTATTATTGCACAACTTCTGTGGGTCATGAGTCCGGGCCCAGCATGGCTGAGCTGGGTTCTTATACTCTACTTAGACTCTCACCTGTCAGCCATGCTTCATTCTGGAGGCTACAGACATAAACTCCCTTCCAAGTTCATTGTTGGTGGAATCCGGTTCTCCAAAGATATAAGTCAAGTTGGAGGATTCCATGTCCTTGCTGGCTGTCAACTGAGGGCCACCCTTTTGACTTTGAGGCTGACATAGTCCTTCTCACACACACCCTCTATGCTCCAAGCAGCAACTGCATGTCCAACCACTCTTAAGCTTCTAAGATTGTTGACTCCTATTCTGCCTCCCTAGTCTGTCTTTTATAGGTCTCATGAGATTATCAGCGGTCACCAACTGGTGGTCCATGAGGTCCAAACTTTGGAGATCAATTGATTAGATCAGGATCAACTGAGGAAGCTTCATATTAAACACACACACACACACACACACACACACACACACACACACACACACATATATATATATATATATATATATATATATATATGTATATATATATATGTTTTTATTGACTTCAGAGAGGAAGGAAGAATGAGAGATAGAAACATCAATGATGAGAATCATTGACTGGCTTCCTTCTGCACAACCCCTACTGGGGAATCAAATCTGAAATCCGTGCATGTGCTCTGACTAGAAATCAAACAGTGACCTCCTGATTCATAGGTCAACACTCAACCACTGAGCCACACTGGCTGGGTGAACCTTCATATCTTAAGGTCAACTGATAGGGAACTTTAATTATAACTGCACACTCCCTTCTCAGCAGTACCTAGTTGGTGTGTGACTGAATAACCAGTGTCTAAGAATCTTGGCTCGAGAGGGGCATCTTTCAAATTCTGCCTAGTACACAATTCCAAGTGTGGTCCTCAGACCAGCAGCCTCAGCAGCACCTGGGAGCTTGTTGAAAAGGCAGAATGTCAGGTTTCACCCCAGATCTACTGAAGCAGAAATTTATCAAATAACCAGATTCATACGCATATTAATAAGATGCACTTGCTTAGAAGGTAGGTATTGCTTTATATCTCTTCCGCCCCTCCATCCCCTTTTCATGGCAGACACTGGGTAGGCAGAAACCAGAAGCAGAACACTCCATTTTTTATTCTAGCTTGTGAGGGTTTCTCCTCTCTTTCTGACATGGAAAAGGGGGTCAGAAAAGGCCAAAGGCGACTATTTGGATCATGACCTGAAAGTATGAGCTGGGCTGCGTCCTGCTGAGCTGGGCTGAAGGAAGAGGATTTCTTTAGAGCATTTGCAATGGAGCTTTTGATGGTTTCTTACTTCTTAGCCTTTAGCGTTCTTCCGTGGTTGGCATGTCTTTGCTGCTAAGAGTGGACAATCTTGAGAACATTATGGAATCTCTTAGTGTTTGTTTATGGTGCATGGCCGCAAAGTTTGAAACTTTAAAATGAAAATAGATCCCTCTGCAGAGCAGGGATAATAGAAGACCAGAATCAATTTTGTTTTAGATGGAGGAAATTATGCACCATCCGATGGTTACGATATGCTGCATTATTTAGAATGCATCTCACAGGGGCCAGTTTCGCAAGAGTGCATATTGATTTCATGTCCACTTAGCTATAGACAGAGATGGGACCATGAGGAAATCCAAGGATGGTTGGTCAAGAGTCTTAAGCATAGGCTCAGCTCCCAGTGCTCATCAATCTTACTGGGAATGTGTGGAAACAACAGCTTGCATCTCCACTTGGTGCCAGCATGTTCACTGTGTGACAAAGCCTCCATCCGGGGAACAACTCAGAATCATGTACAGCAGGTGGCAATGAAAGGATGGTGACATCCAAGTTCTTCTGGACTTCTGTAGCTAATGACAAACATGAACAGTTGCTGAGAAAAATGGAAGCATACAGATCAGGGAGTGTTTAAATTTAGGATGTGACTGTATGTCTATCTGGAGTTGAGGGAGTCATTGAATGCAGGAAGAAACCACTGACCCTTTCCACAATGTAGGTCCAAAAATATCTAGAATACATTTTGAAGAAGGGATGACCCTGACTCATTATATATGCTATGAAAGACTCTATGTGGCATTCTACTAAAACTGCCCCATTATTCCTGTTACAGAGTAGGTATGCTAGAATTTATTCTCATGCTTTCCATGAAGCATAATAGAAATATCTTCTTTATTTCTGATATTCTCCCTAATGACAATGTGTCCAAAACCCAAATAGGAATGCCTCTCTAGGATTAATAGTACTACTGATGTCAATGGGCTAATATCATCACATTAACAAGCATGTACTGAGAGCCATCTCTTTGCCAGATAGATGCGAGGTGCTAGGATTACAGAACTAAATAAGCCTTTACAAGAAGCTTGCTGTCTGGAGATGCAGACAGAAATGCGGACAATGACAAGATAACCTGATGTGGGTTCTAAGAGGTACTTAGAATCACTGTATGACTTCAGGAGAGGGAATGACCCAGAGAGAGAGGCAAGGTGGTGGGAGGGAGATGGGCTTCACAGAGAACAGGACACGTTGATGTGTCCTAAAGGAGAACAATAGCTCATCCAACAAAGTAGGGAAGGGACTCTGAGAAGTAAAATGAGAATGTTTAAAAAATAAGACATTCAAAAAATGAATCTGGGTAATGGCATGGATGAGCTATAGCAACCTTCTAGATTACTGAGCAGATGGAAATATCTGTACGTATTATAAGGAGACAAATGGGGGGTGGGGGAACAGAAAAAATTAAAAGTATTGGATTATAACGTCTGAAAAATACTTACAAATTCTAATATTATAAAAATAGTCTTCTGTTTTGGAGAGGGCTTTTTTTTTTTTTTTTTTTTTTTTTTTTTTTTTTTTGGTTAAACCTCATCTGAGGATATTTTTTTCTATGATTTTTAGAGAGAGTGGAAGGGAGGGAAAAGAGAGAAAAAAAACATCGATGTCACATCCATTGGTTGCTTTCCACAGGAACCCCAACCAGAGCTGGGGATTGAACCTACAACTGAAGTATATACGCTTGACCAGAATTGAACCCAGAACTCTTCGGTCCACAGGCCAATGGTCTATCCACTAAGCCAAACTGGCTAGGATCAGATAGTCTTCTCATTGCCTGAGGAAAATACACCCCCCCCCCCCCCCCCCCGCCATCCTGTTGGAATACAGCAAGTGGTAATATTCACATTTTGCAGATATAAAAGTGAAGGCCCATGCAGGTGGAATGACTCACCCAGGCTTGTAGAGCTAGTCAGTGTTAGGAACTCTTTATGCTATTTCTGTTCTAATAAATTACCTTCCATGGAATAAAATTCTTTATTCCATTTTCTTAGCTATTGCTTTCTGGTTAATTCCCAAGGTTCCGAACCTGGATGCGTCAATTAATAAAGGTAGAGCACAGAGCACAGTGCTTGCTCCTAGAAATCAATTAATTGACATAAGGTCCCTTTTCTTCTTTCTTCTAAGCAATTATATTGCTACCACTCCCAACAAACTCCCTGCTTGTTAATGTGAGATACCATCAAAGTCTGGCTTATGTGTGTCTCCTCTCACAAGCTCCAGTCACTTCCCAGGACAAGCCATGCAATAAGAGTTCATAATGTCAGCAATTCTGCAGAAGGGCTACAGGCTCTGCTCCCTGCATTTCAAACTGCCATTGCACCATGGAACCATGAATGGTAAAAGCCATGCACGCTGATGATTAAGAGTTTAATTCTTCTGTACTTGTTAAGGCACTCTCTAGAGAGAGAAAAAAAGACAGCTTGAGAGGGCAAAACCATGAAAAGGAAATCTTTGAGGGTACCTTTCATGTCCTGTTTTCCTGCTTTTAACAAAGGACTCCACAGTTTTTCTTTTGCACAAGGACTTGCAAATCATGTAGCCAGCCCTGTTCCGACTGGAAACTGACTTCCTTAAGGTCAGGGCCCTTGCTTTCTCATCTTGCTATGCATTGTCTAACATCACATATGGCATTTATGAGGTATTCAAAATGCTTTTAAAGATCATCTATATTCATTTAATTTTGGTGTGTGTGTGTGTGTGTGTGTGTGTGTGTGTGTGCGTGCATGCATGGACATGCATATAACTATATAACACCTTAAAATTTATATATTTATGCTTAAACATGTATATAGTATAAATTAGTATTAATCCTATATAATAAAAGCCTAATATGCAAATTGTCCCCAAGGCTGGCCCCACCCCAACTGGCAGCTGAGACAGGCAGCTGGGGGAAGAGAGGCCTCGGCTGGCAGCCTCTAGGGACACTAGCCATGCATGAATGTCATGCATTGGGCCTCTAGTATATAATATAAGCATAATGATATAAACAGTAGAATGTATAGCTACAAAATATTCAGAAAACTGATTTTCAAACACTTTGGTGTTTCTGTTATCATTCAGTATTAGAGACAACTGCTTCAGTCTCTCTGAATTTAAAAGTTAATCCAAATGCTAATTTAGCCAATACTATATTTTAGAAATGATAAAAAGTAAATTAATATTAGGTAAGCAAATTCATCGCACTGTAAGCTTTCAGAATGTGCCAAGTGACAGCACATTGCTATGAAAAATGAATCCTGTTTATACCCACCAGAACTTATTTATGAAAATCTTGGACTGACTTATCATCATTGTTTACAATGTGATTCATTGTGAAAGCTAAGATGAATATGAACACCATTACAATTTTTGGTTTGTCTACTTTCCAAGTGCTTATCATTTTTTTAACACCTGTGGCTAAATGTAGACAAAACAGAATTTGGTATAACCAGATGTCTTTTAATATGAATTTTTCTAGAACATTAGATGCTAAGTATCTTCTTTTTTCTGCAGGCAACACTTTCATTTATTTAAAAAGTAGGTACTATGTTTAATGGTGAATGTGTATAGACATACCAACAAACACAGTCACTTACACACACACACAAATTCACACATACAAACACACATACATAAAGGCACATATGGGGACAAAGGCCTACGTATATCTACACAGGCACACAAATGCACATGGATTAACAGATATACACACAAAGACATGTATACTATGCACATGCACAGCTCATATACACAAACTCATAAGTACACAGGAATATAGATACATACTTGCAGATATGATATCTACACACAGACTCGTGCATGCAGACACACAGAGATATCACACACACACACACATACACACACACACACACTTGAACTCCTGTTATTTGCCTTTGCAGTTGAACAGAATTGTGTGTGGGTTTGTTTGTTTTTTTTTGTGTGTGTGGGTTTTTTTTGGGTGGGGAAGGGATAAAACTAGACAGGTGCTTCATCAAAAGAGAGGAATACAAAAGCAAATGAAGGAAAGAAAAGAAAACACACAAAATCATTACCTATGCAAAAGCAGCTTCTACCCTTCCTCTCAGATAATTAAGTAACTTAAGTATTTAAATAAATGCTTCCTGAGCATCTATGGGTCAGGTCCTGTCTAAATGCCACAGTTCACAGGGAGCATACATCGTATTAACAAGGATATGCCCATGAGCCTTTTCTTCACTCTCTTAATACACTGTAAATTTACTGCAGGGCTGCAGAAGTCCCAGGATGTGTCACTCCAGTTCAGAGGGGTCCTAATTAATAACTTTAAGGAAGACAAGACATACCCCATTCGCCCTTATTTCTTAACCACACTCTATGTGCGGGGTTTTTTTCTCTCAAATTTCCAGAAAGACCCAGACTCTGAAAAGCTGCAATAAAACTTCATCAGACTGACCTCTCTCTGTGTTCCCTCTTTTTTGCTTATTGAATGAATGGGTGGTCTTGTTTGCTGTGGGTGTCTTCATGTACATGTTTCTTTTTTATTTTATTATGTTTTGTTTTGCATAGGCCACATTCAAGAAGAGAAGATTAATATATTTTAGTAGATGGATGTCAAAGTCACAATATAATATTAATAAGAATGTGCGGATCACTCATAGTCCTCTAAAGACGACGACCAGTGAAAAAGCATAGTAAAGCATTCATTGTCATCTCTTGGTTCTTCCTTCTCCCTCGGCTTTGGAGAGCATGGGATCGGAGTTCAAGAGGGTAGAATGGCATTGGGTTTTATAGAAGGTCATTAATATAATCATAGTAATGGACTTCTATAAAGGCCATTCTGCTACTCAACAATGTAAACGTTCAATTCTTTAACCACCCAAATGCATGCACACACAACACACCCCACATGCAACATGGGGACAGTAATTAAGTCCTCACTGGAGTAAGACTAAATAGATATATAATTACATATATAATTAAATAGAATTATTAATCTAAACTATTTACCAGCAATGCCTATATTTGAAACTCTACATAAAGTTTATTAAAAACTTTAATAAAATAAGTAGTATTTTTTCCCTACTAAACCTCAATGGTTAAAAATTCTTCTAGAATATTCTTTGGTTTTCCATCCTTAACTTTAAGGTTAAAAAAATCTAGAAGTAAAAGTACTTATATTTTACTTATTTTTCCATACAGAAAGCATTGGTAAACTGTATTTATACATCATACACATACACACACACACACACACATTTTCTCTCTTGATAGGATTCTTATTAAACTAATATTAACTAAATATTAACAATATGTCAGATACTTCCTTTGCTTTTTGTGGTTGTTCCTACTGTTAAATGAGAAAAGATACATGCACTGTCCTGCTGTCTCACAGGCAGAATAACTGAAGTGCAAAGAAACTATATTGCAGTATCTCCCTCTTATCTACCCTTCTCCTTTCATCAAAATTACCCTAATCCTGTCTTCGACCCAAGCTCACCCACACAAACACTTACATACTGTACCCACCTGCCCTTCCGACCTCCTCACCGTCCCCGAGAGCATGTGGGGACATTGTAAGTGGCTATTTGCTCTGTCCTCAGTCTCCTAGTGCCTGAAAATCTCCCACTAACTAATTCACTGCTGTATTGCTTCTACCTCTATGAAGTTCTCACTGACTCATATAGGCAAGTTGGATTCTCTAGCTCACAATATCTCCCCTTTTTATGATTTAGCCTGTTATTCAAACAGCTGCTCTTATAAGAATCATTAGTATCCATCACCATCCTCCCCAGCAGATGTAAGTTTCTTGAAGCCAAGGGCACATCTTGGGCTATGTACTTAATGTGTATTAGAAATAAACCCTGTGGCCAATTCAGAGGCCCACAAATACAACTCAAGCTTGCACCATTTTACAGTATTTTGTTATTGTTGTTTAAATAACCATATCACAGTGACCTTAATATTGCACTTCTTACATTGGCTCCTTCCTTTTCGACCGATGCTTTCTGTCCACTAAAAGGGACCTGCTGTTAGGAGGAGAGAGAGTACCTAGTCACACACTAATTCTCCATATACTGGGAGCTGTGGCGAGGTCCTGGGTCATGTGTCATGTTGCTGGCCTTTCCTGACTCTATTCTGAACATCAATATGAATTGTCTACAGAATTAGAGCAACTCAAACCAGAATTTTGGTCATGTAGCTCCAATATCCACTTTGAAAGGTAATTAGTAGTAATACTTAATTTGTCATTTTCTTGCTTTCCTTCCTCAATAACCATTGCTTACACAGGTGAGTGTATAAATAAATAACATTCTTAAAGGGTAAACTGATATATCTTTCTGTTTCTTGCCCGACACTCACAAATCCTGAATGATGGCTTGAAATGCAATCCATTGGTTTTGGTTAATGTGGTGTTAATATTGTATGGATTAATTGGCAGACATAAATCGGAGTCATTGATAAAGTCACAATGATTTCCCTTTTGGTAGTAATATTTTGAGAACTATATATTCAGGTAAACCAGGTTGTACCTGCCAAGGTTGTATCTTATGACACAAGAGGGCCAATAACCCACTCCCTACCTACAGAGATTGGTACAAACTACTGCATGAGATTTAAGCCAGCCAATCGGGTCTCATTCTCTCTGGGTAGAAAAAGGCTATCTGTGTGGTAGGAAAAACTGCTTCTCTTGTGCGACATTTGTTTTGGAGAGAAACGAGGTATAAACAGGAAAAAGAGGGAGAGGAGAAAGAGGGAATGGCATGCCTTATGGACATCCCTTGCCTGTCCTGGGTGATGCTAAACAATACGATCCCCTTTTAGGGTCACAGCAGCAGACACCAAATTCCCCCTAGCACTTTATTACTCTGAGCGTGGTCTGTGGACCATGAACTCTTACACCACTTGGGAGGTCTCAATAGATGGTGGGGTCTCAGGCTCCCCTTCAACCCCACCCAACCAGAATCTGCATGTAGGAGGAAACCCAGGTGTTTTACGGGCATGTGTGAGACTGAGAAGCACTGATTCAGAGGCTGGGTTTCTCCTGTCTGTGCACAGTTCCCACGGGCCTTTTTCCCAACGACGGGACCTTTGCAAATTGTTTTCTCTGACTTGAAAACCCTCTCTTTCTCTTCACCTAGTCAACTTACCTTCAGACTTTAGATCTCCATTCCAGTGTCATTTCATCACAGGCATCTTTCAATAGAAGGTTACAGTCCCTATTATACATCTTCACATGATGGGAAACTTTCAAGTAAATTTGATGTGTATTAAGCTCCTGAGTCATTACTAATGTATTTCCTTTCTTACCATCGTATTCCTATGCACCTAGATTGGCACAGGCTTTATTGTTAATACATACTTTCTGAATGAATAAATGCATGGGTAAATAATGGCAACGCTTTGCAGAGAGAGACACTGAAGTCCAGAGAAGCTGGCTGATTAACCTAAGGTCACGGAAACTGTGGTCGATCCGAGTTCATAATCCAGGGGACTGCCCTGCAGTCTCAAAATGGTATCTGTGAATTCTCCTTACTCCCCCTACGATTCGTCCACCTACACTGAGAAAATGAGAAGCAAAACAGATGCCAGATGGGAAAATCCCTACCTTGCTGGTCCACGGAAACACGAGAGACTTTTTCTTCAGAGACGTACGCGTCTCCTGCTGCTGAATGGCTGGCTTGATGACACAAGCACGTCTGTTGTCAAGTGACGACACTTTGGCGCAGATGCCAAGTTCTTGGGCTGCAGGAAAAATAAAATGTCATGTATCAAAGTGATATGGCACTACCTGATCAGCTTCTAATGGTCCGGAGAGTAGGGAGTCCCCAGCCAGTAGACAAGAGAGTCGCCTGCTATGTGCTGCACTCATGGAAGACCTCCCATCTACAGAATGGGTTCCATGTATCAAAGTTCCAGGTCCCAAAACCTGACAGCATTTCTATGTGGCAGTGCAATGCAGTCCTCATGATGGGGATGTTTTTATCAACAGAATAATGTTGGGAAGGGATCATGAAAATGTAAAGAAGTGGTCATGCTGGTGTGCCCTGGCATACAGTGAATGCAAAGAGGTGGAGGTTATATCTCTAACTATCTATTTCTGTATTCATTTATTTATTTGCAGTGCATCTGAGCAACTCGTATACGGTTACACTTACCAACTGGCCCTGCCCCACTGAAACTCACTGCCTTCTATGAATAATTCCCAAGCATTCCTATTCTTATTACAGACAATATCCCAGGCAATTTCAGCTTGCTCACCTTAGACCCCCCATTTCCCGAAGTGGAGATGATTGCCCTGGCTCCTGAATTGCTGTTTTGTATCACAATAATAGCCCTGTGTTTGTGTTTCTTTTGAACTCGGATATGGTGCCACTAATACTGTTCTCAAAAAGCTTTCTTTAGGCATGACTACATTTCTGTTATTTTTTTTCTATTTGTTTATTCAAATATTTACTTTGTGCATGCAAAGTGCACAACGTTGCACTTTGAAACGAAAATACAATGTTTGTGCTGTGCATGTGATTAAGTTGTATTGATTATGCATTATTGTGCAATGATGATACAAGGAGGTGTTTCTATGGAGACATGCTTTGCCTCTGGATATGTTGAGTAACAACCTCAAGAAACCAGCACCTGCCCCAGGACCCTGCCTGAATGTCAGCCTAACTTTCTCTGGTTTTGTCTTACCTTCTTTCCCATGACATGTGCTTTACCTTTAAAGCTACCCAGTAGGTCCACCTATGTCTTTCTCTAGCATCATTTGCTTGCCTCTACTCATCAATTGGCAGGAAGGGAAAATTGCAAAGTTCTGCTCTGTTTGTAACTCCCACCAGACATTAAATATCTCGATGGAAGTGTTCTGGCTCTCTACTCATCTTCATAACCCTGGTATCTAACACAGAGTCTCCCATTCAGAACTACTCAGCCAATGGTGAACTCACTGGCCCATTGGATGAACGTCAAACAAGCTTTGAGTGTCATTTTCTTCCAAAGGAACTCAAAATAGGATTAACTTTGTCATCCCTCAGAAATAAAGCCATTTCTAACATGCCTTCGATGAATGAGAAGAGGGAAACACACACACACACACACACACACACACATTTTGCAAATTACAATAACTTGACAGCTGCTCGCTAAACAATAGCACGTTAATTTTCAGTGCTCCACACATGGCTGGCTGGAAGATCCCTCAATCCCAGGTCCCATTTTACGTGTGTCTCATCATCTCGGTCCCTCGCCGTATTGCTTACAGAAACCATCAGTGGCTGTGTACTCTCTTTAAACCTTATTATTGCTGGAGAAGTCACAGGCTGGGTTAATGCAGATCCGCTTCCCAGGGGTGAGTTAAAATGGATTTTAGTTCTTTATTTGGAGTGATTGACTTGGAGAAATCCCCTTCTTTATCAGTGACTGCCAGAGAAACAGAACTTCTCTGGAGTGACAGTACACCCACCACATGTTCTTGAGTTCTCCAGATATAATTGCTTTATAAAAAGATTGGTATTCATTTGGCTGCTTATAAGGAAGTATCATCAGATGACCCTGTGTGGTGAGGCCATTGAGACAGCATGTCAGACGTTTGAATTACCGGCTTCCAAAGACCTGCATTTAGGGAACTCTTCTGAGCAAATTCTCTAAGCTTTAGACACGCCACCGTAATTCTTTTGTTCTTAGCTTACTGTTTCCAACAAACGATTACCTTCAAAGGAAAGGGAGGGGAAAGTCTTTCTTTAAAAAAATTTTTTTTCAGAAAGGGAAAGGGAGAGAGAAAAACTTCAATGATGAGATAGAATCATTGATCATCTGCCTCCTGCACACCCTACACTGGGGATTGAGCCCACAACCCAGGAGTCAAACCGTGATCTGGTTCATGGGTGGATGCTCAACCATTGAGCCACACCAGCTGGGTGGGAAAATCTTTCTTTAAGGGCTCTTTGATTTTTTTCTTTTTAATGAAACTGTCACCTCATTTTTGAAAATCTAATAACCTGCTTGGGAAAGGCCTTAAAGATATTTTTCCAATATAGAATGGGAATGGTACAAAACAAGGTTTAATAGCGAAGAGGAATGCTGACTGTAATTGAGCTAGCAGTCTGGTGAATAGAGTGTTGTTTAGTATGCCCATTCTTATCTAAATAAAGGGACTGAAACAATCCATGTCCTCTGCCATACAAAGCTATTTTTATGTATTTGTTCATAATGGCTCTTTGACAAAAGTCAGATATCAATAGGCATTTCAGAAATCGCTGACAGAGCCTAAATAGGATCAGTGATGTGGACTGAGAAGTTATGGGCCGAGTGAAAGACACTCTGAGAGCACACTTCCCACAGAAGTTCAACTGTGCCTCCAACTCCTGGCGCTCTCCTCCTGGACACCCTTTCAGCTCCAGAGCACAATCATTTTGAGAAGCATGACCTGGCAAAGAAGGGACAACAGGGAGGACTGATGCGGCCCTCCTCGAGCCATTCCCTGGGACAGTGGTCAGCAAAATGTGGCTCACGAGCCACATGCGGCTCTTTGGCCCCTTGAGTTTTTTGCAAAGGCCAGCTTAGGAGTACCCTAATTAAGTTAATAGCAATGCACATACCTATATAGCTTAAGTTTAAAAAATTTGGCTCTCAAAAGAAATTTCAATCGTTGTGCTGTTGATATTTGGCTCTGTTGACTAATGAGTTTGCCAACCACTGGCTGGGGGTGTCATGAATCCCGTGCATGCCATTCTTCATCAGGACTCAACATTATAAGGAAGGGTGCAAGAAACTCTGTTTAACAGTCATTCAGGTTTAAAGTTCTGTACACAATGAAACAAAAACGCATACAACCAGTCTGAAGGAACCAAAATGTGCCTATTCCCGTGAGAGAGAAAAAATATCAGAAATGTAAAGGAAAGGAGAAAAGCATTATCAAGCTTGCTCTTTTGCATGCATGCTAATAATTGACAAAATTGTAGCTTGGAACTTGTAGTTAGAAAACCTATAAATATATGTTTATATGTATCATGTATGTTTGTGCATATTGTATGTGTATATTTGGAAATTATCTCTAAATTGTGTATATACAATTGTATGTATTTTTACATACACATATAATATGTATGTATAATTTGAAGGAGCACCAAAATGACAGCTCACATTTTAAGTGATGTCATATTCTGAAGCATGAACTTTTACCACAAAATTATAAATGATACTATAGTGATGATCTATGTGGGCCCATAAATTCTTTGCCCACACACTCCTCAGAGTTATCCTTCAAAGATGTTGTATATGTTTAATTCATCTTTGACATTCTTGTACTTAATCCAGAAATAGAAAATGAAGAAAAGTGTCCCCTCTGGAGAAGATCACAGGCTTGCTTGTATTTGGAAATGCTCACCAAACCTTTCCTTACTTTTTTCTCTAATGGACTGTACACATTTTCTACCTTAGGAAACTAGACTAAGCTCAGTGTTCTTAGTAATTGCACAATCTCCTCATGCAAATATTTCTGTCTTATGTTGAATAGACAAAGTCTACCATATGTCATGTCAAAGCAGAAAGAGGAACACTAGCTGAACTCCTCTGATAAAGTTGAAAGTATGAAATGTATTTTCTAACCCGCCCCCCCCCCACACACACACACACGTATCTGTGGTTTCACTTTCCATGGTTTCAATTGCATATGGTCAATCATGGTCCAAAATTATTAAATGGAAAATTCTAGAAATATACAATTCATAAGTTTTAAATTTAAATTGTGCACCATTCTGAGTAACATCACAAAATCTTTTTATTTCCCATTTCACTCCATCCCACTCAGGACATAAATCAGCCCTTAGTCAAGTGTGCTCACACTGTATGTGATACCTGCTTGTTAGTCAATTAGTAGCTTTCTGGGTTATGAGATCAGTTTATCAGAGGGAGAGGGAGAGGGAGAGGGAGAGGAAAGGGAGAGGGAGAAGGAGAGGGAGAGGGAGAGGGAGAAGGAGAGGGAGAGGGAGAGGGAGAGGGAGAGGGAGAGGGAGAGACCACACTCATATAACCTTTATTACAGTATATTGTTTTAATTGTTCTATTATTATTGGTTATTGTTGTTAACCTCTTACTGCTCTTAATTTAGAAATTAAACTTTATCTTAGGTATGTATGTACAGGAAAACACATAACATATATAGGGTTAGGCACTAGACACAATTTCAAACATATCCCCTCAGATAAAGAAAGACTCTACATGTTGGCTTTTGTGTTTTACTTTCTTAAGCTTTGCTCTCTCTTCTATCACATAACACCTAGATAGGTATTAGTAAGTCTAAGAGATGGTAGCACCATAAAAGCTATTATATAGAGAAGGCTTTCTGCTAATAATGGATATTCTTTGACTGTACCTGGAGCATAACCTAATTGCACTGTGTTGAAATAAGCCAATTCAGATGAGCAATGCTTTTGTTGTTGATGATATTTTGGACATGAACAATAATTTCTGTTATGTGTAATGAGAAAGAGCAATTTTATTTCAGCTAGCATCACTTTGAGCAATTTTCTCAAATGAAAGCAGTTGATTTCTCTGTCTTTTAGTTCATTTTAAGTTATCCTTTGGCCTTCTTTCCTTCCTTTCTTCTTCTTGCCTTTATAATTCTGTACAATATTATTAGGTGGAACCAAATAAGGTTGACTCTTGACCCAGCTAAGAGGGAATCACACATTCCTTCTTTCTAGAACAAACCTTTGCCCTTTACTGGCTTGGATGATTCTACTACTTCAGAGTTCTGCTTAAAGTTAAGTTTTTAAATTTCCCTGATCATTAGCTCTTCTCTTTCAAAGTTCTCTATTTTTTATGGGGCTTAATAAAATTTAGATTTTTCTTTCCTTTTTTATTGTTGCATCTTACCCTAGACAAAAATATTCTTGAGCTCAGTGTTTAGGGTTAATTCTGTTGTGTCCACTATTGTGTATCCAGAATGTAGCATGGGATCCCACACATAGTAGGTCTTCTCCAAATAATTATAGAATGAATTAATACACAAATGAGCCAAGCATAGCACCAGGAATCTGAGATTCATTATATCAACTCTGCAGCAGCCTCAGACACTGACAGCACCACAGGTACTAATATCACTACTACCATAAACACAATCTTGCTCCTTACCTCAGGCAAAAATAAAATGTGCCAGTAGAACTTGACAATTCTCAAAGAAAAACTAATTATTTCAGGTACTTAACATCCCCGCAATTGATTAACGGAGCCTCACCCAAATTAAGGAGACAATGCTGGATGCAAATTTTCAGGACCCACTAAAAAATGAATGATTTGGAAGAAAATAATTGCTTTGGCACTAAATGCACCTGTTATTTATGTCCCATTATTTATAAGAATGATGAGCATAATATTTCTCCAGTCCTCTATAAATTAAAACAATTCAGGAACACATTATCCACAGGCACTTACAAGAAGATGTGTTTACAGTTGATATACTGCTGATTCTAATAACAGGGACTTTTCTTATAGATAAAGATAGTTTATGGGGGAAAATGAACCATTAGCCTCATCATTATCACACTTGAGTAATGGCTAACCGATGGCCAAGTTATGTGGTATGAAAATATCATCATGCTTTTAAGTCACTTCGCTTTAGCCACATGATCTTAGATGAGAAGAATGTATAAAGAATTGCAAATAGACATTTCAACCAGGAAATGGGGTTCAAACTCCAGCCTCTTGTATATTAGCTCTAAACCTTGGGGCAGATTTTCACCAAAATAAGCTCACCTTCCTCATCTGTAAAATGAAGATAATAGTAGCACCTTGTCAAGTTATTTTAGGGATGCAATGAGATCATGAACGTAGCACAGCACAATGACAGCTGTCTGTGTCTACCTGGGCTGCTATAACAATACTGCAGACTGGGTGGCTTCTAAACAACAGAAATGTACTTCTCCAAGTTTTGAAAGTCTGAGATCAGGGTGCTACCAGGGGCAGGTTCTGATGAAGCCCCTCTTCTGGTGGCAGACTGCTAGCTTCTCAGTGTGCCCTCACATGGTGGAAGGAGCTAGAGACTCTGTGCTACCTCTTTATAAGAGCATGAATCCCAATAACGAGAACTCCCCTTTATAACCTAATTAACTCCCAAAGGCTCTGCCTCCAAATACCATCAGTTTGAGGCTGAAGACTTGAGCATACCAGTTTTGGGGAAATACAAATATTCAGACCTTAACAATGGCCATATAAAAATATTTGACAAATAGCAATGAAGATGATGATGATGATGAATATATGTGATTTTGTTTTGGGTAAAACCATTTAACCCTTCTTAATGAGATCAGAGGTATAGTTATTAACAATATTTAGTGGAAGTGGTTTCAACAACTGGCCCATTATTGAGTACTAGAGGCCTGGTGTACAAAATTCATGCACAGGGGAGAAGGACCTCAACCCAGCCTGCACCCTTTTCAATCCAGAACCCTTTGGGGCATATCTGACTGCCAATTTAGGCTGGATCCCTGGTAGCCTCCAACTGCACCCCTCCCCCCCACCGCCTGGTCACTTCTAACTGCCCGCCCCCCCAGCCTAGTCTTCCCCAACTGCCGCTCCTGCCAGCCTGATCGCCTCTCACCGCCCCCCTGCCCACCTGGTCGCCCCACAGAGCCTGTTGTTCAGTTGTTTGGTCATCACTCATTAACCCCCTGCCAGCCTGGTCGTAAGTAGCCATCTTATGTCAATTTGCATATTACCTCTTTATTATATAGGATTAAGAGGAAAGATCTTCCTAGAGGAAGCCAGAGCAGAAGCCTAAACACCTCACCTAAAAGGCCTCCAAGGGCATGCAGGATCTCTGTTTATCAGATTTCACTGATGAGCAAATGAATACTTAGAGCGATTGAGCAGTTTACCTTTGGAAACTTAGAGCCACTTCAGTGATGAACCTAGGCCAGTGGTCAGCAAATTCATTAGTCAACAGAGCCAAATATCAACAGGACAACGATTGAAATTTCTTTTGAGAGCCAAAATTTCTAAACTTAAATTTCTTCTAATACCACTTCTTCAACATAGGCTCGCCCAGACCGTGTATTTTGTGGAAGAGCCACACTCAAGGAGCCAAAGAGCCACATGTGGCTTGCGAGCCACGGTTTGCCAACCACTGACCTAGACCAAGGACTTAAGAAATCGCTCAATAGTTTCCTTTTTTGATAAAACCAACAGGGAAATTTGGCTCCTATTTCTCTGGTGGCGGAAGTCGGTGCAGCTGCTGGGGAGCACCATCTTTAAATGAGTTCAATGGGGGTTTGATGAAATGAGGAGCCTGTGAGTGGAAATATCTCCTCTGGGTGTCCTATCACCCAGATCACCATGATGACCCTGAAGAAGCAGCTAATGTCTGCATGTCGCATCAGCAGCATCTGCTGGACCTCCCTGAGCCCTCCGGAATCCAGGCCCAGCACATCTACTCTCTGCTTCCTGGCCACCTTACCTCGGGACTTTTCGGAGGGAGCACTGACTCTGTTTTACTCCTAAAGGATCTCATTCTCTCTTTTATGATGGAAATGTCTTGGAGCAAGGCCTAGTATGACAACAGTTATTGCTGCCACTGCTGCTCCAGAATATTGAATATTTATGTGTCAGGCATTATGCTAGATGCTTTCAATTCATTATCTCTCACCCCTAAAACAAACCTGGAAATGGAAATTATTCTTCGCATTTCATAGAGGTAAAGTAGATCGTCCAATGTCACGGAGTCAGGAGGATAAAGCCATGGGGTTAATTCAGATCTCGCTGACTCCAGGACCTATGCTTAACCAACCATAGCACAATACAGACAGCTTTATAATTATCCTAATACTTTCTACTACCATTATCATTCGGGCAATTAAAAGCTAATAGATACTTGGGTGATTCACAGTTAATCATTAGTCTGTTACTCTAATAGCACCTTAGATTTATATTGTGCACTGTAACTTACACATGTGTTTTATGCAATTTATTTCGCTGGTCTTTACCCCAATCTGGTGATTCTCACATGTAACCTTTCCCTTCATAATTGGACCACCTAAATGCATTCAGATACTGGGAAATAAAGTTTATTATATTTTGTGTGCCAAAGCATTGTCTGATGGAAACAATATCATGTTCAACCTAGAGAGGCCTAAGAGAAAAAAGTAGTAGAAAAACTTGCCCTGGCCATATTGACAGTGCCGGCCTACACACCAAAGGGTCATGGGTTCGATTTCTGCTCAAGGGCATGTATCTGGGTTGCAGGTTCCATCCCAGGCACAGATCAGAGCTTATGAAGGAGGCAACTAAGCAACCAATAGATGTGTCTCTCTTCTCCCTCCTCCCCCCCACCCCTCATCCTCTCCCTCCTCTTTCTCTTCCTCCTCCCCCCCACCTCTTCCTCCTTTAAACAATGGCAAAACAAAAGGAATGCAAACATTTGCATTACTCAATCACCAGAATAAAACTGGATTCTTGGGTGGGATCAAGATGCTAATGAGCCATCAGTGTGCACAAAAGCCTCACCTAAGTATAATGAGAGATTAGTCAAGGAGATGGCATTGCCTCTTGAGACTGTGCATTTGAATCATCTCCCCCCACAATGCAGCTCTGCACAAATGACACATTCTATCGTAGGCCAATAACTCATTTCTGCCTCCCTGAAGGCTTCTCTCCCTATCTCCGAGCCCAAAATGCATTACTCATAAATATTAACATTTTGTGAGTGCGGGATCTCAGGCCCCTTTGAATTGTTGAGATTGGGATGTGATTTGACTTGAAAAGAGTAATGAAGTCATTGTGAATCCAAGGAGAGAAATGAATTTTGCAGAAGCAAATATCTGAACCGGTACCTAAAATAAGTGACAATCTCTGATTTCTCTACACTCAAATAGGGAAAAATCACAATGAAGATGTTAGGATGATTTTTTACAGCCCCCAAATTGGATACTGACCCTTCCTCCTTCAAAATCACAAGAGTAGCCTGTTTACCATAAATGTCTAATGTGTTAGCTGTTATTATTAACATGTCTACAGGCATCATTTCAAAAATCTTCACACACACAAAAAAATACCTAATTATTAGCATTACTCACCCTGTTACTTCACTTTGCTATGAATTGCAGAGGTGAGATTTGAACCCGGGGCTGTGGAAGCCCAGAGCTGGAGATCTTCACTGCTGCTTAAAGTTAACTTGGTCTGGGCACAGACAGGATAGGGAAGCCACTGCTCTGCCCCTTGCTTTGTAAAGTTCTTCCTTGCTATTTGGAGAATTATTTTGAATTCACATTTCCCCTAGCTTAATGATGGCACACATCATTAGGCTCACATAGGTAAACTTAAACTATTTCTGCATACTTTTTTTTTTTTTTTTGCAAAATAAGATGCTGTATGAGACACCTTCAAGGCGGTATGTGCGAGCAGCATACATTTGATCTCTCTAAATGTATCTGTATTGATAGGCTCTTTGACTACGTAACGTTTTAAGGTAATTAAACCACAAAAACTCATTGGAATAATGTTTAGGGCTGACTTAAACCCTTAAAAGCCATTAGCTGTTAAATGCCAAGTTGCTCTGAGTCTCTGTCTGTATGAAATTGAATCATATTTGAAAGGTTCTGTAGGCTAGCGGCAAGATTCATAAAATCCCAACAGCTTTACAGCTTTCATCACAAACCAGAAAATCAGAGGAAGGGCAGAGGATGAGGGGGTGGGACGCACTGGATTTGGGAGGGGTAACAGCAGGCAATGTTCCCTCCACCATTTCCCTAGAATTCTCAGCTCATTAACCCCATTATGCCTTTACCTGGTTAACACAGCAAATCCTCATTTACCATTTGTTTCCTTCCAATAAAAGAGTGTTTGTGCAATACTTCTAGGGATTGGTACAGGGGACGGAGAGATTAATAAGGCACCGACCCTACCCTCAAGCAGCTTTGGAGTCAAGAGAGACAGGCAGATGAATGCGTGACATTTAGGGCGCTGCGGGAAGCACATCCGTGGAGGAGGAAGGCACAAAGCAAGAGGAGAGGATTGTGAATGGGGTCAGGGAAGGGTTCTGGGAGAGGTGACCACTGAGCTGAATACAGAAGGCTAATGGAGTTGCCAGGCAGAAAGTGTGGCAAGTATTTCAGATGAAAAATAAAATTAAAATTAAAAACACCCTGAAAAGAGTAATGATTATTTTTTCATTCAGATTTCAGAGTAACAGACACACACACACACATACTCTTCTGATTTTTAAACACCTGGCATTCTGATAAAACTATGGGATTACCTGCTAACCCTGTTCACAGAAGACTCTCTCCATGGATGAAATTCTTTGTCATGGAAGATCTAGCCAGCTCAGAACCTTATTCCTCCTGGCCACTGCCCATGTCCAGCCGAGCCCAGGGCTGCTAAGGCATCCTTCCTATAGGGTCTTTCCTCCCTCCTCAGCCCAGCTCTCTTCCACACAGCCCCTCCTCTGATCACTGGGTACCAGGCTGGGGTCTGGCCCTCAGATGCACCAGGAGGGCCTCAGAGCTTGTCAGTTACCTACTCAGACAGATGTGGGGAAGCCCATTTAGATTTCAAATGGATTCCACATCATTTCATCTATAAAATAGAGTCATAGGCATAGAACACAACCATTACTCATGGCATTGATTTGATGGAGAGCATGTTAATGTCAATCGGTATATGGTAGGGACATGGTATATATAAAGGACTAAGGGGTACTAGGAAGTGTGTACATCTGAACAGAAATACGGGCTCCCCTAACTAGGTTCATATTTTTCTCGGAGACTTAGCAGCTGTTTCTTCAGTGGTAAAGTGAAAGTATTAATGCTTACTCCCTGTGGTTGTTCTGTGCATTAGTGAGATCCTATAGAGAAAGTGCCTGTAATATATGCCATGCTTATTAGAGCTACACAATAACTAATTTTTCCTTAAGTTAACACTTGACATTATTAGATGGGCCACTAATTCAATGACTTCCCTTTGTCTGGAGAAGAAAAAGTGACCAAAAATATCACACAACTCCGATCTTCTATCTAAGAACTTCTGACAACCATGTGACTACATATTCTCCACCAAATATGTCACAGCTCAGCAAGAGTGGCTGAGCTAACCTCTCCAGAGCATACGGTTCCACCTCCTCTCGTTCTATTCCCCAATTCTCTGAAGCAGTAGGGAAGAAAGTATTGGACAAGTTATTTTCTGCTACATTTGTGCTACTGTACTTCACCAAGAACTTAGCTCAAGGTCCTTTTGTTGTTGTTTTGCTCTATTTACTTTTAATCCTCCCACTAATAGTCTAGGTTAGAAGCTTCCCCCCCCCCCCCCCTAAGATCTCTGGGTCTTAGAGGAAATAAATTCTATAAGAATTTTCTGATGATGATTTCCCCTGCGCTCAGGTTACAGTTTGTTCCAGGAACTTCCCAAGGTCCTCAGAGTCAAACAGGGCCACCTTGGCTGCTGAGCCCCAGAGCCACTGTTGACATTTGTCTGAGGATAATGGTGCACACGTGGAATAAAGCTCTAGCAACCTAGCTATCTAAATTCCATAGCAACCCAGCCTTTAACCTGTGTGATATCACCTTTCTTATTACTGGCAGAATCCTCACGGTAATATACAATCACCCACCTTATGTATTTGCTGTTTACCATCTGTTTCACATTCTAGCATATAAGTTCTTTGAAATCAGTGACCTTGTCAATATTGTCTAACATTTGAATTCGTACTATGTTCCAGTTACTGTGCTTGGGAGAATAAGTAAACAAACAGTTGGTGAATGTATAAATGAGAGTTAAATGGAATTATACATTGAAAAAAAATTTTTAAACTGGAAAATGACACAAAGTATAATATCCCTGTTGGTAATATCACAATGGCTCTCAAACTCTATAGGGAGACACTATTACTACTTTCCAGCTATTATTTATTGAATACTTTTTTGTACTTAATATTAGAGCCCCAGTGCACAAAAATTTTTACAAAAATGGGCCTTCTTTTCGCTCTGGCGGAGGTGCCTTTCCACCTTCCCACACTGCCCAGAGGCCCGGAGTGGCTAGAGAGGACAGGGTGGGGCAGTGCAGAATGCCTGTGTCATTGTGACACAAGTGTCCTGCCCCACCCTGCCCCCAGCTGCTCGGTGCCTGCATATGCAAATTAACCCACCATCTTTGTTGGGTTAATTTGCATACTTACTCCTGATTGGCTGGTGGGCATTGCAAAGATATGGTTAATATGCATCTCTTTTATTAGTGATGATTAGTGTTGATGATACAGATATTACATTAATCCTCATGCAGTGTCTATGATGCAATGTTATAAATTCCTCTTTCCTTTCCATTTACAGATAGAAAAGCCGAAGTGCATAGACTGTAAGGGAGTTTAAAAGGAGAAGTAAGGGGAAGCATGTGTGGAGGAACGGATCCAGATAAGAAGGAAAAAAGGATGATGGATTGAAGACTTCCTCTGGAAACATGGCTCTCAATGTGCTCTGAGACAGTAAGAGCTATGAAGTTTAAAATAAAGGTTTTAGAATTCAATATGATTGGGAAGACTATAGGTAAATAAAGGTGAAGGCTTCTCAATAGCACCCTTTTTGGTTTTGTTTTCAAGTAATGTAAAATCTGATATGTATATATTTCATCCTCCGAGGGAACCTTTTTTTTTTTTTTTTTTTTTTTTTTTCATAGAGCATTTCATGGATAAAATGTTCTGAACAAAACACTTTGGCACATAATCATCTCGAGAAGGATTAAGCAGACTACAGCTTGTGGACCAAATCCAGTGTGCTGCCTGTTTTCGTAAATAAAGCTGTATTATACACAGTCATTCCCAGTTGCTTACTTATTGTCTTCGGCTGCAGTGGGATTACAGCAGCAGTGTTGAAAAGTCTCAACCGAGTCCTTAGGGTCTGCAAAGTAAAAATATTTACTCTTTGGCTCTTTAATAAAAAGCAAGTTAGCCAAGCCCCGATTCAGAGGCTAACATTGCCAGAACTTGCTGGTCAAGTACATGTAATGAATAACATAAAGGAATCAAGCAGACTTCAAAATTCAACTGCTATCTTGCTGGCATGGCTCAGTAGTTGAGCACTGACCTATGAACCAGGAGGTCAAGCTTCAATTCCCATTCAGGGTACCTGTCCAGGTTCTGGGTTTGATCCCTCCATGTGGGACGGGCAGGAGGCAGCTGATAATGATTCTCTCATTATTTGGTGTTTCTATCTCTCTCTCTCCCTCTCTAAAATCAATAAAAAAATGTTGTTGTTTTTTAAAAAGAAGTATATGAGCAAAGAAGATGTTCTGGTGGAAATGAAACCCTTCTCCACACCCAACATTTAGTGAGTGCAGCTCTACCCTTTATAAGCAGAGGATTTAGTTTACTTGACAAACAGCTTCAGAAATGAAAATGACAGAACCCTGCCAATCACATTTTGTTTTATCAAATTTTAAAATGTTCCATGGTAATTGCTGAAATCAAGTGCAACCTGCCAAATTAGCCAGAGTGGGTACGGCTGTTCTAACTCAGCATTCACTCTGGGGTCAGGAGTGGTATGAATTCCTAGAAATGTCGTTGGCAGTATATGCCTGTGTTCACATTTTGCCTTTTATCTGGAAAGATGGCTGATGTTTTTATAATTCTAAAATTTCTTTCTAAGGAAAGTGATAGGAAATCTGATCACAAACCCAGTTACTCTGACCAAACAGCAGGCATAGGGTTCCTCCTGGCCCTGATCTCCAGGAACGCTAACAACACATCTGTTTTCTCCTTTATTTAAATAAAACTCAAATTTGTGCAAATCTACCAATGTGATGAGAATGTTTAAAATGTAAATCCTTTTGATAAAATTTGAAGGGGTGAGTCTCACAGCTAGGATGGGTTTCAATAAACAAGTTACTGATGAACTCTGCCCAAGCGCAATCTCATTGCATTTTCATTTGGGGCCGCCTCAAAATCTGGAATGATCACTGTTTCAGCGCTTGTACTATATCAAGGTTGAACGTGCCATTATATCAACACTGTTAGCTTGAAGACTGTGTTTTTAAAAGCTTTCGAAAACAAAGATATTCAACATGTATTATAAAATTTTATCAAGTAACGAGTTTCAAAAATTCTTTTCCATTAATGTATTTTTTCCCCCAGTGTGGCACTTTTCAAGAGAAGAAAATCCTATCATCACCACTAAATCCTTCTTAAAGTTCTCATTGATCACAGCCTTAGAACAAGATTATTTTTTAAAAATAGTCCTACACTGAGATAATATGTAAGAGATTTTGGAAAATCTCAACACTCCATTTTAGATTAAATCTAGCGCATTTTCAGGCTCAAGTCCCATTCCATTGATAAAGATGGATTATCAGCATTCGCCTCTTAATTAAGGACAAACAATAACTGTTGCGTCTTATAGCTGTACCACAAATACCGTAACCTTTCCCTTCTGTATTAAAAATCCTATATTTGATCTATGTGTCATTTAGCTGAATAATACACTATTGTGCCTTTAAAGAATCGAGTATTGACTTAGGAAGAAGCAATCTCCCCGGGGGAAGATTGTGTGTTTTTTATCATGATTGAATTGAAAGCTTTGCTACTATTGCCATTAGTTCAAAACTAACAGAAGAGAACAGCTGAATCGGAAGTTGGCTTTCGATGGTGATAATGAATAAGTAATTTGTTTAATTAAGGTACTTTTAATTTGAGGCAAAAAGCCAATTAGGAAGACAGTTTATGCTTTACTCTAAAATGTTATAAGTAGTTCTGGATCAGAAGGGTTATTGATAACAAACCTTCAAAGATACATTTTTGATTTTGTTGTTGTTGTTGTTATATTGCAATATGTTGGTATCCGTGAGCTGCAATATTTACTCTTTGATAAAACAATATTTGTTCTTAGATCAAAGAATAATTTACACATGGAGTAACCATTTAGCACCACTCTAACACTAAAATATAAGAAACGATGTGTTAATCCATATTATAGACAACATTTGATAGTTCTACAATCATAAAATGAAAGCAATTAAGACAGCCATCTACTGCGACCCTGTCTTTTTCCAATTTGGTGAAAAAATCGAGACCCAAGTGAACTGTCAAAAATGTCAATTGGAGATGGAAATCCAGACGTTAGAAAGTCTCTAAAGTGCCTGGGGTTTCGTTTTTGTTTTTGTTTTGTTCATTTTATTTGTTTGTTTTTGTTAGAATCGGGTGCCAGTCAATAAATAAAATTTTAAAAACAGGATTTCAACTTCCCGTTTTTTACTTCTAACCCCTCTAACTGAAACAAACTAGCTGTCAATGCTTCAATTTTTCTAAGCCTCAATTTCCACATTTCACATAAAGAGGACCAATAAATCTAATCCTGTAAAATTAAATAAGGTAAATGTATGCAAGATGCCTAAATGTTAGAAAAATGGCGGCTGTTACTACACTGATATTATGACATCACTTTTAAAAACACAGCACTAAATGGTGACGCTCTGCTTGGCAGTGACAACTAGACCTTGAATTTGAGCTGTATCTTCCTTGTCTCTCTGGGGATGATACAGGTGCTGCTCGTCAAAAAGGCCACTAGACAGATTCTTCACACACTAACTCACCAAAATAACCAGGAACTATTCTCAAAAATTATCTTACTCATGACACCGCTAAGCAATATATCCTAATTGTTATTTGATTGGCCGCCCATTTTAGATAAATTAAAATACTTCCTGAAAGTAAAGTATAATAAAAACAACCAATATTTATATATTGAACTAAAGAATGGTTCAAGAAAACGGGGTAGTCCGGACACCTAAAATCCATAAATTCAGTCCATAATATGACTTATATCTGTGCATCTCTGCCTAATGCGGCATAAGGAGAGCAATATCAATTTATTCAAAACAGAAAATTGGCTGCTTTGGAGATGTTTATCTTTTTGCGAAAAATCAAATAGGTTTACATTTAAAGAGGTTATTTGAAAACCGACTCTATTCGCTTTTACATAAAGCCATTCCATTTGAATAGCTAAATAAAAATACACGGGAACCGAAGCCCAACCAGGAATGCACACACATAAACCCATTTGCCTTCCTTCCTGAACCCAGTTTTAACACCGTATAATGAGAATAAATATTAAAATGAGATTGGATGTCCCAAATCCCTCCCACTTTTGAGGGAATCTTTCATTGCTTCAGTTACCAATTCGCCTGGTCTAAAAATATATGCTCCCATTCCTACTCCAACCTCGCCCCTCTTTCATACTCTCTCTGCATACTTTTATTATTTTCATGATGGTGCTAATCACAAATTCTACTCGTTTTTAATTTACTTTTTCTTTTATGATCTTTTTAAAAAATATATTTTATTGATTTTTTACAGAGAGGAAGAGAGAGGGATAGAGTTAGAAACATTGATGAGAGAGACACGTGGATCATCTGCCTCTTGCACACCCCCTACTGGGGATGTGCCTGCAACCAAGGTACATGCCCTTGACCGGAATCGAACCTGGGGCCTTTCAGTACGCGGGCTGATACTCTATCCAATGAGCCAAACTGGTTTTGGCTCCTTTATGTTCTTTACTCAAATGTAAGTGTCAGGACGACAAAAGCCAAGCATCCCTCCTTTCCTCCTCTGTCTAATGCCTGTCAGTCTCTGACACCAAGAAGACAATCCAACACTTCCTGAGGGGGAGAGAGCAAAGGAGATAATCAGCAAGAGCAGGAAGGAGAGGAGGAAGGGAAAGAGAGCAATGACACAGAGGAGAAATGAGAAAGAGGGGCAGAGAAGGAGGGAAGAACTGAGAGGGGGAAAGGGAAATAACTCAAGCTTATCCCAGGAACCAGGGGATGTATCTGTTTCCTTTGGAGTCTCCGTTACGACCTACTGCATCGCTTCTAACAATCTTCACTTCCTTTCTGAGTCCCACCATTCCGTCTCAATTGCAGGTCAAGTCGCAGCGTGGAAACCACTTTTTGCTCCACGTGCTGTTCATTCCAGGCTGCTGTGCCAGCAGAGTTTACTAAAGGGTTGGCCGTAGCAGAGGGGAATTCTTTAAGGCGGGAAAGCCTGATATGGAATATGAGATTTCATCGTTCCTACTAACAGATGGATGTTTCTCACACAGATGATTTGTCCCCAGGAATGGTAATATTTTTTTTTTCTATCTTCCCCACCCCCTCACATCTCTTTATTCTCCGGGTTCCCAGAAAAGGCCTAGTTTGTCACACAAAGCAATTTAGATCTCCCTCTTCCCAGTCCTGCTTCTGTATTCGTTTTCCTTCCTGCTGCAAAGATATTGCTTACTTACTGGTAACTTATTTATATCTTACCTCATTCCGCAGAGACTCTGTGGTGTTGCAGAATCACCTGCAATAAAAACAAACAGACCTGTAAGTACAAGATGAACAAACGAGTTATGATTAATACTATTTTGTTCAACTGGAGTCAAGCAATGAGTTAAAATGAGAGATGAAGGCCAGAAAACGTTTATGTTAGAGAAAAAAGATGGGTGGAAGGGAGTAAAGGGACTCAAATACATGGTGATGAAAGAAGACTGGACTTTGGACGGTGGGCACACAATATGATGTATAGGTGATGTATTGTAGAATAGAACTCTTGAAACCTATATGTCTTATTAATCAATGTTATCCCATATGTTAATTTTTAAAAAAGTAAAAAAAAATAAATGTGAGCTCTAGACTTGGGCTGAGAGATGAATAAAACACCAAAACGACACACTGAGAATAAGTCTTTAGACTCTCCCTCAATCTGCATATTTGGTTCTGAGCTTCCAAGCAGCCAAAATGCAAAGGGCAACTTGGCTAGTTGTATAATGCTTCCTTTCCACACGCAGTGAACATCACACCTCCTTGTGGAGAAGTGAAGCTTTCCCTAACACTGATCTCTAACACGGTATTTTATCTGCACAAATATTGAGACACAATCAACAGAGGGCAGTGAAATGAGCTCAGAGACACGATTCTGGGCCTGAACTACTGACCTCATGAATAAAAGGGACTGCAGAGCTCCTGGAAAGCAGAAAGCCCGGGTGGACATGAGAATGGGGGCACCAGCAGGAGATGGGCGCCTGGGGGACCCAGGTGCTTGGAGAAGAGGGCATTAGGATGAGCCGTCTACATTATCTTTTGTCTTCCTTTGCATTGCTGCAGGCCTCCCGCTACAGTGTGATGGCTGGGTTTCCTCATATTTACATCTATGAGATGGCACGAAGGCAGCCCCCACACCGAGCCACAATCACATACACTGGGACCAGGCGCAGACAGAGCTCTGGGCTAGAACTTTAATGTGCCACTCACTGAAACCGCTATTTCCCTTAATGGTCCCTACCCAAAGGAGAGCCCAGCGAAGGTGACATTGGCTATTAACCTACCCGGAGTGTGGGAGGCCCACACAAATGATGCCTGAATTGTTTCTCAAGAACAATCTGGGTGTGAATAGAAACTGCAAAATAGGCTCTGTCACCCACGAAGAAAAGATCCCTCTCCTACGTGCACGAGTTATTCTTCAAGATTCCCCGGTTAAGAGAGCAGGCTTACCGCCACGAGCAGAGAGATAGATAGGAGGACGATTTTTCAAGTCGGTGGAACAAAAGGAGCGGGCTTCACCACTGATTGTGTTTATTAAATTGCTCAGCATGACATTGTTAATAGTCTCAAAAAAACAATTTGGGTGTGCAAAGTGACCCAGAATAGAGCCCATTATGATGCCTAAGCTGTTTTTAAATATTCACTGAATGTTTTTTATGAGATGCCCTTCAAGGAAGGAGACTGTAAAGGCTTGGGAGGTAGCCTTGCTCCTGCCTTCATCACAGGCTCGTGTCAGAATAATACCTGAGAAGGCCATGACTCTCCGGTGAATGTAAGTCAAGAAGACTTATCTCAGTCTTGTCTTAGGTCCTGATTCCTCAGGGGAAAAATAGGTGTATGTACACATATCTGTATATGATTTATATATATAAATGCAAACACCCTATAATATACAGACACACAGGTATATTTATATATATATATATATATATATATATATATATATATATATGTGTGTGTGTGTGTGTGTGTGTGTGTGTGTGTGTGTGTGAGATATATATCTAAATGTATACACCCAATGATATATAGATACACAGGAATGCATACACCTTATAATCTACAGATGCACAGGTATATTTATATTTATGTATGATATATATCTAAATGCATACACCTAATGATATATAGATAAACAGGTATATACGTACTTATGAATGATCTACATATATAAAACCCTAATATGCAAATAGGCCAAACAGCAGAACAAGCAAACAACAGGTTGCTATGACATGCACTGATCACCAGGGGGCGCACATGGAACTTAGCAGGCATCCACAGCAGGTGGCAGAGCATGGAACATGGTGCGCATAGGCCACAGAGGGATGGTAGAGCAGGTGAGGGGGAGCGCCAGAACAAGGCGGGGCACTGCTAACTGTCATCTGGGCGAGCCTTTGGTGGTTATTGAAAATTCTTTGCTCCCTTGTGCCATGGTCCCACCTGTTGCTTGCTCCTGCTGCTGGTGCCTAGTGCTGGCCTGGATCAACCCTCAGGGTGTCTCCACCTCCCCCTGCTCCTGAAGGGAGATCTGGGCAACAGGCACTGCTTGCACCCATAGCTTGCACCGGCCCAAATCACTCTGCCAAAAGCAAGTATGAGCAGGGCCGGTGTCATCAGTTTGTGGGAGCAGCAGTAGCAGGAAGGGGTTCCCAGCAGACAGGGGACCAGAGGCAGGAGGGACTAGGGGGCACAGAGGATGGACCAAGACCTGGCCCTATGCCCACTGCAGCCTCACAACCCACAGTCCCTTTCAAGGTGCATGAATTCATACACTGGGCGCCTAATATATATATAAATGCATACACCTTATAACACACACACACACACACATACACGCATATATATAGCAAATATATGTATGCATGAACATACATGCATATTTGGCACCAAAATCCCCTTCAGCTGGTTCTGCAATGATTATTGACTCAGCAAAGGGTTAACAATGATGGCGGCAATCTGGAAAAAAATGTTTTGTTAAGGAATATTCCTGGTGAATTAGACTCAATCCACTGATGTGATTGCCAGAGACAGTTTTAAGTAACAGCATGTCAAGAAGTAGGAAATCCATAGAAAGGGGAAGTGGGAGATGAGGAGAGAAAGATGATACTGTTTAGGAAATGGCAAAAAATTCACAGAGTACAAGCTACTTGGAAGTCCAGTGCCCTGTGTGAACTCCTGCTGAAACACACAGCTTTCTTAAAGGGAGACTCGGGATTGAAGTCCACAGCACTGGGGGCGCTAGAAATGAGCCATGTACTGCAGGGAGGAAAGAGCCAAGGCCAAGAAGAAATGAGCATTTAATGTGCACACAGGATACAACCGCATGTTTGCTAGTCCTTTCAAATACATTAATACATATGCTATTATATATTCACAAGCTCATATATAAATTATAGGCTCAATGCATGAAATTCGTGCAAGAGTAGGCCTTCCTTCCCTCAGTTGTCAGCATCGGCTTCCCTCTGTCACCTGAGACCCAGGCTTCCCTCTGGCCACCAGTAGGCACCCAGGATTCCCTCGCAGCCCTGGCTTTGTCTGGAAGGTTATTAGGCTGTCTGGTCTAATTAGCATATTACGCCTTCATTATTATAGATATGATAAACTTCCATTCTGAATTCCCAAATCTCTTAATAATACATTGTATAGTTTGTAAATGCAAAATCTGACCTGACCTACAACTCATTTTGTGGCATGACCTGACTTACTGTATTATTAATATGCCAGAGCTATAAAATATAAAATATATACTCAATATTATTTTTTAAATATGGAAAAAAATATTCTGAATCCTGAAATGTTTGACACCCAGAGTTTAGAGCAGAGATTGTGGTCCCTTTTCACTAGTTGTAAACTCTCAATATGGGATGTCTGTTTTTATGCCTTTTGAGTGTTTGCTCATGAGCCCTCCTTACATCCCTTAGGGGTAGATGTGCTGATTCCTGTCTATAAATAAAAATATATAAGGCATCTTGGGGATCATTTACTAGTTTACACAGTTTACAAACATCAAAAATGTCTGACTTCAAATGTCATCTACTGTGCTACTTATCAGAAAAGTGTTCACATGAGCACAAAGACAGGAGGAAAAATCAAGAAAGATGTACAACAAAAGTCTATTTCTGATACCCGTTTTTAAGAACAACAATCCCATCAGCCTCAAATCTGTGTGTTTTTATAAGAGGACAAAAATAATTAACAATATTAGAAAATAAAATACTTTTCAAGATTTAGTTAAATCACTCTCCCAGGAATACTACAAGTTCAGGCTTGGGATTCCTGAATATGATTTGCAAAAAAGACACGTCTCATTGCTCTTTGACTCAGAAGTTCTCAACCCTGAATGAGAACCAAATCAATGATGAATAAACCTCACTTGTTCCCACTTCCCCATAGATTTGGACAAATGGAAAATTATCAGCGTCCTGACTAAAATTCCTCATTCACATTGAAGGTATCCAATAAATGCATATATTGAATGTGTCCATGTTATTTGATTAATAAAACATGTTTTTGGCTATATGGTTTGAAAGTGTATCATCAAACTTCAAAACTTGCCTAATAGCAGTCAATTGCAGAATTCTTCACAAAGTGGTAGAAAAAGCCACTACCACCTAATCCTTCTCCAAGGATTAAAATAGGACTTGCGTGGGTTGGAGCCTCAAGGTGGCATCTCATCAAAAGACTCTGGGGATATGGAAGAGATAAATTGAGGCAGATTAAAAATTTTAAGAATTTATTAGAGTAAAAATCCATTTGAATGAGACAGCATCCAACCAGAAGTGGCAAGGACCATTCTGCAGACAGGAGCTGGGAAATACTTGTATAGACAAAGTGCAGAAGTAAATCGGGAGATCATCTGATTGGCTATTGCTTAGAGTCGGGTTGGCTATTTGTGATTGGCTGTCCTAAGCATTTTCATTTGAGGACCTTGAGGCATTTGCAGGCTTAAGATTTTGGTTTGTTTACTAAGAATGCCTCAGCATATGAGCCACCTCTAATGGCCTCCTTGTTTAAGTAATTTAACAGGAGAAATGCATTCTCTGTATCTGTAATAGAACTACAACATGCGCATGCCCACAGAGAAAAATTTAAAAAAGTCATTTCTATCTTTAAGTTGAAATAAAACGGTACTGATTTCTTCAGGAGGGAATCAAATGCTTAACAAGTTGATATGCAGCAGGACACAAAACATTTGGCAGGCATCAATTGTGCTAAATATACGGCATTAAATTAATTGCAAGCTATGTAGCTTCTTTATAGGATATATATATTCCAATGTTAGAAAGAGGGACTTTCCCTGCTAGATTCCAATGGTTTGATTGGCCATATAAGAAAAATAAACACCGAACATGCAGCCATTTCGGCCTAGAAAAACACCCACATTTAGTCATCTAAAATCTTTTGGTTGTGATGATCGCTCTGCCACATACAGAGATGTGACAATTTAGAAAGACAATGGGTATTCTATACAATGGAATTCCTAAGTAGCATCCATAAGAATAAATAAAAGCATAAACTACAGCTGTTTAAACAGATGAGGCAACAAGGGAGCCAGTTATCCACTCGTTCCTGTTAGCACAGAACAACTGCTTTGCCAGTGGGTTAGAACTCCCTCTGTCTTATTTACAGGGACTTGTGCAATCTTGTCATTATTTTGTCAGTGTGTAACATAGCCATACATTAAGGGGCGATCCTAATAAGTGATACGCTATTGGGATTTGTCACTCTGCCAAGGAAAATTTGCATGAGACTTTTAAAAAGTCTAAAGTGCCTGTAGCTCCAAGCTTTTATGAGCAGAAGCAGTATCTTTTGCTTGAAGGCATGTCCGGGTATTGTTACTGTAAATTTCTTTTACTTTTACATGAGAAAACCATTTTAAATTCTAACTTGTAGGTCACCAGCTATTTCCATAGCATGGAAGTGCTCACACAGATACTTTTGCCCCCAAGGAGACAGTTGCCTCCAAGAATTATCCCATAATTTTATTTTTCTACTAGAGGCCCGATGCACAAAATTCGGCCTCTTCCTTCCCCCAGCTGCCAGCACGGGCTTCCCTCTGGCCGCTGGCAGGCTCCTGGGACCCAGGCTTTCCTTGCAGCTGTGGCTTCGTCCGGAAGGTTGTCCGAAAGGTCAACCAGAAGGCTGTCCTAGTCTAATTAGCATATTATCCTTTTATTATTATAGATATCTCCAAATCATGGAACATAATAACATAAAGCCAACACCAATTACAAGTAAAAATAATTTCACTGTGTTTATCATTTTAAATCTCAACTCAGACGATGGTTCTATTCATTTTATTATTAAATATTTTTAAATCAATGGCATTCATTAATTATATTTCAAAATATTTGCACTTGCGTTTGTATTTGCCATTTTAATTTTTTAGTGTATACATTTAAAAAGCTGTTATTGAATATATTGGGATGACATTCTGTATAATAAAAGGCCAGCCACCATAAGTGTAGCAACCAGAACGACCAGAGACCAGCTCCACCACAGCCCCTCACCAGGCTAGCCCTGTCCCCAAGAAAGCAGTTAGGGGTGACTAGGCAGGAAGGCAGAGTGGTTAGGGGTGATAAGGCAGGAAGATGAGCGGTTAGGGGTGAGCAGGTAGGCAGATAGCCCCTTGCAGGGCTGGCCCCATCCACTAGCAAGGAGTTAGGGGTGATCAGATAGGCAGGCAAGCAGTTAGGAGTGATCAGGTGCGCAGACAGCCCCACACCTCAGAAAAGAAGAGGGGGCAATTCTGTGGCAGGTGTGCCACTAGCCAGCAATAACCCCACAGAGGGAGGCCCAGGCCAGCCAAGCCATGGCACCCCACACCTGTTGCCTACAGAGGGATGCCACCAGTGGCAGGGGAAGGTGTCAGTGCTACATAGATGGCAAGTAATGGCAGCAGCAGGGGTGGGGGCAGCTGCCTGAAGCCAGGGGAAGGAAAGCCCCAATAGGCCTTGATCTAAGGCCAAGCCTAGGGACCCTACCCAAGGGGTCCTGAGCTGAGGGACTCCTCCCCCGTGTGCACACATTTTCATGTACTGGGCCTCTAGTTGGTTAATAAAATTATATAGGTTTCAGGTGTACAATTCTATCATACATCAGCAGTATACTGTATTATGTGTTCACCAACCCAAATCAAGTTTCCTTCCATCACCATTCATCTCCTTTTATACTCTTCTATCTCCCTCCCCCACCTTTCCCTCTGGAAACCAAAATACTGTTGTCTGTGTCCATGAATTTGTTTATTTTGCTTAATCCCTTCACCTTTTACACCCAGCTCCGAAACGCCCCTCCCCTCTGACAGCTATCAGTAGATCTCTGTGTCTCTGGGTCTGTTTCTATTTTGTTTGTTATTTTATTTGGTTCATTAGATTCCACATAGAAGTGAGATCATAATTGTATTTGTCATTCTCTGACTGGCTTATTTCACTAAGCCTAATAGTTTCTAGGTCCATCTATGCTGTCTCAATAGGTAAGATTTCCTTCTTTTTTATGGCTAAGTACTCCATATGTGTAAATGTACCATAGCTTTCTATCCACTCGTATACTGGTAGACATTTGGTGTGCTTCCAGATCCTGGCAAATGTAAATAACACTGCAATGAACAGGGGGTGCATATATCGAAAGTGGATATCTTTGGAGGACCATTATTCTGCCTACATAGCGGCTTTCATTTTGAAGTATAGAGAATGAGGATATAATTGTTACCATGACCTAAAAATAATCATAGTTTAGCTAATACTCCTCAAGATAGAAATAAGATAAATTTATATATATATATAAATACAAATAAGACAGATGCTGAATTGAAAATGAGAGGGCATGGATGTAAAAACAATTTCAAAGTAGACAGAGAACATCTCTCTGAGAACTGAATGATAAAGTTAGCTAAGCAGATATCCAGGGGAAGGACACTCAGATAGGGGGATTAAAAAGTACCAAAGCCTCCTCTCTGTAAAATATCAATAAAATATATATATATTTTTTAAAAAGTCATACTTCTGTACAACCTCGTCTCAGGAATGATAGCTCATCAATTCCGCCATAGTGTATTCATTACAATTACTAGTAAGTTGAAACTCCAGCACACACTCAAGGGCAAGAAGTTACACAAGGACATAAATATAAAAAATTCAGGGTTTATGTTCAACTATCTTGGAAACACCTACCACACACATCTTAAAGAGAAGCTGAGAAACAGAGTGCATTGCTACTCTGAATAAAACTGGGATTCTCTTACTGAGGAAAAGCTGGTAGTGGATACGGGAAGGTAAATTATAGTATGTTGAGCAACTTTGCAAAAGGTCATACCCTTTGAAATATGACTTCACCTCATGACTCCTAAAATCATCAGCAAAATCAACCTCAAAATGGCTAGGGCACTAACAGATTTTTACAGTGAAAATCAATGGAACCAACTTATATCCATCCTTTTTTGACAGTATGAGAACATAGGAGAAAGGTAGAGGCAACAGTAAGTTATAGCATATTTCAGGAACTCACAGAAATATGGGGGATATGCAGGGAATCATACAGCTGTGGAATTAAGAGTTGAAGTTCATTATAACCAAATCGGAGTAGCATGGAGATTTTCAGTATTTTCTTAGGGGCACTTTCACTTGTGAGATTCTACTTCAATGTCCATGTCTCCTACTAGGCAGGAGGAAGGCTCCATGATGCAACTGGCTGTATTTCACTAACCAATTAAGTGCAATTGAGAATTCTCTTTTTGGAGAAGGGCGGAAAAAACGGAAATAACTAAGGACTTTCTCACTTTTTCTAGTTCTCAGAACGCTGCCTGATACAGAGCAGATCCTCTTTATTACTCTTTGTTTTTAGATTAAAAGAAGGAATGAAGAAATGTGTTTACACAGCTTGTCTCCGCAAGGAAGAGATCTATTGTTTTATGACTCCAGTCTCTTCCGAAGGAAGTAGCTGCTGGGTATGCATTAAACACCTTCCATTGCCAAAACACACACTGCCTCCTGACAAATTGCACAGAAACCTATAAGGAACCTGGCATAATAGGCTTACTCAAAAGGATGATTTGCAGCCCAATCATCCTCTCACAATAGGAGTTATGCTGAGAAGCAATTAGTTGAAGTCAGCAAAGAATAGAAGTAGAAGAGACATTGACTAAGCTGCCTTGATAGTAAAACACTAGCGTAGGTACTGCTAGGAGACCAGATGACAAAACCTTCCGTTTTATGTAAATAACGATAAGAGAGACTCTAATTTGGGGGAAGAGATTCTACTTCTTAGCGCGAATTGACTGTGGCTACCAAGGCTGTCTCATTTGTTCCTTTTTTTTTTTTTTTTTTTTTTTTTAACCCTATGATCCTGTTGACATTAAATTCTCATTATCTAAACTACAGGAGTGTGTCTCTGGCTTTTGAGAGCTTGTACATAAATTAATGTTACTGAAGCCCTAAGAGCAAAGGTCAGATTGAAGGCACAGAGGGAAGCTAGGTAGACAGGGACCAGGACCATGGGGGGTAGGGATGTAAGGGGATGTAAAGGGGGAGTAAAAGCTAGAAACCCAACTAGATGGACTTACTAAGGCACCCCAACTGGGAATTTAAAATGTATGGAGAAACTGGTTTGGCTCAGTGGATAGAGCATTGGCCTATGAACTGAAAGGTCCCAGGTTCCATTCTGGTCAAGGCCAAGTACCTTGGTTGCAGGCACATCCCCAGTAGGGGGTGTGCAAGAGGCAGCTGATCGATGATTCTCTCTCATTGATGTTTCTAACTCTCTCTCCATCTCTCTCCCTCTCTGTAAAAACATCAATTATATATTTAAATGTATGTATATTGCTAAGACAGGCAGCTTTCAGATAACCAATCACAAAGCAGTAAGGCATATAAACCAATCCCAGGGATGTTGCTATGGCAGCATTATTTGAAAAGACCAATCAGGAGCTAGCAAGGCTGTCTCCATCCACTACATGAAAAGGCACAAGCGCTTCCTCTCACCCTCCCCTCCTCAGCCCTGAGCTCAATGGATATCTGACATTCCTGATGTGGGGATCACATCCCCTGGGCCCGTGTGGCTTATGGCCATGTGGGACTCTACATATAGACTTTAATTCGCATGGATGCTCTCAAAAAACCTTGCTCCCGCTAGCTGTTTTTGTCTGAGACTTCATTCTGCATTTTTGAGAGAAAAGAACTCAGACTGAATCACCCATATTTTGGTTTCAATATTATGTTCTTTGGGAGAACTTTCTTTAATCCTCTTGTCTTCCAGCAAGTTCGCATGGAGAGTTCTTTGTACTCCACGCTAGACAGTGCCCTCCACAAGGGAGGCAAGTGCATTTGTCTGATTCACTAATGTTTACTATACAGCACAATTCCTGGAACAGAGCAGGTCTTAATAAATATTCATAAAGTGACTATTTAATGAATTGGCATCATTTTCAAAGCCTCATTATAAACAGGATATGAATTTTCATTTTCTCTTGCCTTGATTTAATAGTTCAAATTCCTTTAATAAATCATGCATTGCATAAAAAATCCTGCCACTGAAGACAAAGACACATCATATTCTGTTTGAGTCTTCCTTCCTTTCGAGCCATTGATGCTTTTCTGCTTAAACAATGACAATGTCCAGAAATGTACTTTCCCTCAAAATTTCCATGGAGTTGAGAATCAGATTTTCAGAGAAGGAAAAACAAAACAAAACACTGAAATAAGCAAGAAAATACTTTGATTTTCAATTTTGAATAGGCGGACAAAAGAGCTTATGTGCTGTATTTAACCTTAACCTTAGAAGCTATATAATTTCTCTCGGTATGGCAATGTGCCAAATGCCTCCAGTGCCCCTTTTATATCCTCTCCATCTCACTGCTGACTGCTGATCCAACCACAGCCACAACAAACCAGATACCCACTGATGCAACCTGATGGCACCCCGACCTGGGCTGCATCACTTAGTCCTCCATCTGCCCTAGGTATTTCCTAAAAAGACATCTTCATAGATTTGCCAAGGACATGGACAACTCCTAGTCTACAGGAAAGCTGACACCCTGTTTTAGTCATGGTTTTCCAGAGAAAACAGAACCAATAGCGTACGCTGAGTGGCCAGATTATTATGATCTCTGAATGGTTTTTATGCACTCAGTGTATATCCTATATAATAAAAGGCTAATATGCAAATTGTCTTCTTGACCACGAGTTCGACCAGCAGGCAGGTGGCCAACTGGCCATGTACCTTCCTCCTGGCCAGGCTGGCCAGAACCCTACACATGCACGAATTCATGCACTGGGACTCAAATATAAATAAATATAAATAATATAAATAATATAAATAATATAAATATAAATATAAATATATATATAAATATAAAGAATAAATATACATATAAATATAGATATAGATATAGATATAAATATAAACATAAATATAAATATATATTCACACACACACACAAACTGAGTGGCAAGATTATTATACATTCAGAGATCATAATAATCTGGCCACTCAGTGTATATAATTTAGGAGAACATTCTTCCCAAATAGTGTATGTATATATACATATATGTAGTGTGTGACAATTGTGTATATGTGTATGGATGCATTTACTTATTTATTTGCTATTAGGAATTGCAGCCCATAGCTATGGAGGCTGGCACATCCCCAATCTGCAAAGCTAAACCCCCGGTTTCAGTCCGAAAGCCAGTAGCTGCTGAAGAACCAGGAAGAGCCAGTGTCCCTGTTCCAAAGCCTGCACCCTGCCTGTTTCCCTCTTTAATCTTCCTCTCTTACCTACACAGCCCTTGCCACTTTCGGAAATAAATGACACTGACTACAGGTTCTGCTTTCCGAGGGCAGAGGGGAGGCTGGTACAATAAGATCATCAGAACATTCTATTTTTATTCCCCCCACCCCAGCCTTGCTGAGGTATGTTTAACAATAAAATCTGAATATTTTTAGATTGTTTTCTAAAAAAATAATTATGTCTGGTAATGGATGTGTTAATTAACTTGATTATGGTAATCATTTTGTAATGTATATTCAATCATTGTGTTATACATCCTAAAATTACTTTTTCATGTGTGTGCTGTGAACAACATAAAAATATATTTGATATATAATACATTTTGGTCTCCCAAATGTGAGACAGTACTAAACAGTGTCTTTGGGACTCATTTTCAAACATCTGCAAAGGAAGATTGACACATAGAAGCAATGACTCCCACAGTGAGATCACAGGAACAGAACCTTATAAAATAGATTGTTCAATTCTCCACTAGACTCTATGCTTCCTCAACATCTGAGTAAACATCGGTGTTGCTCAGAGCACATCCCTAAATGTCAGACATGTTGAACGAAAGTCTAACAAGATAGTATAGTGAGCTGGACCCCTGGAAATCAGAATTCCTAACCTTAAAGCCCAAGTTAAGCCCTAACCAATTGTATAAATTTATTTATTTATTTATTTATTTATTTGTTTGTTTGTTTGTTTGTTTGTTTTAGAGAAAGAGGCAGGGAGAGGAAGAGAGAGAAACATGGATGTGAGAGCTGAACATCAATTACCTTAAGCTGCCTCCTGTGCATCTCTACTGGGAATTAAACCAGCGACCTTTCCCTGCATGGAACAATGCCCACTTAACTGAACCACACCAGTCAGGGCTTTTTGATGTGTTTTGCTTCTACCCTTAGGTTTATTCTATAAACCTAAGATTTAAATTAGATTCCAAACTCAGAATTATGTTGCCTGTAAATAGATTTGTCCTGTTAAAATTAATTAGACATAAAACTAATCTTTAACTCTAAATTGGTAAGTAAACATAATACCCTATGCTCTAAAATGGTTGAGAATTCATAATGACATGCTATATTAAGTTACACTCAGACCTAGAGTTTAATAATAAAAAAAAAATCACAACAAGTTAGCATATAAACCCTTCAAATTGTTATCTCCTATTTTTAGTTGTATAATGTTGGTTACACTTCTCATGAGATTATATTGCTTATTAGTACACAGATTAACCAGGTTCCATTATCTCCAATAAATTTTCTTTGATTTTCACAAAAGCCAATCAGAGCCTATTAGCAGCATTCAAAATTAGTGTCGCTGCACCAAATTAATGTGATTGTAACTCAAATCAAAGTCTTAGGGCTTCAAAGAATTGTTAACAAACTTGGCTAGATCTTTTGAACTATTTTTAAAAAAAATAATGGATCTTAATTATAATTTTATGAATGCTTGAAGTCCAGGAGTTTTATATTTGGAAAGCTGCCTATAAAAACTGTAATCAATATGCTGAAAGAGTAAATGTATTCATTTTGATGGGTAGGACAAGTTGAAAGAAGATAATTCTGAGATTAAAATTCCATAGGAAGTTTGATTCATTGTCTCTGTTTCCTCCTGTCCCACTTACTAAGGACCGTGGTTATGGAACATCAAAGAGACTGCAATGAAGACTTATTAAAAATAAGGATTTTGTGGCTCAGTGGTTGAGTGCAGACCCATGAACCATGAGGTCATAGTTCTTTTCCCAATCAGGGCACATGCCTGAGTTTCGGGCTCGATCCCCAGTAGGGGACATGCAGGAAATCAATGATTCTCATTATTGATGTTTCTATCACTTTCTTCCTCTCACTTCCTATCTCTGAAATCAATAATATATTTTAAAAAAAGAATAAGGATTTTGGAGATAGACTCTGTGTGTTTGCATGATTTTCTTTCTTCTTAGCTGTGTGGTCATGCCCATGCCTCTTAGTTTCTCTGTACCATTTAAGGACTGAATGCTTGTATTTCCCCTAAATTTATATATTGAAGCCTCCACCTTAAATATAATGGCATTTCAGAGGTGAGACCTTGGAGAGGTAACTAGGGTTAGATAAGAATATGAAAGGGGGCCCTCAGGATGAGATCAGTGGCCTTATGAGAAGAGACACGGAGCCTGCTGCCTTTCTCCCTAGGTGCTTGCACAAAAAGGTCATGTGAGCCCAGCCAGCATAGCTAGTGGTTGAGCATTGACCTATGAACCAGGAAGTCACGGTTCAATTCCCAGTCAGTGCACATGCCTAGGATGTGGGCTAGATCCCCAGTAGGGGGCATGCAGGAGGCAGCGGATCAATTATTCTCTCTCATCATTGATGTTTCCATCCCTCTCTCCCTCTCCCTTCCTCTCTGAAATCAATAAAAAATATACTTAAGAAACAAAACAGGTCATGTGAGCACCATCTGCAAATCAATGAGAGAGCTCTCCCCAGAAACCAACCTGTCCTCAGACTTGCAGCCTCGGGAACACTGAGGAAACATATTTCTGTTGTCTAAGCCACTCAGTCTACAGTATTTTGTTATGGCAGCTCAAGCAGACCAAGACAGTATCTCAGATCCCTCATCTGTAAAATGGGCATGGCAATGGGATGTTTCCTGCCTATGATAGTAATGCTAGAATTAATTAAGACCAGTGAGAACAGTATTTAATATGAAGTAAAAGATAGACTATCAGCTGTGACTGTTGTTTTTTGTTTTTGTTTTTGTTTTCTCTACTTAGTAACAGATGTGAAGTTAATTTCTGCCTTTGAAATGTACAGCCATTGTAAAAGGAAGAGAGTTTCAGGCTTGGGGTATTTCAAAGGCTCTTGTTTTTCTCTTGCAGAGGAGATGTGCTTGTTGGCTTTGTTTCCAAATTTGAAAGGGTCTGAGGACACGGAGGCCCATAAATTAAACCCCTGGAGTGAAGGCTTCATATAAAACTTTTAACTGGATTTCCCTATTTACTGTTCCAGCAGGTCAAACACGTAATATATATATAAAAAAAATTCCAATATCATCGAGGAGATGCAGTTAAATGGAGCAGACCAAAGAGGATTTTTCTTGGCTTTGTGTAGATTTTCAGAGGAGAAATGAGAGCTGCACCAAGCAAGAAAACACACAGGGAGTGTAGATAGTGTGAGCCAACTTGCTCTGGAACATCAAACCTGAGACTCCTGACAGAATGGCATGAAGCATTAAGGTATACGCTTCTGGAGAGGGGACACCACCACATATACCTTGACAGCCCATCAGGTAAACGTGAATGTCATTTAGCGCTCTATTTCCCAAGGAGTGGCATGCTAACATCTCAATAAAATAAGAACACAGGCTGGGTGTCAATCATCCCATGCCTTCTCACTTTCAAAGGGGCTTGTCTCATCGGTAAGGCCAAGGAAAAAAATTGCTCTTCTTCTTAATAAAAATATTAGAGCATCTAGGAACATAACCCAGAATACCATCCATAAATAAATTCTGCGTAGAACGTGGGATTTAGGAAAGGTTAGCTGGCTTTTTTCTTAACAAATTGATGTAATTAAGACCATCTTTTTGTATTTATCTTGTATATCTGTGCCACATAGACAGTCCAATAGCCATCACCCACCACCCCTCCCTTGCTGGTCTTTAACTATAGAAGCTGGGGAATTCCATTGACTTCATTCTGCAGCTTCTGTTAAAGCTGTAAGTGGCCATGGACCAGTTTGGGCAAATTAAGCCTAACAGGATGTCCGCTAAATAGGGACTAAAAAGAGAGTCTCACTCCAGGAAAAGGGCCTTTTTCTTTTTCCTGCTTCTCCAACTTTCCTGTCTTTGAAAGTACTCGTGATGTCTGGTAGTAAAGCTGCAGTGGCCCTCCTTTGACCATAAGGCAATGGGCCCAGCCCCATCCTACAATGCTGGAACTACGACTTTCTCAATAAAGCCAGGGATGACCTACTTTTTATTTATTTATTTTAAAAACATATTTTATTGATTTTTTACAGAGAAGAAGGGAGAGGGATAGAGTTAGAAACATCGATGAGAGAGTCATTGATCAGCTGCCTCTTGCATGCCCCCTACTGGGGATGTGCCCACAACCAAGGTACATGCCCTTGACCGGAATCGAACCTGGGACCGTTCAGTCCTCAGGCTGAGGATCTATCCACTGAGCCAAACAGGTTTCAGCATGATCCACCTTTTAAATGGATATGTGAACTATTTCTAGAATTTTCCATTTGCATATTCTTATAATAAAGTAAGCTAGAGAAAATAGTAAGAAAATCAGAAGGTTCTTCTGAAAGTTTTTTTTAATTACAAATATCCCAAAATTATCCCAATATGTTTATTTTTTTTAAAGAGATATGCAAATAAGTGAACATATGCAGTTCAATCATGAGTTGTTCAAGATCAAATGTATAGTTTATCATAATCATTTTATCCATTATCAACACTGTAAGAAGACTAAAACTACCAATGTGGTCTGACATACAGCAGAGTAACTACTTATTTTTACCAAAACATTTTTTTTTAAAATTACAATTTGAGAGGTAACTCCACCCCCTTAGCCAATGGATACAGAGTCTATGGATATAGGATACTAGGAGATGCTCTGGGTGACCCACTGTCCCAGTGAGTCCAGGAATGAGGTATTACCTTAAACAAGGGTCTTTCTGTGCTAAAATCTAATAGTCTTGGGAAAACCTGAACTATTGGTCACCCTGATGGAGATGAAAATTGGGATTGACCCATGAGTTTCTGTCCTTAGGGATATGGCCACCCTGGAACTAAAGGAGAATGAAAAATAACATTTAAGAGATACTGCCCAGAAAAAGAAAAAAAAAGAAGAAAAAAAAAAAAACAGGCAAGAAAAGTGAGTAAAATTAGCAAGTATGATGAACATCAGGGCAGGATCTGGGTCCTCCTTTGAACTGTGTGAAGAGTTCAAACAAGATGAGGCAAATATTGGGAGACCCTGAACCTATGCAGAACTCAGTAACTTTATCTTCTCATCTGTGGGGGGTCGGTTTTTTCAAGGGGCTACAGGTAATGGTATGGGATTTGGTTTTTTTTGTTTTAACTTTATAATAGAAACGTTATGAGGTTATGAGTCTGAGTCTTTTTTTTTTTTTCTTCCCATTTCTCTACTTTGATGTCTTAAATCTCCCTATACATGAAAACAATTTTTACCTTCTGCAACATGCTGATAAGTGGGACTTCCCGGGGAAAAGAATATTCACCCATTTCAATTATTATGATATTTAAGGGAGCATTTTAACCTATTTTCAAAGGTTTACCTGCTGCAAATAGGAGAGTGATTTTAATTCCCCTCTTTATTACAGTCTAGTGTTCATATCCTAATCCTTATTATATTGCCAGGAAATTACAAAAAGCGTATCATAAAAAATTTCGTGTTTATTCTAAATATACTAGATAAGCCGTTAGCATTAATGTGGCTGAGATTTTTATTATATTTCTTCCCAGCAAGAATGGAAATGAGTTTACTTAATATGAGATGATGGTTTCATAGAACTGTTAGGATTAGGTAATGTTGAAAATAAGAAATATTAATAGAAAAAAAATTGCTAACTTTGTATTCAGTTGAAATATGTGTGGACTTCCATAATAAGGCTGGAGCAGCTGGTCTGATCTAGTCTTTTTGCAGCAATTAATGGATAGAATGCTGCGATCTGTAATCATCCTCTCCAGACCCCACTTGAGTTTAAAGTGCATTGTCTCTGACTATTCCTCCGGAATCTTATACAGAGCCTTTCTATAATTAAACGTGTTTAGCCTCTTCATCAGAGAACCTTAAAGCATATTGTGTATAATCTTACTGCAAGTCTCTACTTATAAAGCCACTCAAATACACAGACCACAAGAAACTCTGCATAGGCTAACACCTCAAAATAATAACTTTTCTTTATTCCTTGATTGAGGGTTAAAAGGAAAAAAGACAAAGAAAGAAAGACTACTTGATTGTGATTTATGGGCTTTGAAATCGGAATACATCTAGGTTTGACTCCCTGCTCCATCCTTTAATTGTGGGACCTGGGCTGATTCTCTGATGTGAGGGAAACAGGGACAGCAATGCCTCTCTTACTGTTGTGTCTTGACATCTGGCAAAATCTTCTCACTGGCAAAGGCCAAGACCCTTTCATTATGTAAGGCTGCTTCAAATTAAGACATGTAATGATGTACACTGGCATTTTCCAAAGGAGAAAAAAAAAATGCAGTTTTATAGTGTCACAGAAAACCAAAGAACAATCAAGCAATATTTTGAGAGATGGCGTTACATTTATTACACGCGGGTCCAGAGGAAAACGTCTCTCAAATTCTGGGCAGCAACATGGAGGGATTTTCCCTATTTGTATGTTTTTACCTTCTTTGTTTCCCAAATACGGGGTGTTTCTGGCCCCTTTTGCAAGTTCTTAAAGAGCCCTAGGTGCTGCGGCCTTGAGGCCTCAACCAAAGGCCTGGCCTGGTGCCAGCACTGATAACATTGTCTGGGGAAGTTTAATGGCCTCTCTGAAGTGGGAGTAGAATTATTTTCCTTATTATTTTAGCAAGCAAGCAATTACAGAAGCCAAATAGCAGGGTTAAAATTTCAAACAGCAGTTTTTATATAAGATGGATGCTTCAGTAGTTCTACATCCTAGTCTTTGTGAGGACCCTGCAGCCATCTGGCTTAAAGAGACCAGTGATGGGATATGGTTAGCATGGAGGAATTGTGGTTATTAAACAACTCATATTCCAATGTTGAAATTGGAAGTGGGCTATATTATAAAAAGTTTTAACCTGAATATAGATAGCCCTTTGGGAAAATGTTCAACAACATACATTTTCTCTTAAAAAAAAATACATACATACATATATATATATATATATATATATATATATATATATATATTGATTTCAGAAAGGAAGGGAGAAGGAGAGATAGAAATGTTAATAATAAGAGAGAATTCTTCTTGATTGACAGCATCCTGAGGGCCCCATACTGGGAATCAAACCAAGACCTACTGGGAATCAAACCAAGACCTCCTGGTTCATAGGCTGATACTCAACCACTGAGCCATGCTGATCAGGCTCTCTCTCTCTCTCTCCCTCTCTCTCTCTCTCTCTCTCTCTCTCTCTCTCTCTCTCTCTCTCTCTTAATCCAAAGTCATTGTTCTCCTCTATATACCTGCCCTCTCCTCTCTAGTTTTCAGTACTTATATACTTAGGTATAAATATTTTTGTGGACAAACATTTTCATTCCTTTTGGGTAAAAAACCTAATGGTGAAAGCGCTGCATTGCAGGGTAGATGTAGGTTTAACTTTCTGAGAAATTTCCAATCAGTGTGAAGACAAGGGAGCCAACATTTTCTGAGGACTCACGGAGGACAGCCACTAGACTACGCACTTTGCATTGATTATTTCATCTAAGCTTCGTTCACCACTGTGAGCTCAATTCCACACCCCTTCTGACTTACAGAAGTGCAAACTGAAGCTCAGGGAGGGTGAGACGTGTGCCCCAAATCCCAGTCAGTAAGTGCTGCTGTCGCTGTCCGATGCCAGCTTTCCTTGCGTGGACATGAGTGTGGGCTGCATCCACAAACAGACTGAGTTCCTGCCCCAGATCTGCTCATGAAATGCAAGACTTTCAGTCAGGGCCCAGAATGCAGCCGACGTGCGTAAAGGAACTTGGTGGGTCCGAGGGAGCCTTCTTTGCATGTATGTACAGAAACTCCCCCATCCCCCTGGGGTGCCCTTGACAGTGACAAGTGAAAGTCAAAGGCGGAGCAGCATTGTGTTTTCTGGAGGCCCGAGGAGCCAGTCAGTCTCTCCTTGGCTATTCTGTGCACCCAGCATCCAGGCCACCCTGCTATTAACCTATCTGAATAGGGCTCCCAATTACTGTCTGAGGGCGCTGGCAGGCCCCTTTGGGCGCGCTCTGTGGGGGCCGAGTTAAGCACGCATTTACATGCAAATAGCCTCCCTTTCTCCTTCTCCTCAGCCCGCTAATGAAATAGTTTGCACTGCTGTGCACGCTGTCCCACACACGTTCCAAATAGGCAAGTGCTCCTGATGAAAGGGGAAAATTAAAGCAAAACTGCACATAAAATAATAGCCCTCGGAGGCAGACACTCACCTTTTACTTTCCCTCAGAGTGCCTACCAAGGGCTGGAGGCCGGGCCAGGCAGGGGAGAAACAGGACCAAAGAGCAATCTGGAAGGTGCCACCTGCCCTCAGGGAGCTCACTGGATCATTAATACGGGTGATATACTTTTTATTTCATTTTAAATTGTGGTGAGCAGAGGGAAAGACGAACACAGTGGCTGAGAGAGCAATTAACAGGGAAATCAGACCTAGTCTGAGGGCATGAGATTGCCCTGAGGAAACTGCGAGACAGGCAACTCCTTAAAGCTGCCAGAATAATATCAATCCCTGTTAGCGCCTCCTGAGTGCTCACTGAGTGCCAGGCCCAGCCCTAAAACACTGCATGGAGGCCCTCCACGGACTTGTGAGGCTGGTACTGTTATTTTCACCATGATGCAGCTGGGAACACGAAGCCAGGATTCATACACCAGGCCGCCAGGTCCTGGCGTGTGCACACAGACACAAAACAACCACATGACTCTGTTTTTCCTTCATTACTTCCATTTCCCTCTCCCTGAAACTTATAGTTTCCTACTCATTCTGATGGGAAATATAAGACATGTGGGCGGGGGGGGGGGGGGGGGGGGGTGCTAACATTCTGAATCTGTGCCAGTAACCTAATGTACATCCTTGATAGCCTATATTGAAGTCACTGCCCCTTTCTCCACAATCTGGTCTAGCAAGACCTGTTTTCCTAATTACTCCCCATTTACAAAGGGGCCATAAGCAAAGAATGGAACAGCTTAGCTACAAGGGGTGGAGGGTGGGGGTTGTCACTGACACCACCCAAACCAGGCATTTAGATGCAATCTAATGTCCTCATTCTCCAGAGTCAGGGCTGTGGAAGCCCATCACAAAAACCTAGTAGTTAGGAAGCAGATAGAAAACAAAGAACAAAACATCGACCAGCTGCCTCTTGCATGCCCCCTACTGGGGATGTGCCAGTAACCAAGGTACATGCCCTTGACCGGAATCCAACCTGAGACCTTTCAGTCCGCAGGCCGACGATCTAGCCACTGAGCCACACCGGTTAGGGCTCTAATGACTAATATTTCCTGTCATTTTGACATGGGGAATGAGCTATCCCGAGTGTCTGGGAAACAAGGCTTGGTTGCATGCTTTGCATTGGCAATGGAGATGATTACTTTCATATCCAGTTCAAGTTCCTGAGGAATTCTGAAGGGAGAGAGATTTCCAGAGACTAGATCTGAGGGTCACCATGCTCCTTCAATTTTTTTTTCTTGACACAGTCCAAACCCCTATTTTCCCTCAGGACTTACATTCCTCTCCCCCCAAGCCCGGCTCCAGTTTTCCTCCTCCTTCCTCTCTGAGATGGCCTGTGCATCTCCAGGAACTGGAAGGTAGACACAACCCAGTGCCTGACGGTTCCTATCCAAACACTGGGCGCCTCTGTCCGCAGGCACACCCTCCCACCTGTCAGAGCCCCAGCCTGCTGCGGACCAGAAAACCATCTCCGCCTCCTCGTGCTGCCACCCGCCCCCAGAGGCAGCGTTTACAGGCAGTCTCAGGAGATTTCTTTAAAAATGCAGAGAGGCCAGCCGGTGTGGCTTAGTGGTTGAGCATCGACCCATTGATGCAAGAGATCACTGGTTTGGTTTCTGGTCAGGGCACATGCCTAAGTTGTGGGCTTGATCGCCAGTAGGGGGCGCCCAAGAGGCAGCTGATTGATGTTACTCTCATTGATGTTTCTCTCTTTATCCCTCTCCCTTCCTCTCTCTCTCTAAAATCAATGAAACCATTTTTAAAAACAAAACAAGGTAAACGCAGATAACCCTGTTGGTGCTCTGCATTCTGCCCTCAGTCCCTTGCACATCCTGCCTGTTCTGTATTGTGTGTTTTCAACCCCCTTGCCTTCTCTTAAATGTTCTCCTTTGCTTGGCCTCACCTCGGATGGCCCTCTAATCGAGTCCGGAGCTTTCTCACTAGGTCTCATTACAAGATGCCCCAGTTTCACCGCGTTGCAGTCTCCGTGGAGACGTGTCGCTGACACTATTTCGGAAAAAGTAAGGATCTGGAGGGCAGCGGTAGGAGCGCCCACCGCTATGTCAGATTTTCAAGCCAAACAAAGTGGAACGAACCGTGCTAGGAATCCGGAGTGTGCCAAAGGAATTCAGAGGCACTTCATTAAAGGAATAACGGTGATCATCATCATAAAAGCAAAACCGATGTGTCCTGGAAACATTGATTCATTCTTTCAACACACATGTTGTCATGGACCTGCTAATGGTCCAGACCATCATAGGGGAATATGCATCCCTTTTATCATTGGATACACTACAGGGAAGAGGTAGTTGAGGATACTTGCCTAATCTGAATATCAAAAGTATATCTATTCTTCTACATAAAGGTGCATGCTTATGTCTCCATAGTGGCATGTACATAACTTAGATAGAATTTCAAGAGCTGTATTAGAAGAAGCCTCAGAATAGTTTCATGGTCAAAGACCACAGATTCAATGCTAAGAGGAGTGCTGACTGATGCAAACTGTATAAGAGTTATCTGAGTAAACAGAAATTTTATTACACGGCATTCAATAAGCAAAAATACCTAAATATTCCATTTTATCATCTGTCTTTTTTCCTTCCTTTCCTCTTCTTAGCAGCACTGCTTTGGACTGTCACTTGTGCTTTCTCTCTCTGCCTCGGTCTCTCTCTTCCTCTCTCTCTCTCTCTCTCTCTCTCTCTCTCTCTCTCTCTCTCTCTCTCTCTCTTTCTCTCTCTCTCTCTCTCTCTCGCTGAGCCCCTGGGTCATGGAAATTCCCTTCTTCACATGAAGCAGTGTGTTCCTCATTGTGGATCCCTCCTTAGCCCCCACAGCCTCAGAGAGCCTCCCCATTCCACACACCCAAGCATCTTTCTCACACTCCAACCTTCTCAGAAGGCAAAGAAGGGTGGTGGCTATTGCTCTTTTTCCTCATTATTTTTTCTTGTTATATAATTCCTCTTATCGCCTTTATTTTAAAAAATAAAATTATATTGGTTAATCCAAAGAATCCTCTGAGTAACTATTTTAAATGTAGCGGGATCACTTTAAAGATCATTGCGAATGCACAATACAATATACAGACGGTGTGTTATAGAGCTGTACCTGAAACCTATGTGGTTGCATTGACCAATGGCACCCCTAATAAAATTCAATAAAAAATCAAAACAAATAAACCTCATAGTAAGATAAAATAGTAAGTTGAAAAGCTATAGTGCTAATTTATACAGACTTAGTTAATATTTACTAATGACACTATTCTTTTGAAAATATGATAGTGTATCTGTAAAACTTTCTAGATTGGCAAGACTTAGCATGTACCATCAAAAATGTGAGTGGATTGCTCTAAAATAATTGCCTGATTGGTAACAAGCAGATATTATTGCTAATAAAAGTATCAGTTCAGGAAGTGAGCACTGGTTGCAAAAATACGTTTTTGTGAACTTCAAAGTTTGAAAAGACCTGTTTGCCAAAACCAGTTTGGCTCAGTGGATAGAGTATCGGCCTGCGGACTGAAGGGTCCCATGTTCGATTCCGGTCAAGGGCATGTACCTTGGTTGCGGGCACATCCCCAGTCGGGGGGTGTGCAAGAGGCAGCTGATCTATGATTCTCTCTCATCTATGTTTCTAACTCTCTATCCCTCTCTCTTCCACTCTGTAAAAAATCAATCAAATATATTTTTTAAAATTTTTCGATTTACTTCAGAAGTAACAGGCCAAATTTTCCATTCACTCTAAAGTCATCTTTACAATTTCTGAAATAGCTCAAGCACTGTAACAGTCAACTGCTAAGTTAGCTCGTGCTAAATTGAACACTGTAATCTAATACAAGAAAGATCATTTTTATTTCCATAAAGACATGCCTTTCTTGTTCCCTAAGACATGTTTTGGGATTGAACAAACTTCTGGTGTGGATAGAAACAACATGGTTTCAGTGTACTGTAGAGGCAAAAAGAAAATTGTAAATAACTCTAAACCAAGCTGTGTGGTATTTTTCCCCCACAGCGGGAATACCAGTTTTTATTATAGCTCAACTGGCATTGCCAATTAAAACTCATCTCTGTTTGTTAAAGTGCTACTTACAATGGCTTCTACCAACTGTTATAGTTGAATATTCTCTTGTCATTTGTGTATTTAGTGGAAATGGTTGAATAGTATGAATATTTAAAGACAAGTACACAGCCTGGCTAGTGTGGCTCAGTGGTTGAGTGTCAGGGTTTGATTCAAGGGCACATGACAGAGTTGCAGGCTCGATCCCCAGTAGGGGGCATGCAGGAAGCAGCCAATCAACGAGTCTCTCCAATTATTGCTCCTTCTATCTCTCTCTTCCTCTCCCTTTCTCTCTGAAATAAATAAAAATATATTTAACAACAACAATAAAAATAAACACAAATACACAGAAAATACTCTTCCTCCCATTGGCTTTCCACTGTGTACTAACTGATTATATTTTGAGTTTTTGGTCAAACTTGGTTAAATTTTTACTGGTGATAAGGCAGCTGTCAAGTGGATGCATTAAAAAGTCTTTATAGGGTCATTAGAGCAGTAGTTCCCGGTTATAGGCAAACAATCCTGCTCTGTTATTACTGCTCTGTTACATTTCCCCGCAAATTTGCCACTTATAAAAACCTCCCTCCCACACACAGTGCTAACAACAACAAAAGGCCCCTGTCCCTCTGTGTGCATTTTACATGTATTTTGCTGAGCACAAAAGCCTGCAGACCGTTCTGAATGAATTACATATCTGGCATTTGAATATGTATTATGCTAAAGTTATAGATGCTTACAATCATTTTTATTTTATGTACCGGTATTAAAAAATAAAACAAAGAAAATAAATGGATAGATGGATAGATAGATAGATAGATAGATAGATAGATAGATAGATAAAAAACAAAACAAAAAACAAAGAACCCTAGCTGATTTGGCTCAGTGGATAGAGTCTCCCAGGTTTGATTCCAGTCAAGGGCACATGTCTGGTTGTGGGCTTGATTCCCAGTAAGGGGCATGCAGGAGGCATCTGATCAATGATTCTTTGTCATCATTGATGTTTCTCTCCTTCTCCTTTCCTCTCCGAAATCAATAAAAATGCATTAAGAAATAAATAAAACAAAGAAAAGCACTTTAATGTCATAGTAATCTATCTGCATACAGAATCAGCATATTAGTCCTTCTTTTAATAGTGATAATCCTAATTACCTCCTTTGGGAAACTTTTGCTTACATCCCAGACAGAGTGAAGCATCCTCTAATCTGACTGTATATTTCCCAAACCATTCTGTTGCTATTCTTAGGATGATGTTTTTTAAAAACTTGTTATTTATATGCCTATCAAAGAGGTGAGATCATGGAATGTATCCTCCACTCCATTATGCCCAGAGTCCTCAGCGCAGTTGCCCTGATTCAACAGGCTGCATCTCTCCTGAAATATCAAAGTAAGATTTTTATACTTGTTTGAACCATAAGGAAGAACAGTAAAAATGCCTCTGAATTATTCTAGCTCAAACTGCCTTTCTTATCCAATCTTAAAGTCATGATACAAGTTTGTTTATTTTATATTTCCCACTTAAATATGTAATCTCTCTTCTCCTGAGAAAACTGAATTCCAGAGATGAAAATTCATTAGAAATTACAGGTAATTTCATGTTCCTTTTTTCTTATGATTTTCATACAGAAATGTCAAATGAAAAGTCGACAATAGCTTATTATAAACCCTCAACTGAGAAATATTACTTAGGTTCAAAGACATAGGGTCATAATTTTGCTTCAGAAAGTAAAAATGTGGTTACTATTAACCAGTTTTTTGTAGGGTCATCAAAATTGCAATTCATCAATTCATCTACTATTTTCTAGAACAAAGAGATTCTGCCTCATTATGTAGATCACATGTGTCAAACACAAGGCCCACGGGCCAAATCCAGCCCGCCAGGCCTTGCAATGTGGCCCGCACCGCGCTGTCATCACTGCACTCCGCTGTCAGTTTATGACATTGTCAGTTTATGACTGTTCAGTAAACCATTCGGCCCGCGATTTAGGCTGGATTTTAGATTTTGGCCCCTTCTCTGATTGAGTTCGACACCCCTAATGTAGATTGTTTCTTAAAAAATCAGATACTTCCTAAGCATTTAACGCTAAGAAGGATGCAATACATGTCTCATTTAGAACCCATTCATTTTTAAGTGTTTTATCTTCAGATACAAAAAAAAAAGTGACAAGAAAGGAGAAGAATCATTTGTGATAGTTTTATAGCCACCAGTAAGAAAAATGTTAACCTTTTCTATTGCAAATATCTTGCTAGAACAACATTTCACCTGGCATTTATCCTCTTAGCTCTCTTAACAATACATTGCAAATTCCAAGAAAAAGGTACATGTGACATCCTTAATAAAATGCCACCTGTCAGGCAACTAGCTTGCTCCTTACTACTCAGATCCTGGGTAATTCGATGTAATCTATTTGTCATACTGCTTCATGATAGGGAAAGTGAGGAACACCAAGTTATATGACAAAATTAAATTTACCAAAAAAAATAGCTGCAACATCATTTTTAAAAATATATTTTTATTGATTTCAGAGAGGAAGAAAAAGGGAGAGAGATAGAAACATCAGTGATGAAAATCATTGACCAACTGCCTCTTGCACGCCCCCTACAGGAGATCTAGCCCACAACCAGGCATATGCCTGGACAGAGAAACAAACCAGTGATATCTTGATTCCTGGGTGGACGCTCAACTGCTGAGCCACACCTGGCTGGGTTGCAATAACACATTTTGATGATGCTGGAACCATGGTATTTGACAGAGCCAAGAAGTGAGCTTTAAGTTAATTTGTGAAAGAATACTTATGTTCTTTATGTATTCCTTATATCGCATTATTTATAAAGACTGTTTATATTCAATTAAGTAGAAAAAGATGGGTAGCACTAACTGTATTATTATTTTTTTTAAAGAATAACATATTCCTTAAGCCTTGGACAAATGAATTTTGCAGCATTAATGTTTTTCTACTAGTAGGTAAATACGTTCTCATCCATCATATTTCATTGAATTTTTAAAAAGTGGCAGTTTTACTGTTAACCAACTGGGAAATAGTGTGCCCAACCTGGAGGGTTCCTTTCTCTTCTCCCTCTTCCTTGGACTGAAATAAAGCATTCTGGGGAGTTACCTGCAACTTTGTAACTTCATAAAGTCAGATAATCATGTCACATTTGAAAGTTAAAAATAAAGAACATTCTGTAGTTGGGCCAAAAGGAAAATTATTGTTTTATTAAGGAGTATAATAAGTGTAGTTGGAGTCCTCGGTGGGTACATTATATGATTATCTTTAGGGTAGATTAGATAAGCATCTTCAAGGCTGTCCTTTGAAATATCATATCTAATCTCAGTATGAGTTCCTAACAAGATTTCCACCTCATTTTTTCTAATGGTATTGAAAGAAACTGTGAGTCTACATAGAGAAGAAGGCAGTGACACACACACATAACACACACATCTTTCTTAGAAAAGCTGTCAAGGATGATGCTGTGAGAGCGTGATTCTGGAATGGACATGCCACCATGGTTGGGCATGGGGTCAAGGACATTAAGCGTCACATGGTGGCAGAACATGCCACCCCAATACATGCCACGTCAGCATAAACATTATTTTGAGATGAAAGCAATTGAATAAAAGTAGAGTGGAACCTTGTTTCTGGAATTTAATTCATTCTGGAAGGCTGTTCGAAAACCGAACCATCTTTCCCCATTAGAAATCATGTGAATTGAATTAATCTGTTCCAGATCCCCAAGTGATTCCCTATTTTAACCTTTCTTCTACGCAGTACATGTCTATTTTACTGTTTAATCTATACATCAACATTTTAAAAGGAAAAATGACATGCAATGTAAATGAAAAGTTAATAAAAGGGAAAGGAAACGTACAGTAGTAAAATGAAAATTTAATAATAATTACAAGCGGCCAAAAAATAATGAAAATAGTCACAGCACAGTAGCCTGAGATTTTAACAGTGGTAAACTGACTCAGATTCTCGCACCTTCTCCTTCACTCATCACCTGAGAGATGCGTGACTGATCATACAGATATCAGGGCTGTCAGGTTGAGAAGGGAATTGCTCGAGATGAGAGACATTCAAAAAATGGGGTTCCACTGTGTAAGGAAAGCTTTTTGCCCTTCCTCTATGTGGCTAAAAGCTGAGAATAAATTTTAAAAGGTGTGCACCTCTCCTCTGACCTAGGAAGGACAAAAGTTAATCATTCAAGACCATTTTGGGCCTAGATCAGCTGGAAGACAGCACCAATGGAATCTGCAAAATAACCCTTACTCTCCAGCCTGTACCCACCATTATTTCCTACGGGTTTGCCGTCTCCCAACATGCAGCCCTAAAAACTCGGAATCCTTTTTCCTATGTCTGTGGCATCGCTACAAATGGATGTTTCCTCTGCTGAGATGCTGGAGAAACCCAGCTTCCAGTCAATGCTTTGGGTTACCACCCCCGAGTAGTCCCTTGCTCAAACGTGATGCCCATGCTAATAAACTTCTATTCGTTTTTCTCTTCTTAATCTGTCTTTTGTCAGTTCAATTTACAGGGCTTCAGCCTGAGAAACTAGAAGGCTGGCAGAAAACAGAAACATTCTTCCTTCACCTCACCACTTGAACAGAACTGGAGACAACTGCATTTAAAACTCAACTTCCAATGCCTTATCTCTGCTTTAAGTTACTCCTTAGCCTTCATATCCCATCCCATGTTTTACTGACTTTCCCCCCAAGCCATATTATCTGCCATCCCATCCACTCATTTATTCAAAAATATTTATTGAAGCTCAGCTGGTTGAGTGTTGACCTATGAACTAGGAAGTCACGGTTCCATTCCCGGTCAATGACTGGCTTGTAGGCTTGATCTCCAGTGTGGGGCATTCAGGAGGAGACAGATCAATGATTCTCTCTCATCATTGATATTTCAATCTCTCTCCCCCTCAATGGGAGTTTTCTTACGTAAAGTAAGATTTAATTTGAAAAAAAAAAAAAAACACACACATCTTCCAAAGCCAACCAAGAATGTAATTGGAAGCAAGAAGCACATGAGGCATTTCAAAATTACATGTTAACATTTGAAGAGTTGATCTTTCCTCAGCCCTGGTCATATTAAGAAACTCTCATGGCCTTAAGACAGGATTCTCCATTGCCAATTCCATCACCTTTGTTGGTTTTTCTCTCTACTGTGTTCTCTTTAGTAGGTCCCATTAAACTTCCAGCATCTGCCAACTTCATATTCTCTCAGGTCCATTAGTTCTAGTGCATAGAGGAGCTACTGTCTCCCAGTGACTAAGACAAGTCCTGGCCCTATCTCTCATTGACCCATGTATGCTTCCTGCTCACACATCAGCAAATCACTAGGACAGGACCAGGGAAGTAAACTATGGTGATTGTCTTACATCACTCAGAACTCATCTACAGAATGAGTGGTAGGGTTGACTCCCACCAACCACCCACCATTACAACCACCAAGTCATATGACCTGAGATTTAAAAGGAGGATAGATCTCAAAGAAAATATGTAATAACCTTAGGAAGTAGAAGTGGAGTTTAGACAGTCAAATAAGAAAAAAATGTCAGCTTCATTGGGTATTAATGTCATGCTCACAGCTCACTGTACCAAAAATATAACTTCCTTGTCTTTGTGAAAATCAGGATATCACTTTTCTGTCTCCAGTCTTCTGTTCCTCTTTCACTCCCTATTATTCTTCAAAGATCAGTGGCTTGGCAATTTAATTTCCTACTTACATCAGTTCCCTGGGAAGTCATAAATCCTGACTAGGGGTCCTTGAACTCATCTAAGACCTCTATTTTGGTGTCATTATAATGTATACACACATCTGACTGTGAGATGCATTAAATATAACTACTCATTTCCATAATCTTTCAACATTTGCATTGTACTAAATAAGACTCACTGATTTTTTTAAACTTCTCTCTGTGCTTTGTCCACAGAAGAATGATGTTTAAAGGGCAGCCTTAGATAATTCACTTGGTAAAGGTCATGGAAGGGAAGAATGATAGAGTTGCTCATAAAAGAAGGCAAGTGATATTAAGTTGAGGCTATTTGAGTGTAAAGAAACTGAATAATGAGGAGGAAGAGAAAGTTTGATTGAAAAAGTATATGATATAAACAGTAATATCCCAACACCTTATTGAAAAGTTATTTAAAAGTTATTTAAAAGTAAGTATTATTTAAAAAAGAAAAAATGTACACACAGGGTGGAGCAAAAGCAGATTTACAGTTGTGCATATGAAAAATAATATAATAATAAATAATAATGCAAGAATAGGTTTTGTTTCACATACTCACAATGAGTCATAAGATGTATAATAGTCACTACCTTGTTTACCAGAGTCTAGTGACCCAGGAACTTTAGCTGCCAGAGAATGACTAGAAAGCTGTAAGGAAATTATTAAAACAAAAACAAAGCAATAAAACAAACAACTATGGAAAAGGTTGAGGAATATTGTTACACATACTTTGTAAACACCAAATGGTATTGGCTTTGAAAAAGAAATGGTGGAAGAACCTGGCACACACCATCCCAACCATGTGATAAAGTTTATCATTCCTAGTGATGTCACGTGATGTCATGTGTCCCTGGTACGATATTACAAGAAGGGCACTTTCTCTCTGTGATATTCTTTTAAAAAGGACATAACTCTGATTTAATCATAAGGAAAACATTAGAAAAGCCTGAATGGGGGTGGAGAGTGTTCTAGAAAATATCTGACTAGTCAATAATTCCTAAAACTGCCAAGGTCACAAATAACAGAAAAACAAGTGACTACACAGGCCAGAGCAACCCATTTAAGGCAAAAAAATATATATACTAATTGAGATCCTGAAGCAAAAAAAGAAAAAAATGGGGACAACTAAATGAAGTCAGGAATTAGTGCACTAGCGTTTTGACAAATATACTTCAGTATTTTAATATATTAACAATAACAGACATTAAGTGAGAAGTATATGCAACTCTCTGAACAACTCATAAGTTTTTTTTATAAATCTAAAACTATTTTTTAAAAAGTTTTATTGTTTTTATTTCAATGCCTCCTACATGCACACACACATACACACACACAGTCTGAGCAAGGTGCCCTGAGTTGAGAAGATTGTTCAACTCATTTTTTCAAAATGCACAGCAATCATGTCACTTCCCTGCCAACATTCTTAAGTGACCATCCCCCCACATTCATCACAGAAGACCCACACTGCAAGGGTTTTAATAACTTTTTCAAACCCAACTGTCTCCACATTACTCCAAGTGCCCCCTCCTTCCTTCCCTATCTCTGGTGGTTTGTATTTCCCCAGGTGCAGCTGCTGCTTCAGCTTTCATACATGCAACCATCTCATGTCATGACAGTGGACGTGATTTAGAAACAGATTGCAATGAAGATTTGCCTGAGTTTAAGAAAGATTAAATGGGCCAAAGAGAATGGCTGGGTGTGTTCATTTTTGTCATTGCCTGCTTCCTGCAATAGTTGCCCTCGGTGACAGAATCTTTTGATCAAAGATCTGGTCACGTAGATGATGACTTGCTTGAAAATGGCCTGTGGTGCCCGAGGAATGAGCTAGAGATGCAGCAGCCCACAGTGCACGCATGACCAGACCCGCCGATTCTATAGCTCAGCAATGTTCACAGCAAAACTTTGACAGGTGGCTCTCAGAAATAATACCGTTAATGTAAGCACTTGATTGTGATGATAATGAGTGGATGATAATAATGAACTCGGGTTTAACCTTTTCATAGATGGGAGCAGAAACATCACTTCTGGGAGAAATAACAGGAGGGTTTGGTTTTATTTGTTTGAAGGACATGATTTAGTAAGATATATTTCTTTGATCTCTGCATCGTCTTTGATTCATAATGAATTTAAATCTTTATAGATTCCAGGTAAGATTCACACTTAAAGAGTATTAAAATAAGACTGATTGCCCAGGCATCGTTTTTTGAAGCAGAATGGACCCCAAGGTCTTAATAAATACCTTTCTCACACTCTCAGCCTATGATTTCCTCCAAAGTAACTCAATGGAAATAAATACATAGTTAAATAAAAGTTAATGTTCATAGATCAGGGAATTATCTGTTGTTCACAAACACCATGGTACATTTCTATGAAATATTACACTTAATTTTTGGCCTATGCCTATATACTTCCTTCTCAACGTGTCAAAGGTTGAGTTTCAATATTTAGCTGTGGGTAAGTCTTTCTTCAGGTTGCAGAAACAGAGAAGGCAGAGGAAGCCATGCAGGCTGAGTGTGTGCTGACTCCCTTCTGGGAAAGCTGAGGGTGTGGCATTATTAAATAACAAGTTTGTATTAGAGATATGAAACATCAATTGTTTTAACCAATACAAAGATTGTTTATAAACAATCATTTAAAACACAGTATAAAAAGAAGTCATTATACTAAGTGAAATAAGCCAGTCTGAGAAGGACTAATACCATATGATCTCACTTATATGTGGAATCTAATAAATGAAATAAACCAATGAACAAGATAGAACCAGAGTCATAAATACCTGGAACAGATAGATAGCTATCAGAGGGAGAGGTGGGGGCTGGATGAAAGAAGGTGAAGGGATCAGCCCACAAAACAACAACACATATACATGATTCATAGACACAGACAACAGTATGGTGATCGCCAGAGGGAAAGGGGAGTGAGGCATAGGTGGAGGCGGGCAAAGGTGGAGGAAATGGGGAATGAGAGAGACTTTGCTTGGATGCGAGCACAATGCAGTGTGTAGATGGTGATTTATTGAATTATACACTTGAAACCTGTTTGGTTTTGTCAACCAATGTCACCACAATAATTTCAATTTAAAAATAATGTGAAGAGACAAGTTTCAAATTTCTAGGGAAGCAGTAAAATACTTATCTCCCAGGATTGGCAGAACTCATACTTCCCTTATAGGAAGGAATCTACTCTACCAGCAAGTGCCACCAAAAACTAAGAATCCCATTAAAGACCAATAAGAATCCCATCAAAGACCAATAAGCTATATATACTGAAATGCTATCTTGTTATGCAGCCTCCTTATATCCCTCCCTTAAGATTCTGCATTTCTGGCTCATTCCCCAGGAACTTCCAGCTCTGCCAATCTTTAACCAGAATACTACTTTATCAGAAAAATAGGGGTTAAAAAGACAAAATTAGCAATTCCATAAGAAACTGCTTTAATTAGAAAAATAAAAATTAAAAGAGTTTCTCTTTAAATGATGACAGAGAAACTGGTTTTCGACTAATCATAGATAACCTCTAAAGCCCTGAGGAAAAAATAAAACTCAGACATGTAACAGTAACTATGTAAAGATATCTGTGCTTGGTATTAGGCCTCCTTATTCAAATGAGCAGGAAGAAAAAGAAACAGTGAGAAAGTGAGAGGAAGAATATAGTAAAGAAGTGATATCCCTGTTGCTCTATTTCTAAAACAGTGACTCAAGACCTAATGAAAAAGTCCACCAACATTTACTTAGTCTACAGATTCCTGTGATGATTAATAAAACCAACAAAAGAGGCCATGATGTCATTATTTATGCAATGGGATGAAAATCAGTGAAATAGAGAGTATTGCTTTTTTTTCCTGCCAATAATTGGGAATTTAAAAGAAAAAATTAATCCTGGGGAAGTGAAAGGAGAGTTGTGCTAAGTTTCATCGATGAGTGGTTCAGATTTCTGGATGGGGCTCAGATTCCTGGGAAAAATAGTTTTGTGTAAGGATGTGGTTAATCTTATTCTAGAATGGAAATGTATTTGAGCACAGCCTGAGATGATGTGAGGTTTATAAAGTAAATGTAAAGCTACATATCATGAAATAACCAGAGTGACATATATAAAAATATAGTACAGAATATAGGTGGTTATTTATGTTAAAAAATTAAAGAAAAAAGTAGGAAGGCAGGCAAAACAAGTCATAGCCTGAGATAGTACTATATCAATATTGAATAAAGTAGTCCTAATATTTTAATATAAGTTGATGACCTACCATCGTATGCCTCTGTTTCTTTGTCTCTTTCTCCTCTCTCCCTCCATCAAACACTAGCTGTAAGTTTGACAAAATGATTTGCCTTGTTCCACAGTTAACTAATTAGTTTGTGCAGAGAATTATTTTGAAGATTAAACAAAAAAGTCATGTTAAACATCTGAGCACAGTACATGGAACATTATATTAATTAAACAAAGGGTTGTTACATTGTTAGTTATTTCATCATTATTATCAGTAATTGCAGCAGCAGCAGCAACCGCCTTATAGGAGAAAAAAAATACACAATTGACCAAAAAATACACAATTAGCCAAATATAGAAAACATGTCTGAAAACTATGAAGGACGGTATAGAAGATAAGAAGATGACTAATGAAAGATAACAAGAACTCTGATAGAGAGGTTCTCACTGATTCTTTAAAACATACATATACATTCCATACCATATGGCATTTGGACTTTATTATTTTCATATTGATCCAGGTAGAAGATTTGCCATTCTCTGTTAGTCAGCAGACCATTCTTCTCTTCAAATCCTGGTACTGACCAAAACTTAATTCTTCATCTCACATAAGAATTACTCAAAAGATGATTTTGGAACATTTAAACAAAGTTTAGAATGAAATAGGTTTGAAGGAAAGCATAAGAATAATAATTACTACCCAGCTAGCATGGCTCAGTGGTTGAGCTTCGACCTATGAACCAGGAGGTCACGGTTCAATTCCCAGTTAGGGAATATGCCTGGGTTTCAGGCTTGATCCTCAGTGTGGGCATGCAGGAAGCAGCCAATCAATGATTCTCTCTTATCATTTGATGTTTCTATCTCTCTCTCTCCTCTCCCTTCCTCTCTGAAATCCATAGAAAATATTTTTTTTTAATTACTTAAAATCCAGTTAAGTTCCAAAAACTCATTTATCATCTTATTTAATCATCACAATACTTAGAGGTAGAAATGAGCATCCTTATTTTACAGATAAGGAAATCAGAAATCAGAGAGGTTCAGAATCTTGCCCAAAGCCACACAGCAAGTAGACAAAGGAATGAGAAGGGATCTCAGGTCTGAAAAACTCATGCTCTGATTCCCACACTAGCACCACTTTCTCCCTAACCCATAAGAGATGCCATGAATTGGATCCATATGCAAAATTATTGAGTCATGCTGGTAGTTAAGTATTTAAACCTTTATAGCAAAGTTCACTGGGTGCATAATTAACAGGGATTAGCTAATCAAAGCCCTAATGGTAACCTAATTGTTGCAGTGCTTTACTGCTTACAAAGCCCTTTCAGGTAATTATGTCATTTGATTCTTGAAACGATGATGTGTGGCCGAGATTTTCCTCCTAACTTTACAGGTGCAGAAATTAAAGCTCAAAGACATGTATTGACTTTGCCCCAAGTCATTAAGCCTGGAAAGAAGTGAAGTTGAGAAATGAATGAATTCTAGGTCAGTATCTCCTCTCTAAAATACAATATATGCCACTTTCCAACAGGGCAGGATGATCAAAAGCAGGGTCCTCGGAAGTCCTGGCCCTGTTCAGGAATCACTGTGATACATTCCTTTGGTGGACAATCACCCTTTCACCTGCAGTCTTGGATCCTAGTTATGATTCTAGTCTCTTCTCCATGGAAAACAGTTTTGAAAGGCCATTCATTGCATTGCCTTGAGAATAGAGATTTGGGTCTGACATTCTTCGTGCCATATACAACCTGGGAACCCTTCTGTGGCCTTAAAGAAAACATGGAAAGCATTTTCTACTATCAAATCCCATCCATATTTTCTACAGCATGCCATATAAGAAACTTTGTTTGTTTCACTGAAATGGCTGTGCATTTTAGCTTACTGAGCAAGTTTACTCTACATTATTTCCCACACTTTCTAGCAGGCTTCTTCTGCTCATTAACACAGAACACATAGAACATGCAAAAAATAAAATAAAAACTAAGGATTTTATCTCCTAGTTTGATTTTTAAGAATTGCTTCAATAGTTGACATAATATTAAAAGTAAAAGAAAATTCTAGGAAAGACTTGATAGAATTAAATCAAATAGCAAAGGGAAGTTGATATCAACTTTCTTGTGATTTTTACCTGGCAAAACAAAATTGCTAATAGGTGTATTTGAATTTTAGGAACCAAAATGTTGTGGTTGAACAAAATAAGCCTTGTTTCAAAGAAAGAATGGATGGATGGAAGGAAGGAAGGAAGGAAGGAAGGAAGGAAGGAAGGAAGGAAGGAAGGAAGGAGGGAGGGAGGGAGGGAAGGAGGGAAGGAAGGAAGAAAAAATGGAAGGAGGAAGGAAGGGAGGGAAGAAGGGAAGGAGGAAGGGAGGGGGGAAAACTATAATTTATATTATAGAATTACATTTAATTTTATTTAGAATAAGAATACTCCATTACATTTTGTGTTTCAAATACCATTTGCAAAAAGATATCACCTAGTAATTTACTCCCTTGAGACTAGGAAATGTGGTTAGAGTGTCAGCTCAAGCACTAAAAGGGTCACAGGTTCAATTCCAGGTCAAGGGCACATACCTGGGTTGCACATTTGATTCCTGTCCAGTAGGAACAAATGTGGGAGGCAACCAATTAACCAATTGCTCTCTCTCTCATCTATCTATTATCTATCTATTTTCTCTCTCATCCCCTCCCTCCCTTCCACTCTATCTAAAAATCAATGGGAAAATACCATTTTTTAATTATTAAAAAATATTTTAACTAATTTTTTAAAATAAAATAAAATGTTGGTAGCTTAGATGGGAAGGGTTTGAGGGATGCTGGATGAAAAAGGTAAAGAGATTAAGAAGTACAAATTGGAAGTTGCAAAATAGTTACAGGGTTATAAAGCACAGCATAGGGAATACAGTCAATAATATTGTAGTAACTATGTACCGTGCCAGGTAGGTACTAGAATAAGTAGAAGAATCACTTTTTAAATTATATAAATGTCTAACTACTATGCCATACATCTGAAACTAATATAAAATAATATTAAATGTCAAGTGCAATGGAAAAATAAAATTAAAATAGAAAATACATAAAATGTCCAAGGTTTAATATAGTAAGATGTATTGGTAACTAGCTATACAATATTGATGTGAATGGGAACTGCCTCAGGGGCATAACTGAGTGTTGAACTCAGACTGTGGGATTCTGAAGAACAAGACATTAACCACTATGCTAAACCATTCCATTTTTATGTTTTTATTGATTTCAGAGAGAGGAAGGGAGAACGAGGGAAAGACAGAAACATCAATGATGAGAGAATCATCGATCAGCTGCCTCCTACATGCCCCCTACCTAGGCAATGTGCCCTGACCAGGAATCAAACCCATGACCTCCTGGTTCATAGACTGATGCTTACCCACTGAGGCACACTGACTGGGCTAGACCATTCTGCCACCTGGTGATTAAATCCCCCTCACTAGAATTCCGAACACTTACTTTATCCCATCCTATTTGTCTAGTTATTGTGTTGATCAGGAAAATCATTTAGTAATTTACCCTGACTGTTTCCCAAGTAAAAAATACAGACACATAGTTACTATTGGAAATATCATAAATATAAAATTCTCAGGGCAAGGGAATAGGAAAGTCATCTTTCTGAAACCCTTGTTTTGAGCCTTGGGTACCTTGAGATGAATGACTCAAGCAGGTTGACAGATCGGATTAAGGCTTATGCATACTTATGCTCTCCGAATGCATATGAATATAATATTTTGCATAAAATCCAGGGATCCACAGAAGTGGATTTAGAACCCCTGACACATGTGATTTCATGTAATTCACACAGAAGGTTTGCCTAGCAGTAGTTTTATTATCCTCATTTTGCAGATGACAAAACACGAGAGGCACATGGTAAGTGACTTGCCTCCACTCAGACGTTTGGTGGATGGCAGAATCAGGATTTAAATTCAAGACAATTTCACTCCACAGCTCATGTCCTCTTGGCTACTTTATGCATCCTTGGCCTCTGTGGTATGTTGAAATATTGCTCAGTTCCTCACAGCTAACTTCCAACTACTCTTTTAAACATAAAATTTCAAAAAATGTGCCAGCCTTGACCACTCAAGGTATCTGTTACTTGTGCAATGGTGCCAGGTACATGTGTGCGAACGAGAGACTAATAGAAGGATGGAGACTGAGATACAGAAGGATTGAGAAAGTTACCATCTTCATCATAAATTATTACCTAAGGCATTTCCTTTAAGTCGCATCTACTTTCCTATCCCAGAATCTTATAGAAAACAACTAGCAGAGCTAACAAGAATAGCCTCCTGTGTTTATTCCCAAGGTTCCCCCACCCTCCAGCCACAGGAGCAATGTCCAGTGACCAAAAATGCCTAGCTCTCTTGACTCCCCTGTGGGCTTCATTGAGAATCCTATTCCCCAATCATCTCCTTCTTTGCCTTCATATATCCCACCCATCTTACTGAACACATGCTCTGTCCAATGACCAACCCCTCCCCCTGAAACAAAATAAAATGAATAAACAAACAAACAAACAAACAAACAAACAAAAAACAACCATGGCTTCTTTCGTGTAGAAATAAAATCGAGTGCAGGGATCAAAGTACCATCTGCATATTGAGTTGTAATTTTTTAAAAAATTGCACATCCCTTAATAGCAATTATTTATCTGAGGATAGTTTTGCTTCCTGTTCTTGTCCCTTCACCCCAATAGACTCTCCTCCAAGAAGACAGTGGCTTTCATTGCCCTTATATTTTTATCGAGTCCCCTGTACCAGCAGAGCTCCTAACACAGAGTGAGTATGTCCTATTTGTTAAATAACAGAAAAGTGCTGGCTTTTCCCCAATTCAGGAATTGGGGAAATCGGCAAGGATGACAGAGCAAGTTCTGTAGCTCGCATTGTTCCTGAATGGCTTCAGCACATCTCGCGGGACTGTGTTGCTAATAATCTGACTACTGAAATGAGGCTGGTGGGTCTCAGGCTGATGAGAAACACCACTGCTAGGCGGCATGGGTCTCCCAAACATTCCAAGTTGCTTTTCCTCCCTCCTGGGGGGGTGAGGGGGGTGAGGTGAAGCTGGGGATGGGCAGATGAACTGCTGAGCCACACTCTGGATGGGCCTGTCTCAGTTCCACACCCAGAACATCTGCTTCTCTCCACTCCTCACCACAGTGATCCCTCTCCAGCTGGGAGGCAAGCACCAGGGCTCCCTCCACCAGAGCAGGGAGGTACTTTCTGTTCACTCAAAGTGATGGCAATGGAAGCAGGCAGACCATTGATTAGTTAGAACCCAGTGGCGCCTCACCCTGGGGCCAAGTACCAATGACAAGCTGTTGTTGGGCCCACTCTGTGCCTTTAATTCCACATCTGAAGTTGCTTAAAAGGAGTGAGACTAGCCTACTCTCTTGGTCTCCATATCTTAATGAAAGCCTGTGTCACAGACACCTACCAGGAAGCACAAAAATCTTTGTGTGGGGAAGACCCCACTTCGAATCAAGTTTTCTCCATATATTGACACTGTTGGGTAAGATTCTGTAATACCTCATATCTCAGAAGCAATTTCCTTGCTTATAAAATGGCAAAAAGCATATCGACATCATAGGCTGTTATAAAGATACATTTTCTTGCCCAGCTGGCTTGGCTCAGTGGTTAAGCATTGATCTATGAACCAGGAGGTCAGGGTTTGATTCTTAGTCAGGGTACATTGCCTGGGTTGTGGGCCTCTATGCAGGAGGCAGCTGATCCATGTTTCTCTCTCATCATTGATATTTCTATCTCTCTCTCTTCCTCTCTGAAATCAATAAAGTATTTTTAAAATAATCATTTTCTTTACACCTTCCTCTTTTCACCAATATCCCTATTCCACTAGAGGTATTATTCTTATTGGACAAGCATCTCAAATTGTCCATAGACCACTTGCTTAGAATCACTCCCCGCTCAGGTAATTCTAGTACACATTAAAGATTGTTATAAATGATGTGATTAACTCAAAATCCAGATTGCACTTCCTTGGTTACAGACAGTAGGTATCTCTTTCCTAATCTGGGAGTTATTTTCCTTAAAACTTCATATGATCAAGAAATTTGGGTGTGAGTTTTCTTCTGGGCCATAAAAATGTGTTAGCACTAGAGAGAGGTGGTGGTGCAGTATTGTGAATGGACCAAAGGCCACTGACTACACAACTTTCAAATGTTTAATTTTGCATTTTTTGAATTTCACCTCAATTTTTTTAAAAAGCAAAATGAATGCCAGCAACTTGGAAGCAAATATTAGAGTTACCAGAGAAGCCCTCTTTTAGAAAAGGCAACATTTTTACCACTTGGGATGGCAAATGCATGATACTGAATGGTAATAAATGAACATCAACTACTCTAAGTAAATTTTCAACTTCAAAGGGTCTGCCTCTGAATGTTAGGATGCTCTATAAATAACTTAATTCTAGTGTAATTGGTGCCCCCACCCCTTTCTCCCCACCTTCCACTCTCTCTAAAAAAAAAATCAATGGAAAAAATATCCTCTGGTGAGGATTATCAGCAACAAAAATTATCCTAAATATTAGGAAACATGGTGTTATAGTATAATTGACAATGTTTTTCTTTATGTTGGATTATGAAATCGTGATGCATCATACAACTAATGCCATCTTGATTTTAGTGAATAATACAGATATAATGATATCATTATACTTTCAACAGATACTTTTTTATGACAATAGTGAGCCATTTACTTCATTGATCAAGACTTTTGAATGTAGTATGCTGAACTCAGAACATAAATGGTAAAAAGTTTCAATATGATAGGGATTTAGTCAACCTCAAAAAGCACTACTTTTCAAAAGTTCACCACTTAATAGGAAACACAAGGACCTGGAAACATTATTATAAACTAAGAACTATTGTAGATGCAGCTATAGGATACAATTTGGACACAAAACAATGACTGTACCTTCTTAGGAATTCATAGGAGGCTGTGCAGAAGCCATGATATTTGAGCATCATCTTCCAGGACAAATAGGGGTTTTGAGTTTATCACTATAGAGTAAGACAGGAAGGCTGTTCCTACCAAAAGAAATTACAAGGACCAAGGGGGAAAGATATAAAGCAATTTGTGAAGAGATTGCAAGAGGAGAGTGACAGGTAGAAGGGAGTGGATGGGGCAGGAGATGAGGTCTGAGGCCAAAGCAAGAATCTTTTAAAATAGTGAATTTCTGGGTGTCACATTTAGTAATAATTTCCTTATCGTTAACAGAAAGTTGAATGCATTGGCCATGCCATTAATCTTTAGTGATCTCTTTGATAAACCACATTTGTATAGTATCAGGACCTAGAGAAAGTTTAAAGTTTGGCAGGCTTGTACCTAGGACACATTATCTTTGCAATATCTAAGTCCTCTAATAAAAACAATCTAAATGCTAATTCTATACAATAGCTCTCAGTTATGGAGGATGCATTTTATTCCAGGTATCACATCAAATACACACTCAAATACACACACACACACACACACACACACACACAATCTTTCAAACAATATATTCACATGTGCACTTAAAAGATTAAGAAGAAAAAAAAACATGAAAAGCCAATAAAATATAAAAATCACACCAAAAAGAAATGCAACCTCAAAAAGGTATAATAAAATCTGCATCATCACAAAGCAACAATGCCACTTAAGTCAATGCCTAAGATCTTATCATTCATTCATTCACTTAAACATGTGTTGAGTAAAAGCTGATTATCAATTTTGAAAAATTAAAGATTCTTTCATTAATCATGAAAAATGTGTTTTTCTCATTTTGATGGTTAAAGCCCAATGTATGACCTCAATCCATGATCTCAACTTGGAAATCTCCTTGGTTAAGTGTGTGTGTGTGTGTGTATGTGTGTGTGTGTGTGTTCTGCATATAATCTAGAAAAGTGGGGGATGAAACATATTATTTTTGCTACAATTTGTCTTTAGTGATGGCACAGAATATACTCCATTGACTCATATCAGAAACAATGCCATCTTTGACATAATCATATGATATTCAGTTTTGAGCAATAAACAGAAAGCAATAAACAGCTACACCTCTTTAGAAATAAAGGATTGAGCCCTGAGAGTTATGTCCCTCTACTAGAAAGTGGAGACTCACTGTGAGCTGTGATTAAATTATAAAAGAAAAATTGTCCGTGATATATGAGCTCTTGTCCTTCATATTGATATTGACTTTTGTCCAAACATATTTAATTTAACTTGGAATCACTGCTGCTATTTATTTTATCATCTTTTCTGCAAATTTGGTGTCCTGTACATTTCAATTCACATCTCCACTGTCTCCCTTCTCTTCACACCATAGTTTTGCAAGAACCATTTTGGATTAACCTTTTACCCACAGATCCTAATATTTTCCCAAGTAGGGAGTAGCCTCTTTTTAAAAAATATTTTTTTAGTGATTTTAGGGAGGAAGAAAGAGGGAGACAGAGAAACATCAATGATGAGAGAAAATCACTGTGCCTCCTGCACACCCCTTACTGCACACCCCTTACTGGAAATTGAACCTGCAACCCTGGCAAGTGCCCTGACCAGGAATCGAACCATGACCTCCTGATTCATAGGTCCATGCTCAAACACTGAGCCACATCAGCTACTGGAGCGACCTCTTTATAATTGCTTGAATTGGTGAAATGAGTATGAAAAAGTGGGTATATCACTGAGTGACTCACTGGGCAACTATTCTTGGAGAATTTACCTAATTCTAAAAGATCAGTAGCATCATTATTCCCATCTGACAAGTGAAGAGTTAGAACCTTAGAGAATTTGAGTAATAAACTATTACAAGCTATTATTATTGTCAAGAAATTATTATGCATCAGGTGATCTGCTAAACACTTTGTGTGATTTTTAAGGGGGCCCCCTCTCAGCCCCTTGAAATGTACATAAGATGGACTTATGAAGATGCCCATATTGTAATTTTTCAGTGACAAACGTGAAAGTGAAAGGGACATTTTGATAATGTTCTACAATGACACAATTCAACCAGGGTTGTCCCAAGAAAATTGGCACATAATATCACCCTAGCTTAAATCTCTATTTCATGGATAAGAACTTCCAAACACCTTTATACAGTACATTAGAATCTCCATGTTCACTTTGCCTCTGTGCTGTAGACTTCTCTTTTTATATGAGGAAGAAACTAGGTTAGAATTTTGGGCAAATGTACAAAGGAATGGCATCTCACCAAGCAGAGCAGAATGAGTCATGATTTGGAGTAAAGCTGAAAGAGCAAGTTTAGCAATGCACAACCAAGAGGAGTGAATTGAACATCAAGCATTGATGATTTAAACTAACCCACTAGCAATGTCTACCTTCCACTTCCCAAGACGGACCTAACCTCAGAACTTCTCTTACTCATTCTTCTTCCTCCCCTTTCCCCTTTTCAACTCTATAGAAATACAAACTCTCCCTCTGTCTACTTTTTTATGCATGTAGTTGTACCATTCCTTGCTGGTGAATCCCTGTCATTGCCTTACCTTCTAGTCCCAAGGCAATATTCAAGTATTTCTTGCCTCTAGCACCCAACAATTCCTGTCTTCTAGAAGCAATGCAGAGCGCTATTACATTTTACACTGTCAGCGTGATTTGTGACAATAACTTTAAATACCTGCCACTTCTAATCTACTACACAGAACAACTAGGTTACCTGCATGCCCCACCTAAGCCCTTGCCGAAGATTGCAGCAGACTACCTGAGGGTCTATTTCTTTTTCAAAAATGTATCTTTATTATTGAAAGTATGACAGATGCCTCCCTCTTTCCCCCATTGACCCCTTTTAACCCACCCTTGCCCCCAGTCCCAGACCTGTACCACACTATTGTCTGTCTGTGTCCATGGGTTATGCATATATGCATATATGTACTTTGGTTACAATTCCTAACAGTGTCCTGTCTTGGGTCCGGGCCTTTTATCCCAAACGTGATTTCCGGAGGGACTACCTCCCCTGACCTTCAAAAGTAGTGCAGCACTTTTCACACTGCAATCCTGAAACTGTCATCTCTTTGAAACTTGTCTAGGACACCATCTGGGTTTGATTTCTTCTCACTGGGTTTGCACCCTCACTGTTGTTCTCCCTTTGTAAATTATTAATCTGTAGGTCACAGGTGACAGAAAAGCAACCTGAACTGGATTAAACAAGAACCACAAAATATGCTGGCCAACAGACAGTATGCACTGGATTTGAAAAATTCAGGGGCAGGGGTAGATTGAGGACCTCAGATGATGAAGCTGCTCTAGATCCTTATTTGGGTCACTCTCCTTTTCTTGTGTTGACCTCATCCTAGGGTTGCAGGTGGGGTTTGGATGGATATAGAAGTATTATCTTCACATCCTCCCAGGTGGAGGCACCTCTCACAATGGAGGTCCTCTTTTTATTCATTCCTCCAAAAGCCAAGTTTCACTCTAATTTTGTTTCCCTGGCTTATGTGTATACCAGTCACTGAACCCATTTATGTGCTCAGCAATAGGTGGACCTCAGGTGTGCCTGGCCTAGTCATAGGCTCCAGGCTTGCAGCTTCTCCCAACCTGCATGGAATAGACACAGAGGAGTGTGGTTCTTCAAATAAAGGAATGAGATGATAGAAGGTACTCAGCCAATGCCATCTACACCCTCCTTATGAGATTCCATTATTCTCCCCCATTTATATGTTCCTACTAATGTCTCTTCCCTGTGTACTATTTCTCTTCTTTCCTTCCACCAACCTCTAGGGCCACTCTCGGTGTCCATAATACTGAGTTTTGTGGAGAACAGTGGACAGAATAAAGAAGTAAATTTCTCAATTTACTCTCTCCCCTTCATCTCCTTCCATAACATAAAAATAATGCAACAGAAGAATTCCGCAAGATGTTCACAAGGCAATATGTTACACAGTAGGCACTCAATAAATATTCGTTGATAGATTTTAAGTCCCACTAAAGCACTTCCTCAGAGCCCCTTTGGCCCAATTAATATCTTTACAAGAAAAGACAAATCTACAGAGCAATGCTGGTTAAAAAAAATAGATGGCTTTTGTATATAGCTTAGTCTATAATATTCAAGATATATGTTTCTTGGAGAGGTATTTGAGGTGGTTTGTCATTCCCATTGCATCTCTTTAGCATCAATAAGGGATATGATGGGAAAAAGAACAGAATTTGCCACTAAATATTACAGCAACAAACACTGAGATTTGCCAGGAAAACTAGAGAGATCCATTTGTTTTCTATTTTTAAGACTCTTAGTCAAAGCAGGTTGGCTTAGTAAAGATTGAGAGGGTGTTTTTATTCTTTTGGCTTTGTTTTGGTTTTCAACGGAGTAAGGCAAGCATAAAACACTTTCTTTTTTTCTTTTTGCAGTTGGGAGTGGAATGCCTCCCAATGCAGACGCATTTGAGCATGCCCAGAAGTGAGCCCACATCACAGGTCCACCCATATGAGCAGTGAGAACAGAGAACACAGTGAGCCTCAACTTCCTCCACTGAACAAGGAAGGAGGCACTTATAGCTACTTTGACTTGATTACTGTAAGGATCTTATGCAAGATATTACTTCCTCTTCTTTGTATGTGTAATAGGGTGACATAGTCATTCAAAACATATGCTTGAGGGTTAGGTTTTCCTGGTCAAAAGTCTCACTCCACCTCTAATTAGCGGGGTGAATTTGGAAAACCACTTAGGAAATGTGTACAGTATGTTTCCATTTGTGTACAGAAACATCTATGTATGTACATGCTTAGGACATTTCTGAAAGGATGCCTAAGAACCTGTCTAATGTTGCAGCCTTGTAACAGAGGATTAAATGAAAACAAAGAGAGAATATGTCAAGAAATGATTAAAATCCATTTTAAAACTATAACAAAATCAAAGGGCAACAAATATAAAAATACAATAGAGTGGAAACTTGATCACAGTGCCATAGGAGACTTAGAAGGTATTTTCCTAGGTTCTTTGGCTTACAGAGGAGGAGTCAGACAAAATTGGATTTTGTTTTGCTCCCCTCATCATTACTCTTGGATAAGTTACATACTGCTTCTGTTTACTTCTGTGAATTGAGAATAACAAGATAAGTATCCTGAAATAATTGTAGAGTCTATGATAAAAAAATCCTTATAAAATACTAATACAATGACTAATAAACATAGATATTGCTTTACTGTTAACTTCTATCATTGCAACCAAGAGGCCAAAATCATAAACTGATGGTACATCTAGGAGTACTAGTCACAGCTCTTCCTTCCTTTCCTTCCTTCCCTGGGAGGATGGTACTGAGCTTCCCTGATCTACTCAACAAAGTGTAAGTAGAGATGTGTGCGTGTGTGTGTGTGTGTGTGTGTGTGTGTGTGTGGTGTGTGTGTGTGTGTGTTTAATGCATTAGGGTGACATTGGTTAATACATTTATACAGGTTTCAGATATACAATTTTATTATACATCATCTGTGTATTGAATTGTGTATTCACCACCCAAAGTCAACTTTCCTTCCATCACCATTTATCCCCCTTTTGCTCTCTTCTACCTGTACCTTCCTTCCTCTCTGATAATCCCCATACCGTTACCTGTGTCTATGAGTTTTTTGTTTATTCTTTTTTGCCTAATCCCTTCACCTTTTTAAATTTTTTTTTACTGATTGATTTAAGAGATAAAGAGGGGAAAGTAAAGAGAGGGGAAAAAGCACAGCCATTTGTTGTTCAGTGTATGTATGCATTCATCGGCTGATTCTTGCATGTGCCTTGATGAGAATGGAAACCACACCTTGGTGTACCAGGATGATGCTCTAACCAACTGAGCTACCTGGGCCGGACCCTTCACCTTTTTCGCCCAGCCCATCACCTCCCTCCCTCTACCACTGTCAGCCTGTTTTCTGGATCTATGAGTCTGCTTCTATTTTGTTTGTCATTTTGTTCATGGCATTCTAATGACCATCTTCTGCCAACCCGCTCCCTGGAGTCTGAGTGATGACTGTATCTCAGGGTAGGATTTTCTTCCCACCAGCATTTCGGGTTCGCTGTCACTCGGCCACTGCTTAATGGAGAAGTAGGTAGGAAACAGTGCATTTTGATGAGCTCCTTTTAGAAGGGCGTGGGCCAAAAAAGCAAGTTTCCTTTGGCCAGAGATGCTGTCAAAACCTTCCAGAAATACCTGTGGCAGAAACTCTGCCGGGTACTCGTGTCTGCTGAGTGAACGGGAACATGAAACAGGTGGCGTGCGTGCATTTTCCCTCCAGGATAGTGTTCTCTGCCTTCCAACAGCTGTTCCCTGTCTTTTCATCTCCCATACTGACACGTTGGAGGAAAGGAGGCAAACCGGTGTCATCTTTAGTCACCCTTGTTAATGTTGCAATACCTGCTTTCTCCACAGGTCAGAATAGCCCGAGGCTCAGATAGCAAATGTGGTTAGCAAAACCACAAAGCAAATGTTGCTCTATTTTCAAAACTTTGTGACCACTGGGGTAGTTATGGTCATCGTCCCTTTGGGGAAAATCTAACCTGGAAACAAATAATTTTGAAAAGGCCCAAAGCACAAACATAGAAAATAGTACTTTGAGTAGAAACAAAAGGGCCACTTATAAGAAACAGCATTTGCTGGTGGTTGTTGCTGGCATACCATTTACAATATGAAATGTGAGTTGGACTTTGAACTCTATTCTCCTGACCGTGTTATGATGAATAGACAGAAGTGGTCCTCTTAACTATTTAAAACCAGCAACTTTGTTCCCCAGAGAGGGACTCTGTTTTCAATAAAAGAACATTGCTGAACCACTCAGCTTAATGCAGCCTCATGTGTATTGCATATCAACCTTTACTTTGGTAGGAAGTACAGGCTTGGAAATCAGAAAACTGTGTTTGAGTCTTAACCTTATGATCTCGAGTTATAGCAACTCAGACAAACTCTCTAAGTCTCTCTTATATGTGGGTAAACAAATTAAATAAGGAAGAGAGCACATTATATTCACGGTATCTGTTATGAGGAATTAGCTCACAGGATCATATATGCTGAGAACTTCTACAATCTGCTGTCTGTAAACTGAAGAGCCAACAAAATCAGTGGTGTAATTCAGTCTGAGTCTCAGCCCTAAAAATGAGAGCTGCCAATGAGGAAACGATGAGAATGAGATGCCCCAGCTGAGAGAGAGAAAGGAGGAGGAAAGAGAAGGAGAGAGAGTGGGGGAGAGAGAGAGAATGAGAATGAATGAATGAGCATTGAGCATCTATAATATGTAAGCATTATGCAAGTCACTTTATTTAATTTTGTAGCACCCATATAATGACAGTCCCCATACCCCAAGTGCAGAAATTAGAAAGCTGAGGCTTAGGGACATGTCACAACCTCATAATATTCAAAACACCATCTAATTTCCTGACTGATTCCATTTCATAATATCTCAGACCTCTTGATACTCTGGGACCCCAGTTCATTGCTTTTGATAAAATGATGGAAGTCGTGTGTGTGTGTGTGTGTGTGTGTGTGTGTGTGTGTGAGAGAGAGAGAGAGAGAGAGAGAGAGAGAGAGAGAGAGAGAGAGAGAGGGAGTTTACTTCACTCTTGCTGGCTCAATAGCTCAATAGCATGAAGCTAAGGTTGCACATGGAACATAGGCTGCCCTACTGCAAAATCATTGAACAAACCAATGAATATAGAAATGTATGCATAGTCCCAATCCCCACAAGTGAATCTTCAGAAATGTAAATTTCCCACAAAATCATATCACTTATCCTGGAAATATTAATAGTTGAAAAGAAAAGTTTAAAAATAATAAATGCTTAAGTGGAGACACTTGAAAGCCCCTGTGAGATGAGGAAATTTGCCCAAGAGACGTGGAAAGTAAAAAGTGTATTACAGAAGACTGCAAATGTGATATGAGTAAAATTCCATGCCTAAGGAAATGCTACTTAATCTAGCTGGTTTTTTTTAAGAGATGTCCAGCCTATGTGGCTCAGTGGTTGAGCAACAACCTATGAACCAAGAGGTCATGGTTGGATTTCCAGTAAAGGCACATGTAGGGGTTGTGGGCTCAATCCCCAGTGTAGAGCATTCAAGAGGCAGCCAATCAGTGATTCTTTCTCATCACTGGTGTTTCTATCTATCTATCTATCTATCATCTATCTATCTTTCTATCTATATCTCTTCCTTCCTCTATGGAATCAACAATAAAAGTAGTCATTCACATTACCACAGAACTTTTAGACTCTTTAGAATGGCAATGCTTACATATATTTAATTTTTTTTTCTAAAATCTATGGACCAAAGAACTATCTGTGTGTGTGTATTTAAATCTTTATCTATATAATAATTGTTCACAATCTACAGATATTATTAAAAACCTACAGCAAACAATTTTGACCTGACTCATCTTCTAACCACATCAATTATCAGATGAAATGAGATACGGTAGATGGACGTACCTTGTAGGGGAAATGCTGCAGAAAGCACATAGAAGCAAACATTTCAGCCTCAGACATCCCAGCCCCGCTAAAGCCAGATAGAAAGCAATCATCTCTACCTAATTGGAAAAGAGGACTTTCCAAATTCTCTGAGACAAACACAATTGTTAGACCTGTCTACTCGAGATGTAAACCCTGAATGCAAGTACTTACTTAGACTCAGACCTAAAATTTGAAAATGCATAGTACAATCAGCAGGTTGCAAAATTTGTGTCTTACATTCTGAATATGATTAGCAAGGTAAACTGATGAACAATTAATATCAATACCAAAGGAAACTATCTATATGATTTGGTGAGTACACAATGCATTATTATTAAACTTATATGGCAGATGTGCATTTATTGAGATTTCATTTAATTATTGTAAATATAATAATTTTGATAAATGCAACAAAAATAGAACAAAGGGATGTTGCAATGTCTTCGATATGTTTTAAATACGCCATATTTTCTGAGTAAAAGGCAGTCAGACTTAAGAAACCATTCTCAGAGGATTAAATTACAAAAAGTGGGTCTTTTCAAACTGTGATTTTAGAATTGTTTTTCTATTTGTTAGAGCACAATTTAGGACTTTCTTATTTCCAACTCCTCTGCATTGCTGTACCAATCGTTCATGCTTCTGCCCACATGTTCTTTCTTAGCATTTCCCCCTCTCATTGCAGAAAAGAGCTGAGTGTATCTCTCTGCCTGTGACCTCAGTTCATCTCCGTGTTTTGGGAGATAAGATTAGAGGCCTTGATCTCCCTGCTGTTGGAATAAGACCTCAATCTCTCCCTGTCTCTCTTTAATCAGGTCCCTATTTTAGCTGCCACAAAGCTGTCAACACAAGAAAATAAGCTGTCCCCCATCAAGGGGTTAAATTGGATTTCACAGCATATAAAGGCTCTTCCAGAAAAAAGTTCCACCTGCACCCTCCGTCAGGTAAATTACTTCTGACTTTTAATTTATTTCTCTGGGAAATGGAAAGGTATGGCATAACCAAAGTCAACAGGGAATCAAGCACAAGGTGTAATCAGCTGCTCCCCCATCGCAGGCTCCCTCCCCTGTCAGCTTTAATGGGTTCTCAGAACACACAATTTATAGAATGCATGTCCTCTCTCTTCTGAGTTTTATTTTGGTCTTGTCTAGTTAATGGCTCCCGAAAGTGACAACTGACGTGTGCTGGATGCAAGAGGGCCTTGAAGATGTGGATATTGTACATTGGGGTTTCATCTGAGAGTTTGCAGAATCAGATTAGCAATTCAACTTGACTTTTGGCTTCCTAATGTACAATACCTGATCTGGGGTGGGGGAAAAAATGTTTGAGGTGATGGCAATATTTGGTGTTTGAGATTATGGGTGTCAAGTATAGTAGGTGCGGATTGAAAACCAGGGATATTTATTTTAGATGAGGTTATTGTTTGGTGACCAAATCAATTTAGATGTGAATCATTAAATAACTCCAGTAATATGGTTTAATATAGTTCTTCTCCCAAAATTTCACTGAATATAAAGGTAGTTCTGTGATTTCATTTCACAAAGCCAATTTTAAAAGATGATGAAATGTATTTAAATTCATAACTTCAAATATACATAACTATGGGGAAAATGGCAAATATTTTTTGTCGAAGAGATTAAAAACCAAAAAACGTTTTAAGATACAAATTTAAAAAGTGTTTAGGGAACACATCTTCAATGAAGAAAAAATGGATAATGATGGAAGATTTCATTTTTATTATTATAGAGAGTTAGTGATTTGTTGACAGGTTTCTCTTTTCTGATATTATTTAACATTTAATTTAAGCTAGCTTTGAAATGAATTTTATATCCCCCAAAGAATTCAGCTCCTTTGCCATTGTAAAGAGGTCGATTAATTTCACATTTCTATTAAGGAAATTCTGAATAATGAGCTCAAGTATATTCATTGAGTGGAGAATTAGGTGAAGGCTGTTGGGCAGGAGAAAACCTTTTTTAAGCTACAAATAAAATATGTTGGGCTGACCTATTACAATTGACTTTGAAATATTTTTTTATCCTTGTAATAGTTTGTGGGAACCATGCCAGGATCCCCGGATGGTCAAAGCCAATGGGAGCACAGAGACATTGTTGTCAGTATACCAGAATGGCCAAGGCCACTCTGAGCATGAGCCTGATCAGGGTGCCCAAGGAAGACACCATGAGCAGGTGCAAGGACACACGGTACACTGTGCCCTTCTACAGCCAAAATATAACTGATGTCACTAATGGCAACTAGCCTTCTTTGTCTATGTAGCAATATACAGGTTACTGACCAGCTGGAGTATGCAGAGGCTAGAGAGCTCAGAAAGAGAGGTGTAGGTACAGAGGGTGTAGCTCCTATGTGTACAGGAGAGGCTAGAGAGCTCACACAGAGCTCAGATACTGCTATGATATAAGGCTAAGAGCTCAGATATAGCTACCATGCTAACCAGCCAGAGTGCTGAGAGAGAAGCTAGGAGGTAGTTACTATGTGAAGCTACAAAGACGAGCCAGTGTGCTGGGCAGGAGAGACAGGAGAAGCTGCTGAACCAGAGAGCTTATGTACCACTACAATGTAAGGTAGTGAGTTTAGGGGGCAGCATGGGCTGCTCAGATAATAGCTGTGGGTGCAGAGACTAATGCTGCTTAGTGGGAAAGATGTATCTGTTCACCAGCCTATATGGACTTAGCTGTGAAGGACTGTTCTATCTAACGGCTTTATGGCCACTGTATTCTACAATAAAGACTCTTATATAGATATTGTATATTCACAACTTCTCATGGCTTTTCCATCTAAGACCCAGCATCCAAGGAGGTCCAGCCTTAGGCAGAGGGGCTCAGACCCACCACCTGTAACTAGTGAGCAGAGGATAAAGGAGGAACTTGGACTAAGTTCCCAACAGTTAGTACAGTGGGCTGGGTTTGAGAATGAACCAGCCCTGGCGTAGTCAGAAAGAGTTGAGAATATACGAACTCAACAACTCAGAGCAACAATGCTGAGCAGTGCTCCTGTTTGCTCTGACATAGTTGTACTAGTCATTTAAGTCAACCTTGTCAATCCAGATGGCCAGTAGACATATGAAAAGATGCTCAACATTACTAATCATTAGAAAAATGCAAATTAAAACCACAATGATATATTACTTAATTGATGATGGCTATATCATCAATAAATTAACAAACAACAAGTATTGGCAAGGATGTGGAGAAAAGGGAACCCTCTTGCACTGTTGGTAGAATTGCAAATTGGTACAACCACTAAGAGTATGGAGGTTGCCCAAAAAATTGCAAATAGAACTACCTTATGACCTAGCAATTCCACTTCTGGGTATATATATTTTAAAAATCCAAAACACTAATTCAAAAACATATATGCACCCCTATGTTCATTGCAATACTATTTACAATTGCCAAGATGTTGAAACAACCTAAATTCCCAACAGACTTGTGAATAAAGAAGATGTGGTATGTATATAAAATGGAATAGTACTTGGCCATAAAATGAATAAAATCTTACCATCCAAGACAACATAGATGGACCTAGGTTAAGTATATCAAACAGAGAAGCAAATATCATATGAGTTCACTTATAATGTGGAATCTAAATAACAAAATAAATCAACAAACCAAACAGACTCACAGATACAGAGAACAAGGACTGCCTAATAGGAGGACGGTTGGGAACTGAATGAAAAATTGAAGGGTTTAAGAAGTATAAATTGACAGTTATAAAATAGTCATGGGGATAAAGTTCAATATAGGAAATATAGTCAATAATATTGTAATAACTGTGTTTAGTGCCAGGCAGGGGCTTGAATCATCAGGGGGATCACTTCATAAATTATATAAATGTACAACCACCATGCTATACACCTGAAAGCAACATAAAATAATATTGAATGTCAATTGTAACTGAAAATAAAAAAAAATAAATCAACCTTGCCAGACCAACTTTAAATTATGAATTTCAGAAGAACAAGGGCTTAGAGTGATGGTCTGGGATTATCATAAGAAAAACAATATTCATTATACTCATTATAAATAGAGACTTGCTGGGATGATTAAAATCCCAAATCACTCTGATGGGCCAGTGCTGTTAATACTATTATAGTATGTATTTTAAGCAATGGGGCTCTTAACAATGGAAATCTATAATAATTGCCCTTTTATGGACTTCCAAGCAAGGTGAAAGAATAATAATTCCTGGTCTTGCCAGTTACAACAAGCAACAAATTTCTATGTGTGTTAAGCCATATGGATAGAATTTGTATCTCACTTGCAAACAAACAACAACAAAAACCCAACCAATTCTGCCAACTGTTCTCACATGTGGAATAGAAGATATATTTCCTACTGCTTATCCTTTTCTTCCTCGCCTGTTCTCTGGTCACAGAAATTGCCACCACTTCTTAGATTTCTGACCAAGACGTTCCTCCACCTCGTGGATCAATTTCTTTTCACTTGGTCCCACAAGGCAGAATACATTTAATCCTGAGGTCAATGTTGGATTCTACAGTGATGAAATGTCTCTACTCACGCCACATCTGTATTCATTTAAATCTAGGTAAGGTGATAAAAGTTAGGATACCATACAAGTAACATGCGATTGAAAACTTCTGGCCACAAAATTCATAAGCAGTCCAATGGACATATATTTCTTTCCTGTCTTTTATTAACAAATCACTAACCCACAAAAAGTAAACACGATGTCCCTAACAACATGGAAGAATATGTCTATAGATTTCTTCCTGTTTTATTCCCCTGGGTTTTGTAAGGAAAAAAATGAGCAAGCGACTATGAACCTTCTGAAAAACAGTCGTTTACAGAAATAATATTGAAATCAAAATGGAAAGGATGCCGAGCATCTAAACTGGTCTCTTCCACCTTCCTATTTCCTAAGGAGAAGATAAACGTTTGCTCTTCCTTTTATGTTCCTTCGCTTCTTTGTAAGATGATGATCTAGCTCTATTTCCCACCAACTCTATAGATAAGCCTTTTCACTTCAACTCTGTTCACCTTGTTTGTGATCCAGATGACAGAAAGCAATTGCACTAAATCCTTAACTCGAGTCTCTCTGCATACAGATGGTTCCTTCCAGCCTGACTTATGTGACCCAAGCACATTGTTTTTCCTCTGGAAATTCACTTTCCCTGAAACTTGCAAGTGGGTGTCAATTTTCTCGGAGGGGGAATCCATTAGTCTCCTTCATTTTCTGATGACTCTAGGCTTCATCAAGTAGATGGGATTTAACTTGCCTGTGAGATAAGCAATCCATCCATTTCTCTAGGTATACATTTTCTTTCTGGACCCGGCCAATCACAAAGCTAGGTATCTGGGCCATAATCTCTTAGCTTCTGATTGAGTTGCTTTTACTACATTGTGCTTTGCTGTTCCATGGATTTGTCTCAAAGGACCTTGGGAGTCAGTCTTAGGAAAACGTAGCCCTTGACTTGTATCAAGGCCTGAGAAAGTTTATCAATGTGTGTCAGAAAGAGCTGGAGCACAGCTAGAGAACTGGTGCTCTGAGTCCATGTATTCTTCTGAATTCTCCTTGACTATACCAAGTATCAGAGTAGGTTCCTTCTCAAACCCTGCCCATTGCATTAACTATCCAGGCCAAGCCCCTCTGCCAGGAGCTGGACCTTCTTGGATGCCAGGTAGGGGATGGAGAAGCCATGAGAAGTTGTGGGTATATAAGAATGAGTCTTGACCATAGAAGCCAGTGGCCATATAGCCATCAGGCAAAACAGTTCTTCAAGCAGTCCATAAAACAGGCAGCCACATACCAGCTGATAAACCAATACATCTTTCTCACAAAGCAGCATTATCTTCTGTACCCACAGTTATTGTCTGAGCAGCCACGCATTGTCCTAGACCAGTGGTCAGCAAACTCATTAGTCAACAGCCAAATATCAACAGCACAATGATGGAAATTTCTTTCGAGAGCCAAATTTTTTTAACTTAAACTTCTTCTAATACCACTTCTTCAAAATAGACTCGACAAGGCCATGGTAATTTGTGGAAGAGCCACACTCAAGGGGCCAAAGAGCCACATGTAGTTTGGGAGCTGCACTTTGGCAACCTCGGCCCTAGACTCACCACCTCACATAGTAGCGGTACCTGAACTCTCTGCCTCAGCAGCTTCTCCAACATCTCCAGCCTTTCCTGCACACAGAGGAGCTACATCCTCTGAGCCTACCTCAGCTTCTCTCCTGTACACTCCTAGCTGGTCAGTAACATAGAGGCCTCATGCCAATAGTTACATCAATCATTCTGGCTACAGCAAAGCACACGTGCGCAGTGTACTGTAATTGTTGTCCTTGCACCTGCTTATCATATCTTAGCTTTGATCATTCTGATTAAGATTCCCATGTTCAGAGTGGCCTTGGCCATTCTGGCAAACTAACAACAAGGCCTTGACCTCCAGGGTCTCTGGCGTGTTCCCACCACATATTTTCCATAACTAAGTGTTCTTCCTGTATCCATGGCATGCTGATGAGCTGGGAGGTGAGCATGATATTGAGTTCCTCAGTCTTTGGTCGATCTTCAACAATTGAGCCACAGGGGCCGGCAGGGGAGGCATCTCTTCATGCATGCTGGGTCTGTGCCGCTGTGCAGCGTGATGAGACTGACAGATGTCCAGGGGACTCTGGAAGCAGGCCACTAAGGAAAAGGGTAGGTTTCCAGACAGTGCTTTCCCTTTTCAATCTTGGGAAAGAGCGAAGGAAGCTAGCTCTCTGCATCGCTAATGAAGGCAGCTCTTTATATTAAAGACGTCCTGCTGGGGAGCTATCACTTCAGCACCAGCCTCAGCTTTCAAGTGGTAATGATCATCAGCTCCACTTGCCCAGACCAGACCTCAATCCTCTTTAGGGGCTCCACGCTGACACTCCGGGAACCCTGACAGTAGACAGCTTCCTCTACACGGTGGACTTAACTTTCCCCCAAAAATCACTCTCACCTCACCTGTCTGCAGTGTGCAATGCAGAACTCAGGGTTTCAATGCTTGTGCACAGGAATGTTTTTGTTTTTTTGTTTTTCCTGAGACTCTGTGAGAACATCCCGGGTAGGAGGAACATCCCGGGTAGGAGAGAGTGATGGAAAGGCTTGGGGTCAGCAGGACCTGAGTTCAAATTACTAGGTGTCTCACACTGGCTGCTTAATACCTCCAATGGGGACAATGCATCTCCCATGGCAGGGTTAATTCATTCAGCAATCAGGGGCCTAGCACCTGGTGGGAGACAGGTATAGGCTGATGAATAAACACTCAGGGTATTTGCCTTTTGGGGCCTGGGGGAGGCAAACAGTGTAGACATAACATCCAGAAACTTGGTTACAAGCTGCAAAAACTTTTCATGAAACAAACCAAAGGCTCAGTGAAAGATGATAACAGATTAAAGGGGAAGTGGAGACACATATGTAGAATGGTAGTCCCCTGGTGAAGAAACTTAGGGGTGCATACAAACCAAGCAAGCAAAGAGCTGGAGGGAGGGGGTAAAATAAAGAAAAACAAGGGCCTTGGTTAGGGAGAACTTCACCAAGAGGAGGCCAATGGCTTTGGGAAAAGCAGCATGAGATCAAGTTCGGAGAGTTCAAAAGGGGCCAAATCACTCATGGCCTAAATCAGTGGTCGGCAAACTCATTAGTCAACAGCCAAATATCAACAGTACAACGGTTGAAATTTCTTTTGAGAGCCAAAGTTTTTAAACAAACTTCTTCTAATGCCACGTCTTCAAAATAGTCTCACCCAGGCCATGGTATTTTTGTGAAAGAGCCACACTCAAGGGACCAAAGAACCGCATGTGGCTTGAGAGCCACAGTTTACCAATCACCAGTCACGAGTTTGACATGGCTGGCCTAAATGACCAGAGACAAGAATTTAGATTTAATTCTAAATATAATGGAAAATTATTGAGGGAGAAAGGTATGTTGCAGTTATGAAAATTATGTATGCTATGATAGTTTCTGACACATTATAGGATTCTGTGAGTTGTGGTAGTTCTTCGGAAATCATGATTCACAGCTTACTAAGCTCTCGGCCCCAGAACATGACAGAATAACAGGGTTTATTGGTTGTGAAATTCATCAAATTATCGTCACATAAGTCTCATGGCCCAAATCTGTATAACACCCAAGTTCCTGAAGCTGTGCATTGAGAATAATATTTCCTACATGTAGGAAAAAAAAAAAGTTAAAAGATAGAATTTCCTCCCAAAATAGGATAGGAAAATAAGTGTTTAATACACATTGAATGACATGAACTTTTTTCTGAAAAAGATTTTACATACACTATTCATTTGCACTCTTTAAGGAACAGAAATGTCCTCAATGCATACTCAGTGGATCTGGTGGTAGATAGTTTTAGCCTAATGTTTCCCGATGAAGGAACTACAGCTCAGAGTGGTTAAGTAATTTTCCCAATGAACTGGGGAGCTGGGAAGCCAACACAGGCCCATAACTGTTTCCTGTATTTATCACTGTAATTTCCTAGGCCGCAGAGCTCCCATAGTTCTCTTTGAAAAGGAAAATAATCTCAGTACTACACAGAAGAGAAGACCAACTCAGCAATTAAATGTAAAGTTACCAACTTGTGACAGTAGATGATTATAAGAGTGAAATATTTCATAAAGAAGGCAAGAAAACCTCAACTACTATGGAACCCAAATCACAAGCATTTTAATAGAAACAAAAGCAAAACATGTTTAAAAATCAATCATGCCACCCAACTGGAAATTGAATCTAATGCTATATGACCCTTGAAGTGGAAAGGGATGACACTCTGAAGGCACTCTTTCCTGGTGACCAAACTAACTCTTAGTTTAGTTCATATTTCTGGATTTCGCAAGCCCTTCTTAATTTGTCAACAGCGTAAGTCACAATAATTATGTTAGTAACCATGCTCTACTAATAGAGAGTAAAATGCAATTTAAAAATATACTTCAGCCCAGCCAGCATGGCTCAGTGGTTGAGCATCGACCTAAGAATCATGAGATCATGGTTTGATTTCCTGTCAGGACACATGCCTGGGTTGCAGGCTCGATCCCCAGTGTGGGGTGTGCAGGAGGCAGCCAGTTAGTGATTCTTTCTCATCACTTATGCCGTTGTGTATAACACACACACATATCTGTCATCATGTATGTGTGTGTGTGTGTGTGTGTGTGTGTGTGTGTGTGTGTGTATGTATAAAGTAATCATTGAAATAGCTGAGTGAGATTTCATATATTTCAGTGAGAAAACACATGGAACACCATGGAAGTGCTTATTGCCACACTGTATGGACCTAATTGACTTTCTAAAAATCGTCCATTTAAGGGGGAAGTAAAAAGTCACGTGAAACATAAATGTCAGCACTAAATGAAGTCAACAGGCTCACATATTTTCCCATAAAGTAACAACCCTCGAATAATTTGCTCACTGGTGTTATTGTTGGCTTCTCCTGATTTTCTTTTCTTTCTCTTTCCAATCCCAGATAACAGAGATGCATTTCTTTGTGAAAGCCAGTAGGTGGCTCTCTGGTGTACAGTTGCCAAAGGGGAAAAAAGTGTAACTTCTAACTCCATTACTCCAGTTTGAAAGTTTATGATAATTTCGAAAAAGGACATCCTGAAAATTTAAGTAAAACCATTGTTAACACCATATCACTGTCCCCCCATCCCCCACTTAACACTAAAGATGTAAATTGTTTAATTTTGTTTAAAATGACAAGCCAACAGATAGAATGATGGATTTTTGCCATCCAGGCAGCTTTGTATGGGGAAGTAGCTTGTTTCACTGCCCCATCCCTCCCCTCCCCCCATGAGAAACACTATCCATTAGAACAGTGGTCCGCAAACTGCGGCTCGCGAGCCACATGCAGCTCTTTGGCCTCTTGAGTTTTTAGCAAAGGCCAGCTTAGGAGTACCCTGAGTAAGTTAATAACAATGTACCTACCTATATAGTTTAAGTTTAAAAAATTTGGCGCCCAAGAGAAATTTCAATCGTTGTACTGTTGATACTTGGCTCTGTGGACTAATGAGTTTGCAGACCATTGCATTAGAACAAGTCAATGACAACAGGCAGATCAGACCAAGAACACAAACCTGAATAACTTTAAAACGATCTACAATGAAAGAATGTGTGCCTCTGAAGGACCGGTATCAATATGCTAAATAACATAAATTTAATATTGATTTATTTTTATATAATATTGTCTATATTACACTCATTTTATAAACCCCCCTCTCCAATTTTTGAGCCATATTTACTGAAGTCTTTCTAATTTATTTTAAGGCAAACTTTTACTCCTAAATCATGGATTATTACCCACAGGTTGCATAGGTATTTTATGCCATGGTAATGACTCCCTTGGATGCATTATACTAAGAATCAACTTTGTGGTTTATGAGATATTAATCAGGAGAGTAGATTATGATATTGCACCAGGGGTTTCTGAGTTTGAAGCACAAAGTGTTGTTTGGGTAAAAGTTGTTTTATAGCTACCTTTGTTGCTTAGCTTTTAAAAGATAACTAAATAAAACAGGTTATCTCCAGCGACAGAGTTGTTTTAGCCAAAGGAACTCTGAGTTGACTGTAAACATAGTTTATTAGGAATGGAATCATACAAAGTTACTCAAGGCTGATAATGGAATGAATTAATTCCTTATCGTGGCTTTCAAGTTAATTGTTACTTGAGGCTCTGTAATCATACATATTTTAACATCAAAAGCAAGATGGTGAATATTAAAAACAATTTTTAAAGCCCTACAGTAACCCAAATTTGAAATGAAGCAAGTGGTTGGTGTTACTCTCTCTGTAAAAATCAGCCACCCTGGATTTTAGATAGGGCTCTTCTGTTAAAAGAGGAAAAAGACTTGGGATTCCCATCTATTTGTGAAAGCTAAGGCGTTATAGCTATGAATAATCTTTTTTTAAGTTTTATTTTTTTAATCCTCACAGAGGATATTTTTCCCATTTAATCTCAGAGAGAGTAGAAGGGAAGGAGAGAGGGAAAGAAAGAGAGACAAACATCAATGTGAGAGACATCGATTGGGTGCTTCCCACACTTACCTAGACCAGGGCCAGACACATGCCCTTGACTAGGAATCAGACCCTCAACCTTTTGGTACATGGACAGACGCTCTAACCATTGAGTACACCTGCCAGGACTACATAACCTTCTTTTTTAAAAAAGATCCATCACCATGCTATTAAAATAGGATGTCACCCACTGCCTCATTGCTCAGAACTGTTACACCATTTTTATATACCAAACTATTACCCATTAATTGCCTTATTAGCAAGGCAGCTAAGAATTACAGAACACATGTCCATAAACTAAGTCTTAATCAAACTCAGTCTTAATCACAAACAAAATCCTTATTCTCACTCTTGTTGTAGAAAAAAAATAACAGATACCACAAAACAAATATAAGAGCAACTAAAGTCTACAGTGCCTCAGTTAAAACAGTAAAGGCTTTAAGGTTGATTCAGATATGATTTTTATTGGAGCCTATTATCTGGATCAAATGTGGGTGAACCAAGGAATAGAAGGTTGGGATATATGACCAGATTTCTCCTCCTCCTGCTCCATCACACACACACACACACACACACACACACACACACACTTGCCTCTTTTCTGAAATTTTAACATTTTTTCTTTTCACCTGTCATGGGGGATTTCTGCTACTCAACTCTTTGGTAGTTACTCGTGCTAATCTTCCCGAAATCTAACATGCGAGGATAGCCAAATGAACCATGAAAGCTTATCTATGTCTGACAGGCTGTGCACCTCTCCTTGTGTTATTCCACTCCCCCACTTTGGCACCATTCTTTCACGTGTGTGTGTGTGTGTGTGTGTGTGTGTGTGTGTGTGTGTAGAGGCTCTAACAGCCACTGTGGGTCTGGTCTGTCCCCTACCTCCTGGGGTTGGCCATCAATCTGCCGCTGCCTCCCCACTGCGCTAAACCACTCAGTTCCTCTCCAAGGGGCACCTCTCATTGATCACTCTGAAGGGGCTGCCTCTGCAAATGTTGATTCAACTCCATGGGGGAGATGGGCCCCCGCAGCTGGAGGAGGAAGCCTGGCAGAGGCTCCTGAGCATAACACACCTCCTCCTCGTTTTCATTGGCACCAAAAGCCATTATTTCCCCTCCCCTTCACAGCGCCAACTTCTGCCAAGCCTGCTAGTGATTCCAACCTGAAGGAGGGCAAGGAGGAATCCAGCTGAATGGCAGGGCAGGGAACAACTGTTTATTTCTGCCCCTGCACCCTTAGCTCCCGAGAGAATCAAACACCCAGCTGTCTCCGGTTATCACACACATACGCCACTTGGATTCTAAACCTGGAGAATTCAGTCTAATGAAAAGCACTTTTTTTTGCCACTCAAAATACCTTTCCCGAAGCAGTGATTTTCCACCCCACAACTGTTGGCAATGGAATTGTTGAACAATGTTTATAAGTCATAAAACAAGCGTCGGGCTGATGTATGAGTTTGTATCTTTGGAGGAACTCGAATTACAAGCAAAAGTTAAGAGACAGAAACGTGGGGAGAGAGAAAAAGGGAAACATTCCAACAGATGTGTCCCTGCTAAAGAGAACACACAACATGTGCTGCCGAATAAAAGGACCATTTGGCAACATAAACCATCTTGGCATCTGTGTTAGCGTTGTAACCGCAGTAAAATATTGATATGGACCATAAAATTCAAGTTCTTCTGGGTGACTCTGTTTTGAAAACTTTTTCTGCTGTGCAATCGTTCTTGTTTATCAAAGACATTTTTTTGAGTGATAAACCTGCTTTATGACATTACTGATTGGCTTATTTAAAAAAAATGAATGCAAAAACTGTTAACATCCATTAATTCCAAGCAAGGCATAAATCTGACACCTTAAATGAGTAGTGAAGAGACTACATAGCTTGGACCCAGTGACAGAAAGGTTTATTAGGGAAATATGTACAGGTGAAGGATCACAGAAACTGAGTGTTAATATTAAACTTGTATTGGGAAAATATCTAATGGAATTATTTTCAGGAGGATTGATGTGATAAAAGACAGTGTCTAGGGAATATTTAATAAAGTAAATATTCTATATAAATAGGTAATCATGTAAGTGGTATGGTATATAATATTTTAATAAAATGTTATTAAATACTACTGGCCTGATGCACAAAATTCATGCACTTGTAATAGTGGTGGGGGGGGTGGCCCCGCAGCCTGGCCTATGCCCTGTCACAGTGCGGGAGCCCCACAATTCACCACCCCAAAAAGGTATGCCCCACCCACATATCTGGGGCAACTCCATGGATTGTCTCAAAGAGGAAGACCAGAGCTGGACATTGCCTCCATGCTGCACAGAGCTGTGGAACCCGCAGGCCTCACTGCAGGGGCTTCATCCAGGCCCTGCCTCTGGGCCACGTGGAGGCCTCTGCTGGGCCCCTAGCCTAGACCTGGCCACATAGAGGCTTCTGGAACCCTAGAGGAGCCTCACAGAGGTCTCCTCCGGGCCCAGGCCTCCTGCTAATAGATTGTGATGGTGTGACACAAGTCCCCAACACTGCAAGTCCCCGCCCACCTGTGCCTGCTATGCACACAGCTTGCCAATTGGTCGTTACACATGAAGGCACCCTGATCATTTGCAAATTATTCTTTTGTTAGCATACTCACATATATTACCAATTTTATCATTATACATAAAATAGGATACATATGTAATAAAGTAGTATTGAAAATATACTTAGCTCATGAAGATAAAATAGTATAGTACACATAAGTTTGTTTTTTTTTAGACAAAGCCCTCCTTTTGCTGATGAATGCAGTTACTGCTTTCAACTCCTTCAACTTTTCCTTCTGGCAGTTATCTCTCTGTTTTAAAGAAGATACGTATAATGCTATTTTTTTTTTATTATATCAATGTTAGACATTATGAACTTCCTAATATGAAACGTGAACATTATAAATACAGTAATTATATTACAATTATGAGTTCAATAATAGGCAGTGACAGTTAAATTTCACACAGCATAGCAATGAAATAATCGTAGTACACTGGCCGTGGGAATATATACCCTCATTAGGTGATCCTGACATTTACTCACAAGGCTTGATCTTTTATCTGTGTTCTGAAAGACTCATCAAAAGACAGGGTAGTGATTCAAACTTAAAAAAAGCACATACACTGTAGCACGAACTGCATTCTTTATATTAAAAAAAAAAAATAACCAGCTGAAACCGGTTTGGCTCAGTGGATAGAGTGTTGGTCTGTGGACTGAAAGGTCCAAGTTCAATTCCGGTCAAGGGCATGTATCTTGGTTTCAGGCACATCTCCAGTGGGGAGCATGCAAGAGGCAGCTGATCGATGTATCTCTCTCATTGATTTTTCTAGCTCTCTATCCCTCTCCCTTCCTCTCTGTGAAAAATCAATAAAATATATTTTAAAAATAAGCAATACAATTCAAATACTTGGACATCTGTCACCAGTACCAGCCCTCATGTTTTCACTGAGTGATCACTGTAAGTAGCCCTTGAGATAGAGGCACAGGTGATACATTTGAACTACAGAACACTGCTTTCCACATACATTTTACCACAGGAAGGGCAGTGTTGAAAATGCCATGGAAAGCAGGGTTTTGATCACCAAACTCCTTTTAATTGGATATTTCCAAGCGATTTTTATTTATGTTTTGGACTGTGCTGCAATCTTTTTATTACGTTGTTTGGTAAAGGCAGCTTCCTTAATCCTATCCATCCAAGGACATTGACGATATACATTCCACTTTTTGCCAAGCTCATGATTAAATTTTGGGTCACGTGACCAAATAAGGATGATGCCAACCTAGAAATCTTCTGGAAATACAGTCAGGGTGCCTCTGCTTGTCAAGTCAGTTGTCTCCATCAGACTATGGGAGGAAACGATGTAGATCATGCCACCCTGGACCATGCACCACAAAATTACATTATCAATTTCTCTAACTTCCAGCCCACAGGCCATCCATATATGGCCCATGAAATTACTTGGTCTGGCCCTGCCAAGGCTGTAGGGCCAAGTTAATTATATGTTTGACCAAATATAGCAGGCTCATTTTTAAGCTGATAATTCTGTAAGGAAGGCCTAAGAATGATGTTATAAATATCCAAATGGCCCTTGGCAGAAAAAAGGTTAATCCCCACCCCTGATTTAGAGAGAGGAGATACATACGCTTCAGGCAATTAACGCAAAATAAACAACATCAGGCGATCTAACAGAGAAACCGAGGCCTGAGACATGCATTTATGATGGCATTCAAAGGGGGAAAATTGTTCCAAAATTGCTACCTCTGTGCTTGCTGTGTGGAGGTGCTGGCACAATGGTTCTGATGTGCATTGACGGGCAGACCTAGGAAGCTTGCTAGAAAACACACTCATGTCTCCACCCTCCACTAACCACAGCAAAGCTGCTCACTGACCACTAAAGGTGGGTACACACCCAGGGAGGTGATGGAGCCAAGTGTTCTAATTTGCCATTAAATGCAAGGCCTTTGTATAGTGTGTTTTATCCTCAGAGGCTCGTTTGCTCTCAGGGGCCCACTGAATCGGACAGCGGGTGACAATTGGTACAATCTGTGACATGCAGACGCTTGTCCACTCGGAGTTGGACTGGAACCATCCATTCACTTTACGGAAGCTGCGAGTGGGAAGTCACTGTTCTAAAGCAAGGGCCTCTAGCCACTACCGCTCAGGGCCAGCTTTGGATTAGCGGTGAGGAACTAAAAAGGCCTTAAGGACTTTTTACAAATTCCAGTAAAATGTTCTCCTTCGTTTTGCTCCGTGATAACACGAGGGCAGACATGGTTTGCCTACACCAGGCTTTCATCTTTGCCATCTATGGCTCTCACTGACGCCTTTGAAAGTTACAGATATTCATCTTAGGGAAACTTGATGCAATTTGCTCAGAAAGCATAGCCACTTCCTAGGAAACACCATCTCTTTTAGCTTTTAAAAAAATATTTGATTATACATTAAATTTGGTTTTCTTCTTTATTGCTCCCATGTTTTTCTTTTAAATTTTATGTGTTTTTTTAATATATAATTTTATTGATTTCAGAGAAGAAGGGAGAGAGATAGAAACATCAATAATGAGAAACATTGATTAGCTGCCTCCTGTACAACCCCAACTGGGGATCCAGCCCACAACCTGAGCATTGCCTTGACCAGGAATCAAACATGGTTCATAGGCTGATGCTCAACCACTGAGTCATGCCAGCTGAGCTATATATATATATATATATGATTTTCTACAAAGAAGAAGGGAAAGGGATAGAGTTGGAAACATCGATGAGAGAGAATCATCGATCAGCTGCCTCTTGCAAACTCCCTACTGGGGATGTGCCCACAATCAAGGTACATGCCCTTGACCGGAATCAAACCTGGGACTTTTCAGTTGCAGGCCGACACTCTACACATGGTTCTACCTCTATGAACATGTGCTTAGAGTCACATGACCACCTCTATAGTCAGGATCCAGAATGATGACAACCCCCAGAAAGAATTCAATTGGGCTGAAGTTCTGTGCTCAAATGCTCTCCTTGCTCCAGACTCTGGCAACATTTATCGTTCCTCTGTGCCTATAGTTTTGCCTTTTCTGGAGCATCGCATAAATGAATGTATATGGTATAGAACCTTGGGACTGGCTTCTTTCACTTAGCAGAATGCATTTTTAGATTCATCCAAGTTGTTTGTGTACCCACAATTTATCCTCCTTTATTGCTGATTAGTATGCCATTGCATGCATGATCCATGGTTCATCAAGTCACACATTGAAGGACATTCTGGTCCATTCCAGTTTGGGGCTTTTATGAACAATGCTGCTATAACATTTGTACATTTTTATTTGCATGTTTCTTGGATAAAGCTGGAGGAAGGAGATTTGGGGGTTATGTTGTAAGTGTAAATTTAGCATTTGGCTGCTCACTACTTGTTTTTAGTCACAGGTAAGCAGATGGGTAGATAGTGACTGTGTTTATACATAATTACTCTAGCAGCATTTTATTACTGAGCACGTATTTGTTGTAAAGACTGCCAGGCACTGAGGACCGGAATGAACACACTGTGTAGTAAACAAATGCATGAGTGTGTGGATGTATTAGTTTTCCAGGCTGCCAAAACAAAATGCCATAAACAGTGGCTTACAACAACATCCAGTATTCTCTAGTGATTCTAAAAATCCAAAATCAGGGTGTTCACACTGCCAAGCAGTTCCATGCTCCCTCTTGGACTCTGAGTAAAATCCTTGCTGCTCTCTCCCTAGCTCCTGTGGTAGCCCTCAATCCTTGGCTTTTCTTGGCTGACAGTTGTGGCGCTTCCCTCTCTGCCTTCTTCCTATCTTCCAGTGTCTTCTTTAAAGGACACCAGTCATACTAGAGAAAGACTCACCCTACTCCAGTATGACCTTAACTTATTACATCTGCAAAGACCCTATTTCCAAATGAGATCACACTCTAAGATACTGGAGGTTACAACTTCCACATATGCCTTTAACCCGTAAAAATAGGGCAAAATAGATTATGTGCTGACCATTGACCAAGCCATTATGCTAGTTGTGAAGGACAGGATACATGGGCAGCAGAACAGGCAAAACTCTAGCCTAGTGGGCAAGATAGATTTTAATACAATTATTACAAAGATTCTGGTGATAAAAGTCCTTCATAGAAGAAGCACATGATGCTTTGGCAATGAAAATAAGGGGTTCTAACTTGGTCCAGAGTTTACAGAAGATTTCTCTGAAGAAGTCACATGTAAGATGAACCCAGATGACCAAATGATGTTACACAATAAAGAGGGTGGGGAAAGAGAATCCCGTATAGAGGGAAAAGCATATAAACAGGATGGGAAGCTGGAGGGAGTTATCATGTTTCAAGAGTTCAGCAACAGTATGAAGGAAGAGCATCAGGAGATGCAGACAAGTTGGCTGAGGGCTGATTACATATATCTTTGTAGACCTGGCTTGGATTTTGGACCACATCGTAAGGTCAACAGGAAAAGTTTTATTACAGAGGTTGGCATTATCAGAGATTCCTTTACAAAAATCTCCTGCTGTATGGAGAATGGATCAAGTGGAGACAAAATAAATGATAAGGGAGATAATGAGTTTATTTAACTGGTTAAAAAAAGATATCCTAGTCACTTAGGTTAGAGTGGTATCTATGGAAATGGAGAGAAGAGGTTGAGGTTGAGAAATACACTGGGTACTCACACAGCAAGATTTAGATCTAGTATGAGGGTAAGGGACAAAGCAATATTGAAGAAAATGTTCACATTTCCAGGATGAGCTACTGCATAAGTAAAAGTGCCTTTTACTGGTATAAGGACCACCATTCAGATTTGAGGTGTTGAATGCACCAACCTTCCATTTGTGTCATACCACATTTTAAGTGTCTAGGAAATATTCAAATGGTTATATCAAGCCAGTAATTGCGCAAAACCTCTATAAATATTTACGCTGAGCACATACATTTCTGAGTCATCAGCATATAGATGGTAACTTAATGAAAGATTGAATAAAATTATCTAGGCAAAAAATATAGAATTAGAAGAGCTAATAGTGAGCCCCGAGAAACCCCATCATTAGAAGGTCAGGCAAAGAGGAAGTTCTGGGAGGAAAGACAAAGGAAACTGGCCTTTTTCTGGATAGATAGGATTCCAGCCTAAGATTGGGAGGGGAGACTAGTGGCAAGTGGATGCAGAGAGAACAGCACAAAACAAAGGACAAGGCTGCAAGAAAGTTAAGTTCAGAACATCTGGGTGAGTTGGTTAATTTGGTTGAAGAATGGGATGTACCAATTGATGTAGCGAGAGGGAAGCCTTGTAACTGTTAAGATCACAAGGTTGGGATCAAATCAGGGAATGCCTTGGCTCAAACACTGACTTTTAAAATATATATATTTTTACTGATTTCAGAGTGGAAGGGAAAGGGAGAGAGAGATAGAAACATCAATGATGAGAGAGAATCGCTGACCTATGGGTTGCCTCCTACATGCCCCCTTCTGGGGATCAAAGTGTGACTTCCTGGTCACACTTAGCCACACTGGTCACGCTCAAACACTGACTTTTTATCAAAGTGGTACCTTTTCAAGAAAATCACTTTAGAACAGACTGCTGAATGAACTGCCTAGCAATTAATCCTTTAAGGTAAGGGTGGAGCACAGCAGTGGTAATTACCAGAATTTATTTCAATAATGCACATTATTTTATTTATTTATTGTAATTTATTATTATTGTGGAAAGTACATTATTTTAATAGAGTAGGACTTGGTCCTATTCTAAATATTTTTTAAGGAGCTATATCACTACACTTTCTTCTTATGCAAATGGGTGGTCTCTATTTATTTACAATGAAATGGATGCTCAGAATGAATAGTATAAATAAGCTTTTTAATTTGAAAGTGATTTCTCCTGCCTCCCACCACCAGGAAGCTGCCTCGATGAGCCATCCCTGCTGAGCCTTGCTCAAATTGTAGTTCTGGGAGCAAAATAAATGATTATTGTTGTTTGGAAAGTGTATATACATATATTTGGTTCCTAATTGAACCATTTTCTTGAAAGGCAATCTTGAGTAAAACCCAGTAAAGGAACCTTTTTTAAAAAACACACACAAATATTATAATGGGCTGGAGGTTTACTTTCTAGCCATCACACACTTTCTAATTGCATCAGGCGTGGGGTGCCCACTCCACTGAGCCAGTGTAGGCCACCGTGGAAATCAGTCAAGAGCTGGAATTGTCTCAGTACCCAGCACAGTGACCGGAGACATTAACTACAGTGGCAACCTAATTGTAATGTGATTCCAGTAATAGACACAGTTAGCACTGAGCACAATTTAGGGTTCCCTGCCTGGAGTTTCAGGAAAGCCATGCTGTTATTGTAATGAACCCACTGCTTTGCTGCTCCAGTTTTAGTCCTTAGTTTTATTACTCAGGATGAGTTCCCTGGCTGTTTCTAAAACTTCTCCAAGAAAAAGAAATGATAATGACGTGGTATGCTGTTATCAGATTATTTGGGAGGGCTTCACAAATGTTAGCTCTTGCCAGCTATTTCATACCTCGTTACAGTGCTTTGTGCCTGGATTATATAATTTAATCTGCTCAAGGACTCTACGGGTAGGCACCGGTGTTACATTTTAAGGTTAAATAACTGGAATAAAGTTACAAAGCTGAGACACACTATGGACATCAGTCTGACCCCGAAGCCTTCGTTATTATTATTATTGTGTTTTTCACATTCATTGAAAGTTACATGTTAATTTTCTTTCTCAACTAGAGCCTAAGTTTCCTCAGGAGTTCTGATTTTTTGTTAGGTACTTTGCAGTCTCACAAAAAAAGAAAACAATGTCTGTGTAAGGAAGGGAGCAAGGAAAATATTTAAAAAGGAAATATAGCAAAAAAGAGAGAGAGAAAAAAAAAGGATAAAAAGAGAAAAAAAGAGAGAGAAGAAGTAAGAGAAACAAAGGGAAAGAGGGTGGGAGGGAGGGAGGAGGGAAGGAAGGGAAACAAAAGAAAAGCAATTGTAGCAAAAACTAGAATGTCTGAGACCATGGTGAGAAATCTTGAACATAATGCCACAAAAAGATCAGATATCATAGAAATGTACACTTGAAACCTACAGGACCCTATTAACCCTACTTGAAACCTACATCAGATATCATAGAAATGTACACTTGAAACCTACATGACCCTATTAACCAATGTCACCCCAACAAATTTAATTTAAAAAAGGAATCTTTTTGAAGGTAAAAAAATAAGACAAATTAAAATATATTGTGAGGTATGGGCATTTTCATTCATTATAGCATGGACTTGTATGGTTACTAGAAAAATAACCGTAATATTTCCTTTAAATGCCTGTGTCTTAAAATACTATGTTATACTAATTCTAGCATAGACAGCTAGTGGGAGAGGCTGTGTGGTACGAAATAGACAGCACATATTTGAATCTTGCTTCCACATTTTCCTAGCTGTGTGGCTTCCATGTTTCAACTGGGCCTCAAATTCAACTTCTGCAAAATAGATATGAGGCCGCAGACTTTATAAAGTCTTGGTGACCATTCCTGAACAAGACAGTCAAGGTGGGCTTTTCACCACAGAACAGTCCCTGTCCTTCCTTCATCCAAGGCCACAGGGACTTCCTCAGCGGAGCCAACACGTGGGAATATCACGTCCTCACCACCATGCACTTGGAGATCAACCCAGGTCAACACAGAGAGGTACGTGTCATGATCTCTAGCTTGAAGATATAGACACTGAGACACACGTTCACACAGAAGACTTAAAATGTAAACAGACACAGACAGACACACACACACACACACAAGCCCATAAAATAATGGTGACTACTTATTATGCACTTGTATTAGGCAAAGTCTTTCATTTTGTCATCTCAAAGAATCTGATTCATGGTGTGATTATTTCTCTCATTGTACAAAAGTAAAGATTAAATATTAATCTTCAAATATTAATCTAGAATGGACTAACCTTGTTCAGAGGCAAAGCTGGCAAAAAGATAAAGCAGGGACTGAATCCAAGACTCTTTACTACACTTCCTGTTCAGTACGGAATGTCCTCTCTCACACCCAAATGTGGCCAGTGACTTAAGAAAGTAGGTGACAGGGACACAGAATTCTATTCCATGTTTTCCACAGATTTTTCTTCTACATCTCTTTTCAGGGCATTAATTAGTAAATATATTACTTACCTACTGCTATGTAACAAATTATCCCCAACACATAGATGCTTAAAGCAAAATAATCATCGATCATCCCAGAGCTAGGTGGGTTGGCAATTTGGAAATGGTTCAAAGAGTCCTTTTGGTCCAGGGTGCCACAGGAAGTTGCAGTCAGGATGTTGGCCGGAGCTTCCATCCTCTGATTCCTGACTGTGCCCAGGGAATCTGTTTCCAAGTTTGCTCACTGACATGGATAAACAGCTGGTGCCGACTGCTGGCAGATGGCCTCAATTTCACAGGCAGCTTGAGAGTCCTTTTGACACAACTGTCTTTCCTCAGAGTGAGCATCTCTCTACTACCCCTAAACTTCTCCCACACACACTGTGTAACTTACAGATAAGAAAACAGGAAGTAAGCCTGGCTGGCATGGCTCAGTGGTTGGGTGATGACCTATGAACCAGGAGGTTATGGCTCCATTCCCAGTCAGGGCACATGCCTGAGTTGCAGACATGATCCCCAGTAGGGGGCATGCAGGAGGCAACCAATCAATGATTCTCTCTTATCATTGATGTTTCTCTCTCTCTCCCTCTCCCTTTCTCTCTGAAATCAATAAAAATATATTTTAAAAAATAAAAACCTTGAAAGAAAGAAAGAAAAAAAGAAAGAGGAAGGAAATTGTGTTTACTAATCCTCTCTCATAAAATGGTTGTGTCAGAGAAGGGGGATCCACTGAACAGCAGCAGGTCTTTAAGGTGGTCACTAGGTTTATTAACAGCAACTGAGCACTCTACACTCAGCCTAGTACTTTCATGTGTAAGATTTCATTGACCCACCTAAGACTCCTAAGAACATGTTGTATCTATCTCTATGAGATATGATAGATAAAGCTGAAAGAAAGAGAAACAACTTAGATGTAGCACCAGTTCCATGAGGGGCTGCAGACATTTTAACAGAGGTCTTCACTCTCCAAGGCCATGTGTCTCTTCACATCCTGGTGGGTTTTTAGGTCCTTGATTGAAGAGATCACTCTCCATATAAAAGTCTATGTGGCCCCAGCCAGTTTGACTCAGTGGATAGAGCATTGGCCCATAGACTGAAGGGTCCTGGGTTTGATTCCAGTCAAGGGCACATACCACTATTACAGGCTCAATTCCCAACCCTGGTTGGGAAGCATGGATGGGAGACAACCAATGGATGTCTCTCTCTCACATCGATGTTTCTCTCTCTGTGTCTCTTCCCCTCCCTCTCTCTCTTTCTAAAAGTCAATGGAAGCCGAAACCGGTTTGGCTCAATGGATAGAGCATCAGCTTGGGGACCGAAAGGTCCCAGGTTCGATTCTGGTCAAGGGCATGTACCTTGGTTGCAGGCATATCCCCAGTAGGGGCTGTGCAAGAGGCAGCTGATCGATGACTCTCTCTCATCGATGTTTCTAACTCTCTATCTCTCTCCCTTCCTCTCTGTACAAAATCAATAAAAAATATATATATTAAAAAAAAAGTCAATGGAAAAATATCTTCCAATGAGGATTAACAACAACAAGCCTATGTGGTGTGAAAAAGTAAAACCGAGACTTCTCTGGTGCCCAGCCCCGGCCCACTTCTCCAGAAGGGATCTAGCGGATGCCTAAAGGGCTGGCTCATGGACCCAGCTGGAAACCACCTCTCTCCATCTTTCTCAAGAAACTGCTCCAGCAGGAGCCCTGTCCTCTTCCAGCACAATCCTCAGGAACTCAGCAGCTCAGCATGAAAAACACAATCACTTCCATCCATCACTAGTGAAAGGCAGGGAGGCCAGTGGATGGGCGTCCGGCGCCCCTCAGTCTCGGCCATGGTGCTACAGTGGATGTGATTACTAATAGAAGAAGGGGAGAGCAAGTGCCCCACTGTGTATAATATCCACGGCCAGAGTCTTGATGGGTAAGTGTAACTTTTAGGAAGTTTGTGGATTGGCCAGCAGGGAGAGCCGGCCCTGTGTTTGCAGGAAGCTTTTCAATGCCACCCTGGACAGCTGGGCACTCAGATAAGGACAGCCAACACCTGTGTCCGAGGGAAGACATGCAGGTGATCGGTAATGCTCACGTCAGAGAGGCCCCTCAGGCCACAGGATGAAGAATGAGGTTCCGCAGCATGGATAGCTTCCCTCTGCCAGGCACTTTCTATCTGTGGGCACAGGCTGGGCCTTGTTGATCTTTCCTCCAGCAGTGATTTATCCTCTCCTCTTAGGAGGAGGAAGATGAAGGGACCAGGTACTCTGTCACTTCCTGATACAACTGAATGAGGTAGCCTTTTCTAACTAAGTGGTTTTCTTCAGAGCTGCCCACTACCGTTTGCTACCCTTGGGTTTGTAAGGGTCGCCCCTTAGGCAGGGATGGGGAATGTATCAATATCTGAGGGATTTTCCCCTATTCATTTCCTAGGGAGGCTGTACCCTTATGGGAGTTTCTGGCAGCTCCCCAAAACAGACCATACCCCTTCACTTCCACAATGATCCCCTTACTTTTTGTGTATGTCTCTTTCTCTTCTTTCTCAGATCAGCTTTGTTAATAGTAGGGAGGCACGTCTTTGTAACGGAACAATTAGACGATTGAGTGTCTTTGGCATGAGAAAGGCTCATATCCTATTTCCAGTTTTATTACTTTTCAGATGTGGGACTTGGGGACAGATTCATAAGTTCTTTGTTCCTCAGTGTCCCCTTCTCCCCATAAAAACAGCAATAACTGTTCACTTCCTAAGTTTGCCATGAGAGGGAAGATCATGCATGCAATGAGCTTAGTACATAGTAAGCATTCAGTCGGTGAAGAGTAATAGTTTATTATAATTAATAATCATAACTAATAATTCAAAGCTTATATTTTTCTCCCCAGGGTATCTTCCCTCATCCAACAGGAACTTTAGTTAGGCATCTTTCTCTGGGCCTAGCTGGTAGCCTGTGTTTCCTTCATCCTAGAACTATTTTGGCAATTTTTACACCTCTCTTTACCTTTACGTTTTAAATACCTAGAATCCAGGCTTACAATTATGCTAAGAATTTTAAGTTCTTAGCACTAATGGAGTGCCTGCAACAAGGTGAACGTTCAATAAATGTTTAGTGACATGTGGTTTATTTTTTCTTTCTTCAAACACATCCATCATCTCAATAAGTATTTAATAACTTGACTGTGTTCCAAGCACCAAGGTGCTGTAGATGTGGGTCTGGATTAAAAATGGACTCAAGAATTTACTGTCTGGATGGAAATATATTTGTAAATGGACAGCTTCCAGACAATGGGTGATTCTACGATACAGAGATGTCTAGGGAACTATGGGAATATAAAGAGAACATCACTGCAGCTAAGAGTGCGGAAGTAAGAAAAAAAGTGTTAGGAAGGCCACCCAATGGAGGTGACACCCCAATGGGACCTGGGAAGCTAAGCAGGGGGTTAGGCAAGTAGAGAGAACAGAGAGAGGGCTGAGTGTTACAGGCAGAGAATGGCCTCTGTCAGAGAAATGGCAGTATACAAAGGCCCAATTTATTTGGGGCATATTATGAAGTTCAATGTCTCCCAATCATAAACATCAAGGCAGTGGTAGAGAGGCCAGCTCACAGAGAATCTTGAGCATCGTGATGGCAAAAATGACAAAAATCTGGGATGTACAATGAGACGCACTTTTTCAAGTGACTCAGACCATTGTCCTGACCACGTATTTCATGTAGGAGGGTGACCTATACATTCAATTCCTCCCCTTGAAGTGGCACAGATAGCATTCAGCCCAGAGAGCAATGGAAGTGTTGGCATTCTGCGTGCAGTTCCCATCATGAAACACCTTACGGTCGGACCCACTAGGCGGAGGAAATAAGAAAGCGCCTGGGTAGCAAATTACCTCAGTAGGCAGAGAAAATGGAGCATGACGCTGGAATTGTTGCTAACCTGTCACCAAGCACATGGCTGAGGAAGAAGCCCTACCTACTGTGAGGTTACAAGAGAACTACCAGCATGTCATGGTGAAAATGAGACTAGCTTAGTCAAATCTAGCATCCCCGCAAACCCATAATTAAGGCGGGCAAATGAGTTCTTTGTTCATTGGGTGGCATTCATTTATAATTAGAGACATGCACTGAATCCTCGGGTCTAATTGTTATGATGGATATTCCTCGCGTCAGATTTTCTTCCCTGGTGCCTCTTCCTAAAACACCTCTTAGGAGCCTGTTGATGAGGATGACGAGAAAAGTTTTATTTTATTTTTTATTTATTTTTTATTGATTATGGTCTCACATAATTGTCCTTATGCCCCATTCTATCCCAAACTCCTCCCTAGTTATGCCCTCCCCAACCCCCGTTGTCCATGGCCACTGGCTAGGCCCATATGTATGCTGTTTCTCTACTTGAAACTGCACCCTGATCGGTGGCATTAGCAATATGAATCCATATTTAAGGTTTTTTCTAAGCAGCACTCTGATACCAAAAGATCAGGAAGAATACAGGCAAAACTGGAGTCATGCAGAATACCTGATTTGCTAGCTATTTTTTATCATTTTAAAAAGGTTATGCTACACACAATTTTACTTTATCTCGATTTAGTATCACAGTGAAGTTATGACTTGGATCTTGTGATCCCCAAGAATTGTGAGATGCAGGGAAGGTAAGTAACTGGCCCGCATCACAAAAGTAGGAAGAGGTGGAGAGGTAACAGGTAACTGGAATTCAGATTTCTTTGGTTCCAACAGCTGTGCTTTACTCATGTATAGCATTTGGGGTTACTGTGCAGATCCAGGAGGCACAATTAGGACAAGGTAAGACTTGGTCAAAGTCACTCTCTTTCTGTGAAGAGCTATCCCCAGAACATCCCCCAGGAAAGTGACTTGGAGACAGTCTTCAGATACCTGTTGAGAACAGGTCTATCGCAGCCATCAGCATCTCTCACCCGGACCGCTGCAAATGCCTATAGAGAAGCTACCTGTGTTCACTCTTGCTTCCCCACCACAATCTATGCTTTCTCCAGAAGCCACGTGGGACTCCATAAAATGTAAAACACATCTGCCAAATGTTCCTCATCATCCTTGTCTGTTAAGCAGACATTTCTTTGTAGGTTAAAGTGAAATTTCTTAAATAACAGGGTCTAGGAGGCCCTTGCTGCTCCCTCCCTCTTCTGATTTGGGTGGCAATGGCAATGGTTTTCTCTCCACTTCTCAGATGTAGATGATTTCTGCACATGCAGTTCTCTCGTCTGGAAAGTCAAGTCCTACTTGATACTCAGATCCATGCCAACTTCTCTCCCTGCCCATCGGTCTTGTCCTCACCTCTCAGTCTAGGCGCTTTTTTTGGATATTTGCTTTCATTTACTCCGGCCCCTTTCCTTCCCCACCCTAATTTCAGTTTATATCAAAGTCTAACAGCGTGTAACATGATTAGTGTGGCTCTACAATCAGACTGTAAGTCCATCTAACAAGTTCACTATCTCAGTAGACATTCTAAAAACCAGTTATGCACTTGTAATTAGTGAACCTTATAGTAATCTCTAATCAATACATTTGTTAACAATTTATCTCCTGTGAAAAGAATATAGAATAGAACAAGTCAAGAGGGGCCTTTTTGATGAGACATAAATAATAATTTATTTTCTGTTCCTTATGTAAGAAATGGCAACATTGGTTCTGCTCTCCTTAAGGTATAGACCCAACTCCATTTTTCCTATGCAAGTCAATTTCTTTGTTCCCACTATTCTATAGAACATGGCTAACCTGTTTGAACTGCCTTTCTTGGGCAATTTCTGGAACATAGATTTTCTGTTGTTTGTCCATTGACTTTTTAATTCTTAAGTTCTTGACAATGGGAAGTCAATAGGTGCTAAGGGTTTCAAAACACAGACGAGACTAACAGAAACTGTTCGCTGAGTCTGAGCGAAATCTGTTAGAGGTGGGTGTGTGGTTAACATAGTTGTCACCAGGCAGAACAGAATGATTTTCATTGAATTTCCTCTCAAAAGTGGTTAAGGCAGATGCTGTGTGGCCTCAGCTTCCATTTCTCAGGCACACATGAACAAGTGGGCACAAGGCAGCATGATAATGCTCTAATATTCCCCCAAAAAACCATAATGGCAACTCCAAACTGCAAGCAACAAGCCCTGTCTAAAGAATATTAAGAATAAAATTACAGCCCTGGCCAGTTTGGCTCAGCAGATAGAGCACTGGCCTGCAAACTGAAAGGTCCCAAGTTCAGTTCCAGTCGGGGGTATGTACCTTGGTTGCAGGCACATCCCTGCAGTAAGAGGTGTGTGGGAGGCAGCTCATCGATGTTTCTAACTCTTTGTAACTCTAAAAAAATCAATAAAATATAGTTACAATAAAAGAATAAAAGTATGAGGAACAGCACCACCCTGTAAATCTGTAAGTGGAATCCTCAGAAAAGTCGCAGCAGTATCACTTGGGAACATATTAAAAATACATATTGTTGCCCTAGCTGATGTGGCTCAGTTGGTTGGGCATCGTCCCATGCACAGAAAGGTTGCCCATTCAGTTCTGGGTCAGGGCACATGTCTGGGTTATAGCCTCGATTCATGGCAGGGGACATGCAGGAGGCAGCCAACCTGTGTCTGTCTAGCTCTCACATCAATGTTTCTTTCTCTCCCTCTCTCTTCCTCTTGCTCTAAAAATCAATTTAAAAGTCTTTTTAAAAATGCATCTCAAGCCACACTTGAGACTTACAGAATCAGGAACTCCTGAGATCGGAGCCAGAAATTTGCATATTAAACCTTCCTAGTTGACTCTGCTCCATGCTAAGGTTTGAGAACTACTTGTGTGAACTCTAGAACACAGCATGGGCATCAACAGACCTGGTTATGACCCATGGTATTAGACTAGCCTCATAAGCTAGACTTGAGTGTATCATTTTTAACTTTTCTGAGTCTCAATTTCTTTGTTAAACAGGGATGATTGAATCTGTTTCCTGTTGCTCTGATAATAGAATATCACAAATTTAGTAGTTTAAACAGCACAGCTTTATTATATCAACAGAAGGCTGAGAGAGATAGAGAGCTAGAAACGTCGATGAGAGAGAAACATCGACCAGTTGCCTCTTGCACACTCCCTACCGGGAATGTGCCCGCAACCAATATACATGCCCTGGACCGGAATTGAACCTGTAACCTTTCAGTCCACAGACTGACGCTCTACCACTGAGCCAAACCGGTTTTGGCTATACTACCCAGTCTTACATATACTCAATTGTACTTAAAGAACCAATTACAAATTAAAGATATAATTTACTCTGTAATCTTTTTAAATACTACAAACATTTAATCAATGCAATGAACACACATGAATAAAAATACGAAAAATAAAAAATATATAATGAACATATTATAAAATGTGAAATTTTTTTGTCCTTTCCCAATTTACCATCTAGATATATGTATGCCCCAGAGGGAACCAATTTTACTTTTTAAAAAATTCTTGCTTCTGTTTATCATTGGAAAGTATATTTTTTAAAACCCCAAGTCAGATACTTTCATCAGGTGAAAACTAATTTCTTTTCTGCGATAATGGCAGAGCCAAATGCCCAGAGTCCCTTTTAAATTCCCTGGCAAACCGTCTTCCTCTGGTCTCTGTCATTCTCTTCCAACTGCTTTTAGACATATTTACAAAACATGCTTTCATGAAGTGAATGAGGCTTCTAATTATTTTCTCCCAAATACAAAAATCACAAAGGAAACCATGTTCCATTATAGGATGGCATTCTTATGAAAAGTTTCATAGAGTTGCAATCTTTTCATAGTTGCGTATGTTTTATGAATGATATGCAAAAATATACAATATGTGTCCAGAAAAAATGCATTCAACTTACAGGCAAATATTAAACAGAAACTTATTCTTGTAATTGTGCCATCTCCCTAACGTTTTGCTTCAGTGTGCTCTCATTTGCAATTTGAATATTTGCATTCCTCTTTGAAGGATTCTTACAGTTTTGACAAATATTTACTGAGCACTTATGAATGCTTATAATCTTTTCTAGGCATAAGGTTATAGCTAAGAAGGATCAGGACATCGTTGACCTTGTGTGGTTTACACTCAGCACCCAGAGATGTGACGGTATGGCAAGAAATAAACAAACAAAAATCTTTTTGGAATCTCTTGACTCCCAGCATTTTAATCCAATTCTAGTCCTGTCATCCATCATTGGGTTCCTCCAGGTTAAGAGGTTACTCTCTGTGAGTTGTTAATCCTCTTATGAAGGATCATAAGACTATCTCCTACTTTCAGGGAAGCAACCCACAAATATGAAATAAAATCATATTTAAAGTAGGTCCTAGGTTGTTTTAGAAAGAACGAGAGTGGGGATGGGAAGGAGTAATCTAAGAAAAACAGGAGTTATGTCAAAAAGCTGAAAATACATAAGACCTGAGAAAAACATTGATTTTAATGCCAGCTGACAAGAATGGACCTTAGGGATAATGCATGTTTGAACTGAAGGAAGTCTATGAGGTTCAGATTTGCTTACAGACCGTCTCCCATATTGATACGGTGCTGTTACTGCTAAGCATTGTATGTGCAAGTCTGTTTGGCATGGGTGTTGGTAGTACTCGAGGCAGGCTGCATTTGGCAAAAGGAACTTCCTTCTCTCCGAAGGACATTTGGAGGAGATTGTATAATTTGGAAACACAAGCCTACATATTTGCCAGCTCCTTGGGTACCGTTGCTGGCTCGATGCCAATCACAATAGTTAATGAATCACATAGTTGAGCACACCCTGCCATGCCTGTCTTAATTGATGTGTACCGCTATATGGAAGAAACCATGGGCTCTGCAGAACCCTTGCTTTCTTGGTACCTGAATAGGTGAGCCTGGTTGAGCAGTCTAGACAGTCTATTTCCTAGACTGTATTCCCTTTTCTTACTGAATGAGTACCTTATTTTATTTTATTATTTTTAATATTTTTATTGATTTCAGAGAGGAAGGGAGAGGGAGAGACAGATAGAAACATCAATGATGAGAGAGAATAATTAATTGATCAGCTGTCTCCTGCACTGGGCATCCAGCCCACAACCTGGACATGTGCCCTGACCAGGAACCATTGAGCCATGCTGGCAGGGTTTGAATGCCTTACTTTATAGAAGTCCAGAGAGGGAGAGTGCTAGTCCCAAGTCCCCACAGGAAGGCAGAAACCTAGGACTTGGTGCTAGGTAGCCATAACTTTTTGAGCTCTCAGATAAGAAACCACTAAAGGAAGAATAAAGAGAAATCCATTCACCAATGATCAGCTTTTGCTACTGATGAGCCTATTTCTCATAGGCATAAAAGTATTTATAATTTCATTATTCACTAACCAGTGCTTATTTTTTGCTCCCATGCTGAAACATCCTTCAGCACCCAGATATGCGAATAGCAAATTTGGGGAACTGACCCCGTGACGTGAAGGAAATGCACTGTGAGCTTATCAGACTGGGTGAAGTGCAAATCCTTCACTTACTCTCTGGCCTCTTTTCAGTTTTCATTAATATCAGAGAAACATCCCATCAGATCTGGAGATCTATACTGATGATTGCATAGTGACTTTGCATGCTCCGCTGTTCCTTGATTATAATTGAGTCGCTTACACAAATCTGAGTAAAGGCAGGAAATCAACCATTTGTGATGAATAATTCCTGCAAATTGCATGCAAGACTATATTTTACAAATGCAGATTAGGCAATAGTTCAGATTCTCAAGAAGAACCCTACAGGTATGGATATTATGGGATTTCACCCAATAATGCATGCATGACATGGCAAGAGCTATGCCCAATTTGTGCAGAAGAGACTTAGTTCCCATCTATTGTCTGGTTTAGCATTAGTCCTAGTCAAAAAAATATCTGGGTTAAAAAGACACATGATGTGAGCATCCTATAGAAAGTACACGTGAGGCAGTGCAGCCTTTTAGAATTTGCTTAGGTCTTAGAGTCAGGCAGCCCTGAGTTTAATCTCACCTCTGCCATTTCCTGGTTGCATTCTCTTTTTTTTTAATTTTTAAAATATATTTTATTGATTTTTTACAGAGAGGAAGAGAGAGGGATAGAGTTAGAAACATCGATGAGAGAGAAACATAGATCAGCTGCCTCCTGCACACCCCCGCACGGGGGATATGCCCGCAACCAAGGTGCATGCCCTTGACCGGAATCGAACCTGGGACCCTTCAGTCCACAGGCCGATGCTCTATCCACTGAGCAAAACCAGTTTTGGCCTGGCTGCATTATCTTGATCAAAGTTTGTGTGGTGTGTGTTTTTGTTTTTTGTTTTTTGTTTTGTGTGTGTGTGTGTGTGTGTGTGTGTTTGTTTTTATATTCTCTGGGGATCGACTTCTTCATGAGTAAGACAGAAGAAAGGTAGCTCTGAGTTCTGCATTCAAACTTTTGTGACGATTAACTAAATCCTGCATGTACCTACCTGAAATATTATCCAGTATGTATGGTTTTCAGCAAAAGAAAGATGTACACCTTTTCAAATGTCCATAAAAAAAGAAACTAAATAAATAAACCCAATATTCCTTCTCTTGGGGTTTGCCTTCGAAAATGAATTCTATTTATATTTCAAATAAATACAAACAGTACCCCCCAAAGGAAGCACAATGTGAAATTTGTAATAATAGTTTTAGGCATAGAAAGGCACCCTATATAAGATTAAATCCTGGGTAGTGGTTAGGATGTTTTGGCCAGCCAACACAAAGAAACTGTTCCCTGGAAACCATGGCCTACTAATTCTGTCCCTTAACCATCCCAGCTCTGCTCTTCATTTCCTTCTCCCTCTGCTTTCCTCTCCTCTTCCTATAGGCCTTGAAGGAGACAGAGCATGACTTCTTCCCACAGGCCTCTGTCAGCCACCGTGGATGCATGAGCTCTTGGATTGAGAAATGTTTCCAACCCTCAGTGGCAGCTTTGAGCTATCCCCCTTTCCCTTCCCTCCCCCCAGCAGGATGCACATTCTCATGGCTTTAATTGTGCCCTTCAATGATAAACAATTCTCAGCTTCATCAAAGGGAGACCTGCAGAGACTTACTGAGCTCAGAACCCCAATCCACCAGCCCTTAGATACCCCCTCTTCCTCAGCAACTTCTTTCTCCTTTTCTCCTGAGAAGTCAATAGCTTTGCACTGTTTTTCATCTGACTTCAACCTTTCAAAGACTGCCTGCAATACTAGCAATTGTATTCAACGTAGTTAACTATCAAATACCCATGGTACGTAGTTAAGTATCAAATACCCATGCTCTTTTTTTCTGTTAATTTAAACATAGAATGCCACTTGAGAGATACCTCAATGACAGGCATTATATCATCTTCCACAGATACATTATCTAGATAAATATGTACTTCTGGAGTGTAAGCTTATTGTAATTTTTATGTAATTATTTTGAAGAGTCTTTTAAATGACTGCAGCTATGACATAGAAAAAAAGCTATACATCTATTAAAGTAATTTAAAACAAACATATCAGTAACTCTTTTTTTGGGGGGGGGCTAATGTATTTGAAGCAAAAATATTTAGATAAGATTACTATGTTTATTTTTAGATGAAATCAACCAACCTTCAAAAGATATAAAAATTCTTTTCAAAGAATTTAATGAATTAATTATATATTATGTATATGTATTTACACATGCATATGTACTAGTACATATGTGTGTATAGATAAATGTACATATACAGAAAAACATGGATTTAACCATTCACCTTTTCCAGCCCATAAATCATCCTGTAATTGCCATCCAACTTCCCCCGACTTCTGCAACCTAAACAGTAGCATACCTCGATTCATATTATAAAATTGTGAAGAGGAAATTGAGGGGAAAAAGAACCAAGTCTTCCAGCCCAGGAGTACAAGGTAAGCATGGCATATAAAAAACTGCAGCATGAGTAGGGGGTAAAATGAGGGCAACATTGTGGCACAACTGTTCAAACAAAATAATTAAAAAGAAAATACTCTATTTTACCACAGCCACATGGCCAAAACCATCATCACATTTTGTCACTTCCCCTTACGAAATGTATGCTAAGACCTTGGTCGAAGTTGCCATCATTCTACATTTCTTAACTTGCTTCCCTGCTTCTGTTATTAACCCTCCACAGGCTACTTCCGACAGGACATGCCGAGTGATCCTTTCAAAACAGGATGCTAAAACCCTCCCATGGTTCCCTGATTCACTGCATGGTGGGCCTCCCAGCAAGGTTACTGGAATCAGCAAATGAAAATACAGAAGGCATAGGTGAAAGCTTAATGCTTGCACTAAACTCAGGCAAAACTCACCTCCATGGTGTTCTTTCATGTCCACGATACTCAGTGTGTGTCCACTGTCTGAGATGGAGAAGGATGGGTTGAGGAACAAGCTCAAGGATCTCATCAGAAAGGTCTTTCCTGACTTGATGATAATAAAAACATATCAGAATTCCCCCCTCAATTAAAATGTATAGCTCCCATCAGGCAGAGAACTTGATTTTTTACTACTGAGCCACTAGGACACTATATGGAGAATATTATACCTAAAATATATTTTGCCACAGAGTAGATGCCCAATAACTATTTGATGAACGAAATGTTTTTAAGAAACTCAAGTATAAGCAATGGAAGTACAGTCAGCCCTCACATCTATCGGCTCCGCATCTGTGGATATGGGGGTCAACTAAGGGATCAGAGTGCCCACAATTTTGGTCTCCATGGAAGGTCCTGGAACCAATCCCTCAAAGATATCAAGAGAAGACTATACTAAAGTTTCAGTGCAATCTCCAGCACTGTGTGGCAAGAAATGGCACTGCTATAATCAGAAATTTCAGCCTCTTGACCACTATCCCATGTCATTATGTCTTAAATGGGAAATAACGGTTTCTTTCCTCTCCTGTCTAGATCAGTGTTCTTTGCCTATACTTAGGGGAAAAAATTATTTCTCTGTGATAAACAAGACGTGAACTGAAATCTCTATCCTCACTCCTTGTACATGATGCTGTTGACTTTATAGACTTCAATTTTCTGGTAATTCAAATGGATTAGAAAAGGAGGAAGTGGTTGATGATGTTATTGTTCAGGGTAACAGTGACAACTCTAAAATTTCATCATGATTCACAGAGTCTAATCCAATAACTATTTTCATATATACCACGCCCCTTCCACACCCCCACACAGATCAGAATGGGAAGGAAACTCATCATAATGGGAAGGAAAGGGAAAGGGAGAAGAATTAGTGTAACTCCATAATCATAATTAAGGAAAACATGCTTCTAAACCAACTTCTAAAGTAAATATCATTTCAAAGTATTCTGGTACAAAAGTATAAGTTGGATTTTTTATTTACCAAATGAGGAAATTTAGCTCATTTTAATATCTGATGCCAGGGTAAAGGAGGCAGTTACATATTAAACCTGAATAATTTACAGATAATTTGACATTTTCCTTAAGCATATGAACCCAACGATAGCAAATCACACCAGTTGGCATCAGACCAATAGTTTGGGAGATAGTGTCATGTTCCAGAAAGCAGTCACCATAAAGCTTCTATATAATATTAAAAAATCAGTGAACTGTAACATATGCTCAGGAAATTTCTTTTCCTTTAGAGCAGGGGTCCTCAAACTTTTTAAAGTGGGGGCCAGATCACGGTCCCTCAGAGAGCTGGAGGGCCGGACTATATGAACTACTAATTCCTACTGTAACACCTTGGCTGCGCTCACTGCCCAAAAAACCTGGCGGGCAGGATCAGACTCCCCTGGGGGCTGCATGTGGCCCGCGGGCCGTAGTTTGAAGACCCCTGCTTTAGAGTATCTATTTAATTGACATTTATGAAATTTTAAAATGCTAAGCATATGTATTTATTTTAAAAAGCCTTACGTATCCACATTACTCTTATCTAAACTAGCAAATGCCCATTAATGACTCAGGTAGGGAAAGTCAATGTTTTTGTTTTGCCTTAAATTAGGTTCCTTGGTCCAAAGCATTATCCCAAGTCAGCACTGAGGGAGGAAAGAGAAGCATGTATGGGAGAATGTCACTGCTCTTCCTAGGATGGAAGATGTCCAATGTCAATGTTCCACCAAGGAGCTGGCCCTTCTTCTTGAAGGATGGTGTTCTGTCAGGGGGAGAGAGAAATGGAGGGAGGGAGGGAGAAAAGGAGCGAGGAAGGGAGGCAGAGAGGGAAATACTCATTGCACTGATTGGCAGCCCCACCCCTGCCATAGGCACCCAGATTAGGGATAGAACCTACACAGGACAATGCTCCAATCAGCCAAGCTACTCAGCCAGGGCTGTGCCAACTTTCTTAAGCCTATCCATCCCATGACCTCCTATCGCAACCTTCCCATCTTGTTCTACGGTGTCACTGATAGCTTTGAGGCATACAGAGACCAGATTAGGCCAGACAAAGCAAAGGAAACACATTGGAGAACAGTTAAACCTTCCATTAGAAGCAGGAAAGACAAAGAGATGCCCTTCACCCATGAAATGCAGGCGCTGGCATTTTTGTTTTCATCTTATTTACTAGAATGGATACAGCCTCACAAACCTTCTGGTGGAATGGTACAAAACTGAGTTAGTTCAGATTATCCTGCAGCTGGTACTGGGCTGGAAGACAGGGGACTAGTTTCGGGGTGGAGCTGAGAGTGGTGGGAAATGCCTAAAGTGACCAGACATCCCGGGAAACGCCACGGGACAAATTGTTAAAAATCGGGACTGTCCCGCCAAAAGCCGGACATCTGGTCACCTTAGCAAATGCCTCAGTTCTGACAAAGGCTGGAGGAGAAGGTGATGCATTAATAGGTATCAAGATGATTGAGTCTAGAATTTGACAAGTAATGGGGATATAAATTTTGGGGGAAATCTAATTTTGAAAAGGTCAGGGGCTTTGGGCGTTAACAGGATAATTCTTTATTCAGCACGTCAAGGGGCACTAACAGAAAAATCCAGGTGGTTCTCACACCTGGCTTCCAAGGGACCTCTCTCCCTACAGTTACCTTGAGATCCTCCCTAATATCATTCTTGGTGATGGGTACCGTATTGCCACATTCGTTTCTGAAACATAGCTTTTCGTTTCAAATGTACTGAACCACAGCTTCAGCTGCCTGCCTTTGTTTCTTCCCTTCTGGAAGTTAATAATGCCTCTGAAAAAGCAATTAAACTAAAAAAATAAATAAATAAATAAAGCTTCATTTTGAAGAATAAGCAGCTTGCAACCTGGTTTAATGCTGAGACGGCACTAATAACACAGCACTTATGATCTAAGAGAGAGAATTAAGAGTCGTTATTATTTCCCCAAACACTGGAACAGCCAGGGCCTAAAGACACACTATCGCCACGCAGTGTATGCGATAATGCATTTCTGTAAATGAAATGCTTACTTCGGAGCACTGTGCTCCCCGCTTTAGCGATTTGGCTAAACAGTGAATGCGATCTCGGAACATAAAGAGCTCCGGTGTCATTTCAAGAATCCAGAGCTAAGTGGAAGGGGGAGAGGAACAGAGAGCTCGGCAGAGCCAACGAGGCAGCACATGAGTCATTTGAATCAACCAGAGATAGTCGCCTCTGCTGGTAAGAGAGGGCTATTTGAAGAAAGCCTTCTTCCTAAATTCCAGCTTTTGTATATATGAAAACGTGTTTATGTCAGTAAAATGGAAAGCAAAGCCTGGCTTTCCTCTGAGGGGTTTAAGTCCTGCTTCTCTGCTGGCCTCAGGACATCAGGCTCAGCCTTATAGATGGCACCTCTTCTTGGCTTTCGGGCAGAGAGAAGCCTTCCACAGCCCCTACGGCCCAGAAACAAGCACATCTTTGATCAGTTGGACCCTTGAAATTGGAAACTGCTATTCCAGGAAGGAAGAGAAAGCTCCGTGTTTCAAGGAAAAGCCACGTTAAACGTATGATGTCTTGCAGAAACCGGTTTGGTTCAGTGGATAGAGCTTAGGCCTGCAGATTGAAAGGTATCGGGTTCCATTCCAGTCAAAGGCATGCACCTTGGTTGTGGGCACATCCCCAGTAAGGGATGTGCAAGGGGCAGCTGATCGATGACTCTCTCTCATCGATGTTTCTAACTCTCTATCCCTCTCTCTTCCTCTCTGTAAAAAAAAAAATCAATAAAATATATTTTAAAAAAATATGATGTGTAGTTAATAAAATGGCTATCATAGCCCCCGAGATTCCAACATCCCTCTGTCCCCCTCCTCCCTGGTGCTCAGTGGATGCTGGCAATGATGATGGCATCTCTTGAAAGAGAGCCTTGTAGCCCTAATTGTCACACAGGCCCTCAGGCCACGTGGCTCTGCTTTGATTTGGAGCCCAGACGAAAGTATATGATGCTTGTTCTCTTTCCAGAAAAAACAGTTGTGCGTGATGTTAATGGACGAGGGGAGATGTTTACCTTACTCTGATCTCGCGCCCAGTCTTTCCCTGTGGGCTACTGGGAAGCTTAGTTCTCTTTGAAGTCCGTCCAGTCCCAGGTGCCTGCTAAGTACTACCTCTTCTCTCTCTACCAGAGGGCAAGCCTGGTTTTATTCAAATAATGTTTGTTTTCTCAAAGAATGAGTCTTTGGTTTTTAACTTCTTTTGTAGGAAAAGTCTACGTTCAGCTTTTGTATATATGAAAACGTGTTTATTTACATTGTTGAAAGTAGCAAAAGCAAGAAGTAGGAATGCCTGGAACAGCAAAAAAAAAAAAAAAAAAGGGTGGGGGGGAGAAAAATTTTCATTCAAATATTAAGGAATTGCTACTATGGCTTCTACCCCAGCCTAATGTGACTGGAGTCTTTAAATCCATCAGTAGAGAGGATGGAGCCTATGAAAGAATGAAGATGAACCTGACAGAAAACACTTGATCTGGCATAGGTGGGAATCCTTTCTGGAGGGCTATGTGGTAAATTACAATGTTAAAAAAAAACCTCATGTACTTGGATCCAAAAATTTATTTCTTGAATCTAAACAAAAGAAATACTCAGATCAATGTACATCCATGGTCACTGCTGAATTGTTCTATCTTATTATTAAATAGGAAAAAAGCCAACAAATATCTTGGAGTAGGGTCGTGGTTAAATAAATTATAGTATCTATTCACATTATGGAATTTTACACTGGGTACAGTAGTTCTGTATAAAATAAAACACCTTTAAAATATGTTGGATGCAAAATACCATAGAGAAAATAACTACATACATTAATGCCATGGCAAAATCCTTCCTTTCCACTCCCCAAAATATATAACTAAATTGTTTCCTGAAAGTAGTTACCTATAAGGAGGGGAGTTAGGGACAATGGGAATGAAAGAGAGGAAATGTTCACTCTTTATTCCATACAATTCTAATTTTTAAATATTTATATTATATATTTTTCATAGTTCTTATATAATATATAACTTTTTAGAGATTATTAAATTGATAAAATGTTTTAATTTAATGTCAATATAATTTTTAATGCAACATACTTACAGAGTATAGCATCACTATATATTAGTGGCATTTCTCTATGTTAGAAAATATTTCAAAAAATTTTTATAATTGATTATAAGTTTTTAAATTTTTATGCTATTTTAAAATGAAAATTTAAAATGTTGAGATAATTGCATATTGATATGAAGCAAATAAGTGCCTCTCCTCTCAAACTTCTGTACATATACTATTGTTATACCAGACTCCCTCCATCACACGCTTCTGTAATATATTGTTTGAACCCAAAATTTCAGTTTAAAATAAATGAAACAGCTGTTATTATTTATTTACCTTAAAAAGTAAATAATACAAAGAAGTTTTATATTTTTTTCCTCAAAATTTTATAGTTATATATTTACATTAAGTTCCTATCCATCTTGTGCTAATTTTTATATAAGATATGCAACTTGGGCCAATGTCCTGCGCCCTCTCATGAATGTCAGATTCCTCTGAAACCATTTACAGAAGGGTTGTCTTTCCTCTATTGAATTGCTCATGCATCTTTGAAAAAAAAAAATCAGTTAGGCATCTTTGTGCTGGTCTATATCTGGGTTCTCTACTCTAGCCCACTGATCTACTAGTATGTGTCTAGCTCCCTGCCAATACCTCACACTCTTAATTACTGTAGCTACATAGCAAGCCTTCAAATCAGGTAGCCTGATTCTTCTCACTTTACTATTTCAAAATTATTTTTGTTATTATAGCTTCTTTTATTTTCCATATACATTTTTGAATAATCATGTTTGCGCTTACAAATAATATCGCTGATATATTTATAGAAATTATATTAAACATATACATCAACTTGAAGGATCTGACATCTTTACTGTATTGTCTTCCAATCCATGAAAACGGTTATTCTCTCCATTTATGGAGATCGTGTATGTCTGCCAGCTTGAAAACTCTCTCAGGAGATTAAATGGTGATAATTGTTGGGCTCACTTCATTTGTTTCCCTCCGCTCAAAGATCACTGTCTTTTAGAGTGTGATTTTCTGTTTGTTTCATATGGGAAGATACATTTGATCCCTGTAACTTCACCTTAGATAACAAATCTCTCCAAATGGTTTTACTTATCTAGTGTATGTTAATTTTCAAATTGTTGGCAAATAAAAACGAACAAATAAGCAAAACATGATTTGAAGTAGGTAGGATAAATATTTCATAATGATAAATCCCAGGGAATTACAATTTCAAGCACTCTTCATTAGGTTAGATTTTAATTTAGTTGCAAAACTGTCCTTCAATTTCCATTATCTTTGTCTACAATAACTCACACTCAGGAAGAACCCATGATTTTTTTTTTTTTAATCCTCACCCAAGGATATTTTTCTATTTATTTTTAGAGAGAAAGACAGAAAGGAATCTCAATGTGAGAGAAACACATCGATTAGTTGCCTCCTGCACACCCCCCAACTAGGGCCCCGGGCCAAAAAGGAACCTGCAACCAAGGAACATGCCCTTAATTGGAATTGAACCCAGAGCCCTTTCGTCCACAGGCCCACACTCTATCCACCGAGCCAAACCAGCTCGGGCAGGACACACCTTATTTTTTATTTATTTATTTATTTTTCTTTTCAACCTTGGTGTCCAAAGTTTAACTTCAGATAATAAGCATGGTAATCACTGTGGGCATGGTTACAATCACTCTTATGTAGAATTTACTGAGCACTTACTTATATCCTAGCAATATGCTATGTAGTATAATACAATATGAATCCTCACATTGACTATTTCATGTTGGTAAATGATAATGTCTATTACATAAAATAAGTGGAAAAAAATAAAGGTGGAATAACTTACATTAGAAAAAAAAAATCCTGCCGAAACCAGTTTGGCTCAGTGGATAGAGCGTCAGCCTGCGGACTGAAGAGTTCTGGGTTCGATTCTGGTCAAGGGCATGTACCTTGGTTGCGGGCACATCCCAGTAGGGGGTGTGCAAGAGGCAGCTGATCGATGATTCTCTCTCATTGATGTTTCTAACTCTCTATCCCTCTTTCTCTTCCTCTCTATAAAAAAAATCAATAAAATATATATTTTTTTAAAAATCCAGATATCTGATTCTAGAGTCCACTCATGTGCCTCTGTGAAAATACTGTATTAGAATCAAAATCTGCTTAGAGACATAGGGCAGACCCTGAATATCCTGTCTGTTGTTATACTCATGCCTATTAGTGGGTATTACTGCCTAAAATATTCGGACTCATCACCTTACTTTTGTCTTTGCCAGGAAGTCATTCTCACTGTTTCCTCCTCAAGTGGTTATATTAGACCATTTCATTACCAGTAAAAACCAGTGACTATTTTTTAAATATTTTACCAGATATTACCCCAACTGCCCTACTTGGCCTTCCCTAATTAAATGAAGACTGTCCTAAACATTTCAACCAAATTTGAACCAAATGCTTAAGAAGGACTCTGGGCCAGGGCATTGTGTGTGGGAGCCTTATTTCACACTCTTTGCTTTTTCTAGTAGATAAGCCCAGATAACAACAGACCATGACTTGGGCTCTCAGTCCTTTCCAAATTAATGGTCACCCTGAGAAACTCGTTAAAGTTTCCGAAGCAAACTGTAAAACAGAAATAAAGAAGGAAAGCCAAGAGTCAGGTTCCGCATGGACAAGTATTTAGGTCAAAAGTAGAGATGCCAGGAAGACAGAAAATCTAACACAGGCTGATCCAAAACTCTTAAAGTACAAATACACAGCTTCTGTAACCTTGCTACTGTTTCAAGGTGCCTTTGGCAGGGTTCTCACATCACATTGTAGAAGACACTATTACCACCAAAAATTATTTTGTGGTTTATAAAAAAAATTGATGGAAGACAATTAAGAGATGGCAGGTAAGAAAACAATCCACTCTTGGCTTTCCCTGAGCCCCAGTTATATATAATTCACATTGAAGATGAAAGATGAAATGACTGAAACTATAGGAATACTCCTTTACCAAGACTGGGGACCTTTTTAGCATACTTGAAGAATGATTTTTTTGTTGTTGTTATAGCAAATCAAATATAAATCCCACTTTTTTAAAATGAAGCTTGCACTGGCTATTGCATATTTGAAAAGATCTACACAGGCATTATCCCCCCACCCCATTTCCTTATTTATATGAAAAATACATTTGGCTCAACATCCCTGGACAATAAGTGTGCCTACAAGAGTATCAAAACTATGGTTTATTAAAATATACTACTGTGAGTTGTAGAAGCCAAATAAAAATGCTAAGGTTCTTATTGCTCAACAATTTTTACAAGTATTGATAATCAGCATTTCTAATGAAGTGTTTCATGGCACTACTGAAATTTATGATTCTACAATTCTTAGACACAGAGGACATTCTTTCATGTATCTTTGAAAGGCAATTTATTTTTTCAAAAGCAAAACCAAGTAATTGGTCCTCCTGTATCGAATGCATCACATTTAGTGTTAGGTTGATGCCCAATAATAAAGACAAGACAATATCTGCATTTTCAGGACGTTTATATGAGCCAACAATAGGCTACTTTGGGCAATTCTCTTTGCTGCCTGCACAGATGATTTAAGCATAATTTAGGTTTCTGGGTGCATAACGTTATGAAGAGCCATTTGAATAAATGCCCTGCCTTCATTGGAAACAGTAGAAAATAGTACACAGTAAAGAAATTCTGAAGTTAACATGTGACTATGTCTATGCAATTTGTAAGCATTACAGCAGGAAACAAATTGATATTTTTTTAGTTAACATATGAAATTTAACATACTCTAGATGGCATATTATTTGTTAAAGAGAAAAAGGGATATACTATAAATTGGCTTATATTCCAGATTACGCCTGTCTATATTTGCCATTAATACTGCAGGATTTAAGTGGACTTATGTCTTCTTTCATCTGTTAAAGGGTTTACTACCTTGTCCTCTCTAGGCTTGTTCTAAATTTTACTGACAGGTAGTGAGGAGAACTTTACAGAAGAGGTATTTTGAGAGCTATGGTTATTACTAATTATAACCATGTTACTGACTCAGGTAGTTAGCATTTAAAAAGTAACCCTAGGATGTACTAGTGCCGTGGTCGGCAAACTGCGGCTCTCGAGCCACATGTGGCTCTTTGGCCCCTTGAGTGTGCCTCTTCCACAAAATACCACTGCCTGGGCGAATCTACTTTGAAGAAGTGGCATTAGAAGAAGTTTAAGTTTAAAAATTTTGGCTCTCAAAAAATAAATTTCATTTGTTGTACTGTTGCTATTTGGCTCTGTTGACTAATGAGTTTGCCAACCAGTGTACTAGTTAGTATATTATGTGATAATTTCATTTAAAATGGAAAATTATCTGGTTTGACAATATTTTTCATGATCTCATAATGAACCAGTTTAAACATGACTTTGGACTCATGGGGGAGGGAGGGCGGGTGTCAGAAATGAAGGAATGGTTTCACTAACTCCAAGATTCCATAAGCCTCCACAGAACAGATTGTTCTTTATAATTTTTTAAAAGAGAAAAATTGCATGCAATGACATACTTTAGAGTTTGTTGTTAGCTTCACTACTATCGGTTTCTGGGAAAGATATGTATTTTGTAATTAGGAATGGGAATCCTGAAAATGGGAGACTTTGCAATTCGTTGGATTTTCTTGATGATATTTTTTACCTAATATGAGGAACAGAAGGGAAGAAAGGAAAAATAGTGTCAGGCCCTAGGATCTCACTGGGATGTTATAAAACTCCCCAGTAGGCTCACTTTGAAATATGGCATTTAAAAAAAAAATCTACCTTAATATTCTAAGTACTTACTTAGCACTTACTTATTGGTAACTGAATAGTTTTATAAATTAGGGTGTAACTGATATATAATATTGTATTAGTTTCGGATGATATTTGTATATATTGTAAAATGATCACCACAGTAGTATCTACTCAACACCCATCCCCATACATAATTACAACTGTTTTCTCATGTGATGAGGACTTTTAAGGTTATGTTCTTAGCAACTTTCAGATATAAAAACATAGTATTATTAACTGTACATGACAAACCCGTGACTTATATCTAAAAGTTTGTACCTTTTGACCCCTTTACAGTTTCTATTTTATTCATCTTTGACTTGATAATCTAACTAGAGGCCCAGTGCATATAATTTGTGCATGGGGGTATAGGGTGGACCCCCTCAGCCCAGCCTGCACCCTCTCCAATCCAGGACCCCTCAGGGGATGTCCAACTGTTGGTTTAGGTCCAATCCTGGAAATCAGGGCTAAACTGGTAATCAAACATCCCTCTCACAATCCTGGACCACTTTCTCCTAATTGCTCACATGCCTGCCTGCCTGATTGCCCCTAACTGCTCCCCCCACCTCAGACTGGTTTCCTCCAACTGCCCCCTCCCTGCTGGCCTGTTGCTCCTAACTGCCCCCTCCTCCCCCGCTGGCCTATTCACTCCTCACTGCCCCTGCTGCCAGCCTAATCACCTCCAACTGCCCTCCCTGCCAGCCTGGTTGTCCCATGCAGTCTGCTTGTTCAGTCATTTGGTCATCCCTCACTAACCCCCCTGCCAGCCTGGTCATAGGCAGCCATCTTGTGAGGCTGTGAAGGTCAATTTGCATATTACCTCATTATATAGGATAATTTTGAAAGTTCCTATTTCTCTATATGTTTGCATTTAAAAGAGATGTGGAGCCCTAGCTGGTTTGGCTCAGTGGATAGAGCATCGACCCAGGCCAGGTTTAATTCCAGTCAAGGGCATTTACCTGGGTTGCAAGCTCCATTCCCAGCCCTGGTCAGGGCACATCTCTCCTATATTGATATTTCTCTCTGTGTCTCCTCCCCTCCCTTCCACTCTCTCTAAAAATTCAATGGAGGAATATCCTTAGGTGAGGATAAACCAATAAAATAAATTACACACGCACACAAAAAGAGAGATGTGGAAAGACAACAGGAATGTCTCGACCTTGTATTGCATGAGGCCAGTGAAGAAAGCAATATTCTTTCATTCTACATGGCTTCTAGTCAAGGCCTCCGCAATACATGGGGTAATTCAATTTAGGGTGAGTCAGTGTCACAGTAATATGTGCCAGCTTCCCCCTGTGTTTGGGTGGCTGACATCTCATACAGGTAACTACTTTCTAGTCTGGAGCTGACTTCAGAAAAAATAAATTATGTGAGGAAATCAGATCATATAATTATTTTTATAAGGAATTCTAAAAAAAAAAAAAAAAAAAAAAAAAAGATTGAGTTGATTATAAAAATTGGCATAGCAGTGTGTTTCTGGATAATTTTTTTAAGACACTAATTGATTTTTCATTATTGGGAGAAACCAGAAAAATATGCCACTTATGACATGCATGCAAATATATCATCAATTAGTTTAGATATAGTATCTGGCATTTAAAGATGATTTATCTGGCCGAAACCGGTTTGGCTCAATGGATAGAGCGTCGGCTTGGGGACTGAAAGGTCCCGGTCAAGGGCATGTACCTTGGTTGCAGGCATATCCCCGGTGGGGGGTGTGCAAGAGGCAGCTGATCGATGACTCTCTCATCGATGCTTCTAGCTCTCTATCTCTCTCCCTTCCTCTCTGTACAAAATCAATAAAGTTGGATCATATATGGAAATGAATATGCATTTAGGTATACAGAACAAAGGCAGTTTAAAATAAAGTATTGTAAGAAATATAAAGTAAAATAAAAACAGTGATTAATTCCAGGTCCAAGAATCAGGATGAAATGAAGGAAAGAAGTAAAACAATAAAAAAAATTGAATTTTCTAACCTTGGCAGTTCATTTTACATACATATCATACATATATATGCACACATATATGTATATATATTACATATGTACTTAAAAGCATGTTTATATTATAACTATTTTATATATTTGATTTTTATAATATGATAGCTGAAATGGTGTGACTATGTGCAAATATATTTTTCCTTCAAGACTGAGTATATCAAGAAAACTGTGTATTTCATGTAAAATATTCCAATAAATCAGCTGCAGCTTTAATTTTATCCTATTTTTTAAATCCTATTTTTATAGTTCCATAGGATAGAGTTACTCCCTCTAAATTCTGCCATGCTCTCCTTTAAATTATGTTGGCCTCTACCTATTTCATGACAGAGCTTCAGAAACTTTGCTTAAATAATTTCTAATTTCACTTTGGTAGTGTTAACAATTCCCTTTGATTTGCAAGTTAATCTGAACAACTCCTGTAAGAATAACCTCTTGCTATTATGTGTGTCTCCTGGACCAGTTCTGCTAGCAAATGGTTTCTAGCCGCAGAAATGAAGAAGAATGAATAAAAAGTGACAGAAGATTTTAATTCATCACCCATGCCACATTGCATGCCTTCAAATCCTCTCAAAGCTAAAGGTTGTATCTTTGTCCTTTGGTTTAAGAGGTTTCAGTGAGTCTATGGTCATAACTTAGTAGCAAAACTATCTGGTACTTTTACAAATTAATTAATTCTTTTTGGAATATATTCTCTGCCAAATATATTTTCTCATTGATTTTAAAGGGAAAAGGGAGAGTGATAGAGGGATAGAGAGATAGAAATATTAATGAGAGAAACAGCAATCAGCTATCTCCTGCACACCCTACATTAGGGATCAAACCCACAACCTGGGCATGTGCCCTAACAGGAAATCGAACTGTGACCTCCTGGTTTATAGGTTGACACTCAACTATTGAACCACACCAGCCAGACTATATATAAACTTTTTATCACTGCTTTGGGTTCATTTTAGGTACTTATTACTGACACATATTCTCAGGCTCTCAAAGACACACAACACACCCTTTTCCTCTTTTAGAAAAGTCTCTAACTTATAGCATTTGAGATCACTACTAGGCTTTCACTTATGTCAAATAAGCTGCTACTATTTAAATGTGTTTACACGAGACTAATTTTCAGCTAAGGTCTCTGCAGAACTCCTTCCTAGTTATAAGCAAGGAGGGTCCACCATCCCCCTAGAAGGCTACAGGGATCTTTGCACCGGTCAAAAGGACAGTCTTGTTTCAGGTATCTAGAAGGTTCCCAAGATGCTTTTTGCCAACCAAATCACCACACCCTCTCGCTAAATCATCCCTTCTAGTTGGGCAGTTTCTCAAGAGAAAAAAATAAAATGGCCTTCCAGTTGTTAAATACTTAAATTAGAACTAGCTAGACCTGGACTGATAATAGGGGATATTTCAAGGGCATCCATGTCATAAACTTTAGTTAATACAGGTCCAGGGTTTGTGAAAGATTGTACAAATGGAAATGCTGCCAATGTGAATCCCTAAGGAGTTTAGTCCTTCACCAACATGCGTGAACTGCCTTCTGTGGGATCCATTGCTCCATTTCTGAGCAAAAAAACATAGAAGTGGTTATATCAGACTGCTTTTTTTCTTAATTTAAATTCTTTATTGTTTAAAATATTACATAAGTCTCCTTTTTCCCCCCATTGACCTCTCCCTGTCTGTTTCCACCACCCAGCACATGCTCTCACCCCCGTACTGTCTGAGTCCGTTGGTTATGTTCACATGCACACATACAAGTCCTTTGGCTATCTTCACAGCAATTTAAGAAAGCCTTTTGAAAAATATATTCAGAACTCTAGCATGGGAATTTTCTATCCAAAATGAAAAAAAAAGTATGATAATTAAAATAATATGTAAATCAGAACTTCTCAAGGGAAACAAGAAAACATTCTACAATTGTAGTCTATCAGAATAATTTTTTTGTTGTTGTTAGAAGAAACACATTTTTCAATATTGATAGTTCATTCATCACTAAGTAGGATTTTTCAAAAACATTAAATAGATGCAGGAATGAAAAGCCCTTAAGTAATCCTTTGCTTTTACCACTGTACCCACTGACAATAAAATGATGATTCTGCATTTGCGGTTATCTTAGCGGACATGCGGTGGTGGGTACATTTAACTACAAAAACAATGACAACATGCCCCCACAGAAATAGGCAGTTGAGCAACAAAGAATCTAGGAAAACTTCAGTCCTTTTTCCCTTTATTTCTTTGGTGATCATAATAAAAGTGTAATATATTTTTTAAACCAACAAAGAGAGAGATAACATGCAACCTGTAAAAGGAAATATGTTTCCATTAAATCCCCTAATGACAAGGGCATTTTTTAATGACTTTGCCTATGCTATTTTCTATTACTTGTCAGCCCCAAACCCAGCCCAGAAGGTGAAGGCTCTAAGAGTGAGTGTTGAAGCTTGAAGCATCCTCACAGCTCTCCATCTCCCCTGCTAAGCATGTCCTGTGAAGCCTGACAAATGATGTCACAATACAGGGGTTTCATTTGCCAAGTCTAACGCTTCTTTGTACTTTCATGCTGTACAAATACCCAAAACCTGCTGCTGCAGATGCTTATAAAAATTTTATCCATGTTGGCCATATAATCTAGCTCTATTTGTATAAACAAAGAGAAATACCAAAAGGGGGCTATTACTTTAGGCATGCTCAATAGGCTTACCAGAATTTAATGGGGAGTAAATATAATTAAAATGGATTTCCAATTCAGGTGAAGAGAAGAGTTATGGCTAGCCTGCATACCCTCCCGCCATAAACAATGGTATCCATGGGTGTAACGTAGGAAGCAGCTATTTGTTAGAAATGGACACACTAAGAAAGCAACTATGGATGTGAGCTCCATATCCGTCCTGGGTTCTATATGCCTGGAGGTACAGGGGAATAGTGGACAGTGGGCAATCGTTTCATTGGGAAAAAGAAATACATCGGAGTTTGGAATTACTGAATAAGCAGAAATTTCTGGGCTAGAGACAGAGCCACAGACAGTTGCATAATGATTTTTTTGAGTCCTTGGCTGAATATTAACTTCATATTTTCATGATGAGACTCTGTGAGGACTGTCAGAGAGCAGTTTTCTTTATGGATGTCAAACAATGCTGGGAAAGACAGAGTTCTAAAGAACCACATACATGGTATTGCCGAATATCCAGTCAGTCAATTAAAATCCCAGAAAAGCCTGGCAGTGTGGCTCCGTGGCTGATTGCCAACTTATGAAGTAGGAGGTCATGGTTCAATCCCTGGTCATGGCATATGCTTGGGTTGCGGGCTTGATCCCAGTGTGGGGCATGCAGGAAGTAGCTAATCAATGATTCTCTCTCGTCATTGATGTTTCTCTCTTTCTCTCTCCCTCTCCCTTCCTCACTGAAATCAATAAAATATATATTTTAAATAAAATCACAGAAAAGACCTTTCTTGCAAAGAGAAGTGATATAATCATTTTTAAATATTGTATTTTTTTCAATTACATTTTACATTCAATGTGATTCTGTATTAGTTTCAGGTGTATATAATACTAGTTACAATAATATACTTTACCAAGTGTTCCCCGATATTCCCAGTACCCCCCGGGCACCATTCATAGTTATTACAATAGTATTGACTATATTCCCTACTCTGTACTTTACACCCTCATGACTATTTTATAACTACTCTGTACATCTGATCCTTTCATTTTTTTCACCCAGTCTCCCAACACCCTTCCCCTCTGGCAACCATTAGTCTGTTCTCTAGGTCTATGTAACCTTAGAGGAAGGGTTATTAGACCATTCCTAACAAAACAAAAAACTAGATTCAGTGTAATTAATCTGATCAAAAAGTAAATTATATACTTGACAGAGTAAAATTGAAAGCTTTTGTGTACAAAATCTAGATTCCTATAATTTGGTACAATTAAAAAAATTGTAACACATAACCAGGAGAAAACAATCAATAGAAACTAACTGAGAAGTTGCCACTATACTAAAGATTTATAATAAATGTCAAGGTAGAATAAAAATAACTGAAACATAAGGAAATTGAGGTATATTATTTCAAAAGACTTGCATTACATGTGAAATTATAAAGTCACATCAACTTAAACTGTTGATGTTGACACTGAAACCACAACCCCTAGAATAACAGCTGAAAGTAAAATAAACACATAAAACTAAGAAGTAAATAAAGGAGAATAAAAACATTAACTAGACTTACTGCTTAAGTACTTGTATAATCCAAAAGAATTCAGAAGGATTAAATAAGAACAGATGGAAAAAATAATTTAAAAATTTCATAATAGGAGACATAAAAGAAAGCATATCAATCATCATATTGAGGAAAAAATGCAAAGTCCAATTAAAAGACAGATTCTCAGACTAGATTTAGAAAAAGATCCAAATATATGCTGTTTACAAGAGATGTCTTTTAAAAAAATAAAGACACAAATAGTTCAGTGCAAAGCATTGCAAACAGTAAGTAAGAAAAAGCATATATAATTGTGTTAATATCAAGCAAAACAGATCTTAAGAAGAATGGCTTATTTTCAGGGACAAAGGGGTCATTTCATAATGATAAAGGACAATTCATTTAAGAAAACACTTCAGGCTCAGTACTGATAGAAAAATTAGACAGATATCCAGTAAGACTATAGAATATTTAACTAAGAACATAGTTGATTGTACAGAATACTATGCACAACAAATGCTGAACTTGTATTTTACAAGGGCATATAGAACATTCAAAATGATAAACCATATTTTGAACCACAGTATCCGTATCATTAAATGTCAAAAGTTTGACATCATAAAGAATACCCAATAAATTAAATTAGGCATAAAAAAAGAGATGGAAAAGTCTCAGTATACTGGGAAATTCAACAACACATTCATAAATAAATTATAATTAGGACAAGAGCTAACAGAATTAGAAAACATTTAGAACTGAATGACAATTAAAATCTAGAATATAAGGATATAGTGAAGAGGGTGAAAAGGTACAAGCTTCCAGTTATAAAAAAAAATGTTATAAAGATGTAATGTACAGCATGGCAATGACAGTAAATAATATTGTTTTGCATATTTGTAAATTGCAAGTGATAAAATTAAGAGTTGGACAAGCATTGTTATTTACCCAAAGTCACATGGCACAGGCATGAAGAAGTTGGGACTCAAACTCAGTTCTAACATTTCCCAAACACTGCTCTTAGGGTAAAGTGATCTGCAGGCTTGTCATAAAATCATCTATGGAACTGTTAGTACGTATTAATTCAACATTCCTTTTTTTCCATCAAGTCTACGGAAATTCAGTTGTAATGGAGGCATTCACCACAGTTACATTTTCATCATAACACAAGCTAATATTCTCTATAAAATTACTACCATGAATTAACTTTATGTCTGCAGAAAATGGGACTGTATGTAATTACTGATTTTCATTCACAATAAAATAAGCAAATTAACTTCACCAACATAAATGCACCATAAATTGTTTTGAGGCATAATGAAGAAATGAATTTCTGAAAGAAATATAGACCAAATCTGCCAGATTATTGTAAATGATAGCCCCTTTAAAATTAGGGCATGTAATTGCCATTGGAAAATGTTATCCTCATAGTGGTTACATTATTACTTGGTAGACCAATAATCCTCTTTGCCGATGTTCCAATTCTGGAGTATTGACAAATTTTATACATTTTAATATCAAAACGCCATCAAACTTACATGTAGAATGATTTAAGAGCATTTATATGTAGAATGTTTTCAAGATAAGATTTCTCATAATGAAGTGTCATCCATGAATGTAACATAATGACATCTTAATTGAGAAAATATACTGCAGAATAAAAAAGAAAGCCATTTGGTGGGGGGGGGGGAGAGGAGAGAATGGGGGAGAGGTGGTATTTCTGAGTTTGTTGACAACTTTCAGCAAAATATACTTTCAATTCAAAAGACTATCCTAACATATGGCCACTTTTATTTCATCTTAGTGAATGAAAGAAACCTTTACTACATGACATTTTAAATCAAACAGAAAAATCAACCTAATTTCAGCCTAGTATTTGATAACAATTACATTTTGCATAAGAATGCAACATCTGAATCACAAAATGTCAGACCTAATAAAGGTGGTGATCATTTTATTGTAAAACTCGTATGCTATATAATAGAAAGAAGCATCTATGGTATAGAGCCAATTCTAGGTAACAAGCATTCAAAATGTTTTCAAAGCAAACTTTCACTGAAGTCAGAGTAGCTCTCAGTGATTTGAAAGATTTTCCATTCGATGAATTAACCAGTAAGATGCTCCTTTCCCCAGTTGCATGCCTTTAACCAAAAGACACCACAATAAAGTTCCCTTTACTTTGCTAGCATTTCTCCAGCAGCAATTTCTCTGACGGTGATTTCTATTTATGTATGTTTCTTTATTTCTGTCTTTCCTTCTATCTATCCATCTGGTAGATGCTGTATAAGCACTGGGTTACACCCATTTAAAACAATACTTCTAGGAACAGTGTGCTTAAAAAGTACACATATCAGAATATTTTGAAATATTTTCATAAAATTATATGTATATGAATAGAATGCATCTAAATGTATAAAGTATGATCACCCCCATAAGAGTCAAAACATTATTGCAAGTGATTGTTCTTAAACTGAACAATGGAGAAAATCGTGCAAAAGCATAATTCTCTTAAAAGAGTAAAAACACAGACTACTTGAGAAATATTTTATCATGAAATAGGAATTCATAAGAAATTTTGTTTTATAATGGCAAAAGAGATACTTGAGAAATGTATATTTTCTTTTAAAATGTGGATTATCTGGATACTGAAGCCAGAATGAGAAGAAAAATGAGGTATCTAAAGCAACACTCAATTTAGAAATACATAAAAATATTTATTCATCCTGAAGAAGGCCAGTATGGGAGAGCTGTGTGTGTGTGTGTGTGTGTGTGTGTGTGTGTGTGTGTACATATATGTATATATATGATAAAAACATTCTAATTATTTATAGGATAATGTATAACTTATATGCAAAGAGCCTTATTTACCTATAGGTAAAAATTCAACAGGCATGAGAATTTAAGCATGAATGAATGAATGAGCTATAAAAATGTACAGCTATCTGAATTATAGAAATTTGATAGCTGTTATTAAAATAAAAGTATTTTTAAAAAACTCTTTATTGTTGAAAGTATTATATATGTTCTCTTTTTCCCCCTTTACCTCTTCTAGCCTGTCCCTATACTGCCCCCCCCCCGCCCCCCCTCCCCGGCCTTCACCACACTATTGTCTGTGTCCATGGGCTATGCATATGTGCATATATCTCCCAGTTAATCTCCCCAAGAAATTTAATTTTTTTTAAAAAGAAAGAAAATGCATCTGAGCACTTAGGCAGAGGGCAAAGCTCTTCCAGCTCCCAGCATCCAAGACCCAGGGCCTCTTTCAAATGGCAGGAAAACAGCACTAAGTAGCACTTGCCCTTCTATTCAGATGAGAAAACAAACTTGGGATCCTTAAGGAGCTCTCCAAGGTAGCAGAAGTCCCCAGGAAAGAGCAAGAATCCAAACACATGTCTGCTCCCCTAGACCAGCTCTTTGCTCTGCCCTTTGCAAATGACTGAATAACAGGAATTACATTTGCAAATTGTAGTTATTACTAGGAGCATATGTTATATAATATTTTTTAAAAAATCTCTGTCCCCTCCTGTGAAAATTAGTCTTTCCTGGAGTAAGCATTCTAACACTCACATAATTCATGGAGGGGAAAGCTGGCTCTTAGCACAGTCTCCATCTGGGCTTCCTGGTAAACAGGCAGCCCTTCAAGTTCGACCAGAACAAAAGCTGAGGAGAAAGATGGTTTAATCCACCAATTTTTCCATTTGAATGAATTAGCTTGAGAATTAAGAAGCTCAAAACCTTTATGAGATACTCTATCCCCCTAGAAAGTAATATTGAAACCTTTGAGTGAGGGATTTCTTCTTCTTTTCTTTTACAAAAATATTTTTTATTGAATTCGGAGAGGGAGAGGCAGACGCATCAATGGTGAGAAACACTGACTGGCTGTCTCCTGCACGCCCCCTCCTGGGGATGGAATCCACAACCTGGGCCTCTGCCTGACTGGGAATGGAACCATGACCTCCTGGTTCATAGTTTGGTGCTCAGCCACTGAGCCAAGCCAGCCAGGCAATTTCTTCTTCTTTTTTTCTTTTTTTTAAATTCCACCCTACAAATGCAATCTTAAGTGACTTGTGAACGAAAATTAAGACATTTTCCAGTCTTCTGAAGGAGCTCTACTGACCTTGGCAATATTTGCTTCAGGTCTGTAAAGCACTTTTTAAAAATATATATTTTATTGATTTTTTTTACAGAGAGGAAAAGAGAGGGATAGAGAGTTAGAAACATCAATGAGAGAGAATCATTGATCAGCTGCCTCTTGCACACCTCCTACAGGGGATGTACCTGCAACCAAGGTACATGCCCTTGACCAGAATCGAACTTGGGACCTTTCAGTCTGCAGGCCAATGCTCTATCCACTCAGCCAAACTGGTTTGGGTTGTAAAGCACTTTCATCTTCTGGGATTAAAGACAGGAAACTGTTTAGTGGGTTTATCATAGTATTAACATTAATGTCTCTTACCCAGTCCCTCATCAAAAATAAGGACGGTGCCCAGTGTTCTCTGTTGGTTTTGTGTAAGTATATTTTAGAACAGACAATAAGGGAACTGTTTTTCCTTAAACACACACACACACACACACACACACCACGCACACACACTCACAGACTACAAGAGGTAGTCGGTTGAGTGACAGATTGTAGGATAAAACACCATAATCAGTGAACATGTATTATTTAGGGAAAGTAAATTCCTTCAGTTTCTGGCGGCTGCTTTAATCACTGGAGTAAAATAACAGTATGCAAATGCTTGCTTCGGATTTGACAAGGCTGTCAATTTCCCTCCTCGGACGCAGCGCTTTATCACAATGCAGTGGAAAGAAGGAAGGAAACGAGGTGGAAAATATTATTATAGGATTTGTAGGGTACTTTGATGGAAACTAGAGACAACTGTTAAAAACTACTACATTTAAGAGGAAATATGAGTAATGAACCAGAAAGTGAAATATGTGAGGCAGGGAAATATGTCTGGCAGTACATATGCTCCAGCATAAATTGTGCTTTTGGATGATGATGCAGAAGAGAAGGCTGAGGCCATGGGGAGACACTGATCAGGCAGTTAGCAAAGCCACTTGTTCACACAACATGGCTTTGCAGTACTTTCTGAAGAGTTGTCTCGGGTTGTGTAAGAGTGACTGTAATTTATCTTTCCTTCTTTCTCACCTTCTCTTCGCTCCTCCCTCCTTCTTTCTCACACTCTCCCTTTTTGCACTGGCTGCCAGGAAGCTCACAGAGTATAATAGACTGAGCAAGTGACTCCGCTCTGCCTATCGGGACAATGAGTACTTTTCTATTCATGATGTCTGTCTTCCTATTTCTTTCTGAGTCTTTGCATACTGTTTAGAGTGGCGTGAAAGCGATTTTATTAAAATAAAGTTCAAATACCTAAGAGAGAAGCGGATGGTTAATTCTAACCAAACATGGAGATACAAGACTGAAATAATTGATTTCAAAGACAATTCTATAGGTACAGCAGGTGGGGATCTGGTTCTTTTCCTCTTAGCCAGCAATTTGCAACCCGTGTGCTGCAAGAATTTTTAAAACATGCAGGACCTGACTATTTGGTCAGGAGCACTGACTTCTCTTCCCTTAGAGTGTCAAATGAAAAAAAAAAGACAACAGCCAACACAAAATAGCTGTTTGGTGTGAATGGATCAAAGTTTTCCTATTTTGTTATGGCAGGTGAGCAAAAAAAATAGATTTTTGGTCTGCCAAAGAAGTTTAGTAATTAGTTATGTGGGCCATAAGATGAAAACATGGAAAATTTGCTGCTCTTACCTCATTCTCTTAGCTATCTTGAACATGGAAGGAGATGATGCAACAGTGAGAACGTGTGATGTGTCGGAATCATTGCCAACAGTGTTTTTGAGCGAATACATGAGCAGCAACATGGGTTGTATTGATTATCATTGCACGGTTTGCTCTGTGAAAGCCGTGCTATTATTTTTCTGGCACTGTCAGGGGAAAACTAAAAATTTCCTATCACAAAAAATATGCCTAACATTTGGCTATTTGTCTGTGTCTCTAGACAATTCCGCAAGGCCTGTATGAAAGAAGGATTTAATACCTCAAAGAAAAGACGATTGCAATAGAAACGTTTGTTGCAGTATATCAAATATTCTCTTTTGACATGAGTTTTACTTCAGGTGGTTGACATTGAAGAGTTTTTATACTTAACTGTTGTTTAGTTTTGAGCAGTTTTTACTGTTTTGTTGTTGTTGTTTGAAATGTGTGTTGGGAACTCTAGGAAAAAATAACAATTTTACTAAAAGGTTTATCCAACCTAAAAAGGGCATTAAGCAAGTAGAGATGCCTTTTATTGTATGTAAGCAGGTTAGATCACCTGAAGAAGATGTGTCCTAGGAGATGCCTCAGTGGTTCTCAACAGGAAGAAAAAAAGGAAGGAAATAAAACTTCCATGTCAACAAAAACTGAGCTCTTGGGCCGAACAGTTGGCAAATCTTTCTTGCCTCAGAGAATGTGGAAGGCAGGGAACACACAACACCTTTAACTTGAACTCTGAATACAACTTGACCCAACAGTCTTTAAACCTGCTGTGGCCCCAATGAGAAGAATCTGGAAAGAAATGGATCTCAGAACGGAAGCGTGCATCTGTCTTAGGAGCCAGAGGCCTGAATGCTCCTCTGGGCTGGACTGTCAATTGTTCTTAGGAAACAACCTGAATTGCCCTGATAGAGGCACACAGCAGCCCCAGTGAAGGGAGCGCTAGCTCCATCAAGCTCATCTGTCTTGTTACTCATTGCTACTAAGGTGTGTGTGTGTGTTTGTGTGGTCTACATATATATATATCCTGAAAGACTTTTTTTAAGTATTTTTTATTGATTATTTTTACAGAGAGGAAGGGAGAGGGATAAAGAGTTAGAAACATCAATGAGAGAGAAACATCGATCAGCTGCCTCCTGCACACTCCCTACTGGGCATGTGCCTGCAACCAAAGTACATGCCCTTGACTGAAATTGAACCTGGGACCCTTCAGTCTGAAGGCCGATGCTCATCCACTGAGCCAAGCTGGTTAGGGCTATCCCTAAAGTCTTTTTGACTGCTTTTGTTTATGGATAAGCATGCATACCTTTATTAACCAGCCATTTTACATAACAAGTAAGGATAAAAGTAATAGTACATATGACCCATTCTTAGAGTGACCACGTACTTTATTATTCAAACCTAGATAAGTTTTACAGCAAAACTGGACATTACTAACAATTATACTGGGACAGCAGTCTAACAGAGACTTTCTTGGGTGTCTCGTCACTCTGTGGTTTGTTGAATGTATGCTTTCATGTGGAATTAGAAAAATTAATAATGAGAAACCTCATTTAAATTGGAGTTGGGAAGGCTGGTAGGGTGGAGATCTCACATGGTAGGTTGGTTGGGGAGTCCTACAAGAAGAATTTGGCTTATAACAGCTCTCCCCCAACTTTCTCTACACTATACAATAGTGAACTTTCCAGGTATTCTGAAGAGACAGGTGGCTCTGAGTCTCATTGAATTGATAACTACTTCTTCAACAACCCATTTTGAGATACTGTGTCTCTATAAATCCTCAAGAATGTTTTCAAGTGTTCAGGAACTGGCAACTAAATATGGCAGGTTGTATTCTGTGCTGCTACCAATAAACATTTCATACCTTGTGTTTTTTTTAAAGTCATACCCAATCATGTTTCATACAGGCTCCTAACCTGAGTTGTGTGGGTTTTTTCCTTATATACAGGAAACTGTTCAAATGCCCATCAGCAGTAAAGTGAATAAAGTGTGTTGCATTCACCCAGTGGAACACTACACAGGAATGAGAATGCACCTTTTGTAACTGCACACATTTTTGGATAAATTTCACAATCGTAATGTTGCACAGAGCAAGCAACATAAAGACAGAAACCACTCTGTGATTCTAAGTATATAAATTACAAAAATAGGTGAAACTGACTTATATTGTCAAAAAGCAGGATGAGGAAAGGGGGAGAACATGAGGAGGCTCTGGAGATACTGGTCTTGTTCTATTTCTTGAACTGAGTGCTGGCTGCAGAGACGGTGTTTAGTTTGTGAAAATTCATGGAGCAGTACACTGAGGTATACCGTTTGGCATGTAGATGGCCTGAGGCAAAAGGATCACTCACCAAAACTGATCCTGTCTTTAAAAAATATATATATTGTGTTAATCATAAGCATGTTTTCATTTATGTTTAATTTTTAAAATACGCTGCATTAAAATATTATTTACTTGGATGCTGAATGCTGTGGTGTCCCCTTAAATTCTGTGTCGGAGTCAAGTGCCTTGCTGAGCCTCAGCCAAGACAAGGGCCTGTGTTTCCCCAAAAGGGAATGAAAGCCAAAGGGCCAAAGGGCACAGACTGAGCCAAAGCCACAGAGAGGATCCCTTTATCTTGGAAGTATTTTTCTTCACCAGTTATAGATCTTTCTAGAACCACTACTTGCCTTTCTATATGTACCAGGGAGTGAGTCTCACAATCTTCCTAGCCAAGCCACATACTGCATTTTCAAAAGGAAATTTTAAACATGAAAAACTCAAAACAAGTATACACACACAAAAACAAACAAACAACAAATAAAAACCCAAGGACCTTCTTCCTCAAGATACTATAACTTCAATTTATTGAACAAGTATTAGTCACTTTGTATATATTAAATAAACCCAATTCTTTTAATAATATTATAACTGAAGATGGATAACCTCTACTTTCATAATAAAGAAAAGAGGGCCTAAAAGATTACCGTATTTTCTGGCATATAAGACGACTTTTGAAAGGAAAAAAAGCCTGCTCAGATTGGCCAGAGTCAGAGAGGCGGTCTATTAAAAAAAGAGCAGGTGTTGCCTCGGAAGTGGGGGGTAGTCTTATACAGCGAATATAGGCCTAAACCTATGTTTTAACTGTAAAATTAGGGGGTCGTCTTATACGCCAGAAAATATGGTATGTCTTCCCAATAAAGCACACAGCTAGAAAATGTTTAGGGCGGCCAGGGGTCTTCAAACTACGGCCCGCGGGCCACATGCGGCCCGCAGAGGAGTCTGATCCGGCCCGCCAGGTTTTTTGGGCAGTGAGCGCAGCCGAGGTGTTACAGTAGGAATTAGTAGTTCATATAGTCCGGCCCTCCAGCTCTCTGAGGGACCGTGATCTGGCCCCCACTTTAAAAAGTTTGAGGACCCCTGGTAGGCCATAAACCACCACTCTGTACGTACCTATGGTACATCTTTTCCATTAAGCTTCCCTTACTTTACATCTATAGCACAACCAACATTGGCACCTCTGAGTACAGTTAGTAGTACTTACTGGGTGTTTCCCAATCAATTGGGTTAAATTTAGAAAGAACTGAAATAAAAATCCCCAGTGCCTGCAACAGTGCTTGGCTCTCGGTCGATGCTCATAAAAAGATGTTAATTACATTTTTCAAATTAGAGAAACATTTGTCAAAGTCTGATCCTGCAATGGGAGACTCAACCAAATGTCAAAGTGAAGATTTTTTTTTTCCCCTTTAAATGTCAGAAACTCAAGGAACTTCAATGTGATTAAGGTCCAAGATCAGAACAGCTTTGTAAAAAATATGAAATCTATTATTCCATGTTTCAAAGAAATTTTAATTTTAAAGCCATCAACCGTTTCCCAAGATTAATTATCTTCCTCAAGAGAGATAAGGATATAAAAGTCAATTATCGACAAAAGTTGCAAAAGCAAAGTGTCTGATTTTTTTCAATTATTGCCTTATGCGCCTTTCTTGCCTTTTCTTGAGCGATAAGTTGTATGCTATGTAATTGGGTTCTTTGGACATTTTAAAAGTTTGTCAGGCAGTTATGTCACTGCTTTTGACCTCGCTTTTTGCATTTGGATGGCCTGTTTCCGAAGCTTGATGGCTCCTGTCCGGAAGTTCATCAGAGTGCAGTTATTTGCTGATGGTACTCATGAGCAGGTGACACTTGGTAGGACTAAGGTCTTCCCGACAAAATGATTGGGTCTCCTGCACATCCATCACTTGGCCTAACCAAAATGAAGCCAGCCTAATAGAACAGTATCTCATGAGAAATGCCTTCCCTTGAAACTTCCCATCTTTGCTTCCAGGCTTAGATATGGATAAATGATGTTCTTTCATGTTGCTGCTTTTTCTCTGAGCAGGCCCATTGTCCTGTGACAGCATCCCACTGAATTCACTACATTGCCTAGATGGGGAAGGCGGTTTTCAAAGTAGTCTCTGTCTCAACAGATTGCCAGTAACATCAGCAAACATTGAGAGATAGTCCGAAATTTAAAAGGGCCATCTGCTTGCCTGCATCTAATAGAACCAGGTGACAAGACACCTATTTTTTGTTTGTTTGTTTGTTTGTTTTTTATTTTCTGTTATCTTGATAGCCATGAGCAAAATCATGGGTTAATATCAGGATCCGGGCTTTTCTCAGCCAGTTTCACAGGCCATAGATGAATGTGGACTCAGGCAAAGCTTTCTTCTTAAGTGGCCTCTTTCTTTAGTGGAGTGAGAACACTGTTTATCTCTTAACCACTTTTAGTAACACAATAAAAAGCAACTGTTGGAAATGGTGCCGTCTCCAGAATGGAGGTTTATAGGTTTTCATTCACTATCCTACTTCTTTGTAAGTCAGTTTGCATTATCCTTCAATGACTTCAAGTCTTTTCTTATATACATTCTGTATTAGTCAGCTCTTGCTTTAATAAAAAAATAAAAATAAAAATAAAAAAAAGTCACTGCCAAAATCTGTAGCCTAGAATAGTATTTACTACTGCTCATGGGTTCCTGGGTGGTCAGGGCTGAGTTGGGCCAGGTTCAGTCATGTGTCAGCAGGCAGTGGCAGGTCAGCTGGGGATCCACCACTCTAGAAGGATCTCACTTGCATGCCTGTTGATTGGATACCAGTCAGCACGGGCAATGGGGTGACTGCTCTCTTATCTCTAGTAACCTTACAGACTAGCTTCAGCTTATTTACATGACGATAGTAAAAGGAAGCTCTGAACATTGCATTTGACACATTCTATTGGCCAGAACCAATCACAGAGCTAGCACAGATTCAAGGGGTGGGGAATACGTGCTACCACTTCCTGGGAAAAGATACAAGGTCACCTTCTATAGGCCTTAAACACAGGGAACAGAGAAAAAGGTATAGCCAATTTTGTAATCAATCTATGATAAATTCAAGATTTCCCAAAGAGTTAAATATATTTGCCTGAATTTTAAAAATGGTTACCCACTTTAAAATTATGGATAAAGCAGTCCTATGAAAGGATTTTGTTTATTCACACTCTTTTTTATATCATTGATGGATTTGTTTTAATTACTGAATATCTGGTGGAAAGCAACACATTTGGATTTGAACCCTTCCTTATAAATCCCAGTGTTGATGGCGCCAATCCAGATTCATATAAAAGAATTTAGATTGCACTATCACTAGATGAAAAATGTGGGGACTTAAATTAGCTGTATTGGGGAGTAGCAATGACAAAATACACTCTATTTCATCAGCCTTGGTGTGAAACTGATACGTTCAGACATTAGATAAGGCAAAGTGAATATCATATATCTTAAATCTGATGACTATCCAGGTGATTTTGGTTTATATTTAGTAAGATCTTTATAGCATCTTCATAAAGGAATAACTTAAAAACATAAAAATACCAAGAAATTTCAAAAATAGTGATGTAAGCTTTTTAATAAGGTGCTTAAAACTATTTCATTTATAAAATCATTAAGTAAAATGATATATCTGAAAATAGTAGTATTTTTATTTTAAAGTTTGGCAACATATTCATCACCTTTTGAAGGGTGGCATATATTTTTGAATGAATTCTATGGCATACTTATAATATTTATTTTTAACCAGTAAATATTTCATACTCAATTGGCAAAAACAGCCTACAATTTAGCAGTTTTTATTCTTATTTGTGTAGACTACATTGTTTTCTGTTAATTTATCCTTCAGGGGGATGATGTTTTCAAATAAAAACTATCTTACCTAATAAAATAGAAGCATGCAAATTAACCATCACTCCGCTATGCCCTCAGCCAACCAGAGTGAGTATGCAAATTAACCCAACAAAGATGGAGGCTAATTTGAATATGCTGGCACGGAGCAGTGTGAAGCCTGCTATGAGGGGAGAGGGGTGACTAGAGCTGGTAGTGGTGCTCCAGACAGAAATGAGGACTTGTGGGCTCCTGGGTGGCTTGGTATGAAGCCAAGGGAAAAAAGGCTTATTTTTGCATAAATATCATGCAACAGGCCTCTATTACTATTATATTAATGGATAAAAATAGGTGAATAATATTATTTCAAATTTTTAGTAAATATACAAACTTAAGTAAAACATGAGAAACAATGCTAACCTCAAGGTTCCAATAACCTGGAAGGGAAGATACAAGAAGCCAATTTATTGCAAGGAGTAGCAGACTGAACTAATTGTTTCAACAAATGCTTAAAAACTTAATTGCTGCTTTTAGCATTTCAGTCATTTTTTCACATTAAGTAAAAACTTCAAGTATTAATATTGAATTTTCATGGTTCATGATTATGAGATGAAATTCTATTAAATGTATGATATACTTTTATTTTTTTATCTTATTCCCTCTTCTGAGATCAAGTCATCAGTAAATGACAAAACGTCTTTTGAAGGGGTGATATAAATTGTCTACAGACAAAGAGGGGCTTTTATAATGGAGCTCTCTTTAAAAACTTTAACTATGTTGTAGCATTATTGTGAAGATTCCACTTATGCAATAAGTTATAACATGTTTCAGGTACTATTTACCCAAAAGTGTGCTGAAAACAGTGGAAATACTGTTATTATTGTCATTATTAACATCATTATTATCTTTACATTATTTTGCATTGTTAAGACTTTTTATGATGCTGAACTTGTTACAAAAGTACTATGAAGGACATTTTAATTCATCTACCCAGAGCTGTGTTTACTCCTATTCACATGCATGTTGTGAATGAAGCTAATGTAGGCAAAGTTTCCCAAGCACATCACAATCCTAAAATAGCCCATGAAGAGACCAAAGGATATCATGTCTTTAGCAAATGCTTTCTGTGTGTTCAGCTATTTCCAAAGCCCTATCACAAATTTCCTAGTTGAAGTTTTCTTTTCAAAGCAAACAAGCACACTCTTCTGTCTGCCTCTTCATAAAGATATTTACTTTAGCAGATAGAGCTCTAGAAAGGCCCACAGACAGGGAAGCCACCAGTCCCCTATTCAACCGTTGCCATTGTCCCTCTTCAGCTTCTCAAATAACCTTTCTCTGGGATGAAAAATGAAGCCCCCACGTGCTGTCCTCAGTTCCTTAAGGGTTAACAACTGACATGTCTCTTAAGTGTAAGAATCTCAAAAAGAAGAGAACGACGAAGAAGAAGAAGAAGAAGAAGAAGAAGAAGAAGAAGAAGAAGAAGAAGAAGAAGGAGGAGGAGGAGGAGGAGGAGGAGGAGGAGGAGGAGGAGGAGGAGGAGGAGGAGGAGGGGGAGGAAGAGGAAGAAGAAGAAGAAGAAGAAGAAAAAGAAGAAGAAGAAGAAGAAGAAGAAGAAGAAGAAGAAGAAGAAGAAGAAGAAGAAGAAGAAGAAAATGAACTCCATGCAGTGTGTACAAGAAAGCCAAGCTAAAAGAGATACTTAATCAATATTCACTAAGGATGATAATTTGAGAGGTGAAGGAAAATCTATGAGGATTTCTTTGGAAAAGCCTGAACCATCAGAAACATGATATCAACTTAGAGCTTAATCTGTTGTAACAAATTTATAAGAAAATAGTGTTTTTAGCACTATCAAGTCAGCATGTTTTAATAATACCACAGCAAGCTGGGCATTGTGCTTATTGCTTGATATATAAATGTTATGAAGACACCCATTCTGCTCCAGAGGGATGGCAGCAATTTCTAGGATGCTTATGTTTGAAGATATTCAAAGAAAAATAAGAAAACATGATTTAAACTTAAGTATATCAATAATAACTTAAGTCCAGGTTGCATGTAAATCAGATCAAGGCAATTACTTCATGATCTACTCATCTGACATAAAAAATAAATTAATCCATTAAAATATATTTATACTCATCTGACATAAAAATCAATGAATCCATTAAAATATATATTTATATTTTTTAAATTATGGGATTTAATAGAGATTTAATCATCTCTAACACATGAGATCTAATCACCTAATCAACTTGTATGTACAAGACAATAATGTTAACTCTAGGCACAATGTTACAAAATGGATGTCCTGAATTTAATAATCTTTAGTAATTCAAACATATTTTCTTCCAACTTATGATGAAAAGAGAGGCTTAGAAATTAAGGACAAAAGTATCAATACAAATAACCAAATATATATCAATAAGTGTTCTAATGCTCGGCCAGTATGGCTCAGTGTTTGAGCGTTAACCCATGAATCAGGTCAGGGCACATGCCCAGCAGGAGGTATGCAGAAGGCAGCTGATCAATGATTCTCTCTCATCATTGATGCTTCTATCTCTCTCTCTTCCTCTCCCTTCCTCTCTGGAATCAATCAAAATATACTTTTAAAAGAAGTGTTTTAAGGAATTAACAAATATATCAATTTTGTATATTCCAAAAAATAATCTATTAACTAACATGTACAGGGCTTCGATAGTGTGAGCATCAGCCCTTTGTATTTATTCTGTGTTCCCCTCACATGCTCAAGGCCACCACTCTCAGAGCTGCCTGGCCTGTGCGTGTAACGGGATATGATTCTACAAAGGTCACACTGATCTGCTATCTTCCTAGGCAGAAATTTTAAGACTGTATTTTAGCAACATCTTGGTAAGGTCGGGGGTGTGGAGTAATTTGAATCTTTTCAAAGCTGAGGTCTAGGGTCCATGATCTATACACTCTGCTTTGCTAAGACTTATCCTCATTAAGTTGGTTGACCGTTCACTTTTGAGGAAAAAAAAAAAAAAGAAAAGAAATATCTTCCTATCTGCCTGTCTCTATATATTCTTGGAGAGCACTGGGATTGAGTAACAGGTGAAATGACTGGGAGTTGGCCAATTGGGATCAGGACATGCAGAAGAGCATTTAGCATGGGGAGAACTTAAGACCACAGAGATGATGGCATTGCAGGGAGTAAAAGTTCAATGTGGCTGTGGTCACAAGAGATGTGACATGGACATAGCAATAGAAAAGGCAGAGATGTAAACAGGACTTGGTGAACCTCTGAATATCTGTTTTCCGTTTTCAGAGCTAGAGCAGGTACTGGGTGGTGCACACAGAAGGAGGGCCAGCTCACTTCTGCCTGATCCACGTAGGAGTCCAGAACCAGGGCATGGCAGGATGGCCCTACCAATTCAACACCTCATCTGCCTTCCCACATTTTCTTTTGCAAGCAAGAGGATCCTATTGTCTGAATCCAAATTTAGAAAACATCACAGAAAACAGTTGAAATGGAGTCTATCTTAGAAAATCCGGGCTCATTTTTTGATGTGTACGGAAAAGTTTTGCTCCACATGGTGCGTGTTACTGTTTGAAATCATGCATGGGATTTATCATCACTCCTCAATTTAATTTACTTTCAAAAATAATTTCCATATCTTTAATGAGTTTTGTAAATCACCTCTGAGAACACACAGACTAATATTCTTTGTGAAGCTGCGGAAAGAATGATGCCCATGAAAGGAAGCGATGCTAATGAGTGCACTGCACCGGAATATTCTTTTCACTGTGTGTTTTCCATTATTTTAATCAAGCGAGTGACAAAGAGAATTCTCATGCTTATTGTGTAACAACAACAACAGCAGCAACACCTGCGGAAACATGAGGACAGTGACGGGAAACAAATGTAAAGCATCGAGTGTGTTAAAATGAGCAATCTCTTATCAGGATTGCAAATAGGCCCTGAACACTGCAATGGAAAGGGTTTATATTGTCATTCACATCACTTAAGCATATAATTATAATAGACCCTGAAATCAGTCAACGTAATCCTTGTCTCTTAGTTGTCTTGGGTTAAAAACATCAGAAGAAAAAAATTATGATTATCTTAGAAAATATTTTTGCTCAGATAGAATTATTAATCAGAGGGAAAAAAATGTCCTCAGCCGAAAGAAAGAAAAATGATCTCGCTAAAGTGGAATCATTTTTCTATTAATTATTCCCATTGAGACTTCCTCAGTGACACAAAAATGTACATGCTTATATGCCAGATAATTATAATGTCCCCAAGAATGACACATTATGAGCCTTACTTAATATCTGCTCTGGTATCAAGGCATCAAAAGCTATTTATCTTTTTAAAACACATTTACTTCATCTTTTTAAAACACATTTTTTTTATTGATTTCAGAAAGGAAGAGAGAGGGAGAGGGAGATACAGAAACATCAATCATGTTTGATGAGAGAATCACTGGTTAGCTGCCTCCTGCACACCCTACACTGGGGATCGAGCCCACCACCTTGGCATGTACCCTGACCAGAAATCGAACCTTGACCTCCTGGTTCACAGGTCAATGCTCAACCACTAAGACACACAGGCCTGACCTTACTTTATCTTTAAGAAATGAAAAGAGAGAGAGACATTAAGGAAGAAACTAGTGATTTAAAAAAAAAAAAAAAAAACTGTTACAAGGTGTGAATGTTTGTTAATAATTCTATCTAATAAAGAGGGAATATGCTAATTGATCATTATGCCCTCACAAAGATGATGGCACCCACAGCCAATAAGGAGGGAATATGCTAATTGACTGCCACACCCTCAAAGATGGCCCCCAGGTAGGTCTGGAATTCCCTAGTTCTCTCAGCCCCATAGCTGCCCAGGGTCTGCCCAAGGCACAGGCAAGTCTCGGATGGTAGCTGCCCAGCCACCCAGGGCTGGCCTGAAGTTCAGGTAACCAGGGCTGGTAGAATTTGTGCTGCTGGCAGTGGCAACAGCAGAGGTGTGATAGGGGCATCGCCTTCCCTTGATCACTGGGTCACCTCCCGCCCCTGAGGGCTCCCAGATTGTGAGAGGGGGCAGGCCTGGATGAGGGACACCCCCTCCAGTACATGAATTTTCATGCACCGGGCCTCTAGTTTGACATAAATAAAGGTACTTAAGTTTAGAGTTGTCTGTGTTACTCCCTGTGACATCACACCAAGCTGGGTAGCAAATAATCCTCTCGCCCCTCACTGACAGCCTTTGCTCTCCTGGAGGAAATATAGAGCACACTTATGCCACCTCCCTTAAGTTTGCTGTTTCCTTTTCTTACCTTCTTCAAATAGTTAGATTAAGTTTGGAATTTGAAAGTTCCTAGATGTATTCAGTACCAAAGCGCTGCCTCAAATCTTTAGCATGAAGCATGAACCGGAAAACTAGATTTCTATAACATGCAAACCCCACATCGAAATTTCAATGGAGAGCTGGTGAAGGAGTTATTTTGAAACATAAATCCTGTGAATATGCAAAGCTTTAAATATTCACTTCCTATCTTCTTAGCAATCCCTATGTCAGGTACACCAATAGGAGAGTCACCATTCTACGTGTGCATAAACAGAAATGTGGATACATCAGCTGTGAAAGTAGCTGTGTAGGACCCTTTTGTAACAAACACACCTTGATCAATCTAGCTTTTATTTGTTGGAAGAGATGCCAAAGAGGTGGCCAATTCAAGAAGTGAAGAGAATTAAGTAACTGAGTACTGTGATGGCTAAGTTAGGTAAATTTCAGGAGGCAAAGTAAGTTCTTGTGAGGTTAAGCTACAGTCAAAAGAATCGTATATGTTTCACGTTACACATGTTTCATCTAGAGCACCCTGGCTGGAGCAGTGCAGTGTCTAGAAACGTCACCATGTTATTTCCAGATATATCTGGTACAAAGAGCCTTTCTACATAGCTAGAACATAGAGGGGACAAGCGGGTAGTTGAAGGGTGGATTTGACAAGCCCTGCAATGAAATGGCTCTGATCAATGAAGCCCACAGCATGGCGGACAAGCTAGAACATAACAAGAACTAATAAATAAATGTTAACTAGGAAACCTCAGCATTTTAAAACTGGACAGATGCAACAGGATTCCTACAGCAGCCAATCTGTTTGAAAGCTGGAGAAGCTAAGCCTTTTTAATGAATATTTTTCTGAGAGCCTCAGGAAGGTATTTAGAACAGAGTTCAAAACTTAGACAACTGGCCACCTCATTAGTCAATGAACTTAGGTAAATTATGTAAATTCCAGGAGCCTCACTTTCTTCAGCAGCAACCAACAGCTGCTGTAATTTCTACATGTATGTTAAGTGCTTAACAAAATTCCTGACACATATGAAGCATTCAATAAATGAAAGTCATAGCGTTGATACACAAAGTTGCTAATAGAGCAGAGAATAGGATCTGTGTCTTGCATCAATTACTACTAATAAACCTATCAAACTATTACTTATTGACTTTTTATACATGGGACCTGTCAATTGCATGTATGTTCTTCTTCATATTACAGCATGCACCTGAATATCAATTTTCTATCAGAATTGGTGTGTAATATTCAATGGCACTACAACCAGCTCATATTTCCCACGGTAATATTCTTATTATAATTCCTGAACATTACAATTCATCAATGTTAAAGGTAATTTCCTCCCCTCATAAAATATTAACATCCTTTTTGTGCGCAACTAAGAAATGTCTTCAGGCAACTTCTTCCTGTCATTAATTACAATAATGAGTAGTGTAATATTAAATGTGTAATTCTCTGACAAGCACTCAGGTGTTTGCCGAGAAGTCCCTTTCTACCAAAAACATCTGGAATGCCATTCGGTAAATTAAAAAGCTGATGCTTTAATATAATGCAGGGCGATCCCTGAGTCGAGGCAGGCACAGTGCCAGGTTGGCAGAGCTCGCCCTCCTGGCATGGTGCCACAGCTTCCTCACTGTTCTCTCCTTGGTGTGTTACGTGAAGATGTTGCTCAGCCCCTCTTCATTTTTCCTGCTTTACTTATTAAAAGAGAAAATGACGACAGGCACTTTCTAACATGGGTTAGCTCTTCCACTTGCAACTGTCAGTGTCTCTCGCCCAAGCTCAGCGACCATAAATATTTTAGTTACTCCGGTAGACTTGGGAACGGCTGTAGTTAGTAAAAAGAGTTGCCCGACTCCTGCCCCAGCAGTAAAAGTAAATTGCTGCTTCTCATTGGTTTTATGTCCTGTGCGAGATGCATTTTAATGGGCATTCTGGTCCCTTTCCAGGAGGCTGTAATCCTCTCCTTCCTTCCCCCCTCTCTCAACTTTATGTCTCAAGATGTTGAAATAGTGTATTAAGAGCACAAGGCTTTAAAACTCAGTCATCCCAGCACTTTGTGAAATGAGTTACTTGATTTGTTCAGGACTTGACGGTTCTGATTTCCAGAGGATGCCTCACACTTTGCAAGAGACTCTCATGTGCTTAACATCTTGGCTCCCGAGATGGAAGAATTCCTTTCCCCACATTTTCATGGAGAAAAAGGAAGCTCAGAAAGCGGTAGTGGGAGAAGTTGAATTGTGATTCCTCCTCAAAGCCAAGATGCAGAAAATACACATATGCTTATTAGATGCAAAACTTGAGTAAGACCATTATCCTACATACTAGATGCACATAATTGGAAAAGCAAAGAGCTGGAACTAGAATGCAGAGCTTGTAAGCCCACATCCAGAAAGCTCTCCAGGGCAGCACCTTGTAGCACAAAATGCAGGCAGAAGGAAGGGAAATCATACATGAAAACAGCATATAAACTTTTGCATCATAGTCAAGTATTTCTCACCCATCAACTCTCAGGTAAAATATCATTAAAGGAATCAACATTATTTCTGATAGAAACAAAATAGTCCTCAGTGATATTTTACCTGAGAGTTGGTGGGTGAGGAATACTTGACTATGACATGAACGTCTTCCCATATACCATGTTCACTGTCTTCCTCAAAATTCCCAGTGGTATTTCTCTCTCTTATATAATACGGACCTTTTCGTTGGCCGTTTGAGTCTCACATAATTTTTGAAAGTTTGATAGCAAAAACCATGACCTCATTTTTTTTTTTTTACCTATTGCAATACATCCTTTAAAGGTAATTCTTTTCTCAATAATAAGAGACACAATTCAGCGTAGAAAATGCCAGTGATAGAAGAGGACACGGGACTAGGCTCAGCTGCCAACTGCATTCCTGCCCATGATGATCACTTGTCTGACCTTTCTCCTTCTGTCATGTAGCACACAAAATTTTGTCACGATGCCTGGCAGGTGTGGCTCAGTGGACTGAGTGTTGTCTCATGCACCAAGAGGTCACTGCATGGGTTGGGGCTCATGCCTGGGCTCTGGGGTCGATCCCCCCTAAAGGGAATACAGGAGGCAGCCTATTAATGTTTCAGTCTAATCTATGTTTCTCTCTCACTCTCTCTTCTTATCTATCTAAAAATCAATTAAAACATTTTTAAAAAGAAGGAAACAAAGCTTTCATGATTCCCCCAGTGTCCACAAGATGATGTCTGAATTCCTCAGCAAGGGGGGCGTCAGGCTCTATTCTTCTCCTTTAACGCACTTTCATTCTTTCCCTCCAGTCCCACCCAATCCACGCATGACACCTGCTCAGACACACTCGCAAATCTCATTGATGCTTTGAACAAACCTTGCCTTTCTCAGTCTTGGGTAACATTCTCCAGGGAACTTATCTTGGGCTGCAGGTGGTTTACTAGGGCATGTTCTCCAGAACGAAATGAAGGGAATAAGAGAAGCAGTGCTTGGTGGCAGGAGAAGTTGAACTGGGCTGCCTCTGAAATAGAGCCTTAGCTAATCTCCTTCTGTCTTGTCCCGAATCAAGGCAAAAGACCCAGGGCACTGTAGCCCAAACTGACCTGTCCCTGAAGGCAGTCTCACTCTGAGGAGGGGGTGTAACCTAGGACAAGGCGTCTTCTATGGCTGAAGGCAAGATTCAGCTATGAACTGTCAACAGCCAATACTCCCAGCAGATGGCACGATGGACACCTTGGTCCTGAAGGACATTCTCTGTAGAACATGAGCGCGTCCATATAGCCCGGTAAAGCCATCCTATACTCTTCCCTACCTGAGACCAATCTTGTTTATCCCACAGAATCCAGGCCAAATAGTATTGCCTCTGTGAATCCCCTGTAATCACTCACTAGAATTATTCTCACCATCACTGTTCCATTATATCATATTTTATGTCTCTAACAAAATATTTATCGCAAGCCCTAGTCTGGGAGTTCCATGGTGATAGGCCCATATCTTATTTATTACTCTCTCTCCAGTGCCCAGCACAGCAGCAGGCTACGGCAATTAATAAACATTGAATTAAAACCCCACACCAAACCAGCAGCATGCAGGGCCTTTCCTGGATGCTTCCCTTCCTTCGACCTCAGTGATGCCGTGAAAATTAAGCCATATACCTATCTAACCGGAGGAGATCTGCTGATGTTATGCCCTGAGCTTCTTGCATAAAACATTTTCTTGAGGAAGGATTTATATCATTTATCCTCAGAGGAGGAAGTGAAGTAAAATAAGAGAGACAGTTGCAGGAAGAATTGCATACAACTCAAAATTAAGGGAGCTGAATTCCAGCTCAGACACAGTCAGGTGCTATTTGGGAGATCTTAGAGAGACCTAGCTCTCTGTGTACGGTTTCTTAGGAAATAAGTGTGTGTGTGATATCATCTGAGAATGTCTGGGCTAAAAGGAAACTTGCAGACCTTTTAATCCTTACTCTGCATCACCAGAATGAAGTGACAAAGGGTAGAAGTGCTTTACGAATAAGTGCCTTTTTAGGAAACAAAGTTTTCGTTATTTATACGTGAAATGGACACGCGTTTCTATCTTATGCAAAAGGAAAGGAGCAAGAGAGGCAATTGCAAAAGAAAAACCAGACACAAAAAATTGAGTCATATTGCCTAAGTCAGTTCATATGCACCAGAGCATAATGTAAAACCTAAGACTTACTATTTCAATATTCCTAACCATATCCTTTTTATTTTTTTCCTAATGCTGTCTCCTAAAAACCTCATCATTCTCTTTTCATTTTAACTGTCTCTATTGAGCATGGGCAAATCTATGGAAAGATGTATAGCCCATATTATTAGGTATCTCTCAACACCATTTTTTGCTGTCAACCAAGAGATATTTTGGAAACCAGCTTAAATATTATATATTTAAATGCCAATTATAATTCTTTAATTTTATTTTTTCTTGCAGAGATAATTGTAATTCTTAATTTTTTTTCTTGCAGACACATATCCATGGCTTTAGCATTTTAGAAGAATTGGTAGTAACCTTATAGCAGAGAAAATTCAGTACACTTCAAATAATTAAAGTTAATATAATCAATACTGGGACTAATTGAAATCTTGGACTATAGGATATGAAGCACTGAGAATGATACAGCACAATCACTGTGGTATTCAGTTAGGTAATACAAATTTATGAATCTAATAATTAAGATAAGTTAACTAAACCCAAATTTAGGACATATTCTGAGATAGCTATTCAGTGCTCTTCTAAATTCTCAAGGACAACAAATGTAAAGAAGAACCAAAAAGATGTCCCAAAGTAAAGAGAGGAAAGATGCATGAACTCCATAAATGTGATGGGTAACCTTAGACTGGACCCAGGAATGCACACAAGAATCATTACTGGGAAAATTCACAAAACTTAAAAATGGACTCTGGACTACATAACATGTTATATCGATGTGAATTGTCCTAATTTTGACCACTGTACCATACATATGTGATCTGTCATGGTCTCTAGCATACATGCCAAATAAGCAGATGTCATCATATGCATAATGTCTATGTGAATCTTAGCACCATGCCTGTCTGCTTGCTGGCCTCTTGTACAGTCGTCAGTCAAAAGATAGCCAGAATGTTGGTCAGTCTGGCAGCCCAGCACAGAGGCTAAGAATATGAGATGGGGATTGGTGATTAAAAGCAGCTGATCTTAGGGGCTTTTGAGGGGGGGGGGATTAGTAAATGACAAATAACATTTAGTAATAACTGGCTCTAACTTGAATGTAATTTTTAAGAGAATAAAATAAATCCGAATGACAGGGGAGGAAGTCAAGAACCCTAATTCCTGGAAATAACAGTCACTGGGAAGGAATGGTGTAGGAGTGCGGATACATAATTTTGAAGCAGGAGACGCTTATAGCCTAACAGTGCCCTCAAGGCAGATTTTATGGATGAATATGAGGCTTGAAGCTAAACGAGCAAAAATGTACAACAGAAAGATGTGACAACTAAAAGTGGGAGCTGTCACTTGGCTCTATAACATGTGGGCAAGGTGACAATTTCTACATGTCTTGGGAGATATGCAAAATTACACATATTCACCATCACTCAACACTTGTTGGGCACTAACTTGTAGATCTTGAAGTTGAAATGGGAGAATTAAATATAAATATATTTTTAGAGTTTACTAAAGAATAACTAGTTAGGCAAACAGATTACTATTGTTCAGTAATAAATATATTTGGCCATTTACCATAGATGAATGAGAAAGAAGCACTTTCTATTTTCCCCATTTTTTTTATTTTTTATTTTTTTACAAATTGAGAGCTAATTACCATCCTCCTTAAATCCTCTTTGAAGTGAGAATATAAGAAAATATTTTTAAATCCTACTATTTATTGCCATAATGCTTGGGACTCTAAATAGCTTTCCTACCTCCTTAAGATATCTTAATCCACAAAACATCTTTTATGCCAGCCTCTGTCTTTTTCTTTCATTCTTTTCTCCCACTTTCTCTTTTAGAAAACAATCGTTAACAACTCCCTTCCAATTTCCAGAGTTCTCCATTCCCTTTCTTCTTCAGAGTGAACAGCTAAAGTAAACAACCCCCATTCTGCCTGCTGACCTTCCTTGGACTGGTGAATATCAACTAATCTTTCACGCTGCAAATTAAAGATCACATTCTCAAGGAGGACTTTTGTGACCTGTAGACGATGTTATTCTGCTTTTCCTAATATTCCAGCACCGCCTAAGGCTCACTGCACATTTCATTGCCACTACTTGCTAAATTTTATCTTCTGCACAAGGGTGTCAATGATGCCAAGGCCGGTACCACCACCTTTGTTACTTTACTCACTGTGTCCTCATCATCACTGGGCATCCCATACAAGAACTTAGCATTTATTTGGGTGACTATCAGCAAATGGATAAATAAATGGGTGAATAAAAAGATGAATTAATCAATGTAAATCTATCAGGTGCGAATAATATTCTATATTATGTAGAGGCAGAATATAGCAGTGAATGGGATTTGGCCCTTTTACCTTAAGATGTGAAAATTTTTGATAAAGAGATAGACATGTACATGACTAAAACAAAGTCAGGGGAATAAAACATGTGCTGTTTTAAAATGTATAAGCTGCCGAAACCAGTTTGGCTCAATGGATAGAGCGTCTGTCTACGAACTCAAGGGTCCCGGGTTCGATTCTGGTCAAGGGCATGTACCTTGGTAGCAGGCACATCCCCAGTGGGGGGTGTGCAGGAGGCAGCTGATCGATGTTCCTCTCTTGTCAATGTTTCTAACTTTCTATCCCTCTCCCTTCCTCTCTGTAAAAAATCAATAAAATATACTTAAAAAATGTTTTTTAATGTATAAGCAAGGGCTTGGGGGAGGGGGCCTGAGAGGGAGCAAAGGAAAGAATGAGTATACCCGAGGGCATCGGCAAAGTATCTCAGAGGGAATGAACCAGATTCAGTGTGGGAAAAGGAACAGGAAATTGGTAAATGTGGAGGCAAGAAAAGTATTGTCCCAAGCTGTAGAGGTTTGGTCAAAGATGACATCATCAGACTGGTAGTCTATCTACCCTTTGTTGGAATAGGTTCCTAGAAAATGATTTAATCCTGAAAACATAGGCATGGAACAGAACATGGATGATTTTAGCAATCAGGCTAAAGGGTTTGAAATTTAGTCTGTAGGAAATAGGGACCCATAAAATACTTTTGAGGAAATGAATCCATTTTTTTAAGGACAATAACCAGCAGTAAAGTGGAGAGTTCCCTACAGAGATTGAAAACACCCAAATGAAATAGGAAGCTATTTAAATAACAATGACAAGGAATGACGATAAATGTAATGCCCTGTCAAAAGAATCTATTAATATAAAGTTTATATGCACTATTATACTTGAATGGCCATTCTCAATGTAATATGCATTGTTAGACTGATAAGCTTAGAGAGAAAGCACCAAGTTGAATATACTAACATTTATATCTAAAAATCAAATTTGAAAGGAGACACAGATTCAAACACAGATTAAGGCAACTGAGCTCATTATAGACTAGAGGCCTGGTACATGAGCACTGGCCGAGGGACCCCACCAGTGCACAATCAGGGTTGGGGAGGGACTGCTGGAGGGCTCCAGGTGTGTCTGGCCTGCCTAGTCCAGTCTCCCCAATCGGCCAGACCCCAGCAGCAAACTAACCTACTAGTCAGAGCATCTGCCCCCTGGTGGTCAGTGCACATCACAGCTACCGGTTGGTCGAATGGTCCCTTAGGCTTTTAGATAGATAGATAGATAGATAGATAGATAGATAGATAGATAGATATAGATAGATATTTACCTGTTAACTAAATCAATACAAAGTTTATATCTGTGCATATAGTTTATACATAGGGAGGTTCTATTGTATCAAAATTTGTCTTTAACGCTATTGTAACTTGTTTGGGGAACATTAGCCCATGAGTAAAAATGACATGTTACATTTGTAGCTTGAGAATTTTAGTGACATATATATTGATTTGGAAATGTATTTATTTCCCTTTTGATTGTACATGTTTCTAGGTTATTGATGGGGAGACTAAAGAGAGTGCAATTGAAATGGCTGTTTATTTTGAGGTCCTGGTTGTTTTTTTAATTTTTGTTTCATCCTGATTTAGCTGCAGCCTGTCTAAACTTTTCCCTGATTTAATTACAATTGCCTTTTGCCTGCAGCTTCAATCTGCTTCTAGTGCTGTGACAGCTTATATAACAACAACAATAACAAACCAGAAACAATCAGCTAGGGAGAAGGAAAGGAGGAGGAAATGAGACACGGGAGATTTTCATCCCACTAACAAACATGGACTCGATGTTTGTGTCCCTCCCAAATTCAGATGGTGAAACCCCAACTCTTCAGCCATGGAGTCTGCTGGCACTTTGAGCTTGGACTTCCCAGCTCCAGGACTCTATGAATTAAACACCTGTTGCTTAAGCCACCTAACCCTTGGCATTCCGTTACAGCAGCCCAAGCTGACTGAGAACAGTGGGCATATTGCATATTTTGTTAACACATATTTCCATTTCCAGGAGCTACCTGTGTGCTCTTATACCTAAGCATGTTGTTATCTACCCAACAAGGTAAGAATGTGACATTCAGTGACAATAGGTTTTCTAAGTGTTGTCAACTACAAAATAGAAGCATCTCTTAATTAGCATATAAAATTTTAAAACAAAATAAAAATATTTCCTCTGATGCTTAAAAGGATGATTAATAAACTATGTATTTGGGGTTTTTCGGTTGCTTGTATGCACTCCACATGTGGCCTCTTTGGTGTCCAGTCTACACCTGTGCCCTCTGTAGACTTGCCCATGAGGATGGCACAGGCTAGAGAAGTGAAAGGGACATTTTTAACTGTGAGATATTCCTCCATGAGGCTGGTGCAACAGCGTGGCCAACATGAAGAATAACCAGAAAAGTTGCAGAAAATAGTTCAGGTGGAAAATGAAGCAGAGGCTCCTAGAAGTTACAAAGAGTGAAAAAGGTAAGAAGAATAAATAATAAGCACCTAGGTTTTAAACTAGGTATTAAGTGCAATACAAATTGGATTTAATGGACTATTCTCAAAGAATAGTAAACAAACAAACAAACAAACAAAACAAACAATAAACTAAAGGTTAGGCAAGAATTTACCACACACTTCATCTTCTCCCAGTACACTGGAGTTCAACCTACATTTTCACTTGAAAGAATCACTGAAATAATGTTAACTCTTCCCCCCCCCCCCCAAAAAAAAATAACTTGGCAGTCCTGACCACTGTCCCTGGTCCCTCAGTCCCCCCATCTTTTTTGAAATCCTCTCCCTTCTTTGGCTGCTGTGAGATTGGATTTTCCTGGGTTCTTGTTTCTTCCCTGCTACTAAGCTCATCTCCTCAGACCTCTCATATGAAAGTACTGCCTGAGTCACTAGATGCGCATGTGCCTGTTCTTCAGACCCTGAAAACAGAAGAATCAATTGCCCATTGAATGGCACCTTCTGGGTGTACTACTGGCATCTCAAAACAACGTGCCAACAACTGAACTTTGACCCCAAACTGACTTCTCTTCTTGATCTTGAAGCTTTTTCGTAGTATCTTCAGCACTTAGCACGATATTCTCATCATAACTTTATGGCCCCTTGGTCTTCCTTGCTCATCATATCCATGACCCTCTCCTACCACTTGGGTTGAATTTTTATAGCATCTGGCACAAACAGAACTGAGCTAAACACAAGGATTATGCTCCCCCCCCCAAAAAAAAAATCCAAAGTTTACAATTGTTTGTTGTTTTAAATGCAAATTTCGTGTCTATGGAATTTCTTGTGAGTGTGGGATTTTAATTTCTTTGTTTAGAAATAACCCATTTAGTTTATTTACCTGTATAATAGATCCTCTCATGGATTTCCTTCCAAAGGATATTTTATTATGTTTGTATCAGTTGTGGGGTTTTGTTTGTTTGTTTGTTTGCTATGTTTTACTCTCTGTGTGAATACATTATTATCTCTCTTGAAACGTTTAGATTCCAGAGCTGTGTTAATTTTTTCCTACTTTCTGGCAACTTAATGATCTCTCATAAAGAAAAATAAAATCTAGCATCCTCTTATTCTTAGGATCTCAGCACATTCACTCCTGCCTCTCCTGGAGGACAGATCTCCAATATCATCAATTCCACAGACATTGTGAGAGCCATGAGGTAATATCTCCTACTTTGCTTAACAGTTAGTCCTCGTGACCTCCTGGTCTGAAAGTAGTGAAATAGGAGGCTGCATTTACCACCAATGTCTACTCTGAGTTATCACAAACAAATCGGACACACTCTGTCTCAGCTCTCTGACCTTAAATAATTCTTTACCTGCTTTCATAACAGCTACCTCATCAGCAATTATGAAAGGAAATGAAACACTAAATGTTAAGAGTCCAGTGGAGTTCCTGGGATATATCAGGCCCTGGATATGTGTGGGTCGGAATGGTCACCATTGCTATTTCAACTAAAGCAGGTATGCTTTCAGAAAAAAAGAGATGCCCATTACAATGGGGATGAAATGGGGGAATGACACTAGGGGTAGAATTATGGATGTCAGCACGCAAAACCACCAAAAAGCAATTGGACTGGTAATGTAGAAGATTCAGCACTATTACTATTTTCAACACAGTCACAAGTTTCTAAGACAATAATATATGTGCTCACTTAGCACAAGCAAAACCTGCTTTTGCATTCTTATTAGCCACTGAGAAGACTCATTTCATCGTGGTCTAATCATTGATAAAATAAGATTTGGTCACACATAAAATACATGCAAATGTATCTCAACTTTAATTAGTTTAAGAGAAAGTGAGGCATGTGTATCTCTTGGAAAGGTTGGTATTTAAAATCACTATTATTTTAAGATTTAAAATATGCAATGAAGTGCTATAATTGAGAAAACGGAGGGGGAAAATTTCCTAAACATGAATGCCCTAAGAGAGTGGCACATCTGAAAAAAGATCTTAACTTGGCAGCCTGCATTCTTCCCGCTTTGCTTGACTGCTTGGTAGACAGGTACCAGGTCACAGGTGGAAGGCACTGAGGGCCATTATACAACGCGCATGTTCATAATACATCATAATTAGCGGCACACCTGTGGTCAGTGACTTTGTGAGGTTGTGCACAAGGATCTTGAAAATGCTCAATGGGGAAAGCAAGAAATAAAACTCTCGCCCTCTTGTTTTTTAACCTACCATGAGATCAAATCCAATTTGCACATTTCATTATTTGGACCAGCCACGTGCAGGGCTGTGGAGAAGTGGAGAGGTCTCACTCTAATATGTTCTTTTCCCTCCAGCTACCTTCCCAGCTCCCAAAATCAGGCATCCCAGAGGCCAGGGCTTCTCTCACCACCTGCTAGTCTATCCCAAGAAGCATCTCATTCTTAGGCTTTGCTTTCAAAACAAACCAATTACTTCCTTGATAAGTCTAAAAACTATAATTAACAAATAAAAATGACAATTAGTTATTATAGAATCTACATCGAAAATGCTGGCAAAGTCTTGCATTATTAAACTGATGTAGTTCTTACTGCTATAGCACACATCATTTAATTTGCTTCCTGTTTTGTGTCCACTTTAGAGAAACCCTGGAAACTTGGTCCAAGGTAACATGACATAATAGATCTGGGGTTGGCCCCAACTATGCACTTGGAAAGACTCCCTACAGACCAGTATCACTGAGGTGAAGAATGTCTGCTTTTAACCTATTTGCACAATGTTAAGATGCATAGCAAACTATGTCTTCGAATGGCTGTATTGTATTCTTCCTCCCCCCATCCCGCCCCACTCATAGAATGTATGTTATTGAAATGTGTTTCAATCTTACACTAATGGATAAATTGGAAACGATTCTCTGAAGTGGCAGCTGTATTACCAGAATATTTTTGAAGGACTGTTTTAATTAAAAACTGTAACATATTCCCCTGGGTACCACTGGGTAGTGGGGAAATGGGAACATGAGTTGGTGTGCTTCTGAATGCACGCTCTTGATTTTTGTTTACTCTCCCCGTTTTTCCCCTAAATGGACATTGAAAAGGTCCGTGATTCTCTGGATTGCATGATCCCTGAGTTGGTTAAAGAAGGGTTAGAGCCCAGTTCATGCCCACCACCTAGAAGTGTGCAGGTTTTTAAGATAAACCTTTTGGACATTGGTATCCTTCTCAATTCAATCACTTAATTCTAAATCTCATATTCCATTTTGTTTCAATTTCTTCATTCACTTATTTTAAATTTTATTTTTATTTTATATGTTCATAGCAAGAGGCATAAACCTTATATAAATGTTTTTAATTCATTAAGAAAGAAAATAAATTATCTAAGACATTGCCTTGACCTCTTCCATCTCTTTCCATCAAACAAACATGCAGAATGATAAAAGTTACCCCCCAAATCATCTCAATTGCCACTCTCTGAAGAAATCAGATCAATGACAGAGCAAAGAAACTGCTGGTTGTAGGAATTCTCAAAAAGAGACGTTCTGAATATCTCAGCCAGATCTGATTACATTTAATTTTTTTCCTTCAACTCTTAAGTGAAAATTTAAAAGGAAACTCATTTATGGGTCAAAGGTTCTTACAGAGGCATTGGCAAACGGTGTGGTCCAGCCACGCCAGAAGTTGAGAGAGTTTTAAGAGAGGGAGAAAAATCTTTGCCCTATGAACTCAGTGAGGAGGAAACACGGCCTGGGGATAGATCAACAGGGAATTAATGAGCCACAGGACATGAAGTCTAATAGAAAGCAAAGCATATTCATGAGCTCAAGGCTTACGGTCACCCTCAACCAATTAGTCTGAGAAGGCCTACCTGGTGTCCCTGTCACTGATGCTTCCTCAATGAGTCATTCATGCTACTGCCAGAGAGTCCCAATGCTCCACATTTCAGTTCCTCATCACCTAGAAAAAGAAGGCCACATGTTATTTCTGGCATTTTATTTTTATACAGTTGTCAATGAATATTGTATTAGTTTCAAATGCACAGCCCAGTGGTTAGACATTTATATAACTTATGAAGTGATTTCCCAAATAAAGTCCAGTCTTCACCTGGCACCAGACATACTTATTACAATGTTACTGACTATATTCCCTATGCTGTATTTTACATCGCTGTGACTATTTTGTAACTTCCAATATGTACTCCTTAACCCCTTCACCCAGTCCTATGTTTATTCTTTTTTCTTTTAATCTTTATTGTTCAAAGTATTACATAGATCCTCTTCCTCTCCCCTCCCCCCATTAACCTCTGACATTCAAGGCCACCCCATAAGGGGCCCAAAGTGACTACTGTAGTCATCATATTCCTTCTCACATGCTCCCTCCCTCGTCATATACTTAGTCACACTGTTGTCTAAATAAATCTTTCAATTACAAGTTTCTTTGGATGTCTTTTTTTTTTTGTACTGATTGGTCTTTTATCCCCAAATATCCTTTCTATCACACTCTGCCTAATCAAATCTCATTCATTCTTCAAGACACGGTTCAAATGCAAAATCCTCTCTGAAACCTACCTACGTATTTAGTCTACCTCTTTGTTCAGGCAACTTAGACTTCAATACTGAAAAAGAATAATTAGGCTTGAGAGCCCGGCACTTTTACAGATAAAGAAATTAAGCTGAAAGATTAAGTGGGGGGTAATATCAGTGTTTAGAGCCAAGAATTAGTTGGAGAATTAAAAGGAAAGTATGTGTTAAGTCCTTAGCACCTGATCCATATTAATTGCTTGGTAAATATGTATGCTAGTTTACAAGGGACAATTTGTGTACTCTAAATGTGGGGCCCCTGATTCTGAGAGTGTTCTGTATAGGTGAGCATACCTGTGCTGAGATACTAAGCTCATGCTCCTCTACAAGCTCTATGTTTCTAGTTTGCTGTACTTAAGTCTCGCGGGCTCTTAGATACTCAATCATAACAGATGAACATACTGGAGCCCTTTTGCACTGTGTTTCGGAGGCAATTGTGAGACTCATCCAAGACTGAAGATGGAGATACAGATGGTCATGGAATAAAGTAGAATTAAGAAGTGAAAAGCTTATGGTGCCTACCAAGCCACAGGGAATGGCTAGCACAAGATGGAGTTTATCAGGTTTGTTTGGAGCTTTGACTTTGCCATATGGGTTACTACCAAACTGAAATGCAAAACAGAATTCTAAATTGTTTGAAGCTGTGAATGGAAATTGCCAAGTTTTATAGTCTCAACTATGAGATGGTTAGGCCATGGGAAGGAAGAGAAATTCCCTGCAGGAAGAAAATTATCTCATTGACTAAATACTTACTAAGTGCTAAAGTTATGTTGACAAAACACCTTACTAGGATTTAAAATGTGCTGGGAAGAGTGAAAAGGGTAGTAAAGCATAACGGGGGTGAAATATAAGGTGACAGAAGATTTGACTTTGGGTGGTGGGCACACAATGCAATACACAGGTGTTATATCATAGAAGTACACTTGATACCTATGTAATTTAATTAACCAACTAGTGGCCCGGTGCACAAAATTTGTTAACATGGTGGGGAGGGGGGTCCCCTCAGCCCAGCCTGTACCCTCTCCAATCAGGACCCCCTTGATTCTCTCTCATCATTGATGTTGTTTTTTTATATATATCTTTTCCTCTCTCCCTTACTCTCTGAAGTCAATTAAAATATATTTTTAAGAGGAATATTTTGTGTTTCATTCCCCAGCTCATTCAACAATAATATCTTGCAAATCTACAGGACAAAATCACAAGGGAATTGACAATGAGAGTCAAGATACAGAACATTTCCATCACCACAAGGAGCCTTCACGTTATTCTTTTATAAGCAAAACACTTTAAAAAAATCAGAATAACTCTCTCGAAATTTACTCAGATAATGGCATATTATCTATAGTTCATTCCATTTTGTCGCTGAGGAATGTGCTGGCATGTGCCACATTTTATTCATCCATTAAAGGATGTCTATCTAGATGGTTTCCAGTTTGGGAATATTACGAGTAAAGCTACTACAAATTTGTGTGCAGACTTTCTGAGAACATCACTTCTTATTTCTCTGGGATAAATGTCCAAGAGTACAATTGCTGGGTTCAATGCTAAGTTTTGTAAGGAACTATAAACCTGTTTTCCAGAACAATACACTAATCTCAGCAGAGTATTACCGATTCAGCTCTCTGCAGTCTTACCAGCATTTGCTGTGATCAGCATTTTCAATTTAAGGCATTTGGGTAGTTGTGTAGAAAGATCTCACTGTGGTGATAACATGCTGATTAGTTTAAACATTTTTCACATGCGTCTTTGCCATCTGTATATCCTCTTTGGTGAAATGTCTCTTCATGGCGTTTGTCTGTTTTCTAAATGGATTGTTGAGCTTTGAGATTTCTTTGTATATTCTAGATTCTAGTCTTTTGTTTGTTATATGGTTTGCAAATATTTTCCCACTTTTTGTGCTTCCATTTTTGTCTGTTTAATTTTTTTTTTTCAGAGAAAAAGTAGGAAGGTTTATGGAGTCCATTTATGGATAGTGCTTTTGTGTGTCCAGTCTAAGAACTCTTTGCCTAGATTAATATCTAAAAGGTTTTCTCTTTTTCTTTAAAGTTTAGTAGTTTCACATTTTTACAATAATTGCTGTTATTATTTTTATTGCTAGTAGGCACAATAACAGATTTGTTTCAATTAAAAGCTATATGACCTAAAATTACATATATATTTTAAATTTTATTATTCAAGTATAGTTTTCATTCAATATTACTTTTAAAAATATTTTTATTTACTTCATAGAGGAGGGGAGGAGAGATAGATATATCAATGATAAGAATCATTGATTAGCTGCCTCCTACCTAATCCCTACTGGGGATCGATCCCATAACCCAGACATGTGCACTGACTAGGAATTGAACCCTGACCTCCTTGTTCATAGGTCAACAATCAACCACTGAGCCACACTGGCTGAGCACATTCAATATTATTTTGTATTAATTTCAGGTATACAGCATAGTGGTTAGATAATCATATACTTTACAAAGTTCATATATATGTGTATATATACATTAATACATATTTTATTTATAAAGATTTAATTTAATGCACCTTATTTTATTGAATTGGGGTGATGCTAATAAAATTCTATAGGTTTCAAGTGTACAACTCTATAATACATCATCTGTATGCTGTATTGTGTGTTCACCACCCAAAAAGTCAAGTCTCCTTCCACCACCATTTATCCGCCATTTTACCCTCTTCTACCTCCCCCTGCACTCCCTTTCCTCTTGTAATGGTCATAATGTTGCCTGGGTCTTTGAGATTTATTTATTTATTCATTCATTCATTCATTCATTTAGCTTAATCCCTCCACCTTTTCCAAGCAGCCTCCCTCCCCGCTGACAGCTGTCAATCTGTTCTCTGTATCTATAAATCTGTTTCTATTTTGTTAGTTTATTTTTTTTCATTAGAGTCCACATGCAAGTGCAGTCAATATGGCATTCAGGTTTCTTAGGATATATTCTCAGAAGTGGAATCACTGGGCAATAAGACAGTTTCATTTTTAATTTTTTGAGTTAATGACATTCTGCTTCTCACAGTGGCTGCACCAATCAGCATTTCCACCAACAGTGCATGAGGGTTTCCTTTTCTCTATCTATCACTTGTTGTTTGTTGATTTATTGATGATAGCTAGTCTTCAGTTGCTTATTCAGGTAGACTTCTCTATGTTTTAGTTGTAATTCCAGTTTGGTCCTGGGAGGAGGTGAGTGTACCTTCCACCTATTCCACCACAACCTTGGATCTCTTTGTATATTTTTTAAACACAGCAAAAAGCCACCATATACCACAAGACTGCCCTTGGTTTAGGATAGAAATTCATGGAATTTATATTGGTAAATGGTAGCCTGGAGTCAGAATTGGACAGAGGGACTGCTATCAGAATGTTAGAAAAAGTCTTAACTATAAGTATATATTTTATAGTCCACCACAAATTCTGTCTGAGGGTCAGAAAGAAGTAAGACAGCTCATGCATTAATCTTATGACAGATGGCTTCACCCTCAGAGGAATCCACTACAGAACTGCATATGACAAAAGGAAATGTCAAAACTATTTCCTGGATTTGAGGAGAAAATGAGCCACATAAAATGTCTTGATCAGCTTCTCTGTTCACTGAATCTTTGAATACTGACTACTCTTGTGATACTGTAAATGCATTTCTTCTCTCCAAGGGTTCTAAGGACATGATCTTGACAACTTGTGAAATATCAGGTTTTCCCCGCTTGATGTTGAAAAGTCTTACACACTCATCCAGTTCAGTCCACCAGGTAGAAAAAAACAATACCGAAGAGCACCAACCTTAGGAATGACCTTGGAACCGGTTATAGGCTGCCAATCACTAAGTAATGCAAGATTATGACTTTTTCTTCCTCAGGGTTAAAATGGGGAATGACAGTTTTGAGTATAAAATCCCAATTAATGGGAGTAGATGGGAACACGGTTGATACTCGGGTTACCTGAAAGTAAACAGAGAACCCCTTTATTGACTAGAGCAGTGGTTGGCAAACTCATTAGTCAACAGGGCCAAATATCAACAGAACAACGATGGAAATTTCTCTTGAGAGCCGAAAAACGACTTCTGTGCATGGGCCACGAAGTTTCAATCACACTGTACATGCGCACCCGTAGATGGTATTTTGTGGAAGAGCCACACTCAAGGGGCCAAAGAGCCACATGTGGCTTGCCAGCTGCAGTTTGCCAACCACTGAACTAGAGCACTCTTTTGGGAGTTCTAGGTGACAGAACTCTACCTTTCTCTGAGGAATGAAGAAAAAGAATAGCTCTACCTGAAATTCTCATCATTCAGAACTTTTCAAAAACAAGATTTCCAAAGTAACTTTCTATCAGGACATGTTTATTGGGCATCTATTCTGTGATCTTCTATCTACTCTGCTTTCATCCTCATAACTTCGCTCTGAAAGGAGGTTTGTTGAGGTGTTGAGGTTATGAGACTTGCTAAACCAGGATTTCCATTCAGGTCTCCCTGTATTTACATCCTAGGTTTTTTACTATAAACCCACACTCTTCCTGGGTTATTCTTTCTGAGTTTAAGTTCTGGCCCAAATGACCCAGCAACCAAACTGATAATGCTCTGGAAGAGATTTTGAAAGAAGCACAGTGCATCCCTGTGGCCAGGAAGGTAAAGAGCAGGAGTCAAACTTTTCAGAATGCAAGGAAAAGGGAAACTTTAGCAATAGGTAATAGTGTTAGCCTTAAGAACACTTGAAATGTGTTGTCTGTACCCTAAGATCTTAGGAACAAAGAACGCTTTCCTTTTCCGAGGTTTGGTTTTTTAAATTAACATTTTGGTTGTGTGTGAATAGGTGTGCATTCTGCAGTGTTCATTTTGTTGGTTATAACACACAACCTTTCATATGCACAATCTCACTTAATCCTCACAATAGCCCCAGAAAGGCAGTGCTATTAATTATTGCCACTCATTCTATAACTGAGGAAACAGAATTTCAGATATGCCTTGAAACATCACTGGCAAGGAACGGAATCAGAATCCCAGCCCTGAACGTTGAACACCAAGCCGGAATAATGAATTACTCTCTTTGTTCCTATCAGTAATGTTCTCTCTTTATACTTAGTGGGAAAGATGGAGACAACATGGGCACCTGTCATTCTAATAAAATTAATCAAGAGATTGCTCCCATATTTGATGTATTGATTACTGATGGCCTCAATTCTTATATTAGAGGTTGGCTAGCTTAACCCAATGCAAATGTACACCCCCTTTCAAAGCATGGCAAATGACTTTTTGACTCATCCTTATCTTGTTTCCCTTTACTCATTTAGAAAAGTTCCAGACCAGACTCTCAGGAGATTCTTCTACCCTTAAGAATACACCCTTGAAATCTATGGAATTTAGAAATGTAGGGGTTCAGAACAAAGTCACCCTTTGGGCTGCTATGATATATGGATTGTTTTGATCTAAAGACAACCAAGACCCTACAAGAGAAACTTCTGCACACACACTCCTTAACACCTAGAGCAGTGGTTGGCAAACTGTGGCTCGCGAGCCACATGCGGCTCCTTGGCCCCTTGAGTGTGGCTCTTCCACAAAATACCATGGCCTGGGTGAGTCTATTTTGAAGAAGTGGCATTAGAAGAAGTTTAAGTTTAAAAAAAAAAATTGGCTCTCAAAAGAAATTTCAATCATTGTACTGTTGATATTTGGCTCTGTTGACCAATTAGTTTGCCGACCACTGACCTAGAGGAATCTGAATTAGGGACCTTGCCATAATGAGAGACTATTAGAGAAAACCTTTTAGCCTACCTGTAAGGCTAAACTTCTAATTACTGAACAACTTCTATTCTTCAACAATGACCTGCCTTTCCTCTGAATCCCCAAGGTTATTCTTAGCCCAGAATGTCATATTTATCTCATTTTTCCTTCCCGTTATTAAACCTCTCATGTATGTGCTTTACAAGTGTTTTTTAGTTTTGTTTTGTTTTTGATAATCAAACACATTCCTAGAGATAAGAAAAATGAAATCCAAATAAGTTCATTATTATATGACCTTGGGTAACTCACTTAAGTGGTGAGTTCAGATTTCAAACCCCCCCATCTTAATGCACCAAGAAATGCATCTTGTTGTGATGCAAAGAGAGCCTCAAGATTTTCCATTTAAAAAGTATGCTTCTGGCCGAAACCAGTTTAGCTCAATGGATAGAGCGTAGGTCTGCAGACTGAAAGCTCCCAGGTTCGATTCCGGTCAAGGGCATGTACATTGGTTGCAGGCACATCCCCGGTAGCGGGTATGCAGGAGACAGCTGGTCGATGTTTCTCTCTCATTGATGTTTCTAACTCTCTATCTCTCTCCCTTCCTCTCTGTAAAAAAATCAATAAAATAAATATTTTTTAAAAGTATGCTTCTACAAGCTGTCTCCTTCCAAGACACATTATGAATTTATAAATAGATAAGGAAAGCCTTGACAGTATATGAGGCTATCTACATTTGACCATTTCCATCTTATTTGAATTTTAAACACATGAATTATTAGATAAATCTACATGGTAATCACAGAGATTTAATTTACCCAATATCATTTATTAGAGGGAAAGCTTTATCACTTGGAAATGATAATTAACTCATCAGAAATGTGTTGGGATTGGAAGAAAAATTAAAAGGCAGTCCTCAAGAGTTATGCTAAAAAAAAAAAAAAAAAGTAGCTGAGACTCTCATGGTTACTGAATATATTGATGAAAGACAAAACAGCCTTCCAATAGGTTATCATGTGTGTGGTTCTATAGCAGAAATTCTTAGTAACAATATCACAATACTGGCAAGATCTCTGGATGTTTCATCCCCTTCATGTAAATTTAATGGTCTTGCTAATGCTGGTATTCTAATGCCCAATCAGAATTACAAATTGATTTTCAAAAGTCTTTTTTGTTTTTTGTTCTTGTCTTTATTGTCTTTTTATGGGAGAGATATACTATGTACTTCTATAGAAAGTCTTTTCATCTGTCTCCCTGTCTCTACAGCACATGAGTACCACAGACAGACACAGAATAATAAATTTCTTTACCAATGTTATAAAGAAAGAAATGATAGTTGTTGCTTCTTTCAATATTTATTGAGAGCTGATGTGTCAGGAGTTTATACATTAATATTAACAAGAGTACTGAGTCTATCAGGAAAGATATAGTTTCCATTTCCAACAGTCTTTATAAAGTCACCTATGTAGCACTAGCCAGGGCTTGTGAGGGGTCTAAGTCTGACTGGATGGTATGGAAAAGGCTCAAATATGTCATGGGCTTGGCTGTAATTTCTTGCAAAATAATCTTCAGAAGCCAGAAAATTTTAATTGAAAAAAAGAATTTTAAAGTCACCTTAAAAAATTTTTTTTAAAATATGGGAAGTGAATAAGAAATGTGTTTGTAAATCCCTAGATATAAGAATTACTAAAGCGGATCTTGCCTTTTTAATCCAAGATACTTCTGCTCCAAGTTGTGCAGGTAGTATAGTCTCTGTCTTTTTATTCTTTATTTTTAAAATATATTTTACTGACTTTTTACAGAGAGGAAGGGAGAGATACCGTGTTTCCCTGAAAATAAGACATCCTCCGAAAATAAGACCTAGGGCATGGAAAGATAAGACATCCCCTGAAAATAAGACCTAGCGCATCTTTGGGAGAAAAAATTTATATAAGACACTGTCTTATTTTCAGAGAAACAGAGTAGTAAGAAACATCGATGGAAGAGAAACATCGACCAGCTGCCTTCTGCACACACCCTACTGGGGATGTGCCCGCAACCAAGGTACATGCCCTTGACCGGAATGGAACCTGGAACCTTTCAGTATGTAGGCTGACGCTCTATCCACTGAGCCAAACCGGTTTCGGCTGTCTCTGTTTTTTTAACACGATAGGATTCTTATCCTAAAACCTGCTATTTCCCAGCAATGACCTCCTGGTTCCTGGGTGGGTTCCGGCTGGGCGGGTTTTTAGGTTTATTAAAATTTTTCACTACTAAAATACTAATGAGTCAATATACTTATGTGTACATATTTTACATATGTCTGTAAATCTATTTAAGTAATTTAAAGCATACTTTCAATTAACATTTTGTTCACATCTCTTCTTTCTTTCCTTGCTTTTTCCAATATTAATCAGAGTAGATTCTTCTCCAAAAATCATTTTCCCTTCTTTCTATTGAAAATAAGTGAAGGTTTCTCAGCTTGTAAAACACCTCACATCCTATTATGATTAGGGGCCTAGCAGGAAAAATATCTGTTGAGAGAACATTTCTTCTCTTTATCTCTGTTGGTGGGTTGCAAGAAAAATTATGGAGAATGTGGATGTTAATAATTTAGAAGAACCCAGAAGGGAGGAAATATGCTGCTTAATTTAAGATGAAAGACATGGGAGCATAACCACCCGATCCACTTTGCTAGCAACAGGCAGGTCATTTAAATCATTCATACCACAGAAGAAGAAATACAGAGCATTTTCTTACACCCTCTTGGATGAAGTTTTATGACCCCAGTCGCTTGAGAACTAACTCTGGGAAGCATTCAGCAAAAAAGTAAGATAAGAAGTTGTTCATCTTTAGTACACAATAGTTAAAAGTATTTTGAGACAGCAAGACAAATCAACACTTGGCACATGCAATGCATGACTGTGATTTCTTTTATGAGGACATTGATATGAGACTGTTTTAAGGAATCATTTAATATGTGCATTCCCTGTAATTATAGGCAGTCCATAATGTACACATTCTATTTGGTTATAAATTAAATTAATGGACTCTACAAATATGCATTTTCCGGATGATTAAAGCTGATACTGAATTTTTAATGTATCTTAATCCAGCCATACTACATACCATCTTCATTTCTTTTATCCTTTCTCAGTCATATGGATGCCAGCAGCACACTTAATTTGGGGGGGGGGGGACATTACTACCTCCTGCTCTATCTGTACCTAAAAATTTTTTTGAGATAACTTACAGTATTAAAAAATCTTAACTCCCTGAGTTGATGGTATTAGAAGGTGGGGATTTGGGGAACTAATCACATCATGAGGGCAGAGCTCTCATGGGTGGGATTAGTACCTTATACCCAAGACCCTACGGAGATCCCTAGCTCCTTGCACAACAGAGGACACTGTGAGGAGATGCAGGTCTGAACCAGAGAGAGGGTCTTCATTAGAACATGACCATGTCAGCACCCTGACCTTGGACTTCTAGACCCCAGAAAAATAACTAAACTTTTTTTCTCTCTCTCTGTGTGTGTGTGTGTGTGTGTGTGTGTGTGTGTGTATGTGTGTGTGTGTGTGTTTTAATGAGCCTCCCAGTTTATGATATTTTGTTATAGCAGCCTGAACTAAAATATGTAGACTTCAGCTCAACCAGTGTGGCTCAATGGTTGAGCATCATCCATCTATGACCCAGAAGGCCACAGTTTGATTCCCGGTCAGAGCACATGCCTGGGTTGTGGATTTGATCCCCAGTAGGAGGTGTGCAGGAGGCAGCTGATCAGTGATTGGCTCTCATCATTGATGTTTCTATCTCTCCCTCTCCATTCCTCTTTGAAATCGATAAAAAAAAATATATATACTAAAAATAAATAAAAGATATAGGCTTCTCAGAATTTCCTAGGTACACTATCAAGTTGTCTGAGAATGAAGACAGTGATTCTTTCTTTCCCATCCACATGCTGGCTATTAATCTTGCGCTTTTGTACTGACGAGGTCTTCCTGTATAATGTTGAACAGCAGTGTTAAAGGGGGGCACATCCTTACCTTGTCCTTTGTTCCGAAGTACTTAGTTTTGCACTATTAAATGTGTTAGGCGGAAGGTTTTCTTTCCATTGATCTTCCTTATCAAATTGAAAACATTCCTTCAATTCCTAGTCTATGAGAGTTTTTTTCATAAATACATGCTGCATAAATGCCTTTTGCCTCTATCGAGAGGATCGTATAGTTCTTTCTTCAATGTTGTTAATATAGCATAAGTATTTTCATCAGTTTCTAAACGTTGAATCAAACTTGCCTCTGCGCTTTTGATATGTTATATGCTCTACTTATATATGTTAGGAACCTCATAATAAATTATTTTCGCTTTATAGAAGCCAATGATCCTTTATATGAAACTAGAGGCCCAATGCACAAAAGTTTGTGCAAGAGTAGGCCCTGCTGCCAGCACCAGCTTCCCTCAGGCCCCTGGGACCCAGGCTTCACTCTGGCCCCAGCTTCATCCAGAAGGATGTTCAGTCTAATTAGCATATTAACCTTTTATTACCATCCTATCTAATAAAAGGGTAATATACAAATTAACCATCACTCCATCACAAAGATGGCAGCACCCACAGCCACAGATGGCAACTCTCAGTCCTCTCAGCCCCGCTGGAGGCCGCTGAGAGCAGGCAGCATGAGCCTGGTGGAATGGCTGCTTAGTCATCCAGGCAACAAGGCAAGCTTCCCACACCCGGCCACGGATGGGCCTCTGGGCCATGGAGAGCCTCGGGGCAGTGGGTGTGGAGTGGCCAGGCCCCGCAGAGAGCTACTGGTGCACAGATCCGTGCACCAGTAGGGCTACTAGATTATAACCCATGTCTGTCATGAACACAGACGTAAGAAGCTAACATAACATTAGCACATTGAAATTCAGCCTTGTATAAAATAGATCACTCTTCATGGCCAAGGAAGGTTTTCTCAAGAAATGCAAGCCTTGGTCAGCTGCAACCCACACATTTTTATGTCTTATATTTTTATCTTCATTCAAATATTTTAAAATATTTTCTAATTCCTCTTATGATTTCTACTTTGACCTCTGGGCTATGTAGAAGTCTGCTGTTTCATTTCCAAATTTGCAAAGGTTTTCCAGATGGCTTGCTGCTATTGATTTCTATTTTAATTATGTTGTGGTAAAAGAAGACATTGTGCATTATTTCCAAACTTTCTGTTTTGTAGGGATTTACTTTGTAACCAAACACAGACTCAGCTTGGTAAACGTGTGCATTTGAACAGGATGTACACTTTTCTATCCTTTTGTGGCAGTTCTACAAATGGCATTTCTTCAAATTAATCATATTCATAAGTCTTCTATATCTTATAGGTGTCAATTATTTCATATTAATTAGCAGGATTCATGTCTTCATTTCTTTATTCTTGTCTATTTTTATGTCAGTTTTCAAGAATGGTCTATGAAATGCCTATTGTAAGTGTAGGGTTGTCTGTTTCTCCTTTCTCTCCTATCAGTGCATGCAAAAAAGGTTGTATAAGGATGTGTATGGGATGAATTGACCCCTTATTATTGTGAAATGTAGGGTTTTTTCCCTGACAATCTTCCTTTTCCTGGTGTCTACCTTTTATATTAACGGAGTTGCTTCCACTGTTTCCTGATTAGAGCTTGTATCATTTGCCTTTTGAAACCTTTACTTTTAAGCTATTTCTCTGTTCTATTTAAAATGAATCCTTATAGAAAGCATATAGTTTATTCTTGCTTTATATCCTAACAGCTGAGCTTTTCTGCTTTTTAATTGGAGTGTGTAAACAATTGTTATGGTTCTTTCTTATTGCTTGTTTTTATGTGCCATCCATTCTGTTTGTTTGTTTTTTTTCTATTTTCTTACTTTCTTTTGGGGTGAAAGTAAGGAAATATTAATATGTACATATGTATACATTTTACTTTATAGCAACAACTAGTATATAAACTACTCCTCATTGCTTTATTTTTGTGGTTGCTCTAAGTTTCATAATAGGTTTCATTAATTTATTGCAATCCACATTCAAGCATTAAAATGGTTTATTTATAATGTACAAATCCTATAACAGTAGATACTTTCATTTTCTAGTTTCTACTTCTATGCTGTTATATTTGTATGCTTTGCTTTATATAAGTTAGAAACCTTGTAATATATTATTTTTTCTTTACAGAGGCCAATGATCTTTTGTATAAAATTAATTAGAAAGAAACTCATGCCCTGGCTGGGTGGCTCAGTTGGCTTCAGTGTCATCCTGTACAACAAAAGGTTGCAGGTTTGATTCCCAGGCAGGGCACACACCTAGGTTGCAGGTTCGATACCTGGTCAGGGTGCATATAGAAGGTAGGTCGACCTTCATCATCTTTCTCTAGTATGCCATCATTTTTTTTGTAACTTAATTACTATATACAGATGCTCAATTCTAATATTGTTTCAAATTCCCAAAGCACTCTTTCTCTGCTAATTGAGTGTTTTTTCTCTGCCTGCCCATGTAAGCATGTAGGTAGTCTTTGGCCTCATGGTTTCAGCATTCAAGTATTTCTTGTTATGCTCACAGAACACGAGAATGCTTTTGTATTATTTCACACAACAGAACAATCCTTATACAACTTGAGGTGATTCACACAACAGAACAATCCTTATACAAGTTAAGGTGATTTTGTTAAGAAGTATGAGGTGATTATAATCCCTGATTATAACTGAAAATAATGTGAGGAAGACCAATAATAATTTATTTTCTAAAAAGAAAAATAATATTGCCTTTGGCTATTGTTCCAATAAAATTCTGAGCTAAAACGGTGGCATTTTGCACATGGTAATATAGTTACAGCTTACAGATTGAATTCTGTACTGACAGTTGGTCCCAACACTGTCATCCACTCACCAATGAACTGGAACAGAGGAGACTGGGAGTCAAGGAGGAAGCTCAAGTTCAAATAGAGAGAGCCATGCTTGATGGCCACACAGAAGCTCTCCCTTGGCACTATTCAACGTTGTTTGTGAGGCAAAAACAACTTGAAAAGTTACTTTTTATCTGACTTATTTAGAAATCACATTCTCAAGTTGTTTGTGATTAAAATGCCCTTATGCCTGCCTTTGATCAGTTATTATCAAACAATATAAAAACTTTCTCTTTTCTTCCTAGACTTAATGAATTGATGTGAATAAATTATTTAAAATGTTTCAAACACTCATTTCATAAGATAATAACATTTATCACTGGCTTATTCCTTTAAAGATTAAAATGACTATGCTCTCAAAAAAAACTACTAAAGTAATATCAGACAACAATGCATCTAATCATCTTAATATAAGGTCAGTTAAGCATTTTTATAAGATATATATATACATACATATATATATATATATATATATATATATATATATATAAATTCATAATTCGGTGCTTGCTTACCATTGTTATCTTGAGGAGCTTAGTCCCTGGTACAAAGAAGCTACTTGTTAACATTTGCTGAGTGAATAAATCAATCAATTTTAAAAGTTGTAAGTGTTCTCTCTAAACTTCCATATTTTATTCCTCAAATGGCTCCCCTACTTCCTCTGATTGTATTAATTGATAAGGAAGGGTGGGGAGAGTTGGAACAAAGGATAAATAGAAAAACTATCTGGCTATTTTCTATGCTTGTTATTTAGAAAATAATATTTTTAATTTTAATATGGGAGCTATCATGTGGGTTAAGACAGGCATCTACCTGTAAGTGAACTATATCCCCATAATGAATACATTTTTATAAAGTATTATATCTGGCTACAAATATTCATGATAACTTGAGGCAAAAGAGGCAAGATCAGTTTTCAAATCAGACTAACCAATGAGGGGCTAAAAATGCCTTTATATAAAAAGAACCAAACATGAAGGAAATACACACACATTCATACCAATTAATTTAAGGTGATGTTTCTTTGTGGCTTAAATATCTGGGGATGGATCTGACTCAGTATTCTTGCTAAGACGGGAAACAAGGAAGAAAAGAAAGATGGAGAAAATTGGCAGGAGGCATGGGAGTCCATGACGGGGAGCCCACATTTTAAGGGCACAGATGGAGCATTCACTGGCCCGAGTGGCCTTTCCAGCCTTAATTTTGAAACTAAACATTGCAGTACATAAAAATCCTGAAATCTTAGTGTTATTTTTTTAAAACATTAGTGTTTAAAACAAATATGTCTCTTGCTTCAGAGAAAACTCAAAAGCCTGAATGTTATAATTACTTTGAAGTGCCAAGGAAGTTGGAGAAATAAAAGACAAAATTACAGCGACTGCTTCCCTCATGAAAAGGCATTCTTTTAGTAATGCAGTAAAGAGAGGCGTTTATGTAATCCTCTTCATCTGTGAAAAATAGTTTATAATAAAGATGTCCCTGTGATAAAAATTAATTAAGATCACCATCTGGTTTGAGGAGTCTTTCTCTGGAAGAAAAATGAAAGATATTCTTAAAATGTTTTAAAAAGGTAGCATTCATTAAATTGAGAAAAGTAAATAAATTTGTTTGATCAATTTAGGCAGAAATGTGTATGTTTAGAAAAGAATACGTGGCAAAGATGAAACTAAATATCAATTTATCTATATCTATATATCACATATACATTACATTAGCATTTTTGCAATGTTTAATTTTGACTTTCAAATAGAATACTTGGGGCTTTGAACACTTTTGTGTTTAGAATTAATCCTTTATCCTTCTCCTCCCTGAATCCCCCACTCAAGTGAACTCACAGGGTCTTCTTTCTGAACTATCATTTTGATCCCATCTTTCTTGAATCCTACTGGTAATTTCACAAAAGAATCATTGAACAACCTCCATCATCATGAAATTCTTCTGTGTCCTTAATTTTAAATCTTTATAACATGGCTCCATCATCCTAATCCTATTAATAAAATAATTATATTTTTCAGCTTGAGAGGGCAGGACAGGGCTAACTCCTAACTCCATTTTGTACTGTGGGGCAAGACAGGGTTAATTCTTGACTCCATTTTGTACTATGTCCTCCATCTTGTATACTAACTTGACTCCATTTTGTACTATGTCCTCCATCTTGTATAACTATGTCACTGTACTATGTCCCTCCATCTTGTATAACTATGAGACCCTAGCCCTCACCCAACCAATTGGGATCAGCCAAAGCAGTGATCCAAGCCCTATTCCATCACCCATCCCCCAGACCCCTATAAATCCTTTGTTCTGTAGAAGCTCTCTCTCTCTCTCCACCTCTCCCCTGCCTCGGTGTGTGTGGGATTGAGCTCAGGCTAGCTCGAATAAAAAGGCTCTCTGCTTTTGCATCTGACTAGTCTTTGGGGATCACGAAATTTGGGCATAACAAGCTCAATGATGATGCTGGCCTGGTGTTACATGGATGCTACACCTGAATATGTTTTTGGAGTACGTTTATTGACGTATTCATGTAAGAGTAGGATTTGGCTTCAAAGACCCATTTTCTTTCCAATTCGCCAAAAAGACCTGGGTTTAAATCTCTTTGTCCCTTACTAGCCATGTGGCCTTAAACCATTTCATTGGGCAGTTAAAAAGGAATCCCCGTATCATTCCTTATAATAATCTTGCTAGAAGCTTATAAAATGTTGAGCACAGGGTGTATAGCAAGTACTCCATGTTAGCCATACAATAGAAATGGATTCTTAGAAGTGTCTTTTTAAGGAAATTTCCCCCTGGATATGGGATAGCCTGCCTGATGACTTCTATTACAAAGTCTCTGAAACACCTCCCCTTTTAACATTCTTCCCACTGATTCACCCGTCCTCCTCCTTTTGTGGGGAGACTAAATTATTTTAAGGATAACCTTAATTTTGCTCTAATTTATATTTTTTTTAAAAAAGTTATTCGTACGTTCTAACATTCTAAAATGTTTGTGAGTTATTGGAGATAAAAGTCATGGTATATGAACATCCTGCTGGAGAACTGCATTCACACTACTGGCGCATGTCTCCTGGTTCACGCCCCTTGGAATGCTCTGCTCTTCCTTTCCCTCCACCTGCACTCAAGCTCTGAGCTGCCTTTTGAAGCACATGTAGAGTGTAGACCAAGCATGTCCAACTCCCATAATTAACGGTGATTAATAATGATGGTCAGGTTATACATCTATCCATGCAAGATAGCTTTGTGCCTTATAAAGTATCTAGTTTTGCGTGCCTTGAGTATTTTCTAAGCACATACTGACTAGTTTTTATGTGCTGTTTTGTTTGGATTTGGTTGTTATTGTTGTCCATAAAATGTAGAGCAAGCATGTCTAACAGGAGCCAAATAAACAAGGTTTAAGTTTATCTGGGCCACAAAACAAAACAAAAACAAAAGCAAAACTTCACTTTTCATAGGAACATAGGTTTATTTCTATAGAGACATGCTGAATACAAAGGACTGAAATAAATGAGTAATTGTTAACAAAATAATAGAACATTTTAATAAAAATTAATATTTTTCCTTGAACATTAACTTATTGTCTAAGCACATACTGACTAGTTTTTATTTGTTGTTTTGTTTGGATTTGGTTGTTACTGTTGCCCAACAATTAAAACCGGATAAGGGTTATTTTTGTAATTTGAAAATAAAAATTATATTCCTACTTTAAAAGTTAAAACTATATCCTTAGCTGGGTTGGCTCAGTGGATAGAGCACCAGCCAGTGACCAAAGGGTCCCAGGTTCAGTTCCAGAGAGGGGCACATACTGGTTGCAGCCTGATCCTCAGCCCTGATCAGGGCACATGTGAGAGGCAACCAATCGATGTGTGTCTCTCACATCAATGTTTCTCTCTGTCTCTCCCTCTCCTTTCCACTGTCTCTAAAAATCAATGAAAAAATATCCTCGGATGAGGATTAATTAAAAGTAAAATTAATTAAAAAATAAAATTGAAACTGTAAGTTGAGCCTACTATTTGCCTCCCTTTTATTTTCTCTGCTATCACCCTTCCCTATCTCAGCTGTCCCCAGATTTCCTCAGTTGACTGAAAACTATCTATTATCCCTGTTTTCCAGGTTATCTGAAAGGCGTTTGAAAACCTTTAAACAACTGTCAAGGGTTGTTTTTGCTCCTAGACATATGAAACAGCTTCATTGTCAAAGCTGTTATTTTATTATTAATTGATTAAACACCAGCATGGGGAAAGTCACTGTGTTTTTAATTACCTATGTTCCTTCCAATGTTTTGCATAGCTAATGTTCCCCCCAGCGGTTCAGCAGGCCGTAGGCTTTCCCTGATTTAACAGTGTGCTTCGACTTACTCATGTCCGTCCCTAAAGAAATATGACATGTGGTGATTTGTCATTTTCCTGGTGCTCAGTTTGAAATATGTGTATTGTGATGACTGCGTTCAAAAAGAGTCACTGAGCAGGGAGTGAGCCTTGCTAAAAACTTAGCCTACACATCTCCACCAGCTTTGCTCTAGGTGCATTTAAAGTACAGGTTCAGTCTTGCTGAAAATACTTATTATTATTCAGGAAATGCTCACCTTAAAGCAAGGACTTTTCATATTCCATTCCTCTCTGAAAAGAGCAATTATTAGAACTTACAAAAAAAGTTTCTGAGATGATGTCATCTACAAACTGACATAATTTTATTTTATTTTATTTATTTTAAAAACATATATTTTATTGAGTTTTTACAGAGAGGAAGAGAGAGGGATAGAGAGTTAGAAACATCGATGAGAGAGAAACATAGATCAGCTGCCTCTTGCACAACCCCCACTGGGGATGTGCCTGCAACTAAGGTACATGCCCTTCACCGGAATCAAACCTGGGACTTTTTAATCTGAAGGCCGACGCTCTATCTGCTGAGCCAAACTGGTTTTGGCTGGGACTTCCTATTCTTCCATCTTGCTGACATCTCTATGACATTAAAACTTCCAGTCTGTGCATTACCACTCTTTTGGGAAAGGTGGATCTACTCTAAAGCAGAGGAAATGTATTCAGAAGCACCGAGAACCATCTTTTTGAGTTTTCTTCTTTTTGGATTTCATGTTGCATGGTAGGCAGCCCAGATTTTAAATTATATGGCATTTGTTGATTTGTGCAGTGGCCAGATGCCCTTTCATAAAGTGTAAGACCACAAACTTTTCCTTTAGGAAAATTATACTTAGGTTAGGTTATTATTAATTATAGTATTTAGATTACTTAAGGCAAAATGAAAGAAGACTCTAAGTAAAAAAAAAAAATCAGTGATGAAACTGAACCATCAAATACAATAGCATGACATCTGTATGTAAAATTATGGACAAGAACTCAAAAATGGAATGTTAGCATGGCCTCCGTCAACTTTGTTTTTCTCTCCCTGTAGTGTACTAAAAATTGCCTGCTGGCTAGTCTCCTTGCTTCTAGCGTTGACCTAGTTATAAGAACATTGCCTGTAAGACTTCTAGCAAATACTCTCTGAAAAACAACTGGGGCCATGTCATTTTTCTTTTCTTTTTTTTTTTTTTTTTTTCTGATACCATTCAGTGCTTTGTAATTTCTAATAGGAGACAGGCTGTTCTTTAACATGGCCCACGATGTTTTTCCATTTCCTGGTCTCTGCTTACCTATACATCTCTGTATCTTCATCTCCTACCACTTCATCATTGCTCTGACTCCTCTTGCTGCTCTTTCTGCCTAGAAATCATATCCCCTTCATATGTTATATTATTCTACCTCCTTTTGCATCTTAATGCCTGCTGTTGCATTAAAAATCATTTCATGTCTCACTTCTTCCAGAGAGCCTTCTCTGAATCTCCCAAGATGGATTTAGCATCTACCATCAATGTTTGACATACCTTAGAAACTTCTAAGACTGTGGTAAATATTGTGTATGTGTCTGCCCGCCTTCCCACTGGACTATCTGTTTTTGAACAAAAGGAATGTTTTATGTTTACGTTTATTTCCCTGCCCCCAGCACACTGCTTATACCATAACAGTGATTTAATAAGTGCTTATTTAAGGATTATGTATGGCAGAAAAATAAATACAATTTAAAAATTTAAGCTAATTCTGCTTAACAAGTGGGATATCACAGTATTACTGTGATCTTTTGATTGGATTGCTTCCTAAATTATATCCCATTATTCTCCATTTGAATCCAGCTCATTGTAGGCATCACTATTGATGATTCTCCCAAAATCACAAGTGAAAGGGCACTAAGTGATTAAGGTTCTTTAGATGGGCTACAGTGTATAAAATTCAGTCCAGATAGTCTGAATCAAAGGATAAAGCAATGATTCCTTGATTTTCATGATACTCCATGATATGACTCTACTTTCCTGAACCTATCATTTCAGTCTCCAAATTATAAGCTGTCGAACTCTTGGGGGGGGGGGGTAATAATTTACATATTAGCCTTATATTATATAGGATTATAGGCATATTTCAAGTGTTTCCATTACAGTCGTTCAATGTTTATAAGTTTCAATAGACGCTTTCAATTATTCACTCATGAGCTGACTTCCCAATATCTGGTGTGGAAAACGCCTGCTACAATTTAACTGTTTCCTGTGCTGGAGTTCACACTGTTCTAAGAATGCTCTTATGTTGAAGTGGCTGCTGTAGAATTTGACTGAAACAAGAATGGCTTCCCAGTTGTATGTGACCTAGAAAAGGCTCCCTACTGAACAGAAGGTATTGACATTTATGTTTCTTCCTGCATTGCAATATCAAACATGCTGTTTGGAGGGAGCACCCTGTGGCTATGCTGGGCAGCTATTTCATGCTCTGCTCTTTGTAGCATACCTAGTCTAGAGCATCGTTTATCTATTTCTTTGGTTAATAAATGTTCAACCAAATGGATGAACTATTCCAGACATGAGCTGACATTTCCTCATACATTCATTAGTTGTTTTATTGAGCTTAACCATGAAAGAATTTGTAATCTTTCAGATTTAAACTAAAGACTCCCCCCTTTAAAAAAATATTTCATATGATATTTAAGTTACATCTTCAAACAAGATATGCGCATCACTAGACAATCATTCTAGGGAGAAATTCATACAAAAATGATAAATATCTGTATTTCAGGAATGGGAACCAGAATCTCAGAAAAACAGAGCACCATGAATCTCAGAGATTAATCTCTAGTAATTTGGTGTTGAAATCACTGAGGAAGAGTATCACTATTGACTGAACAATATGACATCCTTAGCAAAAGGCCTGTCAGGACTAATACAATCAAATACAAAATTGATACTGGGAATCATGATCTTACATTGCAAGTATCACACTGGGCCTCTCCCACCCAGAAGAAGGTAATTAATTCATTTCGGCTGGAGAATGTCTGCCAGCATGTAATTAACATATACAACTACCACGCTCTGACCCTCTGCTGTGCTGAGGATGTGCAAGGTGATTACGGAAGGCAGACTGCAAACACGCTTCCTGGTTGCTCCTGCTTCCATCTCAAATGCTCTCAACCTCCTACCCCTACCCCCGCATTCCTTGTCATGTTTCAAATGGAATCTACTCAAGCAATTAAATTTCAATTAACCACATGGAATCTTTTCAATCAAAATTCCTGTTTTCTTAGAAAGACATTTTGACTCTATATTCACATCTTGATTTGTGAAGTAAACCTCAGAGCAAGTTTCATTTTGGTTTAGTCATGCATGGCATGTTAAAATGCTTATAAAATGTATATTCCGTGTATTCCATTATTTTTAATTTTTAATTTTTTTAATTTTTGAACTATGGGCAGACCTCATATTATTGTGCTTTATTTCACTTCATAGATGTTGTGTTTATTACAGATTGAAGGCAAAACTCTCCACACGCACAAAGGTTATGACTGGTTTTGTTAAGGAGATCTGGAATCAAATCCATAATTTCTGAGATATGCCTGCATTTGAGAAGGGATATTTATAAGTATGTAGTAACAATGCAATGTGTTGGCTTTTCTCACGATTTTGGCCTAATATCTTTACAAAGTAGACATTTTAATAAAATAATCAAGTAAGTGGAAAATCAGCAAAGTGTGGTATGTATGTAATAACAGAAGGCTGCCATTAAACCAGAACTTTTAACTTGGCTTCCCTACTTCTTCACAGTATGACTTGTAGGCACATTATTTAGCTTTACTGTAATATTTTTTTTACCTTTTGCATGAATAATAATGAGCACACATAATCATAAATATACTTAAGGATGACTATTAAGTATAAATATTTATAAATGGAGACTTTGCCAAAGAGGATACACACATGGCAAATAAGCACACAAAAATATGTTCAATATCATGAGCCACTAGGGTAATGCAAATTAAACCATGGTGGAAAATATCATTTATTTATAACAGAATTTTTTCTTTCTGTTTACTAAGTGTGACTCAATCTTTGGTCAATTTATTGATTCATTAATTGATTCATTCATTCATTTAAAATAATTTCTGAGTGCCTATTACATTCTTGGAATGTGATTGAATTTTATCTTTTATTTAGTCTTTGCCAGTATAGAATACGCAATTGTTTTTGTCTGTGTGTGTTTTTTTTTTTTTAAATATGTTTTTAATGATTTCAGAGAAGAAGAAAGAGGAAGGGAGAGGAAAAGAGGGACAGAAACATCAATAATGAGAGAATATCATTGATCAGCTGCTTCCTGCACACCTCTACTTCGGATCAAGCCTACAACTGGGTATGTGCCCTGACCAGGAATCCAACCCGAGACCCTTCAGTCTGCAGGACAACACTCTATCCACCTAGCCAAACTGGCTAGGGCTATATATTTTTATTGATTTCAGAGAGAAAGATAGAGGGAGAGAGAGAGAGAAACATCAAGGAGACAGAATTATTGACCAGCTGCCTACTGCATACCCCACACTAAGGATCAAGACAGCAACCGGGCCTGTGCCCTGACCTGGAATGGAACCATGAGCAACACTGGCTGGACTGCAATTGTTTCTGAAATTCCTTCTTTACTGTTTATTGAGAAGGAACCAGGGGTATGAATCATTAGAGAATTCAGAACAGAATACAGAGATGGAGCATTCGGCTCTGACCTCATGGTTCAGGAAAAGCTTGCTAGAGGAAGTGGCATTTAAACTGAATATGGAATAACTGGCAGGAGTCAATTAAGAGAGTCATTGGGGAAAAAATCAAAATTACTAGCCATTCCTACGGAGGTGATAAGTGGAATCCAGGCGCCTTACCAAAAGGTTGTATAGAAAACAGAATAATAACATTAAAAAAAAAAAAAAAAAAAAGGATCTGGTTTTGTCTTGTGTTTCCAACTGCACCTCCTCTAGGGCAAATCAAGTGGACACAGAGACTAAAATACTGGGGCAGAGACAAGGAAGTTCCGTAACCAACTAAGGGAAAGGCAAGATATGTGGGAAGTGGGGCGGGGGTGGGGGGGTGGAGTATATTTGGTAAATTCTAGAGATGGGATTGCAAAGCTCACAGCCATTTCATTTACTAATTTCTAGTGTTTGTGACCTTGAGCACATGAGCATTTCTTTAAAAGGGCCTGAGGCTAGACCACAAAAGTTTTTTACTTGTTTACTTATTTTTCTTTCACTTCCAAATATTGAGTAGTGTTGGCACTACTGTTTGGAGGGATTCACATTTCCAAAAGAGAAGGATATTTATGTATTTGTTGTCATATTTCCTAATACCTGTTTTCTTAAAGCCAAACAGCATTATTTGTAACCTCAACAAATGATTTATTATTGGCATTTCTTTCATTTTGGAGAAACTCTGAGGCAACTATTGATGAATAAAAATGCTTAGCTTCCTAAATAAACATAAATACCTATAAGATGGGTATATTGTGCTAAATTATCAGCAAATGATTATTTATTTGGTTGCAGATGTGCCGAAAAAAGCTGGGGTTGTCAGCAGAAGACTATGCATAAAAGAAAAAAGATAAATAAGAAACATACTGCCGGGACCTGCTTGGCTCAATGGATAGAGTGTCGGCTTGGGGACTGAAAGGTCCCGGGTTCGATTCCGGTCAAGGGCATGTACCTTGGTTGCGGGCATGTCCCCAGTGGGGGGTGTGCAATAGGCAGCTGATCGATGACTCTCTCTCATCGATGTTTCTGACTCTCTATCTCTCTCCCTTCCTCTCTGTAAAAAATCAATAAAATATATTTTAAAAAAATAAATAAAAAAATAAGAAACATACTTTTGTCAGATTGAAGTACAAAACTAAAGGTAGTGGGAAGTAATTTCACTGTTCTCCATTATTCTGGGTGATTAATGCAAAGAGCCACTTACGTGCTCTGGCTGTTTGTGCTGGGTGGATAGAGCATGAGCCTGCAGACTAAAGGGTCCTGGGTTCAATTCTGGTCAAAGGCATGTGCCCAGGTTGCAGGGTCTGCCCCCAGGATCATGCAGGAGGCAGCCAATCAGTGATTCTCTCTCATCATTGACATTTCTCTCTCTCTATCCCTCTCCCTTCCTCTCTGAAATGAAAATATATTTTTTTAAAAAGAGCCATTAACTTGGCAAAACATTTGTTTGTAAAATATCCATTCGTACATTATCCAATGAAGTAGCTCTCTTAGAAAGAATTTGGTTCAAATTGACTATAATTTAATTAAATGAAATTATTTAAAATCGTTGAACTTTGGATTGACATTAGCAGAAAGACAGCCAAGGCATATCAACTATGGTTGAGAACAGCTAGACACTCCCCTGATGCACACTTAAATCTAAGTGTCTCAGAAAATTCTGGAAAGGAAAACAGAGGCAGGAAATTAGAAAAGGAAGAAAATAAAACATTTAAATAAGAATACTGGTCCTGATTTTTTTTTTTTTTTTTACCAACTTAACTTTAAGATGAATTGATTTCATCAAACAATGCTTGACCCAAAATGTTTTGACAAGGTTCTACTTGTGGTATTTAGTTATCTACTTAATATACGTATTTCATTTAACTTCAGCTGATTTGAGACACCAAACTCCCTGCTGGGAGGCACTCAGCTTTTCTCATAAATTTGTAATTTTCTGCTCGAAGAAACACTTGCACCTTCAGGGAGCTATATATTCTCTTCTCCCGGTAGTTCCTTATTTTATTTACCCTGTCAAGTAGCCAGCAATACATTTCTTGCATGGTACCAGACATAAGTGAAGTTCAAGCATCAGTTTGGCCAACTCTTAGGAGAAAATTAAAAAAGATTCTGTAGCAAAGCACCTAATACCAGTATCTTACTGAGCCATAAACCACCTGTTTGGAATCATCAATCAAATGAGCTCCTGGAATAAAGACCAATTATTTTCTTAACTATAATGTATTTTGAAAAGTGTTGGCATTCTGCATTTGGCATTGCTGTAAAATATTGGAAGGAAAGAGTCTAAATCTTGCTGCATCCATTTGTTAATTGTTCCATTTTAGAGTAACCTAAGCATGAAAAAGCAAAAGTGCTTTCTCTCTGACTGGTCATTTAGTGAGCAGCTTAAAAACTGAATATGGCAAGTTCGGAATCTTTGGATTGTTAGTTGAAAATGTGCCGAAATGAAGCTATCAGAAATGCTTCTTTTGCATGAATATTATATAGAAGCTCGTGGCATCTTTCCAATACAGTAATTTCTTCCTTAGTGGAGAATGGGCTTAGTTAGAGGGGAAATCCTATTTCAGTGCCATTTTTTTTCCTCCCCTCATTTATGCTCAAAGCATATTGTATGGAGAGCTATCACGCCATGGACCTCATAACGGTTCCACGGTAGACAATTTCCGCCTGGCTGCATTTCCATTACTGCGGATAACCTTCAACTCGGGGACAGAATTCACAATGTATAAAGAATATAGAAAAAAGAGGGGCTTCCATAGAAATCCTGAGTTCTAACTGTGTGACTTATGGATAAATCGGATAACTTTGCAAGTGAATGTGAAATCCATTGGGGCGTGTTCCTTACAGGAAGGATTACTGGAACGTGGCTCACCCTGAGAGTTTTCCTGAATGTGCTATGATTTCCCTCAAGCGTCAAGCATTGCATGTTTGCAAGACATTCCCCTTCAACCCACCCGGTATCTCCCCCAGAACATGGAGAATGAGAATCAGGTTGACCTGAAGAGGTACAGGAGACCCAGGATGGCAGAGGCCTTTACTATTGCTCATCTCTGAGTTGCACTAGAGCAGGGGTGGGGGACTTCTGGCCTATGGGCGGTATAAGGCTGGAGAAATCATTGGGTCTGGCCCTGCCGAGGAATTAGGGGGGAGTTAATTCAATGTCTGACCAAATACTATAATAGTACAGCAGGCTAATTTTTAGGTTGAGAATTTCATATGGCCTACAATGTGATAAATATCCAAATGGCCCCTGGCCGAAATAACGCTCCCCACCCCTGCACCAGAGTCTTAGCAGTTCTATCACCCATGTAACAAATTCCCAACTCTTTATCTTATGTACCTTTTTTTTTTTTTCAACTTATGTACGTTTAGTGGTTTCTGTTTTCCTGGTTGCACTCTGGCTAATATCAGAGTTTTCCACATACAGAAGCATTTTTTAAAAATATATTAATGCATTATTTTCTCATAATAATGCATTAATATGAGAAATTAATGCATTTAATTTAATTTCTTCAAGATCCTTATCCTCATAGAATTCCAGAGAGGATAAGGATCTTGGAGCTCACTTAGCCAATCAGACTGCCATGTCTGATAGAAAGAAAGAGAGAGTCAAATGGGTAAGGATGTGCAATTCTTACCCTTACCTCTACAAGATCATTGTAAATATTTGCCTGTTTACATGTACTGGTTCTCTGTCATTAAAAATAAAGTGTTCCATAGATATTTTTGTTTCCCTTAATATTGTAGAAAAGGTTGAGATAAGGATTGGCTTTTATTTTTTCCAATTCACTTTGTACCACATCCATTCAGATTCAGCAACCTTTTATGATCCTGATGATCCTGTTCTCCCCAACCCTGCCCCCACCCCTGCCCCGGCATCAGGGTGGGACTTTATCCACACTGTTTTGCTCTATAATCCCATCAATTCTTTAAAGATGGAAGAATTATTCAGAAAGATTTAGAAAGGTCAAGTGGCTTGCCTACACCTCACAGTAAATAAGCATCTAAAAGCAGACCCTAGCCCAGCTTGCGTGGCTCAATGGTTGAGCTTGACCTATGAACCAGGAGGTCACAGTTCAGTTCCCAATCAGGGCACATGCTCAGGTTACAGGATCATCAATCTCCAGTGTGGAGTGTGATGTTAAGTGATTCAAATCATTGAAGTTTCTATCTTTCTCTCTCTCCTCACTTCCTCTCTGAAATCAATAAAAAATATATTTAAAAAATAAAATCAGACCTTAGAACCAGAATAAGGTCTTTCCACAACCCACTCCTACTTCTCTGGATGATTAAATGCTCATCTGATCTTAAAGTTACAAAAGGCGTTGTAGGGAGTAAATAATGTGTTTAGTTGGGAGATGTCAAATAAAAAGTGAATGTGCCTTTTAGCAAGAACTTAATCTAATGTCTGATCTAACCCTGACACAGTAACTTTTGCCAACTCTGTTGTTATTCATTTAAACAATGTCTTATAAAAATGTACTATCCCCAAGGTACAGGATGAATATTAGCATTCATAAGCTTTCCTCTAGCCTACCACTTAGAATACCACTCTCTCACAAACTATCCCACACAAGTTTTTCCATTAATATCATAACCCTCATCATCTTCCTCTCCAAAATAATTCAATGGACCAGCTCTGTCTGGCGAGAGAAAGAATAGGCAAGATCCTTTAAAAGATTCACATATGGGAGGGAAAAACCAATTGAAGATTATCTCTGCCAATATGTGATGAGATGCATAACTAATCAGCCCAAGAGAGACAGCAGGTGAGGTGATGAAAATGTAATTGTGAGAAATACAACAACAGTCTGATGTGCATAATTCATTTTTCCCATGGATCCCTGCCCATCTGCCGTGGCTCAATTCAGTATCACAAGATGGAAGGAAACCATCCTTCATTAACTGGCCAAACTCCTTCAGGGCCCAGCTTCTCCTTTTTGTTTTCATTCTTGCACCGAAGACTTGGAAACTATGAATATTACTCTATGGGCACTGAATTTTCCAGGTTAGGATCTCATCCGCTGCTCTTCTAAAGGGAGCAGGGGTGTGGAGAGGTTTATACACAAAGCAAAGTATGACTAACATCTGTCACAGCTCCAAAGAGCTGCTTCTTCTTGGCTAGGATGGATTAAAACCATGGAAATGCTGGCCTAATCCTAACATCCTTGGGAACAGTCCTCCCAAACTTTATTTTCCCTGTCTCTGTCTGGGCTCATGCAAGTTTTTGTCACTAAGGAGTTCTATTCGGCCTTTGAAATCATTGATCCAGAGCACTTCAGAATTTCATGGCACATGCAGGTGGCTTTCATCTTATTCTCTATAATATATAGGTCATTTATTTAAAAGGTGTTTATCCAATGATGATTTGTACCGAGATATCCTCAATCAACTGTTCCTTTGTATTCTAGGAGTAGTGCTGTGTCTCTCATTCATTGATAGTCACATAATCATTTGACAACTATACAATGAATGCTTTACGTGCCACCCCCTAGCATAGGCTTTATTACTTAGTAATAAAATGAGTTCAAGTTCAAGTCACAGCATTATTTCCCCTTTTAGGAATATCCTTCTCTCTAAATCTGTGACCCCTAAACCCTGCCCCCATTACTCAAACTCTGTCAATCTGAACGATACACTCCATGAGAATGGTGATTGTGTCAGATTTTGCTCACTAGTTATTTAGCCCCAGTCCTAATAGTGCCTGTCACAGAATAGGTACTCAACAAACATTTTAGTGATTTATTAAAAAAGTTATTTTATCAAGCCAAATGGTTTTCTGTTTCTCTGAATCCTGCTTCACTCAGAGAGACCATTGGCATGAAATGCTCCTAAGAGTGCATGCTTACTTTTTAGAAACTAGCTGAGCTTATAAAACATAGACTTTTGGACAGAAGCAATATATGTTAACCATGTTGGTGATACCTTCTGCCTTAAACACCTATCATTAGTAATTCCTACAGTTTGTTTGACAGATTTTAAATTTGACCAGTGGACAAATAGCCATAATACCATCCCAATATATAAAAAGCTAGGAGCCATCACAACTAAAACAACCGGACAAATGACCAAACAGCAGGCTGCATATGGCGACAAGGCCAGCAAAGGAATGAGGGACGACCCAACGACTGAACAGCAGACTGTGTGGGGTGACCAGGCAGGCAGAGGAGGGCAGTTGGGAGCAACCAGGCCATCAGAGGGGCAGTTGGGAGCGACCAGAGCAGTGGGGAGAGGGGGGGTTTAAAGGGGGGCCGAGCATGTAGCAAAGGGTGACCATGCCGGCAAAACTTTATAAATGTATAAAGCTTGTAACTATCAGCCAGACCAAGCTCTAGAACATTTCTATTAACCAAGATTTCTCTCAAAATATCTCAAAGAGGAAGCCACTCTTCAGTTCTAATACTTGATAAAAATGGAGTCATACAGGAATATCAGATAAGTATAATAAAACATATATGCTGACCTTACTCCTTTAATGACTTGTTAACATTTTATCTTTATGTCCACGGGGTTATTAATCAGTAAACCAAGTTTGCCAGTTCTTGTATTAGAATGAGCAAAATTTTCTTCTCCTTTCTTATTTTATTTTTCTTCTTTATTGTTGAAAGTATCTTAGTTGCCTTCTTTATTTATCTGTTTATTTTCCCACTGACCCCCTCCACCCTGCACCTGCCCCTCCCAGGCCTTGATTTATGCATATAAGTTCCCACTCCCATTATTTTAATCACTCCCCACCCACCTACTCCCACCCCCACCTTCCCTCTGAAATTCCTCAGTCTGTTCCATGCTTCTTTCTATGCCTCTGGATCTATTTTATTTATTAGTTTAGTTTATTCATTGATTCTACATATGAGTAAAACCATGTGATACTTATGTTTCTCTGATAGGTTTATTTCGCTTAGCATAATACTCAAAGGTCCATCCATGATACTATGCAGCTGTACTCTATTTTACTTTTAAGAATAACAACTCAAATCAGTGTTGGTTTTGCAAATAAAAGAAATACATTGTTTTTAGCCTAGCTGCTGTGGCTCTGTGGTTGAATGACTACCTATGAACCAGGAGGTCACAGTTTGATTCCCAGTCAGGGCACATGCCAAGACTGTGGGCTCGATCCCTAGGGTGTAGTGATGTTTCTATCTTTCTCTCCCTTTCCCTTTCTCTTTGAAATCAATAAAAATATTTTTAAAATTAATACAGTGTTTTTTATTTTATTTTTAATATATTTTATTGATTTTTTTTACAGAGAGGAAGGGAGAGGGATAGAAAACTAGAAACATCCATCAGCCGCTTCCTGCACACCCCGCACTGGGGATGTGCCCGCCACCAAGGTACATGCCCTTGACTGGAATCGAACCTGGGACCCTTCAGTCCGCAGGCCGAAGCTCTGTCCACTGAGCCAAATTGGTTTCGGCTAAATACAATGTTTTAAATGAAGAGAAGGGCTTGAGAGAATCTCTCAATGTTCTCTGGGTAAAAAAGGCGATACAGCATTTTTTTTGGACAGTGGGTTTCTTAAAATATAGCACCTAATTCTTTTCATGAGGGAGTCTCACTTGAAACTAGGGATTTGGCCAGAATACAACACCTTGGGTTCCAACAAGACAGAGGCCAAATATTAGGTTCAGCTGGATTTTCAGAAGCAGATTAGAACTATAAAGACTTTCAGAGCTGCTAGTGGACTGCAGAAATTCTGTAGTTTTGAGGGTTATATTTAAATGTCTACCAAGATTCTTAAGAATGTAAGCTTATCTGTAGTTGGAATGCTGCAAGTTCTGCCTCCCTGCCAGGAATCGTAATAAACTCAAACCCTTGGCTCAGTCCACCGACAATAAACAAGATTAGTGCAAGTTACATTATCCTCCTCATTATTGCTTTGTTGAAGAGTCAATCAGTTGCGAGAACAATATTACGGGAGTTATTTACACTGATCTACATCATGTGGTTCATAAACAAATGAGTAATGATCTGTTAGCCCAGGAGATTAAACGCTAAGCGGATGTTCCACAAGTACAAAATCTGTAGGGGGAAGGAAACAGAAAGCAAATCCACAGGCATCGCTGGCTTTCCGAATGGAATGGGGTTGGAGAAGTCAAGTTTAGATCGCTCTTAATGTGTTTGCTCCAGACCTTTATTTACAAAGAAGTTTCAAAGGTCCTTTCTGAACAATGTCTTGTTTTCTAAACAAGGAAGCAGCTATGAAGAAAACAGGTCCTGCCTGGACTGGTTTGGCTCAGTGGATAGAGCGTAGGCCTGCGGACTGAAAGGTCGCCAGTTCGATTCCGGTCAGGGGCATGTGCCTTGGTTGCGGGCGCATCCCCAGTGGGGGGTGTGCAAGAGGCAGCTGATCGATGATTCTCTCTCATGGATATTTCTAACTCTCTGTCCCTCTCTCTTCCTCTCTGTGAAAAGTCAATAAAATAGATTAAAAAAGAAAAGAAGAGAAAAGAAAACAGGTCCTCAAGCAGCCTGTTTTCAACTTTGTACAAAAGCTGTGAAACTCCTCCCATTGATTGAAACTTATGGTCGGAGGATTGTTTTCATTGGACTCCGTACAAATCACTGACCCCTGGACCCAATGCAGGAGGTGATGCTAAACCTGTGGCTTTATTCATGTTACCACTCAGGGAAAGTAGAGAGGAAAAGAGGAACACTCAGAAAGAGAAGTTCAGAGAGATAGTCCATCGTGTAATAACATGGTTAGAGTAGATGATTCATAAGGGACCTAACATTGGTCGCTTTGTCCTTTAAAAAACAAACATGGCCTTGCACTAAACTAAATACTAGTTATGTAAAGACTCACTTCCTGCCACCAAGGAGCTCACAGCCTCATTAAAAGGACTTTCCAGCTTTCCAATAAGATGTCCTGACTCTGGATCTCTGGGCCATGAAGGATGCACTGATTTTCTTACTTAGAATCCTGTTAAATGTCAGAGAGCCACTCAGCTCAAGAATACTGCTGGTGCTCCAATGAGGTGGACACATATATTTGTATTGATGAAAGTAGCTGATGCTTAATCCTGGAATCTCACATGGCTGTATTTTTAGAGAAAGGTAACTAATGGATAACTGAGTAACATCAAGTTCTGAAATATGGTATTCTTATTCTTATTCTCAATTTGAGCATCATGCACAGTAGTTAAATATCACAATTTTTATTTTCCCCTTTAAGAAAGCTAAGATGCATAGAGTTTAACAAAATTACTGAAGCTACCACAGTGTAAGTAATGGGCAAAAATTAAATTATCACGTATGAGACCAATCCGATGTTCTTCCACAAATCTAACATTAAAGGAATTGGATTTGGTCAGGGTATGAATCGATTGGGAAGATTTTCAAATTGTACACCCATGTAACATTATAAATATGCTGCATTTTAAAATATTGCACTCTTCATTGAAGATGTACTGGCTTAGTGTTCAACATGTTTCAGACTGGAGAACCTAGGCAAACTATCTGAAAACCATTTAACCTTACAAACTAGTACATTTACTGGAATGCCTTGATTAAGAACATTCTATTCTCCTCAATATAATTCAACTATGCCACTTAGTCTTTTTAAAGCTGCATGAATATTAGAAAATTTTGAATGTATTCACTAATATGCTAGTCAATACATTGCCATTAAATTTGAAATGCCTTCAAATTCTTCAAATTACTATAAAATTTTAATTTCAACAAATTTTGTTTCTAGAAAAAGCAACAGACTATCATTTTGCCTATGTAGTAATTTGTAATTCATTGACTATAATTAGCATTCTTAATATATCAGAAGAAGTCTTTAGGTTGAAATTGTTTTTTCATAAAAATTATCTAGGGCAGACTTCCTGTGTCTCTACCACACATTATGTGCTTACCCCAAGCCTAGTATACACCCCCATTCCACAATTTGTGTCTGAATAAATTATCTCTTGCCTGCACTACCATGCTTAAGCCTCACATCCAAATAAATAAAATATGCCTCTGTATGTGATAAAAACTTAGCAATCTTGTCACTACTGAGAATTATCTTAGAAAATGTTTTAGAAAATTCAAAACTTTTGTAATTGAGAAAGTAATAAATTGAATCAGGTTTACAATAAGCCATCCAAGAGATGCAAATCTAAAAGACAATGTGGTACCATCTCACACCTGTCAGAATAGCTATCGTCAACAAATCAACAAACGACAAGTGCTGGCGAGGATATGGAGAAAAAGGAACCCTTGTGCACTGCTGGTGGGAATGCAGACAGGTGCAGCCATGATAAGAACAGTATGGAGTTTCCTCAAAAAGTTAAAAATGAAACTCCCATTTGACCCAGTAATCCCACTTCTAGGACTGTATCCCAAGAAACCAGAAACACCAGTCAGAAGGCTATATGCACCTCTATGTTCATAGCAGCACAATTTACAATAGCTAAGCTTTGGAAACAGCCTAAGTGCCCATCAGCAGATGAGTGAATTAGAAATAGATGGTATATCTATGCTGCTGTAAAAAAGAAGGAATTCTTACCATTTGCAACAACATGGATGCGTCTGGAGAACATTATACTAAGCAAAATAAGCCAGTCAGAGAAAGATAAATGACTTCACTCATATGTGGGATATAATGATCAACATAATTTGATGAACAAGAATAGATAGACCTAGAGACAAATGGTGGGGAGGGGAGGGCAGTTAGAGAGCAACCAAAGGACTTGTATGCATGCATATTAGCATAACCAATGGACACAGACCTGGGGCGGTAGGGGCTTGCCTGGGGTGGGAATGGCTGGGGGGAGGGTGTCAACTAGGGAAAAAGGAGACATATGTAAAACTTTAGACAATAATAAAAAAAAAACCCTGAAAACTATGTTTGCCAGTTGTCACTAAATGAATGAATTAGTCCTTTAGGGATAAGAGATATATAAACTCAAAGAAGAAAACCATTAATTGTCCCCATTTTTCAAGTTCAGGTTGTAAAAACTATATTAAACAACTGGTCCTGAAAAAGGCAGAACTTTACATGTGACTCCTAGGTACTAAAAATGTATAACCTCTCAAGAAATTATAATCTTCTATCATAAACAATCAAGAATTTTTGTTGAATACAAATAACTTTTTTTTTACATTTGACAACTAATTTACTAAAAATGTACAATAGTCTATCATGAATAATCAAGACTTTTGTTGAATAAAAATGACTTTTTAATAAGTAATTTCGCACAGCAAATGGGTAGAACACAGAGATAAATAATATATGAAATGTTTAGAGAGCCATAAGGAGACGCAAAGGGAGCATGACTAATGCTGAAGCAAAGGACCAAACTGGTAAGACCAGGGGAGCAACTGAAAACAACGCTAACACAAATAATTTAGGACTTCTATGCAGGATTCACAGGGGGGTGTGAGGAGAACTCTGTGGCTACAGACACTCATGCACTGGTGCTGTGGGCACTCATTTACACAGAGCAGACCTCAGCCACTCTGGCACGGAAAATGATGTAGAATGGCAAAATCTGAAACGAAACGTCCTATTGAAAAAGCTGTTTGCCTTTCAAACCATCTTTCGCTCCTTTTGAATATGCCAAAGGGTATGTCTTAAACCCCATTCTAAAGCTCGCTTAATCTAGCAATGCCCAGATCCTATGGTGGAGACTCTGGGCCAAACAGCCCAGGTGACAGGAGGCTGAAGCAAGCAGGAGGGACCAGCGGAGTGCTCCTACGTTCCATTCTCACCGTGCTCCCAAGCTCCCTATTTTTCATTTCACATCATGTACCAGTCAACATGGGGCAATGACAAGGTAATAGAAGGACGATTAGCTATAATGTACTCCCTTTCATGTTTGCAGTTAGAGCGAATATGAACTAATTTGTACCCTTGGCTATTTTTCTTTTCTATGTGGATGGTAATGAATGTGAAAATTGCTGGTGTAAGTGCAATCAATCAATTGAGATAAATGCAAGTCTGGTTTGCTGAATCTTTAACAAATTTTTATCCCGCTGCACTTTGGTAAAAAAAAAATTATTGTGAATAATTTCCATGGCAACGTAAACACTGGAGAATCCTGGGACCTCCGGGTTCGGGGAGGTGACATGGATTTTTTGATTAAGCGAGTGAATCAAATAACAACAAATCAAGTTTGAAAACAACTGGGTGGTACAGGACAAAGAAATCACAAAGCTTGCATTTGATCTTCAAGCTGCATTTTATGTTATCAACACCAGGGCTAATCAATATTTTGAAAGGACTTGGACAACTGTAAGATGGCACTGGCAGCCAGTAACTCCACTGAAATGTACCCACAAAGCACTCACTATTTTTATGTGGAGTTTTATTTCTGGATATCCTTTAAATGATATGAAATAATCAGAATGATTAATAGAATATTTGTCAAATGTAATGATATGCTAATACAGCAATAGTAAAAGCAAGGTATATACAAATATAAATTGGCTAAAGCTTCCAGTAATGAAAATGACATGCATATAACCTGTTTGCTTTAAGAGAATGGAGAGGGAGATTTGGAAATAAGTATATATTATAATACTCATTCTGATTTTTAATGATTTAGTAATGTGTTCTAATATTATTATTGCCATTAAAATATGTGCTTTTATATTATGCATATGAATGATTAGAAAGCAGTGCCTTGTGTACAATCCAAACACGTACACCATTTGGAAACATACCAGAAATGTTCCTGTCGACACCTCAGCTAATAATACTGCTTGCTTCACTCCCCAGGCATGGCTCCAACAGCTAGAAACAAATGTGAGTTTCAGCTGCAACATGAAAAGATTTTGGAAATCGCTACTCACATTCCTACAAGAAGAAAAAGCTGGACAGACTTATAATCGATGGCTTATTTTGCATCTATCAGAAACCTGAGGCTGCAGAGAAAAAAGCCACTCCAAAATCTGGAGCAAGAGATGCATCTAGAAAGACAGCTGAGCTTGTTTACCTGGGGCAGATGCTGGTAGAGCCATAAACTAGGAGTAGCACTTCTACTAGCATGCGATGGAATCTTTTAACAATAAAAGGAATGAGCTATTGCCGAAACTGGTTTGGCTCAGTGGATAGTGCGTCGACCTGCATACTGAAAGATCCCAGGTTCGATTCCGGTTAAGGGCATGTACCTTGGTTGCGGGCACATCCCCAGTAGGGGGTGTGCAAGAGGCAGCTGATCGATGATTCTCTCTCATCGGTGTTTCTAATTCTCTATCCCTCTCTCTTCCTCTCTGTAAAAAAAATCAATCAATCAATCAATAAGAAATGAGCTATCAAGTAACACAAAGGCAAGGAGGAATTCTAAATGCTCATTGCCAATTGAAAGAAATCAGTCTGAAAGTGCTGCATGCTGTATAATCTCATTTAAGGACATTCTGGCACAAACAAAACCATAGAGATGAAAACAGAGCAGTTGTTGGCCTAGATTTGGTGGTTGGGTGCAAGTAGGTACAGAACAGTGTAATGTTTATGGCAGTAAATTCGTGGGATCCTGTGCTACTGAACTCATGACAACGTGCAAAGAACACAAAGAATGAGCCTTAAGGAAGTTGTGCTTCTACAAGTGGGATGAAGAATGTGACAAGACAATCATAGTGTTCTACAGATGTATGGAACAATCATGCATAAGGGCTTGAGGGAATCAGGTGCTAACCTACATAACTTTGGAAGCGAGTGGAGTCTGTAAGACTAAAGGCAAGAGAAACAACGTATAAGCATGGTACATTAGCCAATAAAGTTGTTTCCCGCTGGGATACAGATTAAAAAGTCAAAAATCAGTCTGCGTGTATAATAAACTTGAACAATTAAGTCAATGTTGGCAGACAGAGGAAGCCAGCTTTCTGGCTGTTGGAGTGAGAGGTTACAGATAAGCAAGGGGAAAAGGCTAGAGGGAACCATGTGATACTGAATGAGGGTCAATGACATTGTATCTGTGGTGATATCTGTAAATAGTACAGGAGGTTACAATTAGATAGGTGTATGTGTACAGGCAGATGAGATCTCATGTTTCCTTTCTCAGTCAGTTAATAAGTAATAGAAACGATATTCCAGGAGCACTGAGCTCACCTAATGCCACATCTGGGTCACTAATACCAATCTCCAGTCAAAAGAATACAGGCTCCTTGGAGAAATCACTGGTTCTAGGAATGGGGTAGGAAATATATGTCTGGAGCATTATCAAGGCTCCAGAAAGTTAGGAGATGCTGGAAAAAATGACAACACTTAATATGGAGCTATATTAAAAGGGCACAATGGCCAACTAAAAGAGCTCCCAGTGGCCTGAGCTGGAATGACCTGAGCAACAGGATAAAGCAGTGATGGAATATAACCCCAAATACAAAATAAATACCATGAATCTTGACTGAGATGAATACATTATTGGGGGGGAAAAATGAAGACACAGAATCCAATCTCCCATGCAGATAAATTCCTAATAATGTATAGAGACACACCATCCTAAAGGAAGGAAACATGATTCCCAGTCCTATGTGTGAACTATGAACTATACATGTTGTCTTTCTCCCAAAGAGAAAAGGGTGGAATACCAAAGGAGCAACTTCACAATGAAGACACCTGACAAACATGACCTCAGCCAAAATGATCAAGGTCAACATCAACAGTGATAAGTCCTGTTCATATTATGTATCATTTGATTATATGATTTATTATGATTTGACGATAACCATTTTGTGATAATGCCCCTTTACCTCCGTGATCTTCCTCCCCAAAACCCATAACCGCAGTCTAATTATGAGAAAACACCAGTGAAATCCTATTCATGGGTCATTCTGTAAAATACCTAACCAGACCTCCTCAAAATTATCAAGAGTGAGAAATTTTCACAGCCAAGAGGCTGCCATGAAAATGTGATAACTAAATGAAATGTGATATCCTGGGTGGGATCTTGTAAGAGAAGAAGGATCTTAAAAAATAACCAAGAAAAGATTGATAAAAATAAGAGACGTTAGTTCATCATGAGAGCAGAGCCAGACTCAGTCTACTTCACACAAGGTCTCTAAATGAGGATGACGAAGAGCTGAGTCCATCACATTACAAACAAGAACTACATCTTTGGCCATTTGAATCCACTGAGATTTTTTATGTTGTTACTGCAGCATAATTTAACCTGTCTTGACAGATATATTGACTGTATTATTATCTTTAATTCTAAAAAAAAAAAAAAAAGAGGAGGAGGAGAAGAAGGAGGGGGGAGGAGGAGGAGGATGGGAGGAAGAAATATATGGCTCATATTTTCAGGAGCAATATGTTAAAAAATAAAATTTCCAATACTGAATGCATATAATTAATCACGGAATGATGTGATATGCTATTTTCCTTTAAAAACTCCTTTTACCAGACTGGAGGGCACATAACAGTCATCTTTCAACAACTTGTCACTTTGATCGTGTAAAAAGCAAGCTACTTTATGAAATCCTTTAATTTAAAATGTTTAATTATTAATGTTACCCAGAATCCTATCTTCCATGCTAAGATATGACACCAATCAAAAATTTGAAAATTACACTGGTCAAAAATAGATATTTGATGACTTGACAGCTGAAGGAACCTAAATACTAAGACTGATAAAAGTTCAAAAAGTTAGATATGTTTGAAAAATGCACAAGCTTTGAAGTAGTATCAACTCTCTGGAAGGGAATGTATGTAGTCTGCTACCTGATGTACATTACTTTCAGGTTCAGGAACTATAAAGCCTATGCTTAATTTTTTTTTTTTTTTAATTTCCTCCCAGCTCTGGCAATTAAAGAAGCTTCATGTCCCAGGTAGCACAGACGATAGATGGCAGATGTCTTGGGATCCCCTTACACTCAGCCCACATCTTAGCCAGTTGCCCCTTTTTAAAACTTTCCCTGAATTACGTTCATTTAAATAGGCCATCTGTTTCTTGCTGGGCCCTGTCTTAAGAATCAGACTAAGTCCCTGAGTGTTACTTAGAAAAGAACACGCTCACCACCACCCTTGGCCTAGGAAACAAATAACATCAAGAAGAAATAAACCTTGAATATTGAACCACGGAGATTCGGGGATTGTATGTTAAGTCTCTATAACCCCTTCCATCCCCACAAATACATCTGTCAGACTAGGGAAGTTTTCATATGTACCAGTTTTTCTGAGAATCTCTGCCAGGGGAAAATGGCCAAGAGTAGACAGAAAGGGGGAAAGAAAAACCAAAGAAAGGTGCTGTAAATGGTGTTACCTTGGTCTTTCAGGGGAATTCTGGGATGTAATCACACATCAGAGTTTGCACAAACTGAGGCAAGAGAGTTTGAGTTTCATACTGAGCATTCATTGATTACACATAAAGCTTTTCTTTAAAAAAAAATACATTTTTATTGATTTCAGAGAGGGAAAGAGAGAAACATCAATGATGAGAGAGGTTCATTGATTGGCCACCTACTGCACACCCTACACTGGGCATTGAGTCTGCAACCCGGGTATGTGCCCTGACCTGGAATCAAACCATGACCTCCTGGTTCATAGGTGGACGCTCAACCACTGAGCCATGCCAGCCAGGCAAAGCTTTTCTTATGTGGCTGGAAATGCTGAAAAGAAATTTGGTGGTTGGTCAGAATATGATTGAGTGATTTCTCCTTTAGGTGTTGAAAATGAAAAGTTCAATGAGCCAGGGACCCCAACATTTTGGCTTTTGCTTATATTCTTGTACTTAGATTCATTTCCCACATAACTCACTATAACACAGATACACTGGCATGTCCATGTTTTCTGAGCATGCCCATCTAAATCCTCCCATAGGCATTCGCTCATGCTTTTCCCTCTGCTGTGTTCTTTTCCAAGGGCACAGTGTCCTTGTCTTCAGATTCCTTCTGTCATATCAACACTTCATGAGAATAATCATCAGATGGGCAACAGGGATTAAAAAAGGGGGGGGGGAGACTAAGATTAGATTGAGAGACCTCTCTTCTTGCTAAGACATGGGACAATTCATTTACTTTTCAGAACATAGCAATATATTACACTACTGTCAATTTATTTTTTTAGCCTCCTCTAAACAGTAACATAGAGAATAGACTTTTCTTGCCCATATAGACACTGCCCATAGAATAGTGTCCAGCATACTGGGTGTATTAAAAAATAAACGTGTGAAAGGGAGAGATAAAGAAGAAAAGGACTTTCCCAATTGGGTTTAAAAAATGCCTCAAAGAACTTTTCTCTCATTTGTGGGCCTTGGGTCATTTGCATTCTGTATGGAGTCTGCGTAAATGAGTTTTCTTACCAGGAGTGAAAATGTTATCAGGTTTGCTCTTTGGAAGATAATAAAGAGAGATGAAATGAAGCTGGCATTTGGCCAGTGTTCCCTCTCTTGAGTTCTGCAAGGGAGACGTGGATGCAAAGGAAGAGGCGAGGCAGAGTGAAACTTTATTACTGGCTGACATTTTGTCCCCAAACCCCGATGAAGAATGCTAGTGATAGAGACTGGGACAATTGGAGCAGTCATTTTTTAAAAATCTGCTTTGAAGGCTTATGTAAACCAGAAAATATAAGGCCAAAGGAGATTTTTATTAATTTCCACCCCAACGAACAGATACAATGACCAAGTCTGCATTGCTGAGAAAGACAAAGACTGGACAAGAATACAACCACAATGGTTGGCAAGAACTGATAGGGGGGAAAAAAGTGTTTCACTGTTTTTCATCATCACAGAACATGCTTACTACCCCTCTGCTTTGCTGCCTTTTTGGGGGAAAAAAAACCCACAAAAATTCTTAAGAGAGAGTGAAACTCCCATCCCCTAAAACAGGGGTCTTCAAACTATGGCCTGCGGGCCACATGCGGCCCGCAGAGGAGTCTGATCCTGCCCGCCAGGTTTCTTGGGCAGTGAGCGCAGCCGAGGTGTTACAGTAGGAATTAGTAGTTCATATAGTCCGGCCCTCCAGCTCTCTGAGAAACCGTGATTTGGCCCCCACTTTAAAAAGTTTGAGGACCCCTGCCCTAAAATAACAACAGCCAGACCTCTAGGCTTTCTCCCTATTGGGACAAATGCTGGAGAGATCATAGATTGGTAAGATATTACCAATGTTATGGATCTCATGCATCTCTATTTTTTCACTAGAGGCCTGGTGCATGAAAATTCATGCACTGGTTGGAGGTGACCAGCCATCAGGGAAGGCAACGCCCCAACATACCTCTGCTGCTGCCACTGCTGGCAGTGCAAGCCTCAGGCGGCCCTGGCTACCTGAGCCTCGGGTGGCCCTGGGTAGCTGGGCAGCCAACTTTGAGGCTTGCTTGCACCTCATGCTGGCCCTGAGTGGTGGGGGGCTTAGGGGACTGGACACCACCATCTTGTGGCTGTGGGAGCTGCCATCATTGAGGGCAGGGCAATTAGTAGGTAAATTAGCATATTTCCTCCTTATTGCCTGTGGGTGTGATCATCTTTGCAATGGCATGAAGGTCAATTAGCATATTCACTCTTAATTAGATAGGATGTGATAAGAAAAGTAAAAGGGAGAAGAAGGGGAATGACTGGAACTTCTCCTAGATAAGTGAGACAATACATTATTCAATGATTCTTTTGAGGACAAAATCACAGCCCTACCCATTTTGGATGATTGGCTACAGCGTTGGCCTGTTGACTGAAGGGTCCCAGGTTCGATTTTGGACAAGGGAATGTGCCTGGGTTATGGGCTCAATCTCCAATAGGGGGCATGCAAGAGGCAGCTGATAATTTATTCTCTCTCATCTCTGACGTTTCTATCTCTCTCTCTCTCTACACACACACACACACACACACACACACACACACACACACGGGGAAGAATGGGACCTGGACAACCTGAGAAGACAGTTAAACAGAATAGATTTCTAAGGAGTAACTCTTTGAAATCTGCATTTGTTATTCTTTCTGAAAACTGGAAGCAATACCACATTGTGTTAGAGACTTTTAGGTATTCACCAAATGTCATTACACCCCCCCCCCCCCGCCCCCTTCCCACAGGATAGAGTTGTCACTGGTGACTGTTGAATCAGTTAGTACATTTTCCAGCTCCTCTTACATCTAGGTGAGTCCGTGAGACTTTATTGTGAAGAGAAAATGAGCAGAATTTATGTGTGGCACTTCCAGCTCAGGCTTTTTTAAAAGAAGACGTGTTTTCTCCACATTTTTTGTTTGTTTATTAGGCCAGGTCTGTGTGGAAGTGATTATACTGTCCAGGAGGGTGGAGAAGACACACAGGGAAAGGAGCCTGGTCCGTGCATCACTACTTTGTACGGGGTCCCCTATAGTCAGACTTGTATACAAAGCCAGACATTAGCTTCTATTGTGTTTGAATCTTTATCTTTTGAGACTATCTGTTTCAGCAGCTATTGTGTACCTAGCTAATTCAGAAATGTATTATATACAGTGAAAAAAAGTAATATATGTAAGAAAAAGTTGTGTATATATAATATATATATGCAAACATATAACCCTTTTTGTTGTCATTAATTCTCAAGAGGATATTTTTCCATTATTATTTATTTTTAATTTTTATTTTTTTTAGAGAGAGAGAGAAACATCTATGTGAGAGAAACACATGAATTGTTTGCCTTCACACATGCCCCAACCAGGGTGGGGATAGAGCCTGCAACAGAGGTGCATGCCCCCTTGACCGGAATCGAACTTGGAACCCTTCAGTCAGCAGGACGACACTCTTTCCACTGAGCCAAACTGGCTAGGGCGACATGTAATCTTAAGTATGTAGTTCTATTGGTTTTAGAAATTGCATACACTTATTTAACCTATTTAGCCCCCTGATATCCCAGAAAGATCCCTTTTGCGTATTTCCTATCATTGCCCTCTACAGTAGGAAATAACTGTAGATTAGACCTGCCTATTTTTGAAGTTTGTGTAAAAGAAATCTTTATATATCCCCGACAAATATTTTTTAACTGTTGAAAAATATTTCATTTTGACAAGTTTACATTCATAGAGGAGTTAAAGAAATTTTACAAAGAATATTTATACATCCCTTCCAAATACACCCAGAATTTACCACCTTGAAGCATGTCCACTCACCTATTGCATCTGAACACAAATTATAAACTGCATTGGTCTAGGTCAGTGGTCTGCAAACTCATGAGTCAACAGAGCCAAATACCAACAGTACAATGATTTAAATTTCTTTGGAGAGTCACATTTTTTAAACTTAAACTTCTTCTAATGCCACTTCTTCAAAACAGACTCACCTAGGCCTTGGTATTTTGTGGAAGAGCCACACTCAAGGGCCAAGGGGCCGCATGTGGCTCGAGAACCGCAGTTTACTGACCACGGGTCTAGTTTAACAGAGATGTTTTGTAATAGTTGGACATATATTTAGAAACTTCTGACTGATCATATTAAGTCACTGAGGAGAAATGGGTCATAGTTAAACCCCATTTTAACACAGTTATCTAATAGTACCAAGTGTCTGTTCGCTTATAGGAAAAATGAAACCAAGATCACCACCTAGAAAGAATTTTATAGGAATGTAATCTTATATCGAAGGAATTACCTCTGAGAAATGTGAACCATATCCTAAAAATACCCAATGGGTGGGGAGGGCTGGAATCTTAAAATGCCCAATAAAAAGCATTTTATTTTACAATGCACTCAAGGCTAACTTTTGTATTACATACAGAACATACTACACGTGGTAAGCTGTGTTACACTGCCAATTTCTCTTCTTCTCTTTCTTCTCTTCTTCAAAACCAACTGTGTAGCCTGGCTGGTGTGGCTCAGTGATTGAAAGGTGACCTATGAACCAGAAGGTCCCACTTCAATTTCCACTCAGGGCACATGCCTGGATTTCAGGCTCCATTTCCAGTGTGGAAGAGGGGGGTAGGGGGAAGAAGGCAGCTGATCGATGATTCTCTCTCATCGTTGATGTTTCTATCTCTCCTTCCTTCACTTAAATCAGTAAAAGTATTTTTAAAAACGCAACTGTGCAATGAGAGATGTTTCAATGTTTCAAATCTAGATTTAGAACAGGAAAAGGGAGAAAACTCTGGTTTGGAGAGAAGACGGTAACTTTACTACAGCGTCTTGGATTTGATTCATGGCAAAAGCAAAGAGAACTCCCTCAAATCATTTGAAACTCTGTCTGGAGCCCAGCAGAGAGCAAAGGACCACCATAAACAGTAGAAATCACGGAAGAAGATGACATCTTTAAGAGAGAGAACAGAAATAAGACCCCCCCAGGGAGACAAGGCAGTAGAGACAAAATTCTCTCCCAAGCCTCTGGCTTCAACTTCCGAAGCTGCAGTTTCTGCCAGCACAGTGATACTGACTTCCCTTTTGTGTTTTCATGCTTGCCAAAGAAAACATGTGCTTTAAAAGATATTTCCCCAGCAAGTAAAAACCTTCCCATAGAAGAATTTAATGTAATTAAAAAAAAAATAAAACTTCTGATTCACTAAAGCAGTTGTCCACCCATTCAGATCAGACTGCCTGGATGTGAAGCACCTCACACAATCGCGTAAATAATGCAATAGTCTAGCTGACTTGGGGTAAGTTCTGACACAGACTCAGTTTATCCGAAATGCCACCGCAGCACGCAGAAGACCAGCAGGATGCCAGGGGGGACCCATGGGCACCACGGCATGGGAAAGAGCGCAGGAGCCGTGGAGTCAGAGCCCTGGATTTGAATTCTACCACTTCCCACAGTTGGTGCCTTTTCACATCGTGTCTCCATCTGTCAAATGTTTGCCTTCCTGGTGAATGTGGAGTGAGATTAAGTGCTGTGAAATGAGAGCCACTGGCTCAGAGCAGGTTGATGGAGAGATCAAATGCTGTCCCCCCCCCCTTTTTTTTCAATATTTAAATTGATTTAAGAGAGTAAAGGAGAGGGAGAGAGAGCGATAGAAATATCAATGATGAGAGAGAATCACTGATCGGCTGCCTCCTGCACGTTCCACACTGGGGATGGAGCCCACAACCCGGGCATGTGCTCCGACCAGGAATCAAACCATGAAATTATTTTTAAGAATACATAGAATGCCTTGCCTGAACAGCCGAAGGTGATCAGCAGCACTAATTAACATCCTGGAAAACTTTTCTCAAATGTTTCCCTTTCTCTTTGTGTAAACACAAGAGTCAGCCAGAAAGACATCTTGAACACAATCAATAAAAATGTGAAAAAGGTTTTTGAGAATATAAAGTATTCTTATTATGGTCTCTGAAGGCCTAATATTGTTTCCTGATGATCTTGAAATGAAAGCAAACCTATTATTGGGTTGATAGCATTGTTTTCCCCATAACACGCTGTGAGGAATACAAAACTAGATTGAACTAACAACCTTATTTTAAATGTACTTTAATTCAAACATGTAAATGTCTCAAATTTTATTATGTACTCTCCTGCCACAGGAACATATTTTTTATTATGTACTGGCTTTTGTGTTAAATAGGAAGTTTAAAAAGAGAGATGTTATTGTAAAAAGATCACATGATTTTAGAAACATTGTAACTTTTGATACCTTGCTGACTTCCATAGAGAGACATGACCAATAAAGAATAATAAGACCAATATGGAAACACTTGTTAAAGAAGGTAAAATCTATTAAACTGCAGCATTCTGATGCTAGCCATTCCGACTTAATGAAACATTTAGAATATGCTAATACAGATACTGTTCATTTAAATATGCTATTACTGATATTGTTTCATTAGGTATACAATTTCTTGCTCAGTGTTTTCATGCCTAAGTGACCTCTAAATTGGTCGGCTGCAAATCACTGCTAATGGCCCTGCAACAATCCACACCACTCAACCGTTTCCTGAGACTGAACGGCACAGAGATGAGGTTCTGCTTTCTCTGGAGATAGATAAATCTTCAAATACAACCGAAACCGGTTTGGCTCAGTGGATAGAGCATCGGTCTGCGGACTGAATCCCAGGTTCGATTCAGGTCAAGGGCATGTACATTGGTTGTGGGCACATGCCCAATAGGGGGTGTGCAGGAGGCAGCTGGTCAATGATTCTCTCTCATCGATGTTTCTAACTATCTATCCCTCCCCCTTCCTCTCTGTGAAAAATCAATTATATATATGTGTGTGTGTGTGCATGTATGTGTGTGTATATATATGTATGTGTGTGTGTGTATGTATGTATATATGTGTGTGTGTGTATATATATATATATATATATATATATATATATATATATATATTATATATATATTTTAAATCCTCAAACACAAAATGTGCCTTCTTCTGCCTCTTTTTTTAAATATATTTTTTTAAAAAGGGGGGGGGGGTAGAGAGAGAAACATGGATGAAAGAGGAAGGCATCGATTGGCTGCCTCCTGCATGGTCCCCGCTGGGGAACGAGCCCCCAACCCAAATATGTGCCCTCACTGGAATTTGAACCAGTGATCTCTTGATTCCTGGGTCAACACTCAACCGCTGAGCCTCACCAGTTGAGTTCTTCTTTCTCTTTTTCCTTCATCCTTTGCTTTTCCTTTCTCTTTCCTTGTCTATCTCCCTGTCTCTCCTTCCTCTACCCTCTCAGCATCTCCAAATTCTTCTTGCACACACCCCAAGGACTGCTGTTGAGCTGGGTCCTACAGTGCAATGCTTTGCTTTATAAAATGATGGAACCCATTGCACAACATTGTGGTTTATAGAACTATGAGGATTGGACATTCTCTGATTGCTCTAGCCAAATAGCATTCATGTCTGAGTGCATAAAGCTAGCACAGTGGTTATATTTCAATCATGCAAGGAGATGTGGATTCTGAAGTCAGATAGACCGTGTGAGTTCAAATCCTGGATTCCACTACCTATACAGCTTAGAGAAAGTGATGTATGTATCTATGCAGGGCTTTTCCTACATATCTGGAAATCAGGGCTAAAAAATGTGTATTTTATAGACTTTTCACACAGGTTAAATGACTCTTTTATTCAATAAATACTATGTATCGTGTGCTTACCGTGACTAGACATTGCTCAATGGGCAGGGAACACAACAATGAACAAACCCTTGCCCCGTTCGAGCCTGTAGAATGTGTAGAGGAGGCCGATCATAAATAAATATAGGAAACTGTGAGGTGATGATAAATGCAGTGGAGAAAATGCATATGAAGTGCTTAGCAGTGTGGTTAGAATGTAGTAAGTGCCCAATAAATATTCACACAGTCAGGGCAATTTTCAGAGCAGCTTACCTGGTGAGAAGGCAGTAGGACCCATCAGGAAATGAGCACAATCCTTATCCATCTCAGCCCTGGGCTGAGAGCAGAGAGGCAATAACGGGGAGGTGCTGGGCATGGGGACACAGAGCACATTACTCCTCCCCACTCTGCAACCATGGCCCCTTCGTCACCTGCAAGGTGAACAGAAAGGCCATTAAGTTCTGTCCATGAAATAGAGTGCTTGGTACCAGAGGGGGAAAGAAGTTATTTCACTCTGACAAGGTCCCTAATAAAAATAATATATAAGGACCTATTGATTTTTTTCAGTCCGTTATTTTTCCCCCCTTTAAGCTTTATGTTTTCCATGCCCCAACAAAAGGGGATTTTACAGGTTCCACCAAGGAGTCGTTTCGGAGGACCCTCTGAAAATAAACGCATAACGACGTGGTGACCGGTGTGTCCCCATCGTTGTACGCTCGCTGCAGAAGAAGGGAGAAACGCCCAGTGAAGCCCAGGCAGCCCTCTCCCGTGAATAGAAGAGTGAGAGGCCAGCTTGGAGACAAAAGAGGCAACAGCGGAGACTATTGAAACTGGAAAGCTCCCCCAATGAGAAGTCAGGGGCTGCTGAAACTGGTTTGGCTCAGTGGATAGATCGTCGGCCTGTGGACTTAAAGGTCCCAGGTTCGATTTTGGTCAAGGGCATGTACCTTGGTTGCGGGCACATCTCCAGTAGGGAGTGTGCAAGAGGCAGCTGATCGATGATTCTCTCTCATCGATGTTTCTAATTCTCTATCCCTCTTTTTTCCTCTCTGTAAAAAAATCAATAAAATATTTTTTTTAAAAAGTCAGAGGCTCCTGTTCTATAAACCACTGGCATTTCTGTGTATGCAATTCACCAACAAAGGAATGAGAGACCTGGTATTTGAGAGGTCACCCAGTCTGTCCTTTCACAGGTCATTTCCAGCCACGCCAACGAAATGACACCACCAAATGGGGACTTCTGCATTTCTTCCCCGATGGATACTTATACTGAACTTGACATTGGGGCCATGAGCCCTGAGAACAGCCCATGGGAATGGCAATGCCACTGAGCTACTCCAGAGGGGAGCCCAACTGATATCCCCAGTATATGACTTTAAAACCCTGTGCTTAGCCAAAATCAATCCAATAGACCATTTATGACTCAAGAATCCCCATCAGCTCAGTACTGTGAATCTACCAGATTTATCAAATTACTTGGAGGGTTTAACCTGGTATAATCTTAGTCCCCCAGAGTAAGGCAGGGTGTGCTACTACCAAAGGCAGATCGCTCTGGGGAGGGAGAGCGTGCACCTATTTTACAAATAATATATAGCGGTGCGTGTATTTAAGGACTCGTCACACGTTGCCTTGGGACAGACACAGGAAATAGCTGCAGCAATCTGCTACAGGCTGGAGATATTTGTAACGCATGATTATAAATTTAACACATGCTCCCGAGCCAAAGCTTGTTTGTGCTGAAGGCAAAGAGGGGCCTTGGGGCCCGGTTGCTTAACAGTTACAGGATTTCAAATAACCAGAGCTGGCCCCGATTTTGTTTGGCAAAGTCTATCGGCGTAACTCCCCTTCTGCTGCCACCACGTTTGCTTAGGTTTTCCCCAGAAAAGCCAGTAGTTCTGGAGAGTCCCAATACTATCTCTGCGATATGGAGAGAAAGGGAGTTTCATAGGGTTAGTCTGAACCTGAAATAAGATCGCATTTGGCCTGGCTGGTGTGGCTCAGAGGTTGAGTGTTGACCTGACCTGTGAACCAGGAGGTTGTGGTTCGATTCCTGGTCAAGGCACGTGCCCAGGTTGCAGTCTCCATTCCCAGTATGGGGCATGCAGGAGGCAGCCAATAAGTGGTTCTCTCTCATCATGGAAGTTCCTATCCCTTCCTCCCTCTTCCTGCCTCTCTGACACCAATAAAAACATTTTAGAAAAGAAAAGAAGAAGAAGAAGAAGAAGAAGAAGAAGAAGAAGAGGAGGAGGAGGAGGAGGAGGAGGAGGAGGAGGAGGAGGAGGAGGAGGAGGAGGAGGAGGAGGAAAGCATACAGTACTTCACTGGTTTTCCCTTTGCACAGCTCTTTCCTTCCACAGACACCCCAGCCTCCTGCATTGCCCACAGAGAATCAGTAGTGGGGTGCATTGTTCTGGAACTTTCCTTTTTCTAGACCTTCTTCTGCATCTATTCCGCACATTTGTCATAGGGTACTCATCCCCTGATATGGCAGGGCTACCATATCTGCTGGGATTACACAATCAAAATAGTCATGTTTTCTGTCTTATATTCCCTGGGAGTATTGAAATCTGAACAGATGTCTGTCTCTTAACGAACCAGGCCAACCATTCTCATTCTCAGAGACCATTAGGGAAGGACTATTGCTCCACAGCAGGGTGCTGGCAAAGAGAGAGACATCCCTGAAAGAACAATGGACACATTTTTTTTTTTAAATCTTGTTGTGTTCCTGCAGAATCCTCTCAGTAACACTTCCTTCTAGAGAGCACATATCACAGGTGAAAGTTAACTTCACTTCTATAATACAAGTATGAGGCTTGTTTTGTTTTTGCTTTTACAACACAACTAACACATCTCACTAATTTGAAGAAGACAGTTTGGAGACATCTGCTTATTTGGGATGAAAACACTAGCGTGTCTCCAAGTGTGCTTAGGAATTACTGAAAGTCCTGGTCGATATGGCTCGGTTGCTTGGAGCATCGTTCATACACCAAAGAGTGGTGGTTCGATTCCTGGTCAGAGCACACGCTCAGGTTGTGGGTTTGATCCCTGGTTGGGAGAGGGTAAAGAGGCAACTGATTGATGCTTCTCTCTCACATCAATGTTTCTCACATTGATGGTTCTCACATTGATATTTCTCTCTCCCTCTCTGTCGCTTTCTTCCTCTCTTCCTCTTCCTCTCCCATTCTCTCTCTAAAAGCAATAGTTAAAAAAAAAATTACTTAGAGACTTGCTTAAAATGCATATTTATGGGCCCATACCCATCTGCTGATCCATATGCAAGAATGTAGGGTCAAAAGCACTGCACGCCAGTAATTTTCCAGGTGACTCCTGCGCAGACTCGAGTTAGAGTTCCCCTATGGGCAATGAATGTGAATAACTAACTCAGGAAATAGGTGGGTAACATATAATTTGACTGCTTTTCTTTTATTAAATATTTTTATTGATTTCAGAAAGGAAGGGAGAGGGATAGGGAGAGGGAGAGAGGGGGAGAAGGGGGAGAGAGAGAGAGGAAGAGAGGGAGAGAAACATCAGTGATGAGAGAGAATCATGGATCGGCTGCCTCCTGCACGCCTCACACTGGGGATCGAGCCCGCAACCCAGGCATGTGCCCCGACCGGGAATCGAACCGTGACCTCCTGGTTCATAGGTTGACGCTCAAACACTGAGCCACACTGGTGGGGCTTGAATGCTTTTCTAAGAGCCCAAATCATAGGTCATGAAAGACTACCAGTGAAGAAGGACTCTGATGTTTACTGAGCCCTCACAGCATACCCAGTGTTCCGCCAGGCACTTGCTATACGAAATCTCATTTACTCTTCATGGGAAAGCAGTGAGAAAAGTTTCATTCTTCTTCCCATTTTACAGTGAATCAATGAAGTCTCAGGGAGATGACACCAGGAAGAGGCTGGTCACACAGCTTGTAGGTACTAGGAAGCAGCCGTCTGCCTCCCCAAGTCAACGTTGTGGCCCCTGAGAGACGAAGTCCCATTTCTCTCCATAAACCTCCATGCGATGTCCCTTAAAAGACAGTTCCTTGGCCCTTCCTTCAATGTATGTTCATCAAACTCAGTTGTTTGTAATAGTCACCAACTTTTATAGCTTTTTTTGTAGTTATCATTGACAATGGGCTGTTCTTACAGTGCCTAGCAGTTAAACCCACATGTTAACTATCTGTCGGGCCTCCGAATAAAATGTACTTGTTTGCACAACCAGCTCCCTGTACAGCTGTTTATTCCTTGGCCCAGCTGCAGATTAATTACAATGCCCATGTTTATATTCTTATGGGTGCTATTCTAAATTCATTTTTAAGTCCGTTATTAAAAATGCTGGATGACATACAAATGGTGTTCTTTTTTTCCTTTTTTTATGATAAACCTCCTAGTTTAAAATTCCCAAGATCTAACTCAAGGACAAAAATTAATTTTGTGGTGTGAAGTTGAGGGTAAATCATGGAACTAACAAAGATAAATAAAACATGGTTTTCCCCCTAATATATATGTGATATTGTTTTTAAGAAGTCAACAAATATGTTAAAATAATTTTTAAAAAACACACTGCCATCCAGCTTCCAAAATAAATAAACTGCATAGGAGTCAACAAATATGTTAAAATAATAATAAAAAAAAACACCACTGCCATCCAACTTCCAGAATAAGCTGTTTAGAAAAAGCCTACATTTTAACATTTTAAGAGTGACCTACCTGAGTTCACCCCCCTTAGAGTTCAGTTACAGTTTAACCCTTATCCATTTGTGCCGAAAGACCTAACATGAAGATCCAATAGTATGTGCTCCCTTGACACCTGGTAATTGAGAAGGTCCTAAATGGCTTGACCACAAATACCCCTTCCACTTGGCCCTATAAATAAGGCCCCAAGCCAAAACAATTCTCTTTAAAAACATATATAGATATCTTTTATTAATTTCAGGGAGAGAGGGAGGGAACATCAATGATGAGACAGAATCATTGACTGGCTGCCTTCTTCATGCCCCATATTGAGGATGGAGCCTACAATCTGGGCATGTGCCCAAAAATCAAACCATAACCTCCTGGTTAACAGGTTGATGCTCAACCAATGAACCATGCTAGTTGGACCAAAAAAATTTTCTTTATCAAAGACCAGATACAGTCCCCGAATCTCAGTGTTTAGTCCTTGGCCAGAATTATTCAAACACGCCAATCACACCCTCCCTCACAGCAACCAGGGGACACTCCACCCTTTGGATACTGCAAAGGCTGCCTCCCACAGCCCCCAACTGCTCCTCTGTCCCCAAGGACAACACTCCTTTGGCCCTGCGTGATAAGGCTCACCATGCAACTAATCAACTAAGAGTCTCATCTGCCTAGTGTTGGGTTCGTCCAGCACAATCAACCTAGTGCTGGAATCACTCCCTTGTCGATGGGGTGAAGAGAAAGCAGTTAAAAACACCATGTCAGCCTTGGCACTTTTTATGTTCAGAATCTGGAACTTCTATGGCTCTAGTTGAGATTTCGTGGCAGAAGAGTTTATAAGGAGAAACCATATTTTGAGAGAAGATTCTGTAGATCATGCTTCTGTAGCCACTAGGTGAGAAGCCTATTCATTTGATTGGCAGTGAGAGCCTAGAGGACAGTTGGCCTGGGGAGTCTGGAGAGAAACCTCCTGCCAGTGGGGCTTTCTGCTCACATTGCTCTCAAGTAATATTTTCCTCAGCGCTCGCTCTCTCTCTCTCTCTCTCTCTCTCTCTCTCTCTCTCTCTCTCTCTTTCCCTAGAGGCTGCTGCCTCTAGGGAAAGCATCCACTAGCTTCATGTCACTGAGGAATGAGGCAAAGTAGAAAATTGATATAATTGTAAGACACAATGTACTTTCAAATACGCCGAGAAAGTACTGGGGGGGCGGGGGCTAAAAAGGAATGGTAACTCATAACTTTAGGAATTCCATTCAAAATTTCAGTTCCAAGTCCTATCTGATTTGGCTCAGTGGATAGAATGTTGGCCCGTGGACTGAAGGGACCCGGTTGGATTCTGGTAAAGGGCATATACCTTAGTTGCAGGCTTGATCCCTGGCCCTGGCTGGGGTGGGTGTGGGAGGCAACCAATTGATGTGTCTTTTTCTCATCGATGTTTCTCTCTCTGTCTTTCCACCTCCCTTCCATTCTCTAAAAATCAATGGGAAAATATTCTTGGGTGAAGATTAACAAAAAAACAAAAAATTAAAATGTCAGCTACAAGAGAATAATGAACAACCTTCCTTGTTCTTCCATATCTTTATAAACATAATTATATGTACACGTGTACATACCTGTACATTATGTTACTTTACAAAAGTAGAGTCATTCAATGCACACAGTTCAACTTTTTTTTCAACTCACAATATATCATGGTTTTATTTTCACGTCAGTACATGTTTGTAATTCATTTTTTAATTTTACTAATATTATTCCATTATCATGGCGAGCTATAGTTCAACTACTACCCTACTTCAACAGGACAGCTTGTTTTTAGGATTTTGCTATTACAAATGAGACGCAGAGACACTGGAATTAGATAAACCAGCATTTGTGGCCCAGATCTGTCACGTAGTAGGAATCTTATCTTGGACAATTGGCCTAAACTATTCTGAGACTCCCTTTTGCCTTTCTGGTATAAAATGAGGTTTAGAATAGCTGCTCAGGGTTGTTGCCAGGATAAAATGGAATTGTGTGATTAAGTAAACACATTATTCTCAATTTATCAAGTGACATAATTTAGACACCCAAGAATTACTACTAAGTAACTTAGATATTTTATTAAACAGTCCAGACTTCCTTAACTTTAGCCATTTATGTAACACTGTTCAATTTTGCCATATCTGTGAACTACTTTCATGCTTATTTACATAATATTACACTTAAGTCCATTTATTTACATTTGAAAAGCAAGTTGTTGTAGGGTGGCAACTTTGAATTTCTGTCATAATGAAATTTTGCCTGATCATGAATATTTAACGCTTTGCACTCCGCTGTCCCCTCTCAGGGGACATTGCAGTTTATTAGTGATTACGGGGAATTGAGTTATTTCAACGCACATTTCCGCCGCAAAGTAGCGTCGAGTAGCTGGTAGCCAATGTCCAGAATGGTTCGGAGTGCAAAGGGATAATAAACATAAATTATCATAAAGATGTTAAATACATTGTATATTAGTCAAGGTCAAGTCAGAAGACAGAAAGCGCTCTGGTAACAGGAACAGAAAATATTTAATGGAAACACTTTCTAGTAAAAGTCTTTAACAACAAATAGAAATTTTAAGAAAAAGGATCCTAACCACCAAAGACAGCAACTGTAGGGTGAAGCCGCTATGTGCAGGGCTGAGAGAGAAAAACCAAGGAGAGAACTGAGTGGCAGAGCTCCAGCTTCCAAGGCTGAGATTCTAATCACCTTGGTCTCAACCCACAGGTTGAGAACCGCTAGCAGGGTCACCTAAGACCATGGGAAAACACAGATATTTACATTATGATTCATAACAGTAGCAAAATTACATTTATGAAGTAGCAACAAAAATAGTTTTATGATTGGGGGTCACCACAACATGAGGAAGTCTATTAAAGGGTCACGGCATTAGAAAGGTTGAGAACCACTGCCTTACATACAGCCCTTGGAAGTTAGGAAGGGTTGGGGCTGAGTTATCCATAGGAAGCCACCAGATGAGGTGTCATGGATTGGAGCTCATTCTAAGAAACGAGCTGCCGTGTCAGTGCTACTGGGTGTCCTGAGCACCAGCAGGAGACACAAGACGAAGAGACACATGCACAGAAATCAAGAAGAAAAGGCTGTCTCCGCTCTGCCTCCCCATTCTCAGTCTCTATGGACGGAGGCCAACATGGCACCACCTGGCAGAGGGGGTGGACTTACAGGCTCTGAGCTAACAAACCAGGACAAAGAAGGGGATGTAGACCTGGGAAGCAATAATGATAAGTCGCCAACATGTTTCCCTTTATTACCTAACACCATCTACATCTTCCCAATAGGGCCTAAGAAATGATGACATGGAACACTAAGTAGTCAATACATAGTTTCACATCCATGATCACATACCCTTACCATCTCTATGAAGGTGGATGGTGTTGATGGTCTAGAATTTACTCCATACATTAGAAAACCAAGGCAGACCCTAGCTCATCACCTAAACCATCCATTTAGCTACCAGCATCACAGAACTCTCTTTTCCTGATGTCCAATTTTCCTGCTCGCAAGATACTTTACATTCTTAAGTGGTGAAACGCAACACGCATTTGGTTCTTTCAAAGAATTATCACTTTCCAAGTGTTCCGCTAATTTACTAAATTTTATCTCATTCAAATTAGGGAACTGTAACCTTGCACTGAATTGAAATGAACTATCACACTTAGATGAGATTTGAATAGATTAAAAGAAAAGATCTCATTTGGATGAAAACTACTCTATGCTAAGATTTTATTTTTTGAATATTTTTTATTGATTTCGGAGAAGAATGGAGAGGGTGAAAGAGATAGAAACATCAATGATGAGACAGAATCATTGATTAGCTGCCTCCTGCATGCCCCCTATTGGGGATGGAGCTCACACCACGGGTATGTGCCCTGACTGGGGATCAAAATGTGATCTGCTGGTTCACAAGTCAATGCTCAACCACTGAGCAACACCGGCTGGGCAGGAGTTATTTAAATGTCCTCCTCTCAAGAAGGCAAAATCAAGTGCATTTTAAAATGTCTGTCTAGGTCTTTTTGTGTTATATAAACTCAATCGTTATTCTTAGTCTTTCATACCTTTTCTACTTCACGGCACTTGAATGAAGCTTTGCAGAACACTATCTGTATTTATCTATGCTGAGAAGTCTGTGCTAATGTTTGGTCAGGAGTGAACCAATCCAGGCGTCCAATGATTTATTTTGAAACGGGCTTCGGCACCCTTGGTGGAAATCTCTGCGTCGGTGGACCTGGGTGTTAATAGCACTGTAACAGCCAAGGGTCACTTCTGGTCTGGAAATGCCTCACGTCAGCCACAAACGAATATTGTCCAAGGCGATTAACTGTGTCACCTGAATAGATGAGGCCGCTCTCTCGCCTGCCCCTGCCGAGTGCTCACCTGGAAGAGATGCTGCTTCGCTGAGCACTGGGGTGGGAGGGAGGGTGATCTGCTAGGGAGCATGGGGACACAGACCATTAGCTCACTCGGTGTTCAGGGCACGGTCTCACTTTTGCTGAAGTTCAACGCCGTGGCATTTCTGGTATTGCTTAACTACCTGGAAACCGAATCAGGCCCGAGTGCTTTGTCTTCAGTGACCCAGGATTTTTTATTTATATTTTTTTTAATGAGAAAAGGGGGGGAAAACAAAAACAGAAGAATCTTTCCAATTCTCCCCAGGCTGACTGCAATTCAGAACGGTTATTCCCTACAGTATTTGTAATTGTCAAATGCACGAATGTTCATCAATGTTAAGGCACATGTGATATAATTAGGTAGAATATATTTTTCCTAGCCACAATCCACCCTGTCTCCCCACGCTACCCCCCCACCACCACCACCACACACACACACACACACACACACACACACACACACACACATAGACCTCAGTGTTTCACCCTTTCATAATTCTAGTTTAATGATTCCATGGTACTTATCTCTTCCCTAAATGTGTGGTATACAATGGATTTTTTTATTTGGAAGTTAAATGTAAAGCCAGGGTGATAAAAGAACTCAAATATATCTATAGAATAAGATGTTTCTTTTTTAATTTAAGGAATGATAGCAAGTATAAACCGAGTTTCTATAATTAAAATTGCATTGCTTGAGTCTGGACCTGAAATAAGAGTTAATGGACACAATTATTCCCGAAAGCAATGCTATAATGCGGAGGGAATCACACGTATAATAGAGATTTGGTGACTTATCCTTATTTCTTCATCTCTTGTGAAACATCCATTCCAGTGAAGGTGAGAGATGCTAAGAAGGAAATTTGCATGTAGGAAGTTTATGGGACAGTGTATGATCGGACAAAGGGCTGGAGCAATTTTCCGGCAATGCATTCACAGCAAGGTGTTAACTGATTCCATTGGGAGCTCTGAGGTTGGGATGAACTTTCAGAATGGCCATGCCAAGAAGCAAAGACACCAGGCATTTTCTTCCCCGCTAAGAACCAATTGGTAGATACAGAGTGTCTCTGGGAGGGACCATGATCATGGAAGGAAGGCTCTTTGGTGAGGACAAATTCCCAGAAAGCAATTTAGCTCACAATCAGCTGACAACACTCCATGTAGATGAAAGAATGAGAGCCTCATGCCAGAAAGGGGATTTGTGCATAACCACTGGACTCTCGTGTCAGATTTACTCATGCCCTAACTGGCTCTTGGTTTTTATAGAGATATTAATAACCGATTCTATTTGCAATTCCAATATTTATACTCTAGGAACACTGTTTTGTGTCCTCCCCCTCCACCTTGATTTACAGGAGGAAAAAAAACACGTGTCCTCCTCCAATCTGTAAGTTCCATTTCATGCCAACTTATGCAAGTGTTAGAGAAAGATGACTCAGAACTCGGAACCACCCACACTGCTTGGGTAGAGTGCCAGCAAAGCAGATGAGAGTTTGTCAAATACCTTCAGATGGTCGCAAGCACTTATTGCATCTGTTTTGAGGATGTGAATAAAATAAATAAATAAAAATGTTCTTTCTTGGCATCTTATTGGTTTCAGAAAACAGGTTATGTCATTTTAAAATCTGCCTGTCAAAAGAATTTCACCTAATTAAATCTCTTAAAAATGAGTAGATTTAATTTTTCAGTGGGCTGTATTGATGTTGTTTAGAATCATCTCTTGAAGTCATTTGCTTTCACGATCTGCTATTCTTCCTGCTAAAGCAGGCTCTTTTCTTACAGCTCAGCATCATCTTTGTTTCTCTTGACCATGAGGGGAATTAGCCTAAGGGACAAAGTCATTTCTATAGCATCACAGACGGGATGGAAAGACAGATATTTGATGGCATGGAACCTTATATTACCTGTTGTTATCGTGTATTTATGATGGGTCTGCTTGATAGGAGATATGATTATATATTTTTCTTTTGTGTTGAAATAATTTTACATTGAGTCTACTGTTACCTCTAAAAAATACACAAAGGTAAAGGAATGGGCATCAGAAGGAGTTATTTGTAATGGGTGTTTAGTAGCACTTAACCATAATACACAAAATAAAGCCCACGCTATAGATCTTACTCTACCTTTCATTATCCATGTTGATTTTGTATCAATTATAATCTCTCCCTTTGTTTAAATAGGGACAACACACTGAGTGACCAGATTATTATGATCTCTGAATGCATAATAATCAGGCCACTCGGTGTATTTGTATCTCAAATGGGTACCAAAAGTATTCTAGACTTTTCCTAGAGATCAACCACCTATTTGCCCTGAGCTTTTTATCAGCCAGTGCAAAGGGGGAAACTAATCATGTGCACTATTTATAGTATTTTTGATATCCAATAAATGAGATACTTAAGAGAAGTACACTGAGTGTCCAGATTATTATGCATTTAGAGATCATAATGATCTTACCACTCAGTGTATATTTCTTGTAGAAATTTTGGGAGAGGATAAAAAAGGATAAGTGTATATAAGAAAATCTTTGAAATTATTAAAGGTGCTACTTAATGTGCTATTTAAAGTATAAAGTATACTGAGTTTATACTAAAACTGAATGTACAAGAGAGTTGTGCCAACAGAATGACTCCTACACATAGAGTAGTATGTGTGTTGGATGATATGCTTATTTTACAGAAATAAGTGAACTGAGGATTTTATGCCATATCTATAGCCCTCATCCCTTCTATTTGCTACTATGCTCAGTGGTGATCATTTTGATTGGAAAAATTAAACAGGAAAGAAAAAATGATTTTCAGAACAAAGCCTACATTACAGTATCAACTTTAGGAAATTAGGAGAATTAAAAACCCTTCATTTATAAAATCATGTTTGCCTGGTAGTTTTGATGAGTTGCATTTTTTGTTTGTTGTTGTTAATCCTCACCAGAGGATATTTTTGCATTGATTTTTAGAGAGTAGAAAGGAGAGGGAGAGACAGAGAGAAACATCGATGTGAGAAAGACACATCAACTGGTTGCCTGATGCACCCCAACCAAGGCAGGGAACCTGCATTCGAGGTACATGCCCTTGACTAGAATTAAACCCTTCAGTCCATGCACCAAGGCTCTATCTACTGAACTAGGGCTGGTAAGCTGCATTTTAATTTTTTATCAAGAAAAATTACATCCAGTGCATAACTCTTCCCATCGGCTGGTATAAATGGAATGAATTTGTCTCAAGGGAATATCTGTCAGATTTCTCAGATAAATGACCACACTTCTGTAAAGGATCACATTTGTGAGCAATGATAAACTTGAACAATGAGTAATCAATATCAGGATTGAATTAATTCCATTCAAATGATTTACCATATGTCTCAAAGTTGACCCACACTTGGGTTAAATAACAATAATAAAGCTGCCAGAAGACATATTTTAGGAGATTTTCTTTTCATTAAGTGTTAGAATGTCAGTGATTGAAAATGCAGAATAAAGTTTGTTCACTCACAAAACTGCATTTGAACTTAGCATCACCAAGACTTCGAAAGGATAAAAGCCACCATTAATGGATGACTTATTGCATGAGAAGGACTTCACACTCATGATTGAATTTAATCTTTGCAAAAGCCTGTGATACTGGAACTATTATCCTAGACTTATAGACAAAGTCAGGTTAAATAACTAATTCTAGACCATACAGGCAATACACAGGAATGGAGAAACTCAAGCCCACATCTCCATGACACCATAGTTCATGGTCATATCCATTAATCTATGCAGCCTGGGAAGTCAGGAGACTTGTGTTTTCAATCAACAAGGAAAAGATTCAGGGATATGAATCACAGAGGTATACGCTTAGGTGGTCTCTGTGGGACTGGATGCTGAGTTTTGAATTTCTCTCCTTATTTGTGAGATTGAAAGAGGATTGGAGAGATAAATTAGAATCCTAGAAGCTGATGATATAAAGCTACACATTTCCTAGAAGGACTCAAAAGCTTTATTCACATTTATGTTTCTGAAGAGCTATCTGGCACATGTTGGCAAAGCCTATGGTAAAACCAGATTACCTGTATGAAACATTTCATTGAGATGCTTGTTTTAATGGGTTACATTTCACATTGGAGGTGGGACTCACTAAACTTATTTTTTCCCTACAATTTTGGATTCAGTCTTTGCAAATATTGGAACAATAGTAGAGCAAGATCTAACCCAGCCAGCTAACTCTTTTGCTGAGATCCATACCCTGGAAGATGTGGCTCAGTTGGTTGAAGCATCATCCTATACACTGAAAAATTGTAGACTCAATTTTGGTCATGGCACATACCATGAGTTTGATTCTCCCCGTCAGGTGAAGGCAATCAATCAATGTCTCACTCTCACATTGATGTTTCTCTCTCTCTTTCTCTCTCGTACTGCCTTCCTCTCCTTCTAAAATCAATAAAAGCATTAAAAAAAAAAGACATGGAGATTCTGTGTCCCAGAAAATTAAGACTGAAAGGATATAAAAGAATACAGGCTCAAAGCTCTCTGTCTTCAATTGCCTTATTCACAAACAACAGCAACTACAATGTCCCTGGTTGATAATGGACAGTATTTATTGGAACCTTATGATGGGCCTGGTGATGCGCTCAGCATTTTAAGACACCGGCTTGCTGATAGGATGTATCCGTATCCCATTTTTCAGATTGAGAAACAGAAGTTATGGAGTAGGTGCAACGTGTGCTCAGACACAGAGCCAATGGAGCCCGAGCCAAGATTAAAACCTAAGTCTGTCGGGCCTCCGTGTCTGACCTCTCAGCCACTGCATAATTTTTTAAGAATTATAAATATCACACTAAATATTATTTGAATTTGGGTTAGGGTTAGGGTTATTTCTCCTTTCTATCGCTATCTTATCTGGTCCTCACAATCACCCTATCAAGGAGGTATGATCATCTGTATACAGCAGAGTGGGTCACTGAGGATCACGGAACATAATCATGTTCACATAAGATACACACTGACGCCCAATTCCTGATACAAACATAATGGGAAATGAAAGTCTCTCACTTTCCAACACATCTCCATTTTTTCCCCCTTCTACTTCCCTCCTGGGGAAAAGTTCATATACCACACACAAGGAACATTATTTTGAATACATTTTTATAAGCTATACATTATAATTATGGAAATGAAATTGTCATCAACTTTAATCATGCTAATATGCTCATTTTTTATATAAGAAAAAAACAGAAATAAATATTCATTTACACCAAAGGCCTCAAGAACTGAAATTAAAATTTACTTGAAGGTAGAAAATTAGTATAAAAAGTAGGATGCATTCGTTACCCTACCCACTTTCCTCCATTAAAAAATAATTTATACAAGTCATCATCTTTAAAAATGATTTGAGGCTTTTAAAAGCATCAAGTCAGACCAACTATGAACAACTAAATTTTTGTAGGGAGGTGTGACCTCTCTTCTTTGCATAGAGACTTTCCTCTGTGTCCTACTAGGTCTCTGCAGGATTGAGGGGGTGGGATGGTGGCTGGAAAAGTTGATTAGGCTTTGAGCATTCACTTAGGTCTATTTTTGCATGAGGTATACACATTTATATACATAGAGGCATATTCATAAATACACAGCTTGCAGAATTCTGGTGAGTTGTGACAATCCAAGCATGTGTCATAAGATCTTGTATCATAACAAATATGCTAAAAATTTTAGTTCCCTTTATTCAGTCCTTTCTTCCAGGACAATCTATAACTGCTTTCAGGTTTTGGTTATAATTGATCAGTTTAGAATAACTGAAAATCTCTGTACAGCTTCACAACTGTTCTGGACAGGAACTGGTAGAATTCGTAACTGACAAAAATGCATCTGGGACACTCCTCTACTAGAAGTAGCTCCAGCCTCTTTGATCCCGTTCAGTTGAAATGTGCCTGGTCTACGCTTCGACTTACTGCTTTTATATCCAGGAGGGATAGGAATTATTGATGGCCACTGCTAAGAACAAGAACATTAAAAGTAGTATTTACTACAATTAATGAATACTTATAAAATTTAACCTATAGCACTTTATATGGGCCGTGTACAACACTGAGGGTTTACATTCATTCTATTTTTTCATGCTCACAATAAGCCCCAGAAACCTGAAGTCTCCAAGACTGAAGTGGAATTTCAATTATCTATCTCTAAGTCAATAAAGACTGCTTTGTAACAGATACACCTTCCATGCAATAATACACCTCCCACTCAACAGCCCTAAAATGAGACAGATTTGGGCTAAATTCCAACCCTGCCACATTGTGGCTGCATGAAATTCAGTACCATCCATAGGAAGCATTTTACTTTCACCTATAACTCCCTGATTTGTCAAATAAGATCACAGTGTTGCTTACCTCAGATTGCTTTTGCCAGGATTATGTATGCAAAACATGATAATGTAATGCAAAGTTCAGACTACTTTACAGTAAATATTAGTTATCTGGTTTAGTAATTAAATTGTTAGGGATGCATAACTCTTAGTCATATATTTTTCATAAGAAATATTTCCTCTGGCTAATATTATTTGGATGCTTTTGATTGTAAATATCCAGAAAACTCAATGAAGCATAGTTTTAAAATGACTGAAAATTTAGTTGAGCATGTAATTTCCACATTCATAGTGAATTTGGGCATAATTTGATCGAGGTTTTAATTTTAATTTTGTTGGCTATTTTCTTGACTCAACTTGTTTCTGTTTTTGTGTTAAATGCTCAGAAAGGTTTCCCTCATGTTTGAAAATGACTAGAGAAGCCCTAAACTTCATGTTTATATTCTGCAAGGTTCAAAAGGAGCTTAAGGTTCTAAGGGAAAGTATTGATGCTCCTTGTAACTGAACTACAACTAAAACCAGCCAGTATGGCCAGGGGAAGTTGTGGTAGCAGTTGGCTGAGGGCTAAATTAACAGAACCAAAAACTTTAGCAAGTAGAAAATGATTAACTCACTTATCCCCATCCTGGGCTTGCCCCGGAACCAGAGGCAAGTTTATAGTAACTTCCAATTCTTTGTTCTAGGGCAGTAAGGAAGAGATGGAGGACTAAGAATAGAGGTATATGAATGAGGCATTGTGAAAATTATATTCTTCAAATAGATTTCCTATTTCTGTATTAGAACCTTTTCTACAACAATCCCCTGAGTTCTCACATCTGCAGGCATAATATGCCTTGGCATTTTTAGCTTGGTATCTGGAGTTAGGCATGCTGACTCCTATTCCAAACCTCAACCGTGAAGGAGCTGTGGGATCTTCAACAAGTGGCATCTGATCCCTGAGCATCAATGTTTTCACTTGCAAAAAAAGGAGGCTGGGATGGAAGACCTCAAAGTTACCGATAGTTTCCTGGGTCACAATGAACCCAACACATTTTCCTTACAAATAGCGAAGGAAGATGACTGTAAAGAAATCTCCCGACTTCTGTTCTAGAAATTACACAAAATAACCCAAGTTCCTTTTATCTTTTCTCTCCCCCGTTCCATTTTCTATCCCTTTAATCTTTTTGTGTTGATAGACTATTCCAATTTCTCCACATCCCACTCTCTGTAGGAAATCTCTAACAGGAAAAAACATCTTAAAGAGATATTAATAACATCTCCTACGTAAGTAGGGCTCTATTCCAAGAAATTACTGTGAATCTTGCCTGAGTGTTTAATGCTATTTTTTTGTTGTTGTTCTTGCAAATTTCCATAGGCTATTTTAGTAGGTAGTTAAAACGTTCTACTACTTTTTTTTAGTTTACAGTTACTTTTTCTTATAAAATTTAAAGACAATGAAATGCACAATTTTTAATACATTTACTGAATTTTGACATGCATCCACCTATGTAACATACCTCTTATCAATAATTAGAATACTGTCATCCTATAATATTCTTCATGTCCCTTACTAGTCAAAAAATATATCCATAGCCTTAGAAGCAACAATTATTCTGTTTACCCTACTATAGGATTAATATGCCTGTTTATAACTTCATATAAATAAAACCATGCAGGAAGGGTGGGGGAGGTGGAGAAGGTAAAGGGAGGATAGATAGTGATGGATGGAGAATTGACTTGGAATGAACACAGTACACAGCGCACAGATGATGTTTTGTAGAATTGTGCACCTGAAATCTGTATAGTTTTGTTAACCAGTGTCACCTATTAAATTCAATAAAAATAAATAAGTCCATGCAACATGTGCTCTTTTGTAAAAAAAAAAAATCTCTTCTCCACAGTTAATTGACTATATTTGTGCACAAAATGAGATTGTGCAACTCTCCCTGCACTGTTATTCTTTTCAAGCTTGTTTTTGTTCTGCTTTGCCTTCCCATATAAATTTTAGAATGAGCTTGGTGATATCCTCAAAGAAAACTTTGGTTGGGATTTCTTTGAATCCATAAGTAAGTTTTCAGACTACTGATATCTTAACAGTATATAAACTATTGATACAACTTTAATCTTCAATATCTAAAAGAAAAATGCCTTGCAGCTTCCTTCCTTCTTTGTTGTACTGGGATGAAAGCCAGAATTTAAAATATTAGCGTCAGCCTTCAGAAGAGAGAAGAAAAGCAAACCCACAAGTTGTGAGGAATCTCCAGCTAAGGATGGGGGATTAAAAAATAATAATCCCAATAAATAAATCAGTAATTTATAAAACTGAACTGCTGGTGTACTGATGGACACCAATTTTTTTTTTAAGATGATACAAAGGAAGATGGCTAGGAAACACTGTTGTAACAATCCTCAGATGATAAAGAGAAAATGTAGTGACAAAGTATTTGAGATGCAGCAAAAAGATGGCTTGGTTTATTAAACCCATTTCACAAAACAGAAAAGCCTTAAATGGAACTTTACTCAACAGGTACAACAATTTTATAGAAGATTAAAAAAAAATCAAGAAGTTTAACAAACACATTTCTAACTTATACTGAATCTCTTGGTTCCAGAATGGTTGAGTTATTAGGGTTACCAATAAGTGCTACAGACATTCTAGGAGAGAGTGATGAGTTCCAAACTAGGAGAAGGTGAATGAAGATCAATTTGAGTTAGGCCTTAAATAATACTTCAATTATAGCTTTTCACAAAATTGAGAAAAGTTAATATAATGATAAAGATGCTATCAGCTTTCCTTCAATAAGACAATATATTTTTTACATTGCTAATTATTTGCAATTATTTTTCACTGTTCATATTTGTCCTTATAACCCCAGCACCTCACAAAATGTTGGGCTCATAAGGAAGTTTCTCACTGTAATCTCTCAGGTTATTTGACATGATTATCATAAAGAGTAGTTCCTGTTATTATTTCCCATTTATCCTTTAAATCTCAGGATTCATTTAACTAGCTTTTATTAAAATATTTTGTTAATGGAGTTTGGAGTGTAAAACCTCTCAAAATTTATTGACGTCAATAGAAATTATTCATTTAATTACCTATATAGTTAGAGTTTGGTAATGAAAATGATAAAATATATAACTAGTTTTTTTGAATCGAAAAAGGATTATTAACATTATAGCATTAAATTATAAAGTTCCCATTATTAGTCATATTTATTCATGAGAGGTAATTTGATATCTTACAAATTAAGCCAATACATGATGTAACCTCTTGCAGTCTAATTTTTCATGGATGAGCTCTTGCATATTTAATATCCTTGGAGGTTATATTTTTAACATAGTCTAATTATCACTTTCCCTTTATTTCTATTCAGTTTGACACAGCCACTTTGCCTAAAATAATTTAATATTCTTATGAATGAGACTAGAGGCCCGGTGCATGAATTTGTGCATGGGTGGGGTCTGTCTAGCCCACCCCGATGGGAGTCCATCGGGGGTGGGGTAGCTGGGGAAAGGGACCACAGATGGTTGGCTGGCTGGCCCGCTCCCAGTTGGGGTGTTAGCGGCCGATTAGGAGTGGTGCCGGCCAGGGGAAGGTGCTAAGAGAGGGCTCCAGGGCATGTCTGGCCTGTCTCAGTCCCAAACAGCCCAACCCCAGCAGAAAACTAACCTACCAATCAGAGCATCTGCCCCCTGGTGATCAATGCATCCTGTCTGCCCCCAGTGCACGTCATAGCAACTAGTTGAGCAGCCTTAGCATATCATTAGCATATTATGCTTTGATTGGTTGAATGTACAACCAGACACTTAGCATATTAGGCTTTTATTATGTAGGATAGTGTTAAAACTAGCCTATAGCATCAAACTTCCTCCTTATTTATGCCAACAACTCTAGTGAATTAACATACTAGAATGTGAGAACAAACGGCCCTCAGAGAGAAGTGAAAAAAACATTCTTCACAATTTTCATATTACTTTTGGAGAATTTAAAACATTTCAAGTTTGAATACCACATATTTACACTACAACTCAGAGTCCTTGGTAGTCTAATTAATACAGAAGAAAAATAACTTTCTTATCCCTTTTCCTTCCGTTGCATCCTTACCCATCACGCTAGGCACTGTGCTGGCTGATTGGACCCAGGTACTCTGGGCAGGACTAGATATGCCTGATGAGACATCACATGGCATTTCTGCAGAGTGAGGTCTCTGCCCAGACACACACCCAGCTAACCTGGACAACATTCCTGGAGTTAGATGCTTGCACCTAAATTCTAATCCTAGCCGGTTATGTCACCTCCCTTTGCCTCAGTTAATTTCTAAAACTAATTAATAGCAATATCTACCTTATAATGTTGCCCAGATCATAAAAATTCAATGAGCTAATCCATGTCATATAAATATTTCAGCCTAATATATCCTATGATAAGAGTTCAACTATTATCAGTTATACTATTATGAATAGGTCTAAATTTTAGACAATTATTTATTCTAATGTCAATGACTCTCCCTGCATTCCTCTCTCCATCCTTCATTTAATAAAACTGAATAGATGGTAAGGATTTATTAACTTTGGGGACTATATCAAGACTTTCCAAAGGGCCAGTAAACTTTAAAGACTATATAGGGCGATCCAAGTCAGCCATCCTAAATACTTGGTCTATGCCCTTCTAGATTTTGGATCCAACCGAGTATTAGAGACTGATAAAATGACTGTTTCTGGTATTATATCCAGTGATAATAAAATATGCTTGTATTAAGACAAAGAGCAATTAAGAAAACCAGAAAGGAAAAAAAAGGAAAACATGTGATCATAATCACTACCTTTTATTTCATAGCTAGTTGCCTTACTGGGGTTGGGGAAATTTAAACCACTTTTAATCCATAATGGGCTAAGCTATGCACAAGATCATGCTGTGAAACATGGAAAATCTATAATAGACATTTATAATTTAATTCTCAGAATGTTCTTGTTAATATATTTTCCTTGGTCGAGAAGAGATTCAACGTCCAGCAAATGTGGGCAGTACTTAGAGATGGCCAGAAACATATTGATTTGCAGGTTTCATGTTGGGGTCTTGCTATGTCTACAGCAAGCACTCTAATCAAATACATCAAATATACATTTCTTCTCACATCTGGACTCTGATCTACTCATGTGCTGACTTTGACACTCATCCCAGGACTCTCAAATCTAACTGATGATGCGTTTGCACAATATGGAAAGGAGTCATCAACCACAAAGCCCAACGTGAAGCTGAGCTGAATTTCAAAGCCTAAATAGTTAATGCGTTGTGATCTGTACTTGCTGAAAGGCTTAAGACAACCAGGCTGTGTATGTACCTATCATCATTCATGGGCTTACAATTTAATTTTCATTGCCTGAACTATTTCTATTTGTGGGGAGGGCTCCCAGCTTAGCACATCTTAAATCAAGGTAAGAATGGTTATCACCTTCTGCCATCAATGGATACATTTCTCTCAACAATAAAAACTGCACTTTACATGTTACCAATCTTAATTCTATATGATTTATTGGTAGTCATGAATCAACCCTTGTGAGCACTGAAAGATTTGTCATCATTCATTGAAGGCATGATCCTCTACTGCAGGGGTTTTCTAGAATTCCTGTAGAAGAAGTAATTGTGAAATACTTGCAACATGCTATACTTATAGGTAGGGACAGCAGAGAACTTCTGGCTTATCTTGGTGGGTTCAACTGAAGATACCAGAATGCCTGTCATTCATTGAGCTATTTGAACAACAATTTCAAATTCTTGTTCTCTGCTCTCGGCACATTCATTCCACAGTAATTGAGAAATTCTGCCTATTGTATGTTTACACAACAACATATAATTTACCTTTCCAGAGAACATGTTTGAATTTTAATATGTATAATTATCGAATTTTGTTTTCCTTGGGAGCTTCTTATTCCTGGTTAGGAAAAATCAGACAAATAAGTAGCCTAATTCTTACTCTCAGCCACCTGAAAGACGATTTAGAAAGGAAATTATTTTTCACTGAGGCATTAATGTTATCTGATGACAGGTTAGAAAAATGAGAATCACTCTAGAGGGAACTACAGATTGAAGCCGGTAGTTATTAGAACTCTTATTAGATGCATAAGAGGGTTAATGAGTTCATTTCTGAGCTGCCTCACTTTCCCAAAGATGGTGAGTCACTAGAAGACCAGTAACAGCAAAAAACACAGAGGATAATATATTAATCAAATGTGCACTTGTGTGTTGCCTATGGTTTGGACACGTGTGGCTCACAGAATGTTCTAGTCAGTCCTCCATCAAAGGTGAGACCCAGTCAATCATTTCTATAAAATACTTCTTGTCACTATGAAAGTGCCCATTTCCCACCTCCCTTAGACAGCATTAGAGTATTCTACTTCCCCACTCTTGGGTGACAGTAAGATTTTAGTTGTAATTCACTCTCCTCTTGGCAATCAGGAAGATTTCCCACACACACACACTACATTTTTAACACCAATAGGAACTCAAAAATAATTGCTGAATGAAAAATAGTATTGCTAATGACTAGGAAAATTTAGATAGTTCAGAATTCCCTGTTCTATGACATAATTTTCCAGCTTTCAACTATACACAAATATACAGAAGTTAGTGTTATTTATTAAATAATGATCCTCTTTGGTACCTTGGATTAAAAAGTCACCTAAATCTCTATTATTCATAAAATATTTGAAGGGTATGCCTGATCTGTTTTAATACTCAGCAGCAATTAACTAGACTAAGAAAAAAAAATACAGAAATTAAAAAAAACAAAACACAAGATATACATTGGAATGAGATTTTACCAATTCCTTTAAGAAAAACAGATTACATTTCTGTATTTAATTTAAAATTTATAATGATAACTAGAGGCCTGATGCACAAAATTTGTACAAGGGTAGGCCCTCAAAGCCCTGGCTGCCTCCCAGCCCTGGCTGCCTCCCAGCCCTGGCTGCCAGGGCCCTTGTGGCCCAGCTGCCTTGCAGTCCTGCCTCTCACCCGCACCCGCCTAGGCCTGGCACTGCCCACATTTGCTGCCACACACCCCCTGTTCCCCGGTTCTGCAGAATCCTCTGATTGATCACCCCTCAGAGGATGGCCTGGTCCTCTCTCTGCAGGGCGATCCATCACAGAGCGCCCCCCCCCCCCCATCAATTGCCCCGCAGAGGGTGGCCTGGGTGGCCTTCTTTGAGGTGATTGTGGATGGCCTGGGTGGCCTTCTTTGAGGTGATTGTGGAGCCCTGATTGGTTGCCCCGCTGGCCGGTGGCCTGAGCCTCCCTCTGCTGGGCAATCGTGGGGCAATAGTGGGGCCCCCCAACCAATCGCATCCAATGGTTCCAGTGCATGTCACAGCATGGTCATCTGGAAGGTCATTCAGATGGTCATTCTTCAATTTGGTGGCTTGGTCAATTTGCATATTATGCTTTTATAATTATAGAAGATAGTTGCCATTTTGCTCAACTCTGTGTTTTGCCTCCATTTACCAGAGCCAACCTATTTTTGATGAAGTGTTCACACAATAAAAATGCAAACACCATGTAAAAGGGATAACTCACTCAATCAAAGCTATTGCATCTATGGGTTTAAAATCATCTTAGAGCAATGTAGCTCAACATCCCTCTAAAAACAACTTTTCAGTGGTTACCTGGCTTCTTGTGCATATTTCTAAGAAAGGGGTAGGCCACATTTAGTGGCCTATTCAACTTTTATTACTTTTATTATCACTATTGTTATTAGATGTTTCCATTCTTTTGCACTGAGCTAAACCCTACCTCCTTATAATTTCCACTCATCTTTTGCCCACTGGACCTGTGCAGAATCTCTCCAGACACCAGCCCCACTTAGATTCAACTCACCATCACCAATCTCCTCCAACTTTTCCTTTTTGTCCAGCTTGCTACTTTTATCGCATCCCATGGCAACAAAGAGTGCTGACAATGGTTCAGATTATGCTCTTCTGTCCTCAACCCTTCATTCCTGGTTAAACACCTTTAGCTCATAGTTATCTCATGAAGTTTAATTGTCACAGAATAATACATCATTTACATTAAAGCAGTCATGAATATGTAAATCTCATAAACTCTTTCTTCCAATGTCAGATTAGCAAAGATTTGAATATGTCACCTACGTCACATTGGCTACAGGGCATCTTCCTAGTGCCTTTGTGTACCTCTCAGCCCAGGGTGGTTTTCAATTGATTGCAATTCTTATGTCTTTCCCAATTCCTTGACCCACACACAAGCTTCTCTTAGTCAGTATGAAGTTTTTTTTAATGGTAGAATTTCTAAAGAGAATGGGAAAATCAAATTGTTTTTCTTCCCCTCTTGTATAGCAAGTCATCATCATGACCTCTGTCGTCATCACCACCACCATTATCACTACAATTCATTCATCCCATTTTTAAAATTTGTATTGAATTTTTAGAGAGGGAGGAAGGGAGAGGGAGAGAAAGAGAAACATGGCCTTGACCAGGAATCTATCCTTGTGTAGGACAATGGCCAACCAATTGAGACACCCTGGCCTGGGCTTTTCATCCTGTTATATGCTAAGTGCTTGACATATAATATTCAAATCATAAAATATTCCAAGAGGTATTATTATTCCTCTTTTAATAGCAAGGAAAAGGCTCAGAAATAGTCACCTCTCTGAGGTCATGCAGCTAGTAAGTCGGACAACCACAACTGTCAGACTTTCTGTAAGGGGTATACTCAGCCATATTTAGCATTGCCAGACTTGGAGTGTTTTACAATCTAGTAGCACAATACTCTTTTTTCACAATTTCTTAAAATTAGTTGACTTGTTTATAAAAGTAGTGGTGATAACTGTTTTCCATGTGTGGTGGCAAGGATTATATGTGATAATCTGTCAAATGCCTAGCACATTATAGCAGTGCAAGAATGTTTTCTATTATGCTCCCTCTTCTCTTTGGTTCTGATATCTTCTTATGTATCATCTTATTGTTTTATTATTTCTCCTCCCCAAGAAAGGAAATGACCTAGAGAGCTTCCCTTCCTCACCCCCAGACACCCTGGAAATAGTATTTTCTACTTATAATCATTCCCTCCCCATGAATAGCAGAGGCTAGTGTGCCACCTTCACCTCTTCCTCCTGTTACACAAATTCCACCCACTCAGGCTTCTCTCCCCAACTCACTATTCAGCACAGGTGCAAGGAAGGGTTTTTATTTCTTAGTGTCCTAAATATTCAGTGTGTTACCCAGTGTGTATGGGGGGAGGGGGGAAAGGGGGAGAAAGGGAATGTATGTTTGGAAGTGAACGATTCCTAAAGAAACCTAGATCTAAGAACAGACAGAAAATCAGATGTGAACTTGCGATGAGATAAGCTTTGCCTTGAATATATACGGATACCTTTATGATTCCAAGAGTTGATAATGCTTTTTTCTACAATTCCACTGAGGATTTACCTAAAACTCTCTCCACTCAGCTCAAAAATGCCCGTCATCCTTTTCCTTTTGATAAAGTGTTTTCCATTTAAGCCAATTAGTCAAATACCTCATGATATGCAGCGGTGGAAGGGATTCAAGTCTCTTCTCACATTAGTTAGCATTCTTTCCCCCACTGCATTCCTCATTCTGAATACCTCCCTGCCAAGCATTCTAAGCAAATCAAAGAAGTATTTTGAATGCAATGTTTCACCCGCGGAAGCCCCACGCCTTTCTGTAACACTTTACGAGTCACCCGGTGAATAACACTGATCATACTCTACACATGAAAGACCATTCACGGACACATCCTTTGTTTCCGAGAAAACATCAAAGATTTGACGCTGCCACGGATTCTGTACTCCGGGTCACCTGAATCAGTACGATGCCGCTATGTTCAGGAGAAATGCCTGCAATTGAATAATCTATTTATAAATAACATTTTCTATTAAGTGTTAGTTTGCCCTTCATATAACCTGCATGGTAACACCTGCATGCCAGCACCATGAGTCCCTGCATGCTGCTGGGCTCTCGGCCCTGTGTTTCATCTCTTACCTTTAATTCTCCTTCCGCAAAGAAAGAGGCAAAAACATTTGCAACTAGTGGCAATTCAATGTGCGTTAAACAGCCAGCCAGCTGTAAAATTACTATGGATATCTCAAGTGCCTGCTATCTGAGAAACCTGAGAAGCCAATAAAACCATGATACACGTCTCACCTTCAAGTTGCTTATAGCCCAAGAGGAAATTCAGACAGGTGACAAGGAATGACAGAGCTGTGTAAGCATGCTAAAAATAAATAAATAAAAAATAAATAAAAAGGCACATGTAATGTATCATGGGCTCATCGAGAAGTTTGGAAAGCAGAGGAAACACTGTAGGGGAGAAAGAAGCGGGGAGAAGAATTCGTCGTGTTTCCACAGATGTAAGCATTTCTAACTCATGCACTGAACACAGTCCCTCTTCTCTCTCGGAGCATTAGCTTCCCACTAGTGTGCCAAGTGTCCTTCCTAAAATGAGGGTCTTTATTTAGCACCAGAGCTAGAAAAAGTACCACTCAGTATATAGGCTTAACACTTCACTGCTATTTATCTGGCATAAAATGAAAGTCGGTGCTTATCTATAGCCAGGAAAACCTAGATTCTAGAATTCCGCCCTGGATCCTTGGACAAATTATTGTAGCTCCCTGAGATTCAGATTTCTCCACTAGAAGATGTCAAACAAGATAATGTTTAAATATAAAGAGATGTCAAAGAGCCAGTGAAACCCAGCCAGTGTGGCTAAAAGCATCAACCCATGAACCAGAAGGTCAGGGTTCAATTCCCTGTCAGGGCACATGCCTAATTTGCCGGCTCAATCTCCCTTAGGGAGCATACAGGAAGCAGCCGATCGATGATTCTCTCTCATCATTGATGTTTCTATCTCTCCCTCTCCCTTCCTCTCTCTAAAGTTGATAAAAATATTTTTTTTAAAAGGGCTGGTGATGACATTAGTCCTGAGTATCTTGGTTCACATCCTGGCTTGGCTTCAAATAGTTGAATGATAGGAACATAGTTCCAATTGTCAGTTTCATCATTCAGAAACCAGCAATAATAACCCTGCTCTGTCGTATGGCAATGAGAATAGAATCCCGCAACGTAAAGGACTTAGAATAGCGTGTAATATACGAACTGGCTACTACTGGGAATGCTTATTATACTATCACTAGCAGCAGAACTAGTGGCAACAGGAGCAGAAGCAGAGTAGGAGGCTGAGGAGACGCGATTAGCAGCGGCTGCTAGGAAGACCAGTTTAATATGCCAGCATTCTGGGAGTCTATGCATCTTACTTCTTGATAAGATTCTCTTGACCACAGGAATATTTGCAGCTCTCGCAGTAATTCTGTCGCCTAATATTTTTCTGCTGCGGGGCTCTTGCTAGAGAACAAATGTCCTCCAGCCACCACAATAAGCTCAGAAGTATTTGTAATCATGATTCTGATGATTCTAAGACAGAATCCAGTATGTTCCCCAGCCATCCGACCCTGTCGATCCATGCTTGTCATGCCAATGATCCCCGGGAATAGGGAGAGGTCCCTTTTCAATGCAGGTGGAAGAAGGCGGGTTTCACTGTCCCTTACACGGCATTGTATGGAACCCCGGGATTCACCAGGGTCTTAGCTAACACCTCCACTTCCCAGACAATGAGAAGGCACATCCTGCAAGGCTCCATGAGAGGCAGCGCAGGGGCACACCATACACGGATGACAGATGGGGGCCATCACCACTGCCAGCCAGCCAGCAGCCTCCAGAAAACACCCAGGGAATGAAGGATGGGAAACTAAAAGAATAATCACGTTGTCTTGGGCTGATGGGAAGAGAGGCATGGCATGTCTGCAAGCAGGTGGTTGTGATACACACAAACCTTTATTTCCAGGAAAAGGCTGAGCCGGGTGGCAAAACACTGTGAGCTAATTACGTACTCTGGTGTCCACACACACCAACCTCCCAGCTCCACCCAGACGTGGCATGGATTTATGGGCCATTAAATGTGCCAGGTGTTATACTCAACACTGCACGTGAAGTCCCTCCATTCGTGTTCCTGACACCTGGGTGCAATGGTTAAGCAGGGGCTTGAAAGTGAAAGCTCCCTGGTCCAGCCAAGATCCATCATTTATTAGTGAGGGGGCTTGGGGATAAGATAATCTTGTTTAAGCCATCGTTTTCATCTCTAAACGGAGAGAGAATAGTATTGTTTTCTAGCCCCTCCAGAGAGAGGAACCTCCTCCAAAATGTGGTTCAGATGTTGATACTGAAGACACCACACACACACACACACACACACACACACACACACACACACATCCCAGAAGTAATGTGAAGACATGACAATGTTTATTATTCACAGGATGAGTGTTTCATGGGGCAGAGCATGCTTCCCAAGCTGATCCTAAGATGGCTCCAGAGATCAGGGGAAGGAGGTTGGCATTGGGTTTTTAGGGTGTTGAGGCAGTAGGGCTGAGGCAAGGGTTCCTGTAGTTTTAACTTCCTCCTGGCACTGAAGCAGGCAGCACCCAGGCTTTATAGCTTGCTTAGGTAAGGGGTAGAAAGGGAGGAGGAGGGGAAGGAACCCTCAATGCTATTAGCAACCATAAAAAATGAAGTTCTTTATGACAAGTGTCTGCCTTCAGAGCTTTCTTATGAAGATTTGCTGAAATAGCTAACACCTAATTCTTCGTGCTGTGTCAGGCACAAGTCAGTGGGATACGCTGTGCTACCTGATGATTGGGGGAGTCTACATAACCCCATTGGGCACCTTAGAACACTGAGGCTCAGCGAGGAAATAGTGCTACTCTGCTAGCAAGAGGAAGGGCGGGAACTCAGGTCCAACTCTTACACCGAGCTTTTCACTACAAAACAAGCAAATGCTCCCCTGCACACTAGGCTGGCCAGAGCAAAGAGAAGAAAACTAAAACACGGGAGGAAAAGCACAATTTGAAAGGCAAGGAGCCAACAATGACCACGTGATCAGGCCAGTGCCCACTGTGGCTGATGGAAACATCACTCCTGGGGAAGTAGAGAAGAGCTCATTCTCAGGGTATCGCATCCAAGTCAGGAGGGACCCGGGCACCTTCAGGTCCAGACCCCTTTCACGTAATAACCAACTGTCCACTGCACCCCGGGTTTAGTTCATTCCACATCAGCGCCTGTGTGAGATTTCTAGCTCTACTGCAAAGCTTCAGCGTAAGCTTGCAAGAGGGCGGTGTGGCTTGGGTTTTGGTATTTCCAATTATACTGAGTGTCCTAAGGTTGCCATGTTTACCAAATGAAAATATGATACACCCAGTTAAGCCTGAATCTCAAATAAAAAGACAAGTGAATTCTAAGTATGAAAAGCACTGTGGGGTCAGTGACATATTGCGTGGCCTGGTGATGTCCTTGGCAGGGATTAATATAAATTGTCTAAACCCTCTTTGATTTTTTTTCTCTAATTTCCTTCACAGAGGAAGATGTTACTCTTTGGGACAATTAGTACTGATTCTTAACTTGCCTATTATTCAAAATTTACAAATATTAAGCCACGTACTTGGAGACAGTCCCATTTTTGGTTGTTTTCCTTTCTGCATAGACAAGCACACCAGTACATGAATAGACCCTAACCAGGGGTCCTCAAACTTTTTAAAGTGGGGGCCAGATCACGGTCCCTCAGAGAGCTGGAGGGCCGGACTATATGAACTACTAATTCCTACTGTAACACCTCGGCTGCGCTCACTGCCCAAAAAACCTGGCGGGCCAGATCAGACTCCTCTGCGGGCCGCATGTGGCCCGCGGGCCGTAGTTTGAAGACCCCTGCGCCTAAGCAAATAGGACTGCTTTCCATCCAAGGACCAATTTCCAAGCAAGCCCATGGTAACGGATCATATAATTTTAAGTCTCAAGAGACAAATAGATGATTCTTCTTTTCTCTCTCAGAGGAGTGGTGTTTCACATTTTATAATAACTAAAAAGCTATCTTGGGATGGAGCAAAACAGTGAATTCAATGCAAATGCTCAGACTTTGATGGCGATAGTCCATTTCCACAGAGTCGGATTTCTCAGCCTGGAGTCAACTGAATACACATGACTCTGGAATCCAAACCGGCGTGGCATCAAAAATCCTCCGAGTGGCTTTTCACAGCTGCCAGTAGCTTTGGCTCCTCCAGAGAGAGAGAGAAAAAAAAAATTATTTTCCTGCTTGTGGCTCATAATTATTGAGAAAGCTTCATTTTGCCTTTTCTCACACTTCTCTCTTCTGCAAATCAATGAAGAAAAAGAAGAGGGGGAGGGGAGCCTCTGGATGCATTATTGTGTACAAAATACCTGCAAGCAGTCCCTTCTATTATTTATAATCTCCAGAGTGGAGATGAGAGCTAATTTCTCTACCAATATCTCAAATGGGAGATGTTAGTTCACTGACATCCTAGTAAACTGAAGAATTTTTTTATTTCACCTTTATTATTTGTTTCATTACACCTATTATTCATCATTTATGTATCTTGTCTATAAAAAGAGAAATAAAAGATTCTAAAACAGAAACCTGCAGACAGAATTTTCCTGAATGATTACACCTTTTGTATTTTATCTTACAAGCATTTATTGAGCAGCTGATGAGTATTTTTGTTATACTGTCAACGGCTCATGTCACAAAAACCTGGTCTCATTTGAGTCTTTGCTGAATCTCTTGTACAAATACAAAATTGTCACATTATGTATAATTGACATATAATTCACATGTCATACAATTCACTCATTGAAGTGTTAAAATTCAATGTTTTTAGTAAATTCAGAGTTGTGCAATCATCACAAAAACGGAATTTTAGGACATCTACATCTCCACAGAGGAAACCCTGTCTCCATCAGCAATTCCTTCCCCTCCTTCCCACAAACCTTCAATCCAGCCCGAGGTGATCACTCTGCTTTCTGGCTCAAAGATCTGCCCATTCTGGACTTCAGGACTTTCCCTACCTGGCACATCACTACTGGTCCTTGAGGGCGCTGCTCAGTCACCATCCCTTGACTGCCTTCTTTAAACCCTTAAAGATCTAATCCCTCTCTTGTCTGCACCCCCACACCCTTTATATGTAAATCAACTAAGGTGATGAGCTTTCTCCCACCATTCTGATTAGGCCTTGGGATTAGAGTTATGCATTAAAAAAAAATAATAATTTTTGCTATCTCTACTTCTTATATGATGTGTGACACACTCAAATGTTTGCCAATGAACAACAAACTAATGATTTATGCTTTCCCCAACATCTCATTCTAAACATATTACCAGGATGGTGAATATCTAAGAGTATTTATTGGAGAAGATGTATTTATGTAATATATCTAAGTGTATTTATGTACACTGTTTGATTGCCTCTTAAAATTCCCCCTCTCTCTCTCTCTCTCTCTCTCTCTCTCTCTCTCTCTCTCTCTCTCTCTCTCTCACACACACACACACACACACACACACAGGAAAACCTCCCTTCCCCATGGCTACTCAATAAATAAATAACCCACACTCGTAAAGCTTGTCAAAGTACTACTTCCCACAGGAGAATGTGCTCCTCTCTCTCATTTATCTAGGCATGTGCAGAGGCTTCTGACCTAATTTAGCATAGATAAATGACCCATGATGTGAAAATTCCAACAATTTAATAATGCATTTAACTCAAAGTGACACTTACTTGCAGCTGCCTTAAAGCACTTTGGAGGCGATCTATGTCTCTTTGAAATGATGGATGTGAGGAGCAGGCCTGCGTGAGAGAGCCCCTGCCCAGCTCCCTTAGGGAAGCGGCTAGGAAATCCTCTTTCCATTGCCCACAGCACACCCAGAGATTGTGAGACTTAGTTTAACATAATATGTGCATTTTCTAATAGCATGTACAGTTATGGCCATTAGCTGGGCTATAATAGGAAGCTTTTTGTATCCCGTATAATACTCCTTATTTTTCTGTGATATATTTAAAAGTTATTATTGATTTCCCTGTACCAAAAAAAAAAAAAAAAATCAAGAGCAGAACATTTTGCTCAGTATTTAGAATTCTTTCATAATCTACAGAATAATTTATCTGAGACATACTTATTTTTGCATGTCTTTAGAATCATATGACAGGTAAGAGAAATTTTTATCTTGTTCTTGTTAAATTCAATAATCACAAAATCGGTCCATCTAAGCAGAGGCTGTGCATCATGTTCAGTAGTACCACAGTTAAAAACTGGGAGGTGAGCCCTAACTGGTTTGGCTCAGTGGATAGAGCGTTGACCTATGGACTGAAAGGTCCCAGGTTCAATTCCGGTGAAGGGCATGTATCTTGGTTGCAAGCATATCCCCAGTGCGGGGGGTGCGGGAGGCAGCTATGTTTCTAGCTCTCTACCCCTCTCCCTTCCTCTCTGTAAAAAATATATTTTTTAAAAAGGGGAGGTGAGAGAGTATGAACTGCCTAATTCCTGATTTCTCTGTCTACTTCTTTTGGAAAGACAGTTCATATTTTGTTGTAAAAATATGTAGTCATTATTAAGACAACAGGGGCATTAATGTCTGTGGTAGACATTAAGAACAAAGAATTGTGCTTTTTTTCTTTTAAAAAACATTTTTATTGATTTCAGAGAGGAAGGGAGAGAGAGATAGAAACATCAAATGGTGAGAGAATCATTGATCAGCTTCCGCCTGCACATCCCATACTGAGCCCACAACCCGGGGATGTGCCCTGACTAGGAATTGATTCTTGGCCTCTTGTTTCATAGGTTGATGTTCAACCACTGAGCCACACCAGCTGTGCTTCTTTTTTCTGGTCACATAATCTTTTTTTGTAATACTGAAGAGGACATATTTTTAATACTGCAGAGGACACAATAAGCAACAGGAACATGTTTTCAACTGCCACCGTCTTTTACTCAGCCAGTCTTTGAGTTTGGTGATCTCTTTGGGAAACATTCCAGAGCTTGAGTAATGGGCAAAGTATGATGTGGATTACTAGTATAGTCATTTTCTGAGTTTAATTTAATCAAATGATTATATCCAGGTGGGGAGGAATGTGCAGAATTTTGGGGGAAATACAAACTGGAATTGGATACAAGACTAGGAACATGCTATCTGGAGGCCAGAGCCTGCCCAATTCCCGAACTTGAGGCCAACATCCAAAAGAAATTGCACCTTCATTTATCTATAGACTTGGTTTGCTTGCAATAAGGATGTGAAATGTTTCATAGGCATGGGTTGAACCTGTGGATGTGCGAAATCACACGTTCACAAACAGTGTTCACACAGACGGCAGGAAAGTCAAGGAGTAATGGACTAATATTTAGATCCTCAGAAAGGCTTCTACTAATGCCTCTAAATTTCAGGTTCCAGCTGGCTCCAGACCTCAACCAACCCTAACCAATGACCAGAAGTCCCGAATCAATGGACACAGAGGTAAGCCACCTTCACCCTCTGCCTGACATGGGCCTGAGGTGTCTCTCTGTGCTCCAAGCCCCCTAAGCTTTTCCTCATTTCCTACCAGACAGTCCCATAGAAGGCAACTACTCCTTCAATAGGCTCCCCTTTTCTTTACATTTTTTTTCTTGAACGATTTTTGCTTGTTTCTGAAACTGTGTAGTTTGCCTTGTGGAGTTTCACCCATCTTCATTTCCTTGATTAAATTTATAGGGATATTATTTAGGTTACATCTAGAGCTCTGATATGATTAACAGTTCTCATACCTACAGAATGTTGGTAATCTTTCTTTTGGTTATGTGCCACAAGCCACTAAGAAACAAACAAAAAAATGACAATCTCAGAAAATTATTTGCCACACAGAATTCAAATTCTTAATCTAAGAAGTGCATCTAAGGGAGAAAAAGCAGCTAGGAAATCCAGAGAAAAATTGGTCTAAAGATATAAAAGGAAGTTGATAGAAAAGAAATAAATGCAAGGGATCTATTACCCTGTGAAAAATGCTCAACTCTCTCATGATAATATAAATAGAATTTAAAAACCACACTGAGGTGCCGTTTCTCATCTATAATACGTGTGGTAAAATTTTGACATCTTGCTCTGTTGGCAGCTATGGTAATGGAGGCATGTTAACACACCACTAGAGAGAAAGTAAAATGATACTACCCCCAGGAAGGGGAATTGGCAAGACTGAACAAAATCACGCACAGATTTCCCATTTGCCCCAATAATCCCACTTCAAAGAATCTCATATAATACCACACTGGGGGGAAAAACTTAAAGAGGCAAATGTGCAAGGTGATTTATTAAAGAATTTTTCTAACAGCAATAAAACTAGAAGCTACTCTCAATGATCATTTGCAAAGATCTTCTTAAGTTCATCTCGATACATATTTGGAATGAATTATCATGCATCTGGAATTAAAGAAATGATGAATATCTTCCTATACTATAGTGATGATGTTTAGAAAATGTTAAATTACAAAAGCAAGGTGGAAATTACACTCATATGTTACAGTTTAGCTGAGAAGAAGATACTAACAGGTGTGTGTGTATATGTACACATACAATCATATTTAGTTATATATTCTAAACTAAATATAAACTTAGATTTAAAGCTAAGTTAGCTTAATTTTATTCTAAATTACACATAACTTAAACTAAGCTGAACTGAAATTTAAGCTATAGCATTATTCATAGAAGAAGGAGGAATAGTGTGAAGATAGAAACTATATCTCTTTGAATACATCTTAGTTTATAGAGACTCTGAGACCAGGTATATATACCATGCATTAAATTAAAGAAAATTTAAATTTCAAAGATAAATTCTTGACATTGAACATCAAATTAAAAAGAATCACTTTGTATCTAATTGTTAATACAGTCACACAGGGAAGAAAATATTCTCTAGATTTTAGAACATTAATTGGGCTGCACATCCCTAATGTGATAAAAACTACTGATAAACTTTAGAATTAAAACAGCTTTAAATACTAGTTATTGGTGGTAATCTTTGTATTACTACTATGAGACTATTGTGTGAGTGACTTGTTAGTGAGTGGCGAGTGTATTAAAAGTAAATGACCAATCCTGACTGGTTTGGCTCAGTGGATAGAGTGTCCGCCTGCGGACTGAAGGATCCCAGGTTTGATTCCGGTCAAGGGCATGTACCTTGGTTGTGGGTGCATCCCCGGTGAAGGGGGTGCAGGAGGCAGCTGATCGATGTTTCTAGCTCTCTATCTCTCTCCCTTCCTCTCTGTAAAAAATTCAATAAAATATATTTTTAAAAAGTTTCCCATCCCTTTATTTTAGGGGCCTTTTCTATTCTGATGGAAAGCCTGTACGTGTGTTTGATAGTGGTGTCTCCTCTGAAAACGATGTCGTCTGATATGGCAGCATTATGAACAGAGAAGATAAGCAACATGCTTTCCCAGCATGAAGGGAGCAAGCGGGCATTAAGTGTACATTCCAGCAGAAAAGCTTCTAAATGCCCTAACTGGAAGAGGGTGAGCAGAGGAAATGGCAGGCCAATTACACTGATTACCGCGGCTGCAAACACGCGTGGCTACCTTCACGCTTCAGTGATGCTGTGATTATGTTTTTCTGAAACGCTGTGCGCAGGCAGCCTCATTCCGAGTTCAGTCCTGCTGTTTATTTCCTGCCGTTTTCACACACACTCTTACAAGTGTAATAATATATGTGATACCAGATAATGGGGTCCCCCTGCCGATCTCCCATCCAAGGACTAGGCTTTTTTAAAAGATCGTTTTACACATTTTTTTTCTTTCTACTGTTGGTCAAAACTCAGGAGAAATTCAATGAGTCTTTGTCAAACCAGCTTATGCTAACAGGGCACTTCCATGAATATACATGCTTACACAAAGATCCACTATGATCTGAAGGCCAAGGAAGGAAGTCTGAAAGAATGATCAAGTGTGGCCTGCCCATAGTTATGCCGTGAGATTGCATGTCTCTTACTGTCTCTGTATGAGAATTAGGATATATGTGTATTAGGATACATATATCTATGTATGTATGAATTAGGTATTTCAATGCCAGGAAGATGCACACATTAGCTTTTACCTGTTGTTGTTATTGTGAGTATCCAGGTAAAGTTATTCATTTTACACATGTGGATATAAATAGTTGATCCCTGGAATAATTTCAAAATGTCACTACATGTTCCCTTAATCTTTTAAAGTCATCTCTTATCATGGCCGTTGTGGATCAATTGGCTGGAGTGTTATCCCGTGTACCAAAAGGGGGCAGTTTGATGCCCAGTCAGGGCACATACTTATATTGTGAGTTCAATCCCCTGTCAGGGCCTCTCTCTCTCTCTCTCTCTCTCCATTCATCTCACTAAAATAAAAACTAAATAAACAAAATCATCTCTCATTCCTGTTAGGTTGGACTCACTAGTAACCCATATTTGGAACATGCTCTTTCCTCTTTCTCTCACTCCAAATTACACTTCTGAAAACAACACTGATGCACAGAGGATGGCCTGAAGGTCACAGCCCAGTGCTGGAGGCAGGCGTCCTGGTGAGATAATTCCATCGGGAAACCCTCCTGGGATAGACTAAGCCAAATAAGAGTCTGAAGCAATAACATTGAGAATGTGATAAAATATTTGAGGAAAAATGATGAGAATGAAGTAACTAATAGATATGGAGCTTAAGGGAGATTGAGAAATCTAGAATGATTTCCTTCCAAATTCTGATTTAGTTAGATGGGGAATGGTGAAGCTACTAGTATTATCAAATTAAGAAATATCGTTGGGAAATCAAAATAGTTTTAGAGAAAGATAATGAGTTTCATTTTGAACATGAATTTGAAGTGTCAATGGGATATTTCTCTGCAAAAATGAATGTTCTTTCTCACCCCCCCCCAAAAAAAAACGAGGAAGGTCAAAGAAAAAAAAAAGAGGGACTTTTCTGAGACTAGAAAATGTATCTACAACTTCAATCATCCTTGAAATATTCTGAGAACAAATTATGTATGCTAAGACAACCACTTCTTTTCACAACATAATTATTTCTCTGAATCTTCTTTAATGAAACATTTGGTGCTCCTAAAAAAAATGTCATATTTGGGTGTTTTAAGTAACACCAACATATTATTGCATAGCTAGAAATTTAAACAAAATTTATGTAATTAGATTCAGAATATTGAAACCTTTCTGACAATTAAAGTCATAATTCATTTCTACTCACTTAGGCACCTGGAGTGAGCTCTGGAAAGGTAATTATATTCATTGCAAATTTACATCTTATGCATATCCTGGTAAGCATTCTGCAGGAAAGCGTTACAGAAAGACACAGGTGCTTAAATTAATAAACATTAGGAAATCAGCAAGAGAATTCAACTACACTAGTTATTGTTTCCAAACTAATTATTTAATAATTGAACATCTCTCTACACCTGATCCCAAATCAAGGGATTCTGTGACCTCCCGGGGTTCAGGGTTCATATTTGATCACTTATTATCAAACGTGCACAACGCAGGGCACTGAACTAGGTAGTTGTTCGAGGGCAATTAAAATTTCCCTGAAGGTCTCCCGAAAGTTCACAAGTCGAGACATTCACACTTGTAAAACAGGGCTGTAATTGTTAAGAAGCCTTGTTAGTGCTTCCGACAGAACAAAGTGTGTTGCAGACACAGAGTTTCCTGGCAGAACTTCTGAAGGAGGCATCAAGTGACTGATTACTCATGGGTTTGGCATGACTGATGGGAAGACATGAAGTTGAAGAGAGCAAGTGTGTTGTTGAGGACCCAGACTCCATCCTCATTGTTGTGAACATCCTTTGAAAGGCATCCAGCAAGGAAGGGCCAGGATTTTATTTTTGCAATGAGTGCATGAGACACACAATGTGACCTGTTTTTTTCTTCTTGTTTAAATCTCCATTAGAAGATGAAAAGCAAGGCTCTTAGTCTAAGACTGAAAATAGTTCATGAATTCACCTTCTAACATACATAAAAACTAACTTAAAATGGAACAAAAGACCTGGAACCATAAAACTCCTTCCTAGAAGAAAACAAAAGTGGGAAAGTCCTTGACAGAGGTCTTAGCAGTCATTTTTTAATATGACACGGAAAGCAAAAGCAACTAAAGCAAAACATACACAGTGGGACTATGTCAAACTGAAAAGTTTCTTCACATCAAAGGAAACCATCAACAAAATGAAAAGGCCAACCAGTAAATGAAAGAAAAAATATATAAATCATATCGGATAAGGGGCTAATACACAAAATATATGAAGAACTCATATAACAATAGCAACAAACTAATAAGCAATCTGATTCCTAAATGGGCAGAAAATCTGAGCAGACATTTCTCCAAAGAAGACACACAGATGTCCAACAGGCACATAAAAAGGTGTTCTGAACCACTACTCAGTAGGCAAATGAATATCAAAACCACAATGAGATATCACGTTCCACCTGTTAGAATGGTAAAAACTCTGGAATGCAGAGAAAAAGGAACCCTCGTTCACTGCTGGTGGGAATGCAGACTGGTTCAGCCACTATGGAAAACAGTATGGAGTTTCCTCAAAAACTTAAAAATGGAACTTCCAGTGATCCCACTTCTAGGAATATATCCCAACTAAACAGAAACATCAATCAGAAAAGATATATGCACCCCTATGTTCATAGCATAATAGCTAAGATTTGGAAACAGCCTAAGTGCCCATCAACAGATGAGTGGATTAAAAAACTGTGGTACATCTACACAATGGAATTCTACACTGCTGTAAAAAAGAAGAAATTTTTACCATTTGCAACAGCATAGATGGACCTGGAGAGCATTGTGCTAAGTGAAATAAGCCAGTCAGAGAAAGATAAATATCATATGATCTCACTCATTTATGGAATATAATGAACAACATACACTGCTGAACAAAAATAGAAGCAAGATCATAGAAGCATTGAAAAGACTGTCCAACCTATGAAGGAAGGTGGGGCTGGGGGTGTGTGAATTAGGGGGTAAGAGATCAACCAAAGGACTTGTATGCATGCACATGAGCATAACCAAGGCGTGTAAGGGCATGTGTGGGGAGTGGGGGCAGCCAGGAAGAAGGTCAAGGAAAATACGACTTATATAATACTTTAAACAGTAAAGAATTTAAATTAAAAAGAAAAAACTCTGGAAGTAAGTGTTGGCAAGGATGTAGAGAAAAGAAAACCCTTATGAATTGTTGGTGGGAACATAAATTGATGCATCCATTATGGATAACAGTACTGAGCTTCCGCAAAATATTAAAAATAGAACTACCATATCACTTAGCAACTCCACATCTGCGTATTCATCCAAAGAAAATCAAACACTAGTTCTAAAAGATATATGCATCCTCATGTTCCCTGTAGCATTTTTTTACAATAGCAGAGAGAGAAAGAGAGAGATTACTACCTGCTTGAGAAATGGGCTATGAATTCACAGTATGGAATAGACATGGAACTTTGGATGGTAGCAATAAACCTTGTGCTTACAGTTTGGTAGCTGCACATAGCTCATTCTGGACAGTTGGTGTTGTGAGGAGGCTTTCACTTCTAAGAATTTATTTATTTACAGCTGTAGGATGTGAGTTAGGACATTTAGCCTCCTGGTCTCCAGCCCGCATGGAAAAGAAATGTACCAGGTGGGAGAACTGGCATCCCTGTAAGATTGCAAAATCGCAGGATTTCCAGGAAGACATTGTGGTCCCAACCCCACTTCTGAGTCTTTTATTATGTGCCTCCTCTCTACCTTTCCCCAGAACAGCTAAAGCCATCTTGAAAAAGAAGAACAAAACTGGCAGCATCACACTCCCTGACTGCAAATTATATTCTGGCCCCCTGTAAAAGGAAAGCCTGGGAGTCCATATCTGTCCCTGAGGTCTCTACAACCTGCCCAATTCTAATGTTTTACATGTCTATAAGAATTTTTTTTAATATATTTTATTGATTTTTCACAGGGAGGAAGGGAGAGAGATAGACATCTAGAAACATCAATGAGAGAGAAACATGAATCAGCTGCCCCTGAACACCCGCCACAGGGGATGTGCCCGCAACCCCTTGACCAGAATCGAACCTGGAACCCTTGAGTCTGCAGGCCAACGCTTTATCCACTGAGCCAAACTGGTTTTGGTTATAAGAATTTTTTTAAAGTTACCCAGGTAATATGCAAACATCATTTTGGACATACAACCCTGTGGTGACATTTAGATGTCGAGAAATCCATCCTTTAGAGGTGACATCTGTCAAGAAGGATGACAGCTCCGAACAGCATTTAAAACAAGAAAATTTATCAGCCTTCCTATTAACTGCAAATGTATGGGATGTTCAAAAGTCGCAAGAAAACTCATAGGGCCATGTTAACAAGGTGGCCTTTGTCTTGAAAGAGATCCGAGGCTGAACTGGGTCTTTGAGACTAAGTGTTTTAATGAGGTTCCACCCCATTGGAACAGAGGCAGGAAGGCCTGAGAAAAGGCCATGTCTGCTGGACGTTTGATGATTTCTGTCCTGGGGGAGACGAGCCCTCATTTCTTTAGCCATTCATCTCCCCCTTCCGGGACCCTAAGGCTTTCATGCTTCCCTACCTTCCAAAGTGCACCCGTATCTAAGGATAAAGAGATAATGCATAGATCCAAACTTATGACACTGCATTACCCATTAATTCACTTTCCTGACATTTCAAAGCGATCCTCTACCTTGGTGACCTTTCGAACAATAGATTATTTATGTAGGGGTTTCAGAAGATGTATGGTGCATTAAAATTACTGAAGCGTTTTATGGGCTGGTGGGGGGTACAGGGAAGACTCGAGTGTAAGGCAAATAATGGTCCACTTTTAGTTACTTTTGAAATGGCTTAAATCATCGGCAGGATAAAGGTTATGCTAATAAATGTCTCATTTGTTTTAAATGCTCTGAAAAGGGAATACTTCTGTGGAACATATAAAATCATATACACTAAGTGGGTGTAGTGAGACACGGCGGATGGTGTGGTCATTTCTTTCTGAGTTGCTCTTTGATTATCCTTCATCTTGACCAAGTTCCAAACTGGAGGAGAGTTGCAGGAAGGAATGCTGAGGGAGGGGGATACTGGTCTCTTTGAGGCTGGAAACAGCACAAAAATGCAGTGGCTCAAATCCAGTTTTCATATGATCATGGCACAAAGCAGGCTGTGGAGTGATCATGCTGGTTTTAACCAACATACTCTTCCATCCTTCTCCTCCTTGCTCGTTACAAGTGGGGATGACAAAACTATCTTCAGGGCCCCAGACGTGCCCTTCTTCACACGCTTTGTCCAGATGTGCATTCCCTCATCCATCTTGTAGTCTTCTATTTATCATCTGACACCCAGCTATGTTGCAAAGCTATGTAGTCAATTAAAGTTTCCTTTTATTTACTCTATCAGGAGTTTATTTTCACAGTGTGCATTGTACCGCTTCACTGCATGGATTCAGCGTGTAATAAGACTGTCAGATTACAAACCACGGCTTCACTGTGTATTTATTATGGAATCCTATGTGTCTTAACTTACCTGCGCCTTGTATTCATGTGGAAGAAAATGAAAATACAATTATCATGATTTTTGTGAAGAGTCTAAAGATATACATCAAAACATTTTTAAGCAAAAGTTGATACAAAGGAGGGTGTTCAATAGATGTTAGCTATTTTTATTATATCACAAGTATATATCAAAGCATAAAAAATATGTGGAACCTACTACATTAGATGTCAATTCTTGGTATCTTAACTATAATGTTTCTCCTATATCACCCCAACTGAAGACCATGTTGCTGATTCTCTGTCCTTGTCATTTGCACCGGTCCTGTCTGGCTCAGCCCTCATTAAATTCTCCAAGAATAGTAACTTCAATTCTTGCTTTTTCATGCAAAGGAGAATTCAATTAAGCAACGTTCCTATTTCATCTTTTTCTCTAATCACAAAATGGGATTTTGAAACTTTGGAATGTTGTCATTCTACCACAGTTCTGCTAGAACCAAATAATATCCATTCCATGAACTTTATCTTCTCTCCAGTGAAAATAATTTTTTAAAAATAAATATTATTCCACAAATGTTTCATGAATGCACCTACTGAACAAACTGTACAAAGTTCAGGCCTTCTGCTGTCACAGTGGCTCACAGCAGGTGCATACAGTAAACTGAGAGCCAACCGTGGCCCCCTTTATTATTTAGTTGAGGTCCTATTTCTAGAAAACAAAACAATAGTCAGCAGAAAGATGAGCTGAGCTATGAGACAGGAAAAACAGAGCTCAGAATACATTCCTTGAACACTTAAATCGAGCTATGACACTCCTCGTTATGATGATCTATTAAAGAACAATTGTTATTATTACTAATAGTAACACTACTGCTAGGACTAATACTTCCCTTCCACTAGTGTAACTATGTCCTGTTGACTTGAAATTCATATGGTTTATCCACCAGACAAGTTTTCTCATCTGCAAAAGGGACATAATACTGCATTTTAATACTATTCAAAGGATTGGGTTCTTTTTCCCCTCAAATATATTCTATTATAAGTGCATAGCATACTCCTGATACCCTGTTTCCCCAAAAATAAAAGACAGTGTCTTATATTAATTTTTTCTCCCAAAGTTGCACTAGGTCTTATTTTCAGGGGATGTCTTATCTTTCCATACGCTAGGTCTTATTTTCAGAGGATGTCTTATTTTCGGGGAAACACGGTACCTCTTGAGGCAATGGGATACCGTAGTGAAGACCACAGATAAGGTCTGTATATTCATGGATCTCACATTCTAGATACAGAAGACAAGCCATGGGTTTGATTCATGGTAGAAATACAATATAGATCCTTTCCCTTTTACTCATTCTGACATTCTTTGGGTAACCTAATGCCTTCAGTTGAATCCAAAGACAATATAATCTGACATTTAGGAAAATGGGAACCTCGAACCATGAAAGTAGAGGATATTCTAGAACACAATTATCTATCTTTAGGCATTTGTGAAAATTTCATAGAAAGAATTTAAAATGCTCTATATGATTTTTAAAAAAAGAAAAAACAAGAACAATTAGAGGTACTCACTAGATCTTAACATAAGAAATTCTTTCTCTCAGTCAAGATCAAGTTTATTTCACACAAACTCTATGCCTGGAACAGCAGAATCACATGGCAAACTTCAATAAATATTTGTTGACCATAGTCACAAGGAACTGGCTGACTGAGAAAAGGAATGATACAGTGAGATAAACTGCCTCACACGGTTGTGTCATACCACTCCCTTGAGTTTTTTCAAAGAATCTATGCAACATGCTCCCATTCCCCCACCCACGCCCCACAAAAGATCCTCAGCTACTAGAATATAAACTCTCATAAAGCTAAGTGACCTTTATGGTCCCGTTCACCACTCAATGCTCTCAGATCCTTTTTCTATGATTCTATACTTCATCATGGGTTCTTCTCCTCTTTTTTTTTTTTTTCACTTTGCCAATATGGAGCTCCTCCTCATTTGCATCAGCATTACTGTGTTCTGCTCTATTAGTCTCTTAATCTCTCCGTTAATTCCCATATGTTGCTGTATCATTTAATTAAGGGCTGCACTGCTACGTGGCTGAAGCTCGATGTCCTTTCCTGCCGTGAGCACACTCGGGTTCTTGGGGATGTGGCGGTTCTACCTCTGGCTGGATTTTAGAAAAGCTGGACTCATTTATCTGAAAACTATTGCTAAAAGAGGTTCATGCCTGTATCCGGTAGAATCCAATTCCTGGAACTATTGGCAGCTATTCTTCATCTTTTTTTTTCAAACAGGGAAAGTAGAGTAAAAACATTATTCCAAAGTATTGATTCTATGTTTAGAAAAGTACCTCAGAGAGTGGTAGGAAGGGGCTTTAACCCAATAAATGGGTTAGTCATTAGTAATTGAGTGACTATAGAAATGACAGCAGCTTCTCAGAACTTTGGACTTCTTGCCAATAAAATGAGAATGGAACTCCATTTTATCTATTTATTAGACACTCAATGTCATCCACATCCACACACAACTTAATGTTGTTTGTCATCTCAACCACAGCCTTACTGTTTTTGCAACACGCCCACCCTAGGTTAATCCTTTGAAGTCACAGATGCATCTCCTGGGTATCCTCCAGATGCCAATTGTACACTTTTGGGGACAATCTCCCCAAGCTCAGGCAAGGTTCTAGATACAGTTACAGATGCTCTAGAATTGCATCTATCTCTCCCCCAGCAATAGCCTGGGCAAAGGTACTCTGCGGGTAGTAGGCCTTAAGAGCTGCTGTAACTCCGTGAGCTATGTTCAGCTACCAAACTGTAAGCACAAGGTTTACTGCTACCATAGAAAGTCCCATGTCTATTCCATCCTGTGAATTCATAGCCCATTTCTCACGGTGATGTTAGGAGAAAGAACAATCACTTTGATATTGGGATGCAGATCACCAATAAAAGAAGGACGTCCTGAACACCATCAATAAGCAGCAACATTATGAAAGGTGTATTATTCTCCATGGAGGACTTCTTCACTTCATTGGCCTAATAGCTCAGGGGGGAATCTTGAAGGTAAGAAGGTCATCCATGACTTCTTACTGCCCCTGCAGTACACTGACAGTGTGTGCATACTGATGCGCTTGAAGGCCTGGTTGAATCTGTAGACTGCAATACTGCCTCCAAAGAAGACTATTGGTTATCTTCTCCCTGGGAGCCTTGAAACCTGGCATTGGCTGGGCCTTCTTATGGATGAAAAGTCCTTTTGGACATCTGTCTCCAGAACAGAGAGGTTTCACCCACACTGAAATTTTCCTTCCCAATCAAATGATCTAGAGTTTCAAAAATTCTTTAGCTGCCTTCAGGTCAGACCCACCACTCACTTTAGCATTATGTAATACATAATGATTCTTGAGCCAGCAGTTAATTCGACCTCGTAGTAGTATCTAGGGTTCTCTTTCAACATCACAAACTTTTTTCTTTGGCTGTGATCATCATGGTTGCTGAGACAGACACACGCCGTGTCTGGTCTTTAGTTCAGGGCCTTGGAAGTTTCTTCATGAATGATATAGGCCCTTCTTGAATTTTTGTTAGTTCTGCTGCCTTCAATTAAGCAGATCCTCTAATAGGTCTGTTACTTTGTTCTTGTTCTTCAAGATTCTAGCCCCGGTGGAATGGGACATGCCTGACGGGCAAGCAATAACCATCCCTGATTTTCCACCTTCATAATCACTAGCTTTTAATCACCTCCTTAATCACTTTTAACTTTGTTTCCAGGTGAATCATATGACATGGCCTCTGACTGGCAACATTACCAGTGGATTTTGTACACTTAGGGTTCATGATGAATAAAACAACATGAGGTTAAATCAAGCACAAGAAAGAAATAATGCAATCAAGAGATGCAGTAAACACAAGATATATGAGGCTGCTGCTGGCATAACACAACATGCTGTTTTACAATAAACATTCTTTTATAAGTATAAAGAGCACACTCTGAAATAATGATAAAAAGTACAGTAAATACATAGATCAGAACATAACTTATTTATTATCATTATCAAGTATTAGGTACTGTATGTAATTGTTTATGCCATATTTTTAAATGACTGGCAGTGCCCTAGATATGTTTACACCCCAAACAGATGAGCAATGCATCATACTATGATATTAGGACAGCTCCAATGTTAGCAGGAGATAAGAAATTTTCAGCTCTACTGGAATTTTACATTGTATATGCAGTCCATCATTGACCAAAAAGTCATTATGTGTCACATGACTGTATTGATTTGAGACCCAAGGTAAATGGAATCAAGCCAAGGAATGAACTACAGCCCAGATTCATTGGACATTATAGCCACAATAAAAGATAACTCTAAAAATAAAAATACTAATTTAAAACTTTACTCTATGCCAGGTGCCGTGTACACATGATACACCTGACTTCAAGGAACTTATATGACATCTTGGGGGGCCAAGTAGATTGGTTCCAATTATAGTTACAATTATGTCCCCACTTGTATATCGGACTCTGTGCAGTAGGATAATGTGGCACCTCCCATCCAGGGGTAGAATTTATTTCCCATCACCTTGAATCTGTACTGTTCCTGTGTCTTCTTTTGACAAATAGAATGCAACAGGAATGGCGTTGTGCCTGAACTGAGCCAGTATATCAGCTCTCTCTTGGAAAACTTGTGCTGTGGCCATTAATTAATTGGCCAGCCTACTAGAGGATGACAGACACATGGCCCATTATCCCCGTCACCACAGCCAACAGCCAGCCATTCCTCTAAAGCAGAGAGACACAGATGCATAAACAAACCCAGCCAAGACCAAAAGACCACCGAGCGGAGCCCAGACCAAACTGCCAAACCACAAAATCAGAAGCTAATATTTCGTTGCTGTTTTAAACAGTTAAGTTGTGGGGTTGATAATTACACAAGGAAAAGATGCATTTGACATCTTTCCCACAAAAGTTCATTAAGAGGAAAGAGAAGAGCTCCTATAGCTAGAACAGGAAAACATTTTCTGTACCGCATGGCCTTTGGTCTGAACCTTAAAGGGGTATCAGAAACTGAATACATGCTGCTTACGGAGTATTCCAAAACAGTAAGAGAACCATCCCATAGCTGTCCATTATGGAGGCTATTAGAGGGATGTTTTGTGGACATGGTTAAAAAGGTGGATATATTACACCAAGCCGTTAAGGCCTGGGCACGGTATCAACTATATGAATGTGGTTAGGTGCTGATACCTGTTTCTTACTTTTCACATTTATAACATGGGGATGATAGATAGCACTTATATCAAAAAATTATTATAATAATTAAATGAACCAATAGATGTAAAGTACTTAGAAGAGTGCCTGGAACTCTATTAGCTATCAGCCTTAGATGCCTAGTTTCCAATTTGATTTGCTATTTTCACCTCTCAGGTTGAAATACACATACACACACACACACACACACACACACATGCATCCATGTATGTGCACAGGAAGTAGCCAAGCAAGCATGGTGGGAAAGAAAATTTCTTGGAAGGCAGAACCGTGAACACAGAAGTAGCATATTGGAGCTATGCATCTGAATAGTGATTTGTAGTTTTACAAAGAATTCTCACACAATTATTTCGGTCACTGACTACAGCAAACTGAATTCAGCACATACTTATTGAGTGACTTCTATGTCTCAGGCATTAGATAATGTGTAGGTAATGCGGGAGCAAACTATAGCTGATATTATATTTATGGACCCTGAAAAGCTTGCAACTCAGCGGGCTTCCTTCTTTACATTTGCCCTCAGGAATCTGAAATAAAATCTTCTACCTAATTCTAGCTAGTGTACACCTTTTTGTACCAACACTGTCCTGGTTTAAAATTATTCTCCTCTTATCTTTCTAATAAATTAGTGTCTTTATGTCAGCCTTTTTTTTTTTAAGAAAGAAACAGCACATAGGGCAAATAATTTATTTACAAAATCAATCACTTCTAGGTTCCTTTGTTTTAGAATGTGAATTACAAAGTTCCATTCAAAACCGACTTTTCATTATCACAAATCTACAGAGTGAATAGACAGCAGACTGAAGTATCAATAGATTTTTTTGTACTTATAAAGTTTGCCTCTGCACGTTTCATGTATCAGAGTTATTCCCTACTGTGCCAATATATTAATGTTTCTAAACCTGTTTTTAAATTTTTATTATTGATTTAAGGAAAAGGTTCTTAACCTCAACACTACTAACAATTTTGGATTAAATTGGGGGATAGGGGAAAGGGCTCCTATAGAGTGTTTATCTGCATCCCTGACCTCTGGTAACCACCCCTCATCCCAAGTTGTGACAACCAAAATTATTTCCTGGCATTGCCAAATGTCCCCTGAGTTTAAAACCACTGATTTAAGAAACTATGTGGCAAATGTTTTTGTTAAGAATTTGCTTCATTCATTTATTTGTTTATGGTGAAATTTTTTGCTATAGCCTGGAAAATCCAAGAGTCTGCCCTGGCTTCTGTGGCACCAGTTTGATTCCTGGTCAGGGCACATGCCTGAGTTAGGGTTCAGTCCCAGGTCTGGGTGCATTCTGATCAATAGTTCTCTCTCACATAGATCTCTCTCTCTCTCTCTCTCTCTCTCTCTCTCTCTCTCTCTCTCTCTCCTCTTCCTCCCTCCCTCTTTTCCTCCCTCTCCCTTCTTCTCTAAAACAAAATCAATAAAAACATTTTTTTTTTACAAACTAAGTGTCTAAGTGACCTCCAATAAATAGCTGACAATGAGTAAACACATGAAAATATAAAATATGTCAATGACTTTCAAACTGTCAAACTGTCTCTAGAATAACCAAGTTTAAAACAAACCAATGGGACATATATTTTCCTTTTAAAAAAACATATGTTTCGTTAATTGCTGTGTCAAAAAGAAAAAAAATCAAGTTAGTTTAGCAAATAATGGAAAGTACATGTTTTCACTGAAGAGTTTCTTCTTTTATTCAGAAATACCCATAATTCAACTCAGCTTAATTTTTAATGTGCAGCATTTCACGTGCAATAAGAACATTATGTTAATATAACAGATGTCTTTCAAATTGTCAAACATTAATTACAATTAACTAGAGTGTTTTTTAAATAAGATTAAATTGTAACTTATTTTGAATTATGGTTCAACAAGCTAAATGTTCTTTTACAAAGACTGAAGACTGACTGATCATGGTAAATGCTGATTGCAAGATAATTTTAAAAAAATAATAATTCTCTCCTCGGGAGAAAAATGTGGTATTTTGTGTGCTTTCTTTGAAACAGTTCTCAGTCCTCTTCATGGGATGAAGTAGATGTTTGCTACATTCCAAGTGTAAATGTGTCTGGATTTAACAGAGGTTGAACAAAATGCCAATTTTCAAATTCCTATCAAAACTTACCAAGGGTTCTAAAATCATTTAGAATAACAATCTTTGATCACAAGAGGAGATTGCAATCTTTCATTTTTAGATTTTTCAAGCAGAAGGCTCAAAATAGTAAAACTATTATTAAATTTGTTAATATCTGACTAGATCAATGTTTGCCTCATAAATGTAGAAACCCCTCATGTAATGCAGGTCGATGTGTCTTGTAATCTATTGACTTCTATTGCAAATCTTGACTACAGTTCAAACAGATATAGAACTTGAATATGTTAAAGCAATATAATGAAAAAGACTATTCCCTAATTTAGATGTTACTTGAGCTCTGCTAATCACATGTAAGTTATTACTCTAAAATGGTGGGAGTTTAAATTTTACTAGATATGCAACCATATTTAATCTTAACTCATCTCACATCCACCTTCATTTAACTTCCTGGCCTATAAAATGGGGGTAGTTAAATAATCCCTGTGATTTTGTTGCTATTCTTTGTTTTATTTTGTTAGCTCCACTAAGTTTCCATAAGGAGAGACCCAAAAGTTAACCTATGAAACAAATAGGTTGCCAAAATTCTTAGTGCATCCCTGGTACTTATAAACAAAGAACCCAATCATTCTAATAAACATATGTGATGCTTTGAAAGGCAGAATAATGGCTCTCCAATGATGTCCCCATCCTCCTAATCCCAATACACCCTGAATATATTACTTAACTTTTATTTAAGACCTATTATCATACTATACAAATAATACAAGAAAGGTTACATTTCGAACATTAACTTTCCAAATGAATGAGCCAGCCCTATAGCATTTCTGTTAAAATAAAATTTAAGCCCTTGACAGTTTGGCTCAGTGAATAGAGCATTGGCCTGTGGACCAAAGGGTCCTGGGTTCGATTCCAGGCAAGGGCACGTACCTCGGTTGCAGGCTCCTCCCTGGCCTGGGCCCTAGTCGGCTGCTGCAGGAGGCAACCAATTGGTGTGTTTCTATCACATCGGTATTTCTGTCTTTCTAAAAATCAAGAAAATATTCTGGGGTAAGGATTCAAAATAAATAAATTTTAACACTTTTAGATTTCTCTTCTGCTAAAATCCTCTTGGCGGAACAATGGAGAAGCCTCCTCGAAGATACAACAAAAAAAGAAAGGAAGTGGAATCTGCATATCTCCCTTTACCTATCTGGTATTCCTGATCACCACAACTAAACCCTGGCATACAGTCTCTTGTGAAATATTATGTATGTCCATAATCCACAGTCATGAGGATCTCGTTCCAATGTTCTATTCCCTGATATCACTATCTCAGACAGAAATGATTATACTCCATCTCTGAGTTTCTAAGACCTGTAATTTGAGTGCAATTAATATTTGTTTCCATCATACCATGATGGAGGCACTATATTTTACATTTTTTTAAAAAATACACATTTAGAGAAGTAAAAATGTAAATATACAGCTTGTTGAATTTTCACAGGAAACATACCTTTATAACTAGTATTCAGACCAAGAAACAGAATATTGCCAGAATTTATTTCTTCCCTATCACTATTCCACTTCTACTGCCAAAGGTAACTGTTATTCTGATTTATAAGAGCAAACTCTAGTTTGGAGCAGGTATTATTTTAAGTACTTTATGAGTAATTTATTTAACACTCAAAACAGCCCTAGGTACAAAACCTAAATAATATACCCAAGGTAACACAGCTGGTGAGTTGTGTAAAGATAGGATTCAAGCTCTAGCAGTGAGCTGCAGAGACAGCTCATTTGATCCATACTTCTGCAGGGTTCATGCGGCAAATATTACCTATTACCTTACTTTCTCATTAGCTGTGTCTATATCTATTTCTCCCACATAGAGAGTAAGCTCTTAAAGTACAAGGTTTATGTCTAATTCTTCTTTGTAACCTGTTTAATATTCAAAGTAACCTACAGAACATCTATTCAAAAAATATTCTGGTTGATTAAACGAATGACTGAAGAAAATAAAATAAAATAAAATAAAACAAATAAGAGTTTATTTAAAATGCTGTGCACCGCCACTCTAGAACTTTGGCAGTACTGAAATGATTTTTATCCTCCGGTTTAAGACATTGATTTTTATTTCTTTTTTTTTTAATATGTTTGTGTGTTTTTTATTGATTCTTTACAGAGAGGAATAGAGAGGGATAGAGAGTTAGAAACATCGATGAGAGAGAATCACCGATTAGCTGCTTCCTGCACACCCCACCACTGGGGATGTGCCGGCAACCATGGTACATGCCCTTGACTGGAATCGAACCTGGGACCCTTCAGTCCACAGGCCAATGCTCTATCCACTGAGCCAAACCGGTGTCGGCCTGATTTTTATTTCTTATAGTCACAAAAGAACACATTTCAGTTAGCCCCATTTTACAGTATCAGCATTTTCCAAAAATTGGGTGTTTTCCATTAAATACAATCACATAAGCAGTTAAAAAAAAATCTGTTCAGAACATGTAACGTCTGACTAGATTTAGAAGAGTGGATGTTCCCTTAATATAAGTAGTCTCTACCCGGGCAGCATCTTTCAGGCTCAGATTACAAAGTGCTTAACTGTTTAATTCACTTTTTCCCTCTGTTGACATTTCTTATTGCTATAAGCAAGATGCCTTTGATAAATACTTCTCCACCACTTCCTCAGAAGCAGCAATTCTGTTAGTTGTCAAAATACATTCTCCTCTCGGTCCTTACCGCTAATATTTCCATTAGTGTAAAAGATTAAGCTAGAGAGGCAACATCAGTAAATGTCAAGGCTAATCCTGCAGGGTTAGCACTTGTTAAGATTGCAGAGGTCAACAAACTGAGCTCATTATAACCCAGAGAAGTGAGGTGAGTTGACCAGTGTCACCAGCTTGCTGATGGAATGGCATGCTATGAAAACTTGAGAACCATATGATTTCACTCATATGTGGGATATAACACTGAAACACAGAGACACAGACAGCGTGGTGGTTACCAGAAGGAAGTGGGTAGGGGGTAGTAATATTAGCCAATCAGCAAGCCAAATATATGATGATGGAAAATTATTTGACTTTGGGGTCATGGGCATACAATGCAATATAGAGGTCCTGGACCATACAAATATACACTTGAAACTTATATGATCTTATTAACCAATGTCAGCAGAATAAATTTAATTTTAAAAAATTTAAAAAAAACACCCTGTCTTCCAAACTCTCAGCTCTAAATTCATCCCACCCCTAATTAAATGAAATATCTTCTCCTCTCTAGATGAAGACCAGTCAATGGATCCTCTCTCCCAATCCCGCTCAATGTTCACTGTTCCTCTCTCATTACCTTAGCCAAGGCAGCAGGGTACCTTGCTCTAAATATTGCCCTTCTTTTCCTCCTGCCTCTCACCAATAAGTGATGGATACTGAACCCAATATGAGCCATGTAGTAGTAAAGCAGAAGTCAGAAACTGCCTGAAGTTAAGAAGGATGTGTAATGATAGTTAGAGTCAGTGCTTCTGCTCAAGGCAGGGTTCCATGTTTGCCTCAGATTTCAATTTAAAGAGTCGGTGCACCTATAATATGTCTGCTAACCTTCACCCATGAAATTTTCATTCCCTCACGTATGCAGTGAAGACATATATGACCTCTAAGGGATCTTTCAACTTTTCGTGCCCTCCATCTTTGATCTAGCCTGTTGCTTTGAGACACTGGGTGGTTTTTATCACCAACAGAAGATATATTCATTTCATTCCTGTTTACACAGACAGAAGCTATGTAGTGACAAGATCTCTTCAAGACTGGAATACTTCCTTAATAACATGAACAAAATAGCATCTGGTATCAATCTTGTCCCACTGACTTGACTGTAGTGATTTAAAGCTTTCATCCTTTGAATTCAAAATCTAATTTTTAGTGCACTTTCTGTCAGCTGTCTTCATGGGTTCTAAATGAGTTTCTGTCATTCTGACAGACTTAGATAAATTGAAACTTAACTAGGGAAAAATGTTTTTAAAAACACAATTTGGTTCTGAACAGAATAAGTGTGACATGTACTTTGGTTATTTTCCCTCTAAATTGTCATTGGCTTCTCTGTATTGGTGAGCTGATGAGTTTGTGTGATGATCAACTACTTCTGTAATTTACTGTCCGACAATAGGTTGTAGGCAAACTGCCAGGCTGACTTTGACTAGACCCATTAAACATTGTTCCTTTCCAAGCACACTGATCTGAGAAGACTCAATTTTTTCTTTCCAGCATAACCTAAAATCACGGAGCATTTTCGTTATTATTTCCTCCAGGTGTTCACTTTAATTGGGTGAGCAATCATTTTACTTGAAAATAAAGAAGCCATTATGATGGGCCGAAGGTGGGTGACAAGGCAATGTTATGGTTCCCTTTCACTGATACAGAACCAGAACACAGGGAAATTAGGCTAGGAAAGTGGGGACATGAGGGGAGGAAGGAGGGAGGAGAGAAGGAGACACACAGAGAGAGGAAAATAATTCGAGGGAGAGGGAGAGAAAAAGAGAGTGGGAGAGGGAGAGAAAGAGGAAGGGAGAAGGAGGGAGAGGGAGACAGAGAGAGGGAGAGGGAGAGAGAGAAGGCAATCTAAAGTGTTGAGTTCTCTCCAAATTCATATAATCATCCACATTTGTAAAGCAAGTTACTAATGAAAAGTATTGTCACTTTTCTCTCTTCCGAGTCTCAAGATATACTTTAATACAAAGAGCTCTATTTATAGGCTCTATGAGGCTTCTTGAGGACAAGTCATTTAATCCCTATCACACAGCTGGTTGAGGGCAGACACATTAGAATCAGGTCTCTGTCTCCTCAGCCCAATGCATTTCCCCTCCCACCTCACTGCCTTAATGCCAGAGGTCCTAAATGAATTCCACCAGATGTTAATTAGATTCTTCTTTCCATGGAACTTTCCTGAGCAAGTTTTTGTCGTTGATGTGTTTGACAGTGTTCTCCACCAAGTAACCCTACAATCTTTAAAGACAGCCTTGGATTGTGGCTCTGACACCTTGGTCTCCACAAGGATCACTGGCCCCTTCAGTGCTGGTTAAGGAGGTAAAGCCTTGATACAATCTAGCCTGGAGAAAACTCCTTAGTTTTCGGAGAAGGGTTTGGTGGGCATCCCCAGTGTGAGCAGTCTTACTTCTAATATTTCATTTGCTATTTGTTCTTGGAAATGCGGTTAAACAATTTAGCATCCATGGCATTAAGCCTAAAATAAGAATATCATTTCTTTTTAATATATACTTTGTATTTCATGGGGGGGGGGGGAGACAGACAGAGAGAGAGAGAGAGAGAGAGAGAGAGAGAGAGAGAGAGAGAGAGAAAGAGAGAGAGAAGAGAGGAGAGAAATCAATGATGAGAATCATCAATGGGCTGCCTTCTGCATGCCCCCTAATGGAGATTGAGCCCACAACCTGGGCATGTGCCCTTACCGGAATCCAACCTGGGACCATTCAAACAGCAGGCCAATGTTCTATCCACTTAGCCAAACTGGTTAGGGCAGGAATATCATTTCTTTAAGAAGTAAATGAATTAATGCATTAAAAATATGTAGGATAGTAATGTTAATGAGATAATTTCCCAAAGGATGAGCCAATGTGCACTTAAAATGTTACTTGTGACGACTGAACCTTGTGTAGGAATTTTGTGGCAAAATATCTGTAGCAGATACTATTGGTGCCTCACCCCCACTTCTGTCTCCCCAATCCTATAGTCCCTATAGCTTCCTAAAGCACTCACTCGAGGGATTTCTCTGCCATGCCTGGCTAGTGATAGGGACACCAGGATTGCACAATTTGATATCCCTGGGAAATGTCCCTCAGCCAATGAGAGTTGAAGCACAACTCTTCCACATTCTTCTCCCTTAGGTGCAACAATTCTAAGGAATTCTTTTTTACTACAAAGTTTGTTGCTCTGCAATATTAATAATCTAAAAAAAATAGGTTCAAAATCAGCTGAATAAATCAAATGAAAAGTTTCTGTGTTGACTCTCCCCATGCTCTCCCTTCGCTACATTGCCTTCATACAGACTATGTGGGCATGCCAGATAACTAACCACAGTATTTTTATGACTCTGTGAGAGTAATGAGTCCCAAGGACATGTAAATATTAGGAAACATTCTTCAATAAATCATAATTCTGAACTTACTGGTGTACATTTTGAAAAATCAAAGAAAATAGCCAGAGGATCCTGTCCTATATATTTTTAAATAGCTGATAGGATGAAAAGAGGGGAAAATAGAGTAAAAAGGTGTAAATTTATCAGCATTTTCATTCCATAAACTACAAAATCTTTGTAAAATGTTTTCTTTATCTTGTACTTGCTTCCAGTTGGAATTAATTCATCGCTTGTCTCCTGGAATATATTAAATGTCTATGACTAATAAAATATCATTTAAGATCTTCTGGTCTAGTGATCTACTTCAAATGCCTATTTTGTTACTAAAGTACACTAAGGTCATGGAAGCAAAGAATGTGTCCTAATAATACATCTGTATTTTTGTAAATCTAACTTCATGTGCTATGCATTTATTATCCATACAACAACACCCCCACACACACACACACACACACACACATACACACTCACATAGAGACGCTTTAGTCAATGGGCAATCCTTATCTTTGAGTCACCTCGGACCAGGGGCCAGACATACAGTTAAATATAACATCCCAAACCTCTAAACTTCCCAGCTGAGGACCCAGACATTTTGACAAAAAAACTGGCTGTACCCTATCCCCTGCCTGAATTCCTAACCTCAAAATCCGTGGGTAAAATAAATGAGTTGTTTTCAGCTCACAAGTTTTGATATGCTCTATTATGCAGCAAAAACAATGGAAGCCAATACAAAGTGGTTACTGAGCAATAAAAGAACATAAATCACAATGCTAAACATTATAACCATAAAAATAAAGTCGATATGTTTTGTGCTTAAGAAAAGAAGAAAGGAAAACTAAGTTGAAATTCATGTGATTCCTGAAATTATATAAATCTACACAATGGGGGTGGGGTGGGGAAAGGGACATATGTGCTATTATTTCTCATTCTGGAAGAAATCAAAACTGAAAGGAGTGTCTTTCATGTTAAGTCTTAAAATAAAAACATGAATAAGTAATACTTTGAGAAAAATCAGAAGAATGAAGTTCCACAAAATGGCGGGGGCAGTGGGGAGGGCACTGTGTGACAGACTACAGAGCTGCCTTTGAAAAGGCACTGTCACAGAGAATTAGAGTACTTAATCTGCAGAAGAGTGAGACGTCAGACAGGGCCAGGTCATTAAGAATAGTGAGCATCCTGCTTGGGACTTTCCACCGAGAATGGCAGACCTTAAAAGACACTGAGTTTTAGAAAGATGTTTCTGCCCAACAGGTGTGGCTCAATGGTTGAGCATCAACCTATGAACCAGGAGGTCAAAGTTCAATTTTTGGTCAGATTGTGGGCTCGATCCCTATTGTGGGAGGTGCAGGAGGAGGCTGATCAATGATTCTCTCTCATCATTAATGTTTCTATCTCTCTCTCCCCTTCCCTTCTTCTCTGAAAATCAATAAAAATATATGTATTTTTGAATGATGTTTCTGATGGTATATGAGAATAGATTAGAAGTCAAGAAAGAGATGGTAGAAAAAAGTCATTAACAGATTATGTCAATATATTCTATAATAATAATAATAATAATAATAATAATAATAATAATAGATCATGGATGATAAGGACCCAATAAAGTCAGTATTCACAAGATAGTAGAAAATGGCAATATACTGCTATTTTTTAAGGGAAAAAGAAATGCTTCAACCAAGGATAAAGCAAAGAATGGCATGAAGCACCTGGTAAGTCATAGAAGAAATTCAAGATGGTGAGAATAAGATTTTCAGATACAATCAGTACATTTTAAGAATGAAGAAGCACTTTTTAAGATATTTTTGTGTGTAAAGAATTCACAGTCACTGCTGATCTGAGGCACAGAGGGCATTATAGATTCTTGTTACTGAACTCACCTCGAGCCTCCAAGGTACATGTGCTCTGGGCTTTTGTATTCCTTTTTCATTTGTTTCTAGACGTAACCCTTGTAAATGGATTAATTTATTTTTCCCACCTACCTGCACCCTTTAATAGAATTCACTTTTACTTAAGATCATTGCCTTCTTAAAATGGCTTGGTTAACATAAAAATTTCTGAATTTTCCATCTCAATTATAATAAATTTGTAATTATAAGCCCAAAGGAGGAGCATGGTGGGAGGGGGGGGGGGGAGAGAAACTAGAGCAGGCTCTTGTTCATACTTTGTATGACTATATGTGACTGCCTAACCATGGAAACACATTTGCCACATCTTATACTCATTACATGTCTCGTTTTACACCTAATGCAATCGTATCTGCTTATTTGTCATATCTGATTACTGTTCCACAGAATACTTAAAGATTGATTTCTCACTGCAGTAACGAGGCTATGGAGATGAAAGAAATTTAAAGTGTGAAAATGGGAAAAGAAATTAAATAGATGAACAGAAAGGTAAGAGAAAATATTAATTTCCACAACACCTGTTGAGTACTCACTGTTCGTCAAACTCTGTTCTACACACCGAGAGTGCAACAGCAAATAAAACAAAGTCCCTGTCTTCGAGGAACTTACTCTTGGAAGGAAGGAAGAGTGAGAAAATAAGCAAGTAAAACTCAAGTGTATTCTCTGGCTATGTGTGCATTGGCAAACATGTAGCAGGTGTAAGAGGAGAGGGGCTTCTGGAGACAGAATGATAGGAATGGCATGACACTTGATAAGTCAATCAAATCAGCAAAGGGAGGAGCGAAATGCAAATTATACAAATTCCTGGGGAGACGGCATGGCAGGCAGAATAACTACAGATTTCCGAAAGTAAGAGCATGCTTGACATACTAAGAGCATGTTTGACATACTGAAGGAACAGCAAGGACTCCTGGGCGGCAGATGAGGAATGATATAGCAATGAAACAAAGGAACTAAATTAGAGAAGTGATGGGGACTGGAAGGCTGTCAGATCATGAATGATCTTGTAAGTGGAGGAAGCTTGAGTGAATTAAAAGTAGTCTGGACTCACCACTTGGGTCCTATGTGTGCTTCAGCCTAGCTCTGAGATCTTAACATGCCACTCAAATTCTGAGCCTTAGTTTTCTCTTGTCTTAAACAGAGTTAAAGTTCAATTACTTTCAGAAGGTTCCTGTAGGGTCAAGCAAGATCATGTCATGTAATGCTTAGCAGAGTGCCTGAAAAACAGTAAAAAAAAATAGTATTATAGTTATTATTTTAGGTAATGCACAATGGGAGCCACAAATGTACTAATGTAAGGACTGGGGAGTTGGGGGGACTGGCCTAAACTTAAGTACAACATTTCTTGAGGATTCTCTGACCACAAAAGATGAAAAAGGGTTCTCCCAAATTAAGCTCAGTAGATAGAGTGTCAGCTTGTGGACTGAAGGGTCCCTGGTTCGATTCTGGTCAAGGGCATGTACCTTGATTACAGGCACATCCCCAGTAGAGGGTGTGCAAGAGGCAGCTGGTCAATGTTTCTTTCTCATCTATGTTTCTGACTCTCTCTCTCCCTTCCTCTGTAAAAAATCAATATATATATTAAAATAAAATACAGGTGCGAGCAGCAGCTGCTGGCCCTGATAGCCCCTGAGGCCTTCTCCAGCTCCCCCTGCTGATGGCACCAAGTGATTGAGACCAGCGCTGGGCACCAGCAGCAGGTGTGAGCATTGGTTACGGCACTGGATGCAGGTATGAGCTGGGCTGGCGCTGGCAGTGGGTGCAAGCCCGGCACCAGCAGCAGGTGTGAGTGGCGGGCAGGACTGTGGCACACAGGAGCAAAGAATTTTCAGTAACCACCAGAGGCTTGCCCTGATGATAGCAACCGGCACCCCGTCTTGGTCTGGTGCCCCCGATCACCTGCTCCACCATTCTGCCAAGGCCAATACCTGCACATGCCCCCTGATGGTCAGTGAATGTCATAGTGACCGGTTGTTCGGTTGTTCCACTAATTAGACTAATTGCACATTAGCCTTTTATTATATAGAATTTGTTTTTATTTAATTTTTTATTAGATTCCACATAAAAGTGAAATCATATGGTACTTGCCTTTCTCTGACTGGCTTATTTTTCTTAGCATAAAACTCTGTGTATTGGCAACACTAGGCACTTTTGTGATAATGAGGAGGGTAAGTGGGGGGAAAGTGAAATCCACAGTATTGTCCAACAAGAGAGGATTCATTATATAAATGATAGTATTACAGTCTACGGGTGTTTTTTGGACCCATAAAAAGTAATACTGCAGAACTCACTTTCAAGCTAGGATTAAGTCACCAGGGGACTAGGCTTAATCCTAATCTAACAATTTAATTTTATAGATGTGCATAGTCTGTTTCCTAGAATGCCATAGCTTTGAAAGGCATCTGGACATTCCATAAACATGGAATTCTTGCTTTGCATAGCTCCCTTTCATGTCAAGGCAGGTACAAGATGGATGAGAGTTCTCTCTTTCTTGCCTCAGGATGTCAGACACTGAAGTGCTGAGATTCTCTGGGACTGTTTTGGAAGAAGAAAGATCTTGACAAGTGAACTGTGACTGCTCTGCTTCCTGGTCCCTTTTGCAGGCCTGGAGCAGATGTGCAGGCAAATTCAATTTACCTTAATTCATCCCAGTTTAATTAGCAGCTGGGTAGCTCCTGGCTCCAGGAAAGCGAGAAAGTGACAGTCTGTGGCGCGCAGCATCTGTCCTGTGGAAACCACTTTCCCCTCAGGAAGGCTGCTTGATCAATAGATAAATCTCACTGTGTTGACACCGGAAGGGACATACTTCTAACACCAGTTAATTCCAAACAAAAGCACTCTCAGCTTAAAGAAAAGCCTGTATTTTTTTTTTAATAAATTTTTATTGTTCATATTATTACAAGTGTTCCTTCCCCCCCTTCCCACCCCACCCTCTGCCCTTTCCCCACTCCCCATTGTCCTCATCCATAGGTGCACAGTTTATGTTCAGTCTCTTCCCACATTCCCCTGTCCCCTTTTCCCCAAGAATCATTAGTTCACTCCCCTTCCATACCTCTGATTCTATTATATTCAACAGTTAATATTGTTCATCAGATTTTTTTTTTAATTTCCTTGGTTTTTAGATTCACTTGTTGATAGTTACGTATTTGTTGTTCATAATTTTTATCTTTATTTACTTTCTCTTCTGAAAGAACCCCCTTCAGCAATTCATATAATTCTGGTTTGGTGGTGATGAACTCCCTTAGCTTTTTTTTATTAGTGAAGCTCTTTATCTGACCTTCGATTCTGAGTGATAGCTTTGCTGGGTAGAGTATTTTTGGCTGTAGGTTCTTGCTATTCATCACCTTGAATATTTCTTGCCATTCCCGTCTGGCCTGCATGGTTTCTGTTGAGAAATCAGCTGACAAGGCTGTAGGCTCCACCCTGAAACCCCGCCCCATCAGAAAAGCTGCCTGCGAAAATGGCTAAACCAAACAGATCACAAACGAAAGAAATGGAGGACAAAAAGCGACTGGATATAGAGTTCAAAACCACACTTATAAGGTTTTTCAAGAGTATCCTAGAAAAGGCCGATAAAATAAATGAGACCTATGAGGATATGAAAAGGGATCAACAAGAAATAAAGAATACATTGTCTGAAATAAAAAATATTATACAGAGTCCTAAAAACAGAATAGAAGATCGCAAGAATCAAGTCAAAGATTTGGAACATAAAGAGCCAGAAGACACTCCTCTGCAGAAGCTAGAAGGCAAGAGAATCCAGAAAATTGAAGATAATGTAAGAAACCTCTGGGACAACTTCAAACGATCCAACATCAGAATCATGGGGGTCCCAGAAGATGAGAGAGAGCAAGATATCGAAAACATACTGAAAGAAATAGTGACAGAAAACTTCCCCCACCTGGGGAAAGAATTGGACTTACAAGTCCAGGAAGCACACAGAACTCCAAATAAGAGGAATCCAAAGAGGACCACACCAAGACAAATCATAATTAAGATTCCAAGAGCAAAGGACAAAGAGAGAATATTAAAAGCAGCAAGAGCTAAGCAGGTGGTTACCTATAAAGGAGCTCCTATACGATTGTCAGCTGATTTCTCAACAGAAAAGCCTGTATTTTATGTGAATATATGCCATACTATCAGAAATGGCAAATGGATTAAGACATAATTCTCTACCTAGGCTTAAGAATTAAGGTCACATTTTCAAATTCTCCATCATTTAGGAAATTTTTCAGGAACTCATTTTTCCATCGGTTCTCATGGCAATAGATTTATGATAGAGTGGAGTGAATAAGATCAGTAGTGAATCTATTATATCACTATATTGACTAAAGAGTGAAATATAGAGAACCCCCAAATAAAGATAAAACTAATCACATATCTCACTCCTTAAAAAAATTACTCTTTTTTCAGTCAATATTTTTATTGTGGTAAATTTTAAGTGTCATAATATTTACCATCTTAATAATGTTTAGTATACAGGTTAGTGGTATTAAATATTTGTATAACATGCAACCATCACTACCATGCACTACCATAACTTTTCATCTTATAATACTGAAACTCCATGTTCATTAAATAATTCCTTATTCTCCTCTCCCCCTGCACTCCCTGGCAACTAACATTCTACTTTCTGTCTCTGTAACTTTAACTACTTTAAGTACCTCATATATGGGAAATAATATAATATTTGCCATTCTGTGACTGACTGACTTCACTTATTATGAAACTAGAGGCCCAATGCACAAAATTTATGCAAGAGTAGGCCTTCCTTCCCCCAGCTGCATTTTCCCATCAGGCTCATCGAATTGTTGACAATTATTTAAAGTAGACAGTAGTAGGGATTAATAAAAGAAACTGTTATATGCACAAGTCATATAGCTGCTAAGTGATGGAAAACCAGGAAGGAAAACCAGGTCTCTGAATTCCAGACAAAAAGCTCTATTTGCCTTACAGTGGAGTTGTATTCTGAGGCCCTCTAAGAAGTGTGAGTGAGTTTCAGGACACACGAAGGACCATGGAGAACGGGAACAGATAAAGAAATGACAGGTACAATGGATAAAAGGAACCCTGGTACAATTTCAGGCATGTCAATCTGCTTGGAAAGCCCATGGTTTCGGAAACAGTGAGTGGTTAATCTACACCAGGACAGCAGATTCAAGAATGAAAAATGCACTGAAAAGTGTCTTACATTTCAACTAAGTGTTCAACATATATAAAATGGGATGCTTGTGGGAACTTAAATGGATTAAACCAGGATCACACCAAAATGACAGCTCTGCTTAAAGAATGAATAGTAAAGTCACAAAAGTTGCAGAGGGAGGTCAAGCCACAGCAGGATCTCACTGCTAAAGGACTGGTGAAGTGACATTTTCCAATAAAGGCAGACAAGGATCATTTTGAAAAAATAAAATCGGAATTATATTCGGAGCTCCTGGAAAAGTATCAAGAAGCATTATCAAGAATCTTTTTAAAAGCACAAAATATGTTATTTAATGTTTGATCAAGCAGCTCAAAATATCCCTGTTCAAGCTCAGAAACAAAAGTATGCATGAAGAAAACATCACCCTTATTTCAGCCTACTAATAGGGTTAACTGTTAATTAATTCTCTATCCAAGAATGGACAATATCAGAAAAATCACCTAATTTTTATGCACACAAGCTAAGCAAAGGATTTTGTTTTGAGATATAAAAACAAAAACAAATGGAAAGAATTGCAAAGGATGTAACTTATTAATTCCTGAGATATTTTATTACATTTTGTCTAAAGATTCAAAGATTAACCTCTACACAAGGGAGGGTTCCTGGTAACTTGCATTAACTTTTGAGACAAAAACATTTCTTTTCTTTAAATAACAGTTTTTATTTAAAACTTTTCCATCCAGAGTTCTTGGTGCTAAGATGTAAACTGACAAAGGTGAGCTGGGATGTATAGACATGGCATAGAGGATCCAGGAGGTCACAGGTAAATCCATAGAAGAAAGAAAAGGGACTCAAGATCAAAACAGTATTATATGTTTTCAGGGCAAACGGGTCACTTTTACTCATAATGTTCAAAAGGTCATTAAAATGTGTTATGTCAAAGAACAGCAGGTATCTTATCGAGAAATACATCAACTATCAAAGCATGAATGATAACAATTCTATTTTCAAAAGTGTCAAAACACAGCATTTGATCATTAGTACCAAAAAACACTTGATTTTTGTGTTCTACATTTTTCTTTTCTGTTTTCCCTTAGCTTCACTCTACTTTTGATGATAAAAACCCTTAAGTAAAGATTGGGTATAGCCACAATCTAAAAGCATCCAAAGGCACACAAAAAGTGTTTCAGATTAGATTAATAATATTTTTTGAAATACCATCTATCATCTAACAAAGGCAATTCTTTTTAGAAAAGAGAAAATGCGAAATTTGAAAAAAAAAATTTTTAAGAAGAGGTGGTTTGTTTTGTGTGTTTTTTTAATGAATGTTTAGGCAGAAAAGATTAATGCCTTTGTACCCTCCTTGGTGCTATCACTATTCTTTTTTTTAATATATTTTTATTGATTTTTCTTACAGAGAGGAAGGGAGAGAGATAGAGAGGTAGAAACGTCGATGAGAGAGAAACATCAACCAGCTGCCTCTTGCACACCTCCTACTGGGGATGTGCCCGCAACCAAGGTACATGCCCTTGACCGGAATCGAACCTGGGACCTTTCAGTCCACAAACCGATGCTCTACCACTGAGCCAAACCGGTTTTGGCTATCACTATTCTTTTTTAAAATATTTTTTATTGATTCCAGAGAGGAAGGGAGGAGAGAGAGAAAGAAATATCAATAATGAGAATCACTGATCAGTTGCCTCCAGCACATGCTCCCTACCGGGGATGGAGCCCACAACCCAGGCATGTGCCCTGACTAGGAATCCAACTGTGATCGCCTAGTTCATAGGTCAACACTCAACCACTGAGCCATGCTAGCTGAGCTACCTTCTCACCTTTTAACCTCAAAGTCCCTTCCCCTCTCTTTACCCCTTTCAATTCCCCCTTCTTCCTCTCCCCTATATACTGACTACCCAGGATGTCACCTTCAATCCCTTCCCAAGGTTTAACCCTTTGCACTCCGAACCATTCTGGACATTGGCTACCAGCTACTCGACGCTACTTTGCAGCGGAAACGTGCGTTGAAATAACTCAATTCCCCATAATCACTAATAAACTGCAATGTCCCCTGAGAGGGGACATCCGAGTGATATGCTAGAATTCCGATGTCCCCTGAGAGGGGACAGCGGAGTGCAAAAGGTTAAATTAATAAAGCATATTTCAGGAACTAACCTAATTTCTAAGCTTTGAACTTGAATATCTTATTGCCTGTCAACATCTTCACTTTTAAAAATTTTTTCCTTAGATCCACATGGGTTTATTTTAATGTTATACACTATTATATAATAATCCATATAAAAATGGCTATATCTTTCCAAACAAGAACAACATAGTTTGACAACCATAAAATATACTAATGAGTATAGTAGGATAATTATTAGAAAGGGAATAGTTTCAGAAAAACTAGATTATAGATTTACTACATTACAACACAAATTTTCTGCTTAGCTCATGAAATTTTTTTCTCACTTGTCTAGAAGGTAAAAGATTTTTCAACGTAATTTTATGCAATCTTTTATATCCTTTTGTAGCATTGAAAAGATAGTACCTGTCAAGTCATGTCCATGAAATTGAATTCTACTAAAAGAGATGTAAGTTCTCTCCCTAAATATAAAAGCAACCAAAATCGAAAAGAAATTGCATTTGCCCTACAAGATAAATTATCCACACAAATTTTTATAATAAATCATTTTAGAGGACTATTGGAAATAACTTAAAATTCAGGAGGACTGAAACAAGAAAGAAGCCTGAGGTTGACTGATTTTTTACCAATAAATTGGACATTTCCTCTATATTCTAGCAGTAGAAATGAAAGCAATTTGGCCTTTTCTTAAGAGTAGGAGACAATTTCTATTTCATCAGACTTTAGATATAAAGCAAACGATCAATAGTATCATCAAGTGACTTTGATAAGAATGCTTCTACGCTCTTCTAATTAAGTCCAAACAAGAATAAAACATCAACAGTCTCAAAGATAACTAACTAGTTTGGCTTTTACCACATTTTGCAGTTAAGTGATTAAGTGTGCAATAGTGTCAATGGGATGTGAGCTATGTTACTTTAAAATTGTTTCATTTTTTTTTCATAAAAATATGACTAGAAAATTACTTATTTCATATAGAATTATATGAAATTCTATAATTATAGAAGATAAATAAATCCTAGATACTTGCTTCCAGCAGGCCTTGGCCTCCACTTAAGTGGTGCTGGGAAAAAACAAAAGGGAAAGAAAAGAAAAAGAAAAAAAAGGAGGGGCTGGAACTTTGGGTTACTAGAGGCCCGATGCACAAAATTCGTGCAAGAGTAGGGCTTCCCTCCCCTGGCTGCTGGCACTGGCTTCCCTTTGGCCCCAGGGATCCGGGCTTCCCTGGCAGCCTCAGCTTTGTCCAGAAGGTTGTCTAGAAGGCTATCTGGTCTAATTAGCATATTACACTTTTATTATTATACTAGTGGCCCAGTGCATGAGCTTCGTGCACAGGAGGGGGAGTGTTCCTCAGCCCAGCCTGCACCCTTTCCAATCTGGGACCCCTCGAAGGATGTCCTACTGACGATTTATGGGGATTGGGCCTTAACCGGAAGGTGGACATCCCTCTCACAATTCAGGACTGCTGGCTCCAGCCACTCACCTGCCTGCCTGATTGCCCCTAACCACTCTGCCAGTCAGCCTGCTCGCCCCCAACTGCCCCCCACTGCTGGCCTGTTTGCCCCCAACTGCCCCCTGCCTCCAGCCTGGTCACTCCCCAATGCCCCTCCCAACTGTTACCCCTACTGGCCTGCTCACTCCAAACTGCCCCCCCTTCCCCCACTGTACAGATCACCTCCAACTGATCCCCACTGATGGCCTGCTCACCCCCAACTGGCCCCGGTGCTGGTCTCCTTACCCTCAACAGCCCTTGCCATCCCATCCTGGCCTGATCACCACCCCGGCGACCCAAGGTCCCAGCCCCTCCTTTTTTTTTTTTCTTTTTTTTTTTTTTTTTTTTTTCAGCTCCTCCTTGAGCAGAGGCCTGGGCCACTGGAAGCACGTATCTAGGATTTATCTATCTTCATTTCTAAAAACAGCGATCAGATTATAAAAGGGCTGAGTCTGTTTCCAGTTCATATTTTCATCTATTGTACAATAACTGTAATTTCCTCTTGGAGAACTTAGAATGTTTTGCTTTTGTTACTTAACAAATCATCCCCCCAAAATAATGGTTTATTAAAAACATTCAGCCCATTAGTTGGGGGATTGGGATCTGGGGCTTGGTTAGACTCAGTGGTTCTTCAGGTTCCAGCTGGGCTCATTGAGCATCTGCAGTCAGCCGCGTGGGCAGGTCTGAATGAGCTCTCTCTCTTATGGTTGAAATGATTATTATTTGATCCATGTGGTCATTCATCCATGTAGCAGTCAGTCATAGGCCAGTTCTCAGGATCGCAATAGAGACACCATATGTTTGCAGTGGCTGTGGGAGCCTAGACTCTAAATTGGCACAATACTGCTTCTGCTTCATTCTCTTGGCCAAAGCAAGTCACACGGCCAGCCCAGATTCAGAAGACTGGGAAACACACTTACATTTTTCAAGTAGCTGCATTGGGAAGTTGCATCGCAGGGGCACAAATAAAGGGAGGAGAAGAATTTATGGTTCTTTCTGTAATCTATTGAAATAGTTTTAGTATTTTTTTCAAGCTGGCATGTTTATTATTTCATATAATATTTCCCCAAAAATAGATAGTCTGTAATAAAAACTTACTACTGTAAATGCTACTTGATACTGAATGTGGGAAATATGCACCAAAAGAGCTGGAGAGGAAATATAACATATTTATTAAATCTTCATTTTCAGATGAAAATGTATGCCTAGAGAGCTCATACGATTGCCTACAACTGATGGCTGCAACCCTCAAACCAAATCTCCTGATAGCTATCCAAAAGCATTTTTTTAGCAATCCACACTATACCCAGGCTGACAGTAAGAACTTATCTCTAATATTTATTTTCAGTTAAAAATATCTCAAAATATATGTATTATGATGCTAAAATATTTATCAGTGACCCATAACTGAAATTTATTCATAATTGACATGTTTGAATCTTTTTAAAATTTTAATTATCCCCAAGAAGCCTCACTTGCATATTGGCTTTGAAATCAGACTTCTGTTGTCCTCATTCAAATTTTTCAAATATGTGTATTAAATATGCAGATACAAGCTGCTACACAGGCACATTAGTGCTGATTGATTTAAATAGTCCTAATTAAGACTGAAAATAGTTAATTACATATATACATATATATAATGAAATCTTACAGAATAAAAGAAATGTGAAAATTACAAATTTTATATGTAAAAAGCTAAATATTAATTGCTTCCCTTATTCATCACATATAATGAATGTTTCAATGATCTCTTTTCTATAAATTATGTCAAAAATAAGTCAGATGAGGCCAATGAAAATAAAGAAAAATAATTTCTAAGAAAATTGACAACTCCATGAGTAACCATCCAAAGAGTATTTAAAATAACACATCCTATACCATAAAAGGCCAGCGACCATAATGGCATCGCGACCAGAACGACCAATGGACCAGTCGCTACGAGGCTCATTGACCACCTCTTGGTCCCTCCCTCCCAGTCTGCAGGCTCCGATCACTGGACGGCCAACGGGAACCATAGGGAATTGGGCTGGGTGAGGACTAGTGAGCTAGTGGAAGGCAGACCTCTTGGTCCCTCCCCACAGCCCACAGGTTCCGATTGATCCTCAGTTTCTTCCAAAAGAAACGTGGCACCTCCACTGCACAGCCTCCCAGGTCCCGGACTCACCACTGTGAGAGGCTCTGGAGCGGAGACTTGAACAAGGACTTCAGTGCCTGCATCGACCCTCAGCCTTCACTGCTGGGAGGTGGACGGAGAACATCAGCTTTAAAGCACAAACACCCTCCTCAGGAAGACCCTGCCACCTCCCTATCCCACAGCCACTCGGGGTCTGCGAGAAACTGTGTATGCTCCTCCCTGTGGGTTGGGTGAGACCAGAGCCTGAGCTGAGTGGTTCTGAGATTGGGGAGGGGCCGAGTCATGCAGCTGGGCCAGGGCAGGGACAGAGAGAGAGAGGGCAGGGCAGGAGAAAGGGGGCAGCCCTGGTTCCCTGCATCTCCTCCCACAGGCACAGCCCTTCCTGGTTGAGTTTCCCACATCATTGTTAGGGCTGATGATGATGTTGGGCTGGTGATGCTGGCTGTGCAAGGATCCACAAGGGAGGGAAGAGACAGGAGCAGAGAAAGGGCATTAATTTACTTCTTTAAAGGGAGCAAAGGGCCAGATGCCCTTTGATGGCACATGGCACCTAAGGCAGAGTGGGCTGATCTTTTGATCACCAGATGGCGAATGAGGAAACAAGGTGGGTGGCAGGAGCGGGGATGGCGATTGGACAGAAAATGGCCCTGATCACAGGCTAGACCTAGGGACCCTACCCGATTTCATACACTGGGCCTCTAGTCTAGTAAAAGCGTTATATCAGGAAGGTCAATTAAAAAGATTTTTTTAAATGGATGACACTAGATGAATATGGACTAAATTTGTATTTGGAGCTTCCTGGAAATATGAAAGTAGAAAAATAAAAACAAAACAAAACAAGATATCTACTCACTACTTCTAATTTAAAAAGGTGGGATAATTTTGGCTAAACATTTATTTATACTTATATTTATCCATACTCCTATTTAGTCTATACAAAACCGACCACTGCATTATATTTATTAATGGTCCATGCGTGAAGCATTTGAATGTCAGTTAGAAATAACTAAATAAATAAGCAAGTAAATAAGATGTACAGATGCACATTAAATACTAGAGGGTAACATCTACTTATGAAAGATGATTATACAGCCAATTTACCCATGAACAGTTTGCCAAGGCTCAGAAATATAAGTGTAGGAGCTATGTTTATCTTCAACCACATTGAATCATATAGCCGAAGAAGAGTCAAGCTTGGGCTCAAAGGAGACATTGTGAAAAGGTTATTCAAGTAAGTAATGTGACTACCACTGAGTTAGTATCATTCAGGATTAAATCACATCATGTGACTCATAGTTTAGGGCTTGGACTAAGACAACAAACTAAATGTTTTTATTATATGAGCCACATATGTGTTAAACATTAAATAAATATTTATACATGTTGAATACTTATAAATATTACAATAAAAAAACAGACTAAAAGTATTTTCTTCTCTATAGTCACAAATCACTCAAAGATGAAAACTATGATCATAAAATGTATGAAAACATTTTTTTACTTTAATTATTATTGAAGGTAGAAATTAATTATCAGACCTATATTGAGAACAAGTTTAGATTCTATTTTACAAATATTGTTATCTCTCATATGGTTTGTTTTTTCTCTACAATCTTCTATGTAGCCATTTTATTATCATGTTAAAGCATCAAAATTAAATAATTAAATGCCAACATTTCAATTATGTGACTTGTCTCTTAAAACCAAATTGTTTGTTATACAAGCTTACCCACCCATATATCCACACCAAGGATGCATTTACCTGGTGTTAAACAAAGAAGGACTTTGGTATGTTTGCCTCATTAACGTTATAAAGTCTTTTCCCATTTTCTCAAAAATAAGTTGATTCCAAATGTTTTTAAATCAACTTCAAACTAATTCCAAAGACACTTGAATAAAATGACAAATGTAATGATGATAATGGAAAGGAGAAAAAAATCCAAGCACAAATCTCTAGAGAAATTAACAAAGAAATGCAGCATACCCAACCAGGCAAGAGTGAGAAAATAAATATTATAACTGCAATTAAAAATAAAGTATTTAATGGACTGTAAAGGGAGGTGGGAATTAGCTGCCTGATAGATTTCAAACTTTTGAGTTAAATCTATAGCAAGGTAAACTATAATTCAGAGACTACAATTCCCTGGAGGTCACCTTTGAGGAAGCAGAGAAAAATCAATATTTTTCACTATTAGCTAAGTAGTGTCATTTACCTCTATTAAATAAAGCCTTCATGAGGTAAAGGAAAAACACACATGCAACAACAAAACAACCAAGACTAATAGTGGGAATTTTGGGTTGTGGTCAGATATTCCTTGAACAATTCTTCCTAGTTATCAAAATATTTCTGACATCCTCTTACATGTAGATGGGAACCTAGCAGGGTTTCTGGTTGGGAACTAACACCAGAGTGAGATTTCTAAGGGTACCAATGGTGACCCAGTCTAAGACCAGAGAGACCCAAAGGATTAACTAAAAGTTCTGTCCTAGGAATGTAGAGGGTCAGAGGTAAGAAAATCTAACAACGGCATCAATAGAGCCCAAGAAATGGGCACTGCATTAGTAATGAAAGACTAGATCAAAATGATCAGAAGTCAATAGATCTTGGATAAGAGTGAAGAGAGATAATAACTTTATTACTAATAATAAATCAATTACTTATTTGGATTCACCTGAGCTCTTACAACAAGGCACCCATTGTGCAAAACCCAACAGATAGAATGATGAAAAAAGTAGACATTTCATCTCTTCAAAAATGTTCACTGTTATGCTAGTGAAATTCACATAATTTCCTGTGGAATTTTTATTACCACGTAACATGATACTATAATGCCAAACTAAACTAAAATTTAGCAGTTTTCATTATAGATACCCCATCTGTCACTGGAGTTTATGAGGACTTGGAATCTGGCTACTTCTTTTAAACATGGTATTGAACTTACCCTCATCTTTCTACTCATTGAAAATTAATTTCTTTTTTTAATTTAATAAATCAGGGGAAAGAGGGTTTTTCTGAAAATTAATTTCAATGGAATTCATTCTGACAAAATACATCCTCCAGTCTATAAGCCTTAATTTATTCTGTTCATAACCATAGTCATTATCAGCAGATTGACTTTTTGAATGACTTTGGATATATGATGATAATCTACACCAGAATATTTTCATGAACCCATTAAAATTCAAAACTCATTCATTTCGAATGTAATGAGGAAACAGACTAATTGATTCAAAGTATGTAATGTGGTTTGTGTTGTAATTCAGAATTTGGGTCTAATGAGTTATTCAGTTAATTCCTAACTTGTCTATTTACTAGAAGTAAACTTGATAATTTCTGAACCTTAGTCTATGCCAATGAAAACTGGGCAATTTCATGGTGTTATTGTGAAGGCTAAATATGATGAAGGAAAATATCTAGCACAATCATCTATAATATACTGATAATGATATGCTGTTATTTTAGAAAACCAATGGTATTTAGTAATTAGTTCCCTATCAAATAATGATATAATACATTTTCAAATTCAGGTATCATAGTTCAGATATCTCAAATTTCTATGGCCTATATCATTACTAAATATTATGGGAACCCATAGTTGTATGAAAACATGTTAATATTTTTAAAATTCAAGATCACACACAAATGACAACAAATAATAAATCAGAGGGAAACAGAAACACAAACAAAATAGTAATCAGTTGCCCTTTAAAAGAATTAGTGAGCCTAAAGGGCATAAAATATAAAACCTGCAGTCAACCGCTTGAAATAACTCTTACCTCGATGAAATAGGAAAAGAAAATGCAACTTACTAAACACTCAATTTGCCTTAAATCAAATAAATACTAAGTTCAGAATAAATCAAATTTCTGATATGTTTGATATACTGATTGATGTTTCTTTCATTTTAAGCAACAATCCTCATAGATGCAAAAACAAACTTTTGAAATTCATAGATGTGGAATGTGTTAGGGCTGTGTGAAGAAGCTACTTTAATGGGTTATCAAACTCACTGTCAAGAAAATATTTAAAGTGCCTGGATGGAAACGATAAATTACCTTCACAATGTCACTTTTAGCTGAAAGGGAAAACCAGTTTCCTCATCATTGTTTTGGAGAATATATTCATCTCAAATACAAAATTAAAAATTGCCTAATTTATAAACTTTGCAATTTTAGGACAATGAATATTCTTTTAGGTTTCTCTATTAAGATTTCTAACATCATGACAAACAAGAATATATTACTTGTCTGTCTCTCTCACTGGACTACAAATTCTACCAGTAAATAGTGGTAGAGATAGGGGAGAAAAAAAAAGTTTTGTTGCTTCATTACATATAAGTCTTTTATCTGTAGATAATTAATTCAGTCTTTTCAGTATTTTTTATTCACAAACTAAAGGGAAATATGTATTTGTTCTGCCGTAAATGTGACCAATTAATCGTGCCTCCACACTATATGCATACCTAATTCCAAGTGCAAAAACCGTATTTGCAAATGAGAAACAATTGTCCTAAGAGTACAGCATTATAAGATAATTAACAAGAAAAGTATACACAGCCCAGGGGGAAAGAATATGGAGGATGAGTTTTTTACTCAGGATTAGCTGGAAGTCTCAAGACTGTTCCCTCCCCGAGGGTGGCATGCCCAGCTCTATGTTCATATTGTTCAGTAATGAGCCTCACACATTAATCTTCCTTGTGACATTGCACATCTCTTTACACAAGATTCTTGATTGTATAGCACATTCTTTGGGAAGACTGCATAATTAGAATTAAACCCTTACAGTGTCAGATGCCAATCACACACACCACTTTGTATATGTTATGGGAAAGACAGAGAAAATATCCCAAGTTTTTTTGTTGTTTTTCTAAATTAAGCCTTTGGAGAGGAACTCGCTCAGCTGGGAAAAAAATTTAGTAAAGCTTGGCCCACCTTCAGAGTACAGACACGAAGCAACCAGAATCTCTGCTCATAGCGATGTGCTGTAAGGGGCTGATGTCAACCTTAAAAAAAGTCTTAAGATACTTAAAAACTAGTTTTCTTCTTTTTTAAAATATATTTTTATTTATTTCCGAGAGGGAGAATGAGGGAGAGAAAGATAGAAACATCAATGACAAGAGAGGATCATTGATTTGCTGCCCCCTACAGGCCACACACTGGGGATGGAGCCTGCAACCAAGGCATGTGCCCTGACCAAGAAACAAACTGTAATCTCCAAGCTCATAGGTCTACACTCAACCACGGAGCCACTCTGGCTGAGCTAAAAGAAAAGTTTTCATCAAAGCCAATAAAAGAAACCAGGTTTTAAAAAATAAGGTAACAGATAAGTTTGATTAAAATTTAATAAGACATGCCAACTGAAAAGAAAAACCAGATGAGAAATAAACATTTTACACTTATATCACTAATAAGGGACTGAAATCCCGAATGCATTAAAATATAGCAGGAATAATTAAAATGGAGAAGAAAAGTACCAATAACATGACAGAAAAACTGGACAGTTCAAATGAAAGGAAACACAAATGTCTCTCAACCATTTGAGAAGATGGTCAATTTTACTCATAAAGGGAGAAATTCAAGTTAATCCTATGCTAGGATGGCTTTTCTCATCTATTAGACTGGCACAATTCCAGAAGCTCAACAGCATACGCTGGAAACACCGGGGAAAACAGGATTCTCAAACACTGCTGATGGGAATACAAATCACTAAAACTCTTGCAGAAGGAAATTTGGCAATACCTACAAAAATTACGTATGTATTCACTATAGGATCAAACAATTACATATCTAGAAATTTATCCAAAAAATACAGTAGCAATGTATTAAAAAAGACATACAAATCAATCTATTAATTGCAGCAAACATATAAATGGGAGACTGATATAATAGTATGCTGAGGAAGAAATTAACACTGGCATATTCTTTAGGATATATTGTTGAATAAAAAATATCAAGATGGAGTATGTGTGGAATGCTACAACATGTATACTTGGGGTATCTTTTATGTCAAGAAAAAAACAATGAAAGAATAAACAGTTAAACAAAATAGTTTCCTTTATGGAAAGGAAGTCTCTAGAGAAAGATGGAGAAAATAGGAATGGAAGCCAACTGTGGAACTATATACAAACTTTACATAATTATTTTATAAAAATTAAAAAGCAATTCCTAAAAATTAAAAGTGGTATAAAATAATGATCTTATTATGTATTCAACTGTCAGCATAATCACATAAAGAGAAATTGCTTTAATGTTTCTGAAAAATTGCTAGTAAGATGTAATCCTCTGGATATAAAGAACGATAGATAGATAGATAGATAGATGATAGATTGATAGATAGATAGATAGATAGATGATAGACAGCTAGATAGATGATAGATATATAGAGACAGATAGACTGACCAACCAAAATCTTCAGTAATCATATATATACACATTCTTCTTATTTAAAATTCTACAATGTTAAAATAGATCTTCTTAATCTGGCCTCCAAATGATATTCACTGTTAACATTATTTTCTGGTCTTAGTGTAAGTGGATAATGACATTTGTCTCTATTAGAATTTGTCTAGTCATTTATTTTCATTAAGTCATCATATCTCATCTGTACAAAAAAAAATGTATTGACTGTAGTGTGAGTGGGAGATTAATATCTCTAATGCATGCAAAACTCCTGGCATGAAGTAGCAAGTCCCAAGTAACCTACCAGAGTGTTTATAAGCAATAGAATTAAAAGACCTCGGGTCAAAACCTGCCTCTGTCATGTATGAGCATGGGTGCTCTTAAGCAAGTTACTTCCACTACCTGGGCTCCAGTTTCTCTACCTATAAAATAACTCCCCTCACAAACATGTCCAGAAGGTCTCAATGAGCTAGTACGAAGTGCTATTTCAATGTCCGGCAAGTAGTGCTCAATGATGGTGATTCTTCCTTCACAGGATTTCAATCATAATTCACTAGTATTGAATTTTATATTGAGTTTTATGTTCTTCTTGCTTTCAATACACACCGGAGCGGTAACATTTACCCCGCTATTAAAAAGATTTCATAAGCCTCCTTCTTAATGGAACAAGTGCCACGTTGGCAAGTGGTGATGGCGGCAGAAGGAGCATTTCCTGTTGGAGGGACAGCTCTCTGCATTTTCATGAGCAAGACTTCCTGGGGTGGGAGGGTGGGGGATTCCCAGTCCATCATTTTGTCAAACTTTTACATTAAGGCTGCAAGTTGTCTGGCCATAGATAAATGCTTACTATATTAATTGTGTGCCACTTAATTTTGCTAAATGCAGAGTCCCCTGCCTTTGTGTGGCTGCGAACATCAGAAAGCTTTTGTCTCCTTGGACAATAATGTCCGTCGTGCAGGGAGCTTCACGTTGGCTATTTTATTTACAACAAGGGCAGCTATGCTCCTGAGTGACAGTTAAATTTGTTGAAGGTATTAAATTGCTAATGCTAATTCATTTTACAATCTTCTGCACTGATTTAATATATTAGACTGCCACTCAAAGTCGTAATAAACAACGCGGCACTCTTAGTTGGAAATCATCCTGTCAGATCTGGGGATTTCAAAAAACGCCTACTCACACTCAGAGTTTACAAACATATTTTTTATTCTCGGTGGGCTGCCCTACAAACCAGTGACATAAAGACTTCAATTTTCATCTCTTGTCAAAGAATTTGCAACTCACACAGAGTCATCACAAACACCTGGCTGGAATCTCGGAGTTGGGAAATCATTCTTAACATAGGGAGGTAAGGATGTTGGTTCATCTAAGAGAGGAAAGCATTTAAAACTTATTACCTGCTAACTTTATGGAGTTGTCACGGTTTCACATATGTATTTCCCAGGTCAGACTGCAGCACAATAGACATAACAAAAGAAGGAAAAAAAGCCTGCTGAATAATCACAGAAACCTACCTAGTGGTAAAGATATGATAGATATCATATGTATATATAGGTTGACCCAAAAAAAACTGTACGTCCTTTGAATAAGCTGCTTCCCATGCAGGGGGTCGGGGCGTGGGGAGTGGCTCTTAAAGAAGCCACTTCTACTGGTCTTTGATCAGTTCTGGGTACCTTTAACAGAAAAGACAAAAGGGGTTGCATCAGATTTGCAAAGACATCTAGCCATGATTCCCCAGACTTAAAGGTCAGCTACAGCCACTGGATGTTTTCAATCAGCAACCATTTAGAGTCCTGATGAGAGAGGAATGGAACAGATGGATGCAAAAAGCAGTTGATAACTTGACACCGACAGGGAGAGTGAAAAAACAAGAGCTCTGCAATTGGATCCTAAACTTATGGTATGGCGTCAAACATGAGGGATTGTGAAGTCCTTCAGGAAATGCGGAATCAGCAATGCTATGGACGGAACTGAGGATGTTCTTATATATACTACTATATATAGTGACTCAAAAGTCACTATATATAGATATATATAGATATATATATAGATACACACACACACACACACACACACACACACACATACAGTGACTCAAAAGACAGCAGTGATACAACAGAAGTTGAAGAAATTGATATGTCTGGAACTAATAGAGGCTGAATAAAGTAATACACTGCTTAATATCATAGTACTGGTATGTAAACATTACCTGTGGTAATTATTAAATAAAAATGTGTTCTGTTTTATGTTTAAAATATTTGTTTGGGGTTGGAAAAGTGGTGGGCGTCTTATATATAGAGGTGTCTGATACACAGAAAAATACAATAACATTCGTTTTAACAGAGTAATTGTCAGGAACTGGCTGGGGTCGGGGTAGAACATAAGGAGAGGTTAGAAAAAGGGTACAAACTTTCAGTTGAAGGTATATAAGGCCTGAGAATCTAGGGCACATGTGTCAAACACAAGGCCCGCGGGCCAAATCCAGCCCGCCAGGCCTTGCAATGTGGCCCGCACCGCGCTGTCATCACTGCACTCCGCTGTCAGTTTATGACATTGTCAGTTTATGACTGTTCAGTAAACCATTCAGCCCGCGATTTAGGCTGGATTTTAGATTTTGGCCCCTTCTCTGATTGAGTTCGACACCCCTAATCTAGGGCATAGTAATAGTGACTATAACTGATAACACTGTGTTATCAGTTATAGTCACAGTCTTGTATGACTGATTTATATTCACAGTCTTGTATGACTGAAATTTACTAGCAAAGTAAAACTTAAAAGTTTTCACACACACAAAGTTCTTACTTCTTTTTGTACCACACTGAGTAGCTTTGTGAGAAGAAAACTACAACTTCTTTATATTAATTTGGAAGGAATCCTTTATGAAAATAGGTAAGTTGGAAACTTGTTTGAGGTAAAGAGTTTCAAAACAGACTTTAGTAAGCAACGTAACTAGTTAAAAAATTGACCATATGCTGTGAAGCTGAAGACAGAAAGTAGACAAAGGCTCTGTCATTTTGAGGAAAGACACGGAACACAAATAAATATCAACATCTGACATTACCATGTGTGTAAGAAGCGTATGAAGTAGAACAAATCAGAGCCAGGGATAAAGCTTTGAGGAAAGGTGCCATGTTAGCCAGATAGAGAGGGATGGCTTCTCCCAGTAGAAACGCTACTGAACAGAAATAAGAAGAGCAGGAAGGAGTCAGTGAGGTGAACACTGAGGGGAAAACATCCTAAGAGGTAGCTACATAGATAACCGATAAGATGGAATCTTACTGTACTGCTCATCTATTGAACTTTTTTCAAAAGCTACTTTGAAAAAACTGAAAGTGACTAGCAAGAAAAAATCAAAATAAAACACCAGATATCATATAGATTTCTTTTTAAATTTCCAGGAACTGTTCTGGATGCCACAAACTCTCAATCTAATTTACTATCTGGTTTTGTCCAATCCCTAACTCATGAAAACACTAAAACTTCTGCCAGAAAGGTGCTCTTTGATGCAGAGAGGGTCACCAGAAGAGGCCAGCTGGCTGCCTTCCAAAAGCCTTCACTGGGATTGCATTCACTACCAAGGCTTACGGTCCTGCACATTCAGCAATGCTTTTGTCAACTCAAGGAAAGCAGTTTGAGTGAGTGAGTGAGTGTGTGTTAGGAAACCAGAGGTGGTGAGATGGTCATCAAATCTATGCAATCAATCAATAAAATCAGAAGGACAATGTATTCATGCACAATGAAAAAGTATTACCCAGAAAGTAGTCCTCATTGCTGTTTATGAAAGTCAACTCCAAATTTCTTAGCACTGGCTGGTAAATATTAACTGAGTTTCTCTGATGGTCCAAGTATGGTGCTAGCTTTGGAGATGATGAAAACATGGCCTCTGTGATCTGCTTCTTGAGTGCCTCTCCCACCTTGTGTTGCCACCATTCCCCTACAGCAGTGGTCAGCAAACTCATTAGTCCACAGAGCCAAATATCAACAGTACAATGACTGAAATTTCTTTTGAGAGACACATTTTTAAACTTTAACTTCCTCTAAAACCACTTCTTCACAATAGACTTGCCCAGGCCGTGGTATTTTGTGGAAGAGCCACACTCAAGGGGCCAAAGAGCTGCATGTGGCTCGTGAGCCACAGTTTGCCGACCACGGCCCTACAGTTGTCTCCAGCCACACTGGACAAAGAGAGTGTGCAGATTCGCCCAGCTGCTCCAAACCTCAGCTCTTTTGCAAACGTTTTCCTCTTTTGTAAACATGTTCCTCTCTGTGGCATGCCCTTCGTGCCTCGTCTGCCTGGCAAACACCTTCTCTTTCTTCAAGTTCCGAGGCTTCTAACTCACCCAACATTAATTGCTGCCACTGTTTTATCTCTTCTTCTCTAACACTCGCTAGTATTATAATATCCATGACCCTATGGTATAATTATTTGTTAACTTTAATCTTTTTAGATTCTAAATGACTTCAGGTCAAAGACAAAACTGTCCTCATTTCTGAATCCTCAGCTTCTCATCCAGTGCCTAATAGTCAATACATGCTGAGCAAATGTTGGCTGAAAGCATTAATGAATATGCGATACCAAAAATAAATGCTATAAAAATTAATAAAAGAAAAGGCTCACAGTTGGATGGGGCCTGTGGCATGTTGGTAAGTGTGTAACAACTGGCTCCCCAGGAAACCAAGGGGTCCTGATTTATAGCACTTGCGCATGTTCATGATGTAAATCTCTCACGACATCTGATTTTAATGTGACTTCACTGAACGTGGAGTTGGGAACCAGTAACACACCAATTTCTACTACCATTTTCATAAAATATTCACAAATAAAACCCAGAGCATAGATCATAGTAATAGAGTTTAGAAAATGATTATTTTAATTTCTATCATTTTGGTTTTTATATAACTTAATTAATTGCAAGTTCATATAATTATTTTTAAATAATGGCCATGCTTAACAACTGGCTTGCAGCATTCCTGAAAGTTTTACAGTTGGTTAGTGCAAGCTGGTTTGAGTCAGCACCAGCAAATGGGGCACTGTGAGGGAAGTAGGCAAAGTACAATAGTTAAGAAAATTTTATACAGGCCAAAACCAGTTTGGCTCAGCAGTAGAGCGTCAGTCTGCGGACTGAAAGGTCCCAGGTTCAATTCTGGTCAAGGGCATGTACATTGGTTGCAGACACATCCCCGGTGAGGGGTGTGTAAGAGGCAGCTGGTCGATGTTTCTCTCTCATCGATGTTTCTAGCTCTCTATCTCTCTCCCTTCCTCTCTGTAAAAAATCAATAAAATATATTTTTCTAAAAAGAAAATTTTATACAGGAGGTAGCATTTGATCTGTTCATTATAAAGCAATTCTTTCAATAATGTAAGTATGCTGGATGGAGAATATATAGTCCATTAGGACACTGTTTTTTGTGTGTTTAACTCACTGGCTATTCTCCTAGTGTCAAGACAAGGGCTAGGTATATATTTAATGCATATTAAATATTTGTTCAATAACTGACTGTTTAATACAAACCACATCTTATTTTATTTTTTATGTATTTTATTGATTTCAGAGAGGAAAAGAGAGAGAGAAACATCAATGATGTCTTTCTTTAAGCTGCTCTAAACTGAACTTTTTTATTTTCACTCCTCACCTGAGTATATTTTTTCACTGATTTTTAGACAGAGAGAAACATGGATGTGAGAGAGACACATCCATTGGTTGCCTCCCACATGAGCCCTGACCAGGGCCAGTAATCTAGCCAGCAAATGAGGAATGTGCCCTTGACCAGAATCAAATCCGGGACCCTTCAGTCTGCAGACTAATGCTCTATGCACTGAGCCAAACCAGCTAAGGCTAAGTTCAATTTTCTGTTATTTGCAACCAATATTTTTTCTAATTAACATACCTACCACAGTTTGGTGGAGAGCTGTTTTTCCTGAGCGTGTGCGGAGGCAAAGGTAAAATTGATAACAGAGCTGGTCTACAGATCATAAGCAAAACGCCTGGGACTTCTGAGCAAAATGCAAACTTTTCTTTCTTCCCAGCTCAGGGCTGCGTTATCATGCAAGAGATGAAGGTTATGCAGTGCATAGAAGGAGCTGGAGTACACGAGACACATAAATAAGCTGCCAACAATAATGGAAGAATGTCATAGCAGATATTTGACATTCCCTGTACAGTTTGAGAAACTGATAAAATCATAATTGTAAAAAAAAAAAGGACATGCTGTATGGCCAATCCAGCACTGATTCTCGATATAGTCTGGCACATATGTCTTCCTGCTCTGAGCGAGCGGCAGAAGGAATGAACAAAAAGAAAAGAGCAATTTCCCCACCGTAAATTGGAAAATCTGCCAACCAGCTAAGTGATCTGCCATCAATCAGTGTTAAATTCTCCTTAGCTGCGGAAAATTCAAGGGCTAACTATTACGGAGAGATTTCACACAAGGACTAATGGTATATGACAAACACATTTAAGATCTGCATCGCCCAGCACCCGTTTCAAATGTAACATGGATAATAAATAATGTTAAAGATATCCTGCCATGCAAAAATAAGATGTAATCTGTTCAGACATAAATTACACCGAGAAGATTATAGCTCTAGAAAGGCATTTGCGAGCTGACCAAAACAAAGTCAAAAGTGTAATTCGCTCAGAAGGCAACTCTATTTGACGGGTTTGCACGTAAACAGATTTTTAAAAATATTAGGCAGATAAGCTATAGAATAGTGATCGCAGAGGTGGAACTGGGAAAGATCCCAGGTCTCTGATCAGTTACAAATGGCATTCAGTGAGGACTCCGGATAGACACAAATGCAATAGGACAGGCTTCCTATTTCCCAAGAAATACAGTTCTTTGTGAAAATAATAAGTAAACATTTTTCTTTCTTAAAACCAAGCTGAGCTACAGACCTAGGGGAAGGAAATAGATGGAAGGTGGGCTCTAGAGGATTTAAATATAAAATTCTCTCTTAAGTTTATGGGACTTTGGTTTTTGGGGAACAGGAAAAAAATAGCACTGTCTGCGGAAACCTTAATTTGAGACTGTATTCCCAAATTTATTAAGCACGTCTCAGTTTCCTTGTAGATTTCATGTAAATAATATGGCTAATCTCATAAGACAGTTATTAAAGGGGAATAATGCAATATGTAGGAGTTTTATTTAAAATGCTACAGGATTGCTCACACATTTGTAAGATTGTTCTATTATTCTGTTTAAATCTAGGACAAAATTAGTGTTTGTGCATCAGGAGGAAAAACATTACTGGAGTAGAAAAAGTTGTTATAAAATATTTAGATAATGAAAACAAACTTGCTGAAATTAAGCTCCCACAGGTTTTGAGAACCATGGAAGCAAAACAGGCAGATAAGGAAAGGCAATTTTTTAATCATAAAAACTAAACGTTGTTCATATATTTCCTAAATATTAACACATTTATTCTTCAATTAAGACCTGCTTTTCACAGGTGTGCCATCACGAACCATTTTTCCTTGATTGGATTTTAATTGTTGCTATCAACAAGAGTCTAACATTTTTTGACAAGGTTGAGTCACTTAATGACTCCCACCCATTTACCAAGTCACATAACTCTAAAAAGGGTCCAGTGTTGGGCCATCTGTCACAGTAAACCCACAGTGCCTTGAGACACCAGTGGGTAATCTTATGATGCCCCTACTTGAGTAAGTAGGCTGTACTTTTACTGAAGGTAAAGGGTACAGAAAGACGACACTGAAATTAAAATTGCTAAGAAATGTTCATAGTTCATTTCCAGTGGTTTATGACACTCCAACAATAAAAATAAATCCTGCTACCAACCAGCAAATGGTGTTAACATTTTTTTCCTTAAAACATATTTTTATTAATTTCAGAGAGAAGGGTGAGGGAGAGAGAGACAGAAACATCAGTGAGAGAGAATCATTGATCGGCTGCCTCCTACACACCCCACACTGAGGATCGAGCCTACAACCTGGGATTGAACCGTGACCTTCTGGTTCATAGGTCGATGCTCACTACTGAGCCATGCCAGCCAGGTGATGTTGACATTTTTTAATCTATCAGGTGGTGACATGGAGGTATAGGGTGGGAACCTGTCCATATTTAAAATTCCCAGCCTCCAGAACTGAAGAAAAAAAAATACACTTCTGTGTTTAAACCACCCAATCTGTGGCATTTTGTCATTGCTACCTGGGCAGACTATTCTACTATTAATATCTTTCAGAAAGAGATAATCTTCTATATTTATAAAAGGCTAACATGCAAAGTGTCCCCTCGGGAGTTCTACCAGGAGACCAGGAGTTCGATCGCTCGCTATGACGTTCACTGACCACCAGGGGGAGGCACAGAACGAAGGAAGGCCCCAGACAGAAGCCAGAAGGCCTTGATTGCCAGCCAGGCCTAGGGATCTACCCATGCATGAATTCCGTGCACCTGACCTCTAGTGGATTATAATAACAAATTTGTCTTCCCTGCTAAGAATATGGTACACAAATAACAACTCAATCTCTTAGGTAGTATTGCAATATCACTAGAACTTGTACCATATGTGCTATTATTATTACTAGTACTATTACTATTACTATTGGTGCACACTACTTGATCATTGGGACAGAGACACTACTGTTTCTTTATGTGCATGAAAATACACATATAGAATAAGAAAACCTAGTTCACAGAAAAGAGACAACATACCAACTCTACCTGTGGCTATAACTGAGCATCAGATTCCAGGCTTCCTGGCAGTCAAGTGGGAGAAAGAGAATACTATATAAGTTGCCCTTATCAGTATAGAGACATGTCCTAGTTCCAGGCTTTTCTCACAGTGGAATTGTAAAGGACATTACTTAATCAGGACTTTAGAGGAGTCACAAAAATATAATAAAGAATGCTCCTCCAAGTGTCTACATTTCTATAACTGCATCTTAATTTTAACTTAAATAATGCTGAAGGGCATAGCAGAGAGGATAGAGGGACAGGGGGGTGTAGGGAGAGGGGACAGAGAAAGAGAGAGAAAGTTATGCTCCCTATCTTTTAAAGAAGAAAAAAGCAGAATACAGTGTTATGTTTAAGCACTGTAGCTTCCCTTGGCTGGCTCTCATATAATTTTCATTTCTTTGTCTCTTTCAATACCAGAGTTTGACTTATAATCTGGACAAATGCACTGCCTAAAAACGTCTTTGGAAGTAGGCAGGATTAAAAAGGCAAACAGCTCAGTGGCTGAGTGTCGATCTATGAACCAGGAGGTCACATTCAATTCCAGGTCAAGGCACATGCCCGGGGTTATGGGTTCAATCCCCAGTGTGGGTGCAGGAGTCAGCTGATCAATGATTCACTCTCATCATTGATGTTTCTCTCTCTCTCTCTCTCTCTCTCTCTCTCTCTCTCTCCCTTTCCTTTCCTCTCTGAAATCAAGAAAAAAATATTTTAAAAATAAATAAAAAGACAGACAAGAATATCCCCACTCTGCTATTGCAGGGAAGAAACTCGCTCCCTGCTTTTGAATGGCCAGGGCAAACATTTTATTCAGGGCTCCGGGCTGAAGAGGGGGAAAAAAATCAGAAAATTAATGAAATGAAAATGAAACCCAAAAAGAACTGCCTGGAGCCTTGGAAAGTACAGAGAACAAAGGGACAGCGAGAGCCATGAATAGTAATGAGATTTCAACTGCACTGATATCAGGAGCTATTCTTTGGTGTCCATTTAGCCAAGGTCTCAAGTCACCTCCACTGGTGCAATCAAAGAAACCCAATCCATTAAGTCTGCTACCAAACTGAAACATTCAGTGACATTGGAAACTGTGTGTGTAGTAATTCTAAACGTGGCTTTTTGTGTGTGTTATTGGGATAGATTCATGTCCCATTTTGTCTGAATATATAAATAGACAACCACAAATGCTAAAATTAAAAATACTCCTAAGATGTGAGAATATGCTAAATTATTTCTACATATAGTTGGCTTGCTCCTGGGGAGTGGTATCATTTCATCATAATCATCATTATGTTTATTATCAATTATTTTATACCTGCAATAATTAGGTCAGCATTTAAAAAGAGAACTAAAAATAAGCCTGTGAGATAAATATTTCAGTTTTACAGATAAATAGTACACTAAGGCTTGGGGGAGTTACACAGTTTGATGAGAGCTGGTGCTGGAGGACTTGAACATGCTGTGTGTGACCGCAGAGGCTTGGCTTTTAACCAATAGGTCTCTTAGCGCTCAAAACCACACTGGTGTCAGAAGGAGATATAGCATAAACTGATCACTCAGGTTTTTCAAATATTATCTGAGGCAACCAGGGACAGTTGGGGGAACCAGGTCTGCAGGGGAGGGCAGTTGGGGGAGACCAGGCCTGCAGGAGAGGGCAGTTGGGAGGGACCAGGCCTGCAGGAGAGGGCAGTTGGGGGGGGGGGGGGGAATGACAAGGCCTGCAAGGGAGGACAGTTGGGTGGTACCCAGGCCTGCAGAGGAGGGCAGCTGAGGGGGACCAGGCCAGCAGGGGAGGGCAGTTGGAGGGGGCCAGGCCTGCAGGGGAGGGCAGTTGGGAGCCAGCAGTCCTGGATTGTGAGAGGGATGTCTGACCGCCCATTTAGCTCGATCCCATAGGAGTCCCAGATTGGAGAGGATGCAGGCTGGGTTAGGGGACACCACCCCCCCATACACAAATTTCGTGCACCAGGCCTCTAGTTTTAAATAAAGCACTTTTGATATTCCTCTGGAAATTATGTGTATTCTTTGATTATGAAATCCGCATTATTAATAATTATTATTTTACATTAAAAAATCAATACTTTATTATATAGTACATGAGAAAAATCGAGAAGCTATACTAAGTTGAGTGGTACTTGCCAACAACTATGAAGGCTCATAACAACTTCACAATGTTTAAAAATAAAAAGAGGACACAGAAATGTAACTGATGAGAACCAAATCTGAATTCAGATTTCATACCTTCGGCCACGATTCAGCTACTAAAAATGCTATTCCTTATCCCTCCATCTGGCTCTACCTTGTGTCCCAAGGGCTTCTAGTGGTGACAAGCATCTTTAACATTTCACTGCTTCTCTCTTCTCTACATTATGATTCTGCCCTTTTGTCCCCAAGTAGTAGGACTCGGGGCAGAAATCTTCACACAGCACTCTGCAACTGACCTTTAGTGCTTCAACTCAACTTTGCCTTTTCTGGTGATCACTATTTTACATAAAGATTATATGACAACCCAACTGGTGTGGCTCAGCCATTAAGTGTAGACCTATGAACCAAGATGTCAAGTTGCATTCCTGGTCAGGACACATGCCCAGGTGGCTGGCTAGATCTCTGCAGGGGGCATGTAGGAAGCAGTGGATCAATGATTCTCTCTTATCATTGATGTCTCTTTCTCTCTCTCTCTCCCTCTCTCTTCTCCTCTGAAATCAATAAAAATGTTTTTGGGGGGTGTTTTAAAGACTACAGGCCCGGTGCATGAAATTCATGCAGGGGGGGGGGGGGGGGGGGGGGCGAGGAGGTCCCGTCATCTCAGCCTGGACCCTCTCCAATCCAGGACTCCTCAGGGGATGTCTGACTGCTGGTTTCGGCCCAATCCCAGGGAACCATGCTTTGATCGTAAAATGACCAGAATGGGCCAGAAGACACAGCAAAGTAAATGGGTCAAAACCAGCAGTCGGACATCTCTCTCACAATCCAGGACCACTAGCTCCTAACTGCTCACCTGCCTGCCTGCCTGCCTGATCACACCTAACTGCCCCTCAACCCCCCACCGCCACCCTGATCACCCCTAACTGTACCTCTACCAGCCTGGTTGCCCTCAACTGCTCCCCCACCCCTGCCAGCCTGGTCACCCACGACTACCCGCCCTCGCTGGCTTGATCGCCACTCACTGCCCACCTCTGCCGGCCTGGTCACCCCCCACTGCCCCCATCTACTGGCCTGGTCACCCCTCACTGACCTCCCCCACACCCCCTCCCCCCACCAACCCAATCGCTCCATGCAGCCTGCTGCTCAGTCGTTTGGTCATCCCTCACTAACCCTCCTGCCATCCTGGTTGCCCCAAGCAGCCTGCTGGTCAGGCATCTGGTTGTCCCTCACTAACCCCCCTGCTGGCCTTGTCACCCCATGCAGCCTGCTGTTTGGTTGTTACTGTGAGGGCATCATGACCAATGTGCACATTACCCTTTTGTTAGTATAGATTGCATGACAGTTTCAACCAAACCCACACCAGCTATGGGAATCCATACAACTCCCCATCCCAAGTAGCTACCACTTATGTTTCCAGAGCTGATATGAGCACTCACTGTGGCAAGGATGCTGGGATCCCTGACTACGCAGAGGGTAAGGAAATGCCAGCTTCGACCTGGTGTTCCACCTCAGGATCTAACCAGCCAACTTCCCCAGGTGGGTTGAGGTGTGGGACAAGAAGGGGAGTTTATGCCCAGCCAGCATGGCTCAGTGGTTGAGCATCAACCTATGAACCAGGAGGTCATGGTTCGATTCCCTTTCAGGGCACATGCCTGGGTTGCAGGTTTGATCCCCAGTGTGAGGTGTGCAGGAGGCAGCTGATCAATGATTCTCTCTCATCATTGATGTTTCTATCGCTCTCTCTCCCTCTCCTTTCCTCTCTGAAATAAATAAAAATTGTTGTTGAAAAGGAGAGCTTATTTTACAATGCAACTCCGGGAGAGACTATGATAAGTAATGGTTAGTGCTAGGTTTTATTTAGTGACAATTACAGATGCTCCATCGGTTTGGAATTCTGTAACTGCACTCGCAACCAAAGAAACCAAGGTAAAGAGTAAAGAAAAAAAAGGGATTAATGTCATTTCCCAAGTACCTAAATGGTTATTTATTGCAGACATAACAACTCTGAGTTGGAATTTGTTCCTTAATTCTCCCCACAGTTGCTGTAGTTAAGATTGCTGCTTTTTATTTGGAAGTGTGACTTCGCTTGTAGTTTTGTCGTTTTTTCCCCATAAAGACTTCATAAAAGCTTAAGGGGCTAATATTTTTTGGTGTATGTGCGTTAAATATTAATGGCAGTTTGTTCTGAGAGTCTGCCTTCCCCACAGAGTCTTTAAAAGATGAATTATACCAAAAGATATGACATTACATGAGAGCAGCAGCAATCTTCTCCATAATGAAGTCATTTGTTCGTCAGCCTTAAAATATTCAGTGGCTCGGCTGTGACTCCTCTTCTCCCTCCTTCCTCTGAGGCCAGGAAGCTTAGAAATGCACCCAAGAGCCGAAACCGGTTTGGCTCAGTGGATAGAGCGTCAGCCTGCGGACTGAAAGGTCCCAGTTTCGATTCCGGTCAAGGGCATGTACCTTGGTTGCGGGCACAGCCCCAGTAGGGGTTGTGCAAGAGGCAGCTGATCAATGATTCTCTCTCATTGATGTTTCTAACTCTCTATCCCTCTCTCTTCCTCTCTGTAAAAAATCAATAATTTTTTTTTTTTTTTTAAAGAGAGAGAAAAAAGAAATGCACCCGACACACCTGGCCCTTACCTAGCACTGGGGCTGGTGTAGTTTTGCTTGCCCCTCCCTTGGTGTTTGACTCTTCAACACAATTATATTAAGAAAAAAAATGTAGCTCTTTTCTCCAAGAATTAGTGCACATTTCAATGCTCAGTAGCAATTGGCGAGGCGAGCTCTTTTATTTAAATACTGGAACGAGTGCATTCAGTGCTGTGCTGGGGGTGAGGAGGAAGGAGGAAGTGTGGGGAGGAGCCATGCATGGAGCCCTTAGGTGTTGAGGATGATGGATTCTCTGCCCTGAAGAAGTTGATATCTGTCAGAATTGCAATGAACTCCTTCAGATGTGCAGGCATTTACTGGGTGCCTGTTTCTAAGGGCTGTGCTCTGTGCTCCATGCTGGAAAAATAAATATGAACCTGATGTTGATATTCTCTTCAGGATCCTACTATCCAGGGAGGAGATGGTGGTGTGTGAAAAGTGCCAGGGAGACTAAAGGAGTCAAACTAGCTTGTGTGTGAAAAGGAAACACCTTGGATCCTAAAACTGGAAACTCCAAAGCCCATCCTGAGATGATAACCAGTCTCTCTAGAGCTCTGACCAAAATCCTGAATGAGAGGTGGTGAGAGGCGGAGTGGGGGTGAGGCAAAGGCAAGGGCTGTTATTATTCAGGCTTAAGACACCTGCCCAGCTTTGAAGCAAACACACTCTGTGTTGATAGTTCCACACAAAATGAGGAAGCAGGTAAGTAAGTAGTCATTTTCCAAGGAAAACAATGGAGCTATAAGCAAAAGAAGAAAAAGGAAGACTAGCCCCAAACAAAAAGGCCCCCTTTAAGACAATCCAATCCACTCAACCTGGCACCGAAATATAGATTTGCATTAAGGAAGGCAGACCAGATGAACAAGCAAACCCAATAATGAGACATAGATTTGTGCGATAATTTATAGTTTGCAAAAACACATATACATGCCATAGAGCAGCCCACACTCAGGAAACTGTAAAATTCACACTGAACACAGAAGGCAAGTGAGTCATATGCGCAAGACCAAGGGTTGAATAGTCCAAGTTACATTCTATTACTGCAAGCCTGGTCCAAGGAGAAGAAAGTAAAAGATACAATTCGCTTCACTTTCCTGGGTTTCGGGATTTTTTTTTTCCATCTATAAAGTTGGATTATATGACAGTAAAATCAATTTTATAAAGTTAGATGCTAGCATTTAGTCAATGTGTCATGCAGATGAGTATAATTTAAATGTTATATGATCATTTAATAGAAAAATAAGTTTACCTTACTCTCTTATTTTCAGACCTGTCCCTCTAAAATGTATCTTATTAATCTCTCAATTCTTAGAGCCAATTATGCTCTCATTTAGTCCTCATCAAAATCAGTGAGAGGCTGGGCCAGTGTTTGAACCTGGAGGTCCCATTTCTATTCCCAGTCAGGCATATGCCTTGGTTTCTGGTTCAATCCCCAGTGGGGGGAGTGCAGGAGGCAGCCAATCACTGATTCTCTCTCATCATTGGTGTTTCTATCTCTCCCCCTTTTCCTTCCTCTCTCTGAAATCAATAAAATCATATTTTTAAATGAATGAGTAAATGAAAAAAATACTTGCTCTGACTCAGGGTCTACCATGTGATTCAGCGAAAGCAGCAGTAACCAGGAATTTTATAAGGCAATATAAGAAAGGAGGAAAGGCTTGAAATCAAGTATGGTGTGCTTCAATTTAAGAAGCTCCAAACTTAAGAAGCTTAAAGTGTAAACAAAGCACAAAGAAAAGAAATGATCAAGATAAAAGCAGAACTCAATGAAACGGAAAAAAACAAGCAACAGAGAAAACTAATTTAGACAAAAATGCTAATTGGCATCATGGTGTGTTCTATCAAATAATTAAGGAAGAAATAAGACCAATATTACACAAACACTTTCGGGAAATAGAGGGGTTTTGGTGTGTGTGGTTTTTTTTTTTTAACAAAGCCAGTATGCCAATCTCTGTCATAAAAATAGTTGCCAAAATCCTTGACAGAATACTAGGAATACAAATCCAGGGATAAATAAAAAGGATTACATATTATCCTCACATAGGTTTTATCTTAGAAATGCAAGTTTGTTTCAGTATTCAAAAAAACCAATTATTGAAAGTCATCACACTAACAGAATAAGAGAAAAAAAGTTATGTAATCATAGTAATATTTTGTGAAATTCAACACCCATTCCTTTAAAAATATGTAAATGAAACCTCTTGGTAAACTGGAAATAAAATGAAACTTTATGAACTTAATAAAGAGCATCAGAAAAATCTACAGACAAAAAATCATATACAACACTTAAAGGCCAAATGTTGCCCTCTAAAATTGACAAAATGAGAATGTCAATCCACTCTTAAAGCTTCTATTTAATATTTTACTAGCATGTGTAATATCTCAAGAAAAAGGAATGAAATGCACAAAGACAAAAAAAATAGAAAGTGTATCATAATTGTCAACATAAATATTATAGGTACATATTTAAAAACCTGATAGACTTAATAAATGAGTCTATAAAGATTTGAGGATAAAGAATCAATATACAAATATCATTTATTTCTATCTGCTAGCAACAAAACAAATAGAAAATAACTTTTTAAAAAAATATTTACAATAAAGTTAAAAAACAGAAATTAATTTATTGAAAACTTAAAGCTTCTGTACTAAAGTCTAAAGGTAAAAGAGGATTGCTGAGAGAAATTTTAAATATTTTAAATAAATAAATACCCCACATGTAGGCTCATTTGCACCACACTGATCAATAGATTCAATAAAAATCCTTTTGAAATTCCAATAAGCATTTTTGTAGAAATTGACAAATTTATTCTAAACTTTTTATATGCAACATACAAAAGACCCAGAATAGTCAAAAATATTGTGCGGGGGGGGGGGGCGGAGAGAGAGAAAAAGATCAGAAGCTTCATTTCCTAATTTTACTAGTCATTGCAAAACTACAATAATCAAGACAATGTGGTAGTAGCTTAAGGATGGATATAAAAATAAATAGAATACAACAGATCCATCTATATATGGTAAGGTGAGTTTTTAACTCTTTATTGAGATACCATAACAATTCAAATCCTACATTTGATCTATTTACATTATAAAATTAAATGGGTCTTAATATAGTCACAGAGTTGTTCAACCACCAATTAATTTTTAAACATTTTCATTATTCCAAAAGGAAACCCCATATAATTAGCAATCATTCCCCCCGCCTTGACCCCATTTCCTTCCATCCAACACTAGGCAACCACCAATCTACTTTCAGTCTAATAGAGTTGCCTATTCTGGACACTATGTGGTGACTAAGCTTCATATAAACAGAATCATACAATATGTGGTTACTAAGCTTCTTTAGTGTAGCAGAACTCATCCATTACCGCATTCCTTTTTATGGCCAAATAATATGCCATTGTAAGGATATATCATATTTTCTTTACCCCTGTATCAACTGGGTGGACATGTGGACTGTTTCCACTTTTGGCTATTATGAATAAAGGATGTTAGAAGAAATCCTGTGCATGTTTTTTTGCATGAACATATTTTTCATTTCTATTAGGTATATATACCTAGGAGTGGAATTGCTTGGTCAGATGTTAACTCTATATGTAACTTTTTGAGGAACTTTTAGATTTTTTTCCCAAAGTTACTACACCATTTTACATTCCTACCAGCACTGTACAAATTTTCCAGTTTCTCCACATCCTCACCAAGACTTATCATCTACTGTGGGTTTTCATATAGCATCACAGTGAATATGACATGGCATTTCCTTATAGTTGATTTGCATTTCCCTTATGTCTAATCAACTGATTTTTAAAATAAGGATTTTTATTGATTTTTAGAGAGATGAGAGGGAGAGAAAAATAGAAACATGGAGAGAGAAAATCAACATCAATGGGCTGCCTCTTGCAGAGATAGAGCCCACAACCTGGGCATGTGCCCTGACCAGGAATCGAACTGGTGACCTCTTGATGCATGGGTCAATGCCCAACTACTGAGACACAACAGCTGGGAGATCAATTAATTTGACAAAGATAATCAAATGGGTAAACTTTTCAAAAACTTGTACTGAAACAACTACTTATCCATGAATACACACAAGGCCCTATGTCACACATACAAAATTTAACTTGAAATAGATCACAGACCTAGCTGAAGAGTTACCGTTATGTACTATAATCTTAAAATTACTGCCAAAGTATTTTCTAAATGTCTATGGCAATCTGAACGCACTCCCAAAATAATGTATTATGGTAAGTATTCTGTACTCAGGTGTCCTCTGGAATTTTTATTGCAAACAAACTTATACTTCTCATGCTCTGCCCATCCAAACCCAATACCTGACTTCCTTTGCCCTAGACAAGAGTGATCATGTCACAGCTGCTCCAGCAGTAGCCTATCCCCTGAGGTCCAGGCTCAGTGTGGAATTGCTGTGCCAGGGTCCAATGGTACAGGAATAAGAAACAGGCTTTGTCTTCACCCTAGCAGTGCGTGTCACCCCTTTCCCACAAGTCTGAGCTAATGACTCTGCCACTGTAGCACAGGGGATTACACTAAGCCACTCTGTAACGCTCGCTTGGCTAAGAATGAACTGGGGATGAAATGGTGTTTGTAATGTTCTTTCAGGAACGGCATGCCGTTGAATCTGTCAAATATTTATATTGAGCAGCTAGCATCTACAGTCTGTCTCCCTGTCTCTGTTCTATGCATATCTATCCGTAAATCCTTGCTCTTTCGTCCCATACTAGTTCAAAAGGCTTACCATATAACCCACAACCAGGGAGGTTATAATCTCACTTAGAACCAGGCACCAAGATTCCATATTTGTTGACTTCACAGGGTTTGCATGCAGTACTTAAAGCACCAGCCACAGACAAGGTTTAAGGGCTCCTGGCTCCTTGTTCCCCACTCAGTGTCTACTCTGCTTCATTCCCTCCATAACCCTGATATAACTTCAAGGATATTATTTATTTTTCAGGTTGTTGGGATTCCCCTCCTGGCTTCATTCTAGGATGGACATAGCTGCTCTTCAGCAAGGAGCATCTTCAAACTTATCCCTTGGTAGTATAGAAATCTTACATAGTCGCTTCTAAAATCCCCTTCTCCTTCAGGAACAAGAACGTGCAGAAACCAAAGTGGCAGGAAACACAGAAAACCACACTTGTCCACAGGTAGACAAAGAAGTCACAGCCCTCAATCTTGAGGAGCTCAACCTCTAGCAAGGTCAGAGGCAGACACAACTAACTTGAATGGCACGCACTAGACTGTGACAAGCTGAAAAAAGAAGAAGGAACACGTGGTAACTTAGTGAATGGCTTGCCTTGATTGGCTGGACTGGAGAAGGCTTCATTTGGGGGCTGGGTCTTCAAAGATAAGAAAGACACCCAGCCAGCATGGCTCAGTGATTGAGCGTTGACCTACGAACCAGGAGGTCATGGTTCAACTTCCAGTCAATGGACATGCCTAGGGTGCAGCTTGATCCCCAGTGTGGGGCATGTAGGAGGTAGATGCCCTTTCAACACTGATCTCTCTCTCTCTCTCTCTCTCTCTCTCTCTCTCTCTCTCTCTCTCTCTCTAATAATAATAATAACAACAACAATAATGACAACAACAATAATAACAATAATAATGACAACAACAATAATGACAACAATAATAATAATGACAACAACAACAACAATAATAATGACAACTAAGGTCCAAGTAAATGGCATCAGTAAAAGCACAGAGGCCATCACAAGGATAGAACTTTGAATCCAGCATCACTATGTGATCCAAAGCTTTCATAATTAGAGCCAAGTTTGAAACTTAGAATGGAAAGAGACTAATGTTCAGTCTCCATGGAAGAAACCAGCGAGTATTTTGTTAAGACAATCAGAGGCCATTTTTCAGTGTGTCATTATTCCTCATTTTCCAGCTCAAGCCCCAGTGCACACACTGATTCGCAGTATTTCCAAAGGTCTCTGCACAGAAAAGAGAAGGATGAGCAATTTACAGCCAGGAAAATAAGCCACATGGGACCTACTCAGAAAGGGGGGGATTCTGGGCATTGTTAATTCTGACCCTGTGGCCAGAAAGTCTGAGGACACTGGCATGGGCATAACCATCCCTTCCAGCTCAAAACCTACAGGGGAATAGCTCCTTAATGATCAGGGCCCCTGTGAGCCCTTGATGTCTTGTACACACGGGAAGGCGCCCGGAGGCCTGGTTGGATAAACTGGCCTCTCTGTGCCCAGCATATAGAACAGGGTTATGACAGGTGACAGGTCCAATTGCTATTCATGCCGAGAAAAGAACACTCTCACTTTCCTTACAATTAAAGCCAGTATCCCTACCCCCATCACCTTCCCCTTGTTAACAGTGCATTGAGGGGAAATGAGAACAATAACAAAAGTAAAGTAAGGAGCATACCCAAAAGTGGATGGAACAGTCATCTGCAAAAAGAAGACCTTCGCTCAAATGGCTTTTTTTTGCAATCAATGGACAAAGCTGCCTGTACAACTCAAGTGTGAACGTTCTGCCCCAGACAATGAGAAGGACAGGTGACAGGAACCATTGTTAAACATTACTTGTTAGACAAGCTCATAGTAATTCTAGTGGGAGAGGGGGAGAATTTTCCAGAAAATAGCATTTGTTTCAGGGTCAAGCTGTAATTGCCAATAGAGAGAGGGAGGATAGGAGACAGTGGGTCTGAAATGCAGAGCAACTGCCTGGGAGGGAACCACCAGCCAAGGAATGTAGGCAAACCCCAGAAGGAGCTGGAAGATAAAGGAAATTATTCTCTCGGAATGTTGCCATGCTGACAACTCAAGTTTAGCCCAGAGAGACTGATTTTATACTTGTGACTTCAAGGACCATAACATAATAAATGTATGTTGCCTTAAGTTGTGGCCATTTGTTACAATAACAATAGGAAACTATTACAGTGTCCAATGATCCTTATAAGGTTACTAGAGGCTCAGTGCATGAAAATCATGCACTCGGGTAGGGGGAGCATCCTTAGTGCTGCCACAGAGGCCGGAGAAGCTCTTGACACCATCACTGCACTCACCAACTGTGAGCACAGCTTGATGCTGAGTGGGACTCCTCCTGTGGGAGTACACTGACCACCAGGGGCAACTCTTTCATTGAGCATCTGCCCCCTGGTGGTCAGTGTATGTCACAGCAACCAGTTGTACTATTGTTCGATCAATTTGCATATTAGGGTCTTATTATCCTATATAATAAAAGCCTAATATGCTAAGTGCCTGGTCATCCATCCAGCTGTTCAACCAATAAAAGTGCAATATGCTAATGATATGCTAAGGCCACTCAACTGCTCACTATGACATGCACTGACCACCAGGGGGAAGATAGTCACCAGTCTACTAGTTGCTATGGTGTGTGCTGACCAGCAAGGGGCAGACACTCCAGCTGGTAGGTTAGCTTGCTGCTGGGGTCTGGTTGATCAGGACTGAGCAATACAGGCCAGATACACCCTGGAGCCTTTCTATCATCTCTCCCGAGCTGGCCAACTTCCCACATCCCTCCCTGGCCCTGATGGTGCACCTGGGGGGTCCCTCAGCCTGGCCTGCACCCTCTCGCAATCCGGGACCCCTAGGGGGATGTCAGAGAGCCAGCTTTGGCCCAATCCCGCAGGCCAGACCAAGGGACCCCACTGGTGCACAAATTCATGCACCTTTCCTCTAGTATAGGATAATGGCAAGTGCCCCAAACATATTCTCATTTGCATTCTCCCTCCCTCCCTCCCTCCCTTCTTTCTTTCTTTACTCTCTTCCACTCTCTCAGAAATCCCTCTTTATACCTTACTTTGTTTCGGTTTCTTTTTCCCATCCCTTTTGTCACTGTAGTCCTCCCTTCTTTCTGTTCCACATTAATAATATTTACAGTCCATTATAAATTTAAAAAAAAATGCCTTGGTTTCTCTCATTTTTTCCTCTCACCCATTCTCTTTCCTAATAAGTATGAATCCCACAAAAAGACAAAGATCACATATTCCTTAGGATGAGGAGGGCAAGAAGTTGTACATTTCATATATTTTTTCCTTATATATTTTATTTATCTCATCACAGTAAGTTTTCTGAGGAACCTCGTTTGAAATATGAAATCATCATGCCTACTTCACCAGGATAATGCAGGTTACAACTACTTTAAAAATCATTCCTAATAATATAAATAATGTTCAACTATAAAAACTAAATGAAAACAATTTCAGTTCAGGCGCAATATCTTGAAATCAACCTTTTCAAACCTTATTGAAATTCTTTCTATTCGCCACACAAAATGTATATTAAAGAACAAAAAGAAAACAAATATAAAAGGATTTAGAAAAATCATCCCAGTTTTGTAAACAATGCAGTTTGAATATACTTGAATTAACTATTCACTTTGGTTTATCAAAATGTGGTTTTCATTGACGCTCAAAAATAATCTCGTTTCCAACGTGGCTCAATGTGCGTTCAAGAAAAGAGAGATGACTAAGTGAAAGCTCATCTGAATATCCATTCACTGTAAACTAATAGCAGCTGGAAAATAAAGTGCTTTTGATGGAGATTGGCAAGTGTTCTATAGAAAATAGTATCATCCTTTTATAATAGAAGGGTTTTTCTCACTTTTAATATGGATATAATCATGAAGAAATTTTCAAAAAACTCATTGCAAAAGTACATTTTCAGAAAAACCCATCAAGTTTTTAAATTCCCTCTCATCATGTGTGTGTGGAGGGGGAAAGGGGGGGAAGGGGGAGGGCATGGGTGTGCTTCTCTGTAGAGAATATATACACCCAGTGCCAATAGGATAGGTTGTAAAAGTTTATTCCCTAGCTGTCTTTTGAGGCTCAAAATACTGCTCTCCATGATTTGATTTTTCATTTGGCAAGCTAAAAGTATGTTTAACTCATAATGCACTGAACGAGTAAATTTTATCCAAGGGCATAAAAAATACATGTTTGCAATTCTCGGGACAAATAACAAAAATTAATCAATAACTATTTTGCCTTCTTATATGTCTATGCCTTTTAAAATGTGGGATGTGCTAAATGCCTCATATTTGCAAACACCTGAGTGTGTATTAGTATTAGCACATACAATACTAATAAATATACTTAGAATGTTATACTAAGTATACTTAGAATGTTAGAGATCTGAGTGAGGGAAACTTCTTGCATGTTCAGGAATGTATTACTCCAATCCCATAAACAGTACCTCTTCCCATAATAACCTCTTGTCAGAACAAAGGAAAACATTGTCATGATATCCCATCAGGTCCTCAAATATACCTTTAGTTCATTTATGCATTCAATCAAGCTTATTGAGTGCCAGCTAAGCATCAGGTATCATGTTGGTTCTTTCCTCAGTATAGCCTTCTGAAGAGAATGTTATTATCTGAACAGAATATTATTATCCCCATTTCGCAGAGGAGGGAACTGAGAGCATTTTCATCACATGGCGTTCTATGCACTCACTGGGTGACTCAGGGTATGTCATCTCATTTAACCCTCACAGCAATGGTATGAGGTCAGTCCTTCATTACCTTACTGTACAGAGGAGCCAGCTAGGACTGACGGAATTTAAGAAACCGGGCAGAATTTACATGGCATTTTAGTAACATTAGCCAAGAGCTCATCCTGTATTTTGTTTGATGCCGCATCCCAAGTTCTTAACCTCTATGGTGATGAGATTGGTCAACAATGAAAAACAACTAAGAAGTTGGGGTTCGCAGCCACACTGCTTACTCCAAAGCCTAAATGAGCAATGTAGTGACAGAGGTAAGATATGCAACACAATAATTATGATGCAACATGAAAAGTGCCACAATCAACCTGTGAGAGTTCAGGGAAAGGCAGGTTTTAGAAAACCAGTTTATCAAGCTGATATATTCACAACAAATGTTTTGTTAAACAAGAGACAATTAAAGAGAATGGCATTCCAGTCTAGGGAAGATGTGTCCTATCAGCACATGCACATGAAAGTGGTGTGTGTATTTGGGGAACTACAAGACTGCAATATAAAATATGTACTTCGAAAGGGAGGGAGATTAGACTGGACACATAAGTGGAGATCAGCTTGTACTCTCCTCTTATGAAGTCGGAGCTATCTTGCTGTGAAGAAAAATAACCAATTTAGCCTGGTCAGTGTGGTTCAGAGGTTGAGCATCAACCCAGGAACCAAGAGGCCACAGGTTCGATTCCCGGTCAGGGCACATGCCTGGGTTGTGGGCTCAATCCCCAAGTAGGGGGGCATGTATGAGGGAGTCGATCAATGATGTTTCTCATTAATGTTTCTATCTCTCTATCCGTCTCCCTTTCTCTTTAAAAAAAAAAATCAATGTTCTAAAAAAGAAGAAGAACCAGTTTATATGGTAAGAGCCAATGGTTTCCCACCTATGTTTTGAGGAGCATTTTGACGGATCAAACAAATAACAGCTGTGCCATGGAGCCGGCCCCCGTTTTTATCACTTGCCCAGTCATAGGTAAGCACTTGGAGTGAACCTGAACCTTAACTTGCTCAAAAACTTGCTGGAATGTCAGAGATAGATTTGAAAATTGTCAATTTAGCAAAAATACAATTTAGAGAGGGGGGAAAAATCTAGATCTGCTCACTGACGCATGTGCAAGATGAGATGCTGGCGGTGGAATTGTGTATTTATGATAATTTCGCCATTGCAGGGCAACGGAGGCCATCTAGCAGGGAATTGCAGTAATTAGATGAGGAAAGTGATTGTTCCATAAAACTCAGCTGAAATGTTACAGTGGAGCAAAGACACGTGAAGAATAGAGAGTATTTCCCAAATCAGAAAAGATTGTTTTATTGTCTATTTTACAAGCATCGTTAGGATGTTAAATTGAAAGCAAATCTAGCTGGAAAGCAGGAACATCCCAGATTTGGCCATCAAATTAATTCTGCTGTAATGAAATGTGAAATTTGACTGAAATGAAAAGGAATTGAATTTGGGCTGCCGAGGCTGGTGGCTTTCAATTATAACATAACAAAACCCGCATCCTTTTGTTAAACATAAAAATAAGTGCTGAGCAAACAGAGGCAACTACTGAACAGGAAACACAAAGAGAGTTGCCAACCGGGAGATTTACTCAGCTTACCTGTGGGTCATCAGAAAAATTCGGGTATCCAAATAGATCATTTTTAATGTCATTCACAGCAAAGAGGTATAAATGAGTGGAGTCATAAATTTAGGCTAATGCCTCATGGAATGTAAGAAAGTATTAAAGTTGGCCAACACTTTACTTCTTTCTAAGTTAAAGAGTTTCAAGATCATTCCTATAATGATGTCATGCTTGTTTTCCTGCTTTCTTAGGATAGAAACTGGTGAAATTATTGCTAGCAACCAGGCTAGCTTATGAAATCATGGGTTCTGGTGGAGAAACTGGGACATCCATGCACTCATATCATTGGAACATAGAAGAAGAAACCTAGTCATGTTTCTAGGTCTTCTTTCCATCCATTTATCAGCTTCTCTCATTGAGAAATAACAACTTATACTTCTCTGCACAGGAGTAAGTGTTAGAGGCAGGCTGACCAAAGTTGACTTTTCAGAACCAGGGCAAGAAAAAAATTAGCAGCCGTTATGCCTTCCATTACAACTTTTTTATATTAATAACCTATTAAAAAGAACATATTTGGGGTAGATTGGGTTATACAAAATAGATTGCTACAATTCATATTACTCATTTCCTTTTGTATAATATAGCTACTAGACAATTTTAAATTATATATGTGCCTTCCACTGAATTTCTATTGAGCAATGCTGATCTAGACAACCACAGCACGGGACACTATTTGGTGACCTCATGTTCACTGCAAACAAGGAGCAATAAGTGGTAAGTATGCTTGGTAAGAGACACGATCTTCAGAAATTGGGAGAACCTACAAAGGTCTCGGAGCCTGATTCATTGGTGACGTTCTCAGGAATCCAGAGTTCGTGAGCATCCTGAGACATCCCCTACAAAGTGGAGGGTACATTACTGCACCTTGCACCACCCGTCACTGAGAAAAGTACAGCAATCAGTGGGCCTCCTTAGTTTTTAGAGAGATTCCACTCTTGGGAAAACTATGCTAATGAGCTTATTGGGTGATACAGAAGAATGTTCATCTTTAGCTATTCCAAGAACAAGAAAAAGCTCTATATTAGTTCAAGTCTGCAATCAAGAAGCCCTAAGGCTTGGTCCATATAACCTGATAGATATCATGTGGTGGAGTTCATACTGGTCTCAACATCCTATGGACCAATAGACAGCTCACTAGTGTTCTGTAAGAGATGTCCTGTTATAAGCCAGGAGAGGTATGAAGGATAGTTAGAATGTAGGTAAACGGAAAGATCAGAAAGGCACTCCTGATTGATGGACCAGTAAGAGCAGAAGCAGAAAAAGGAGTATAAAAGATTCAATGGGAGGAAAATGCTTGTATTACTGTCCTGATTTGAGAACATTCATATAAAAGATGAAGATGAGTAGGCAAGGGTTGGTAGTTAGCTCCTGTATCCCAAAGCCCAGTTCTAATTTCTTCAGAGTGAGAAATACCTCAAAACGAACTCATTATACACCCCAAAAAATTACCTTTCTCAGCGTTCTCTGTTTCATTAAGCAACCTTTCATCCAGTTGCTCAGGCCAAAAACTAGGAGCTATACTGGATATTTCTTCCTATAACTTAGCACCCAATCCATTATTAAATTCTGTAGGCTTTATCTCCCAAACAATTTTCAATTCCATTTCCTCATCTCTTTACCTACCACCTACCCTTCTCTCCTCCTGGGTGAGACCCTTGATGAAATGGTGTTTCCTATATTACCTCCAGCACAGACTTTGCATACAGCAGAGAGATCCTCAGCCACTAACCGGGCCCTTTCACTGTACCAAGATACAGTCTAAACACATTTTAAAACATTCTCTCTCCATGCATTGTTTTGAAGATATTGCCTCCATTTTATAGATTAAAAAAAAAAAAAAACAGTTATATAACCTTATACATTTTTAATCGGTCATTCCAAACTGAAATTACAAAGCTAGAGACAGAAACTGATGTCTCAACTTGCTCTTTCCAGATAATAATCTTTCCTTCCCCCATAAAATGGCTCGGGAAGGAAGGGTTTACTTAGACACAATCACGCCACATAAATCATGCTGGGAAATGTAAGGTTCATGGAGTGAACCTTCCATTTCTTGCCCCAAGCCTAATACCAAGTGTCTTCGGTTAGATGCGTTTATTATTAAAGTCTTCTTCTTTTGGAAATTGCAATTCTGAAAGGCTTACAGTACTTTTTTTATGGCCTAGCGGTTCCACTCAATGATATAACATCATGGCTTAATATTTAGCATAGAATATATAAAAACACCAGAGGGGATAATTAAGCTCACCAAATGGGACATTGGAATCCTTCATGAGCCAGTGATAAAATGAAGACTATATTATTAAACTTACATAACAAAAGTTCCAGTCTCTAACTCTTAACTACTTGGACACGTTGGCTCCTCCTGGCCATTTCTTACTCTTCAAAAGAAAACAGCTCTGAAGTTGGAATAATTCGGAAAAGATATCTTTAAATAATGGGAGTCAAGTAACAGCCTTAACTCCTATTTGCATCTTACCTCCATGAATCGTGCAGCCTCACTAGCACAATCAATGGGCATTGATGTGCAATTAACATTCTAAAATCTATCACATCATCATGAATTTTCTTTATTCATCTCAGAATGTAATCTCCAAAGATTTATCTCAGTGAAACAATTAATTATTTAAAATTACTTTGATCCTCTAAAATAAGGCCAATTATTTTTCCCCCATCAGGCAGGCCAACCAAAATTTGATCAGGAATCATTTCAATTCCTTCCTCAATCGTATTTCAAATGTCTGTTTCTGGATTTATTGTATTGTAACTTTACAGTGATAGTGTTTGATAAGACATTTTTTACCTTTTTCATATCCACAATAATATTGCCCACTTTCAAATGTGCCAAACCTGAAAGTTGGCATATCACACCTGCCTTTTTATTTTATCTTCCCCTTCTTTTTAACATTAACTTTCCCTCTTCATTTTTCCACTTGCTCCACTGGGATCCCTAACACACAATTTACAGTTGCTGCAAACCCATAGCATTGCCTTCAATTACTCTATGTTGCTGCTTTGGGATTCACAACTCATACCTCTTCCTTAAATTTTTTAAAAAATATCTTATGAGACATGATGTGTTTCCACAGAGACTCAGTGGGATAAATCACTTCGTATATATCTCAGGTCATTGTGGAACTCTTTGGAAAGAGTTTGTAATTTTACTAGACTCTAGTGTTTTTGTATGTACAGTTTATGAGAAGGTAGAAACTGACAGTAATAATAAAAGCTTCCAGCGACATCTAGAGATTGTCTAGAGGAGGTTGACAAGAACTTTGAGGGCCTAGAATCTACTATAGGAGAAAACTTATTTATGTATAACACAGAGGTCAAGGATAGTCTCATTCCAAATAAGTTGCAGACAATAATTATATCGATCTTTATAATTATATCAATATAAGATATCAAATATCTTATATTCCCAGTGCCTAGTATATTCATTCATTCATTTAATAAATAATTTCTGAGCTACTATACATCCCAGTGATGAAAAAGCCAGATATCTTATTTACAAAAACCTTGAGAAAAAGTGACCTGTGATTCTGTCACTCTATAATAAATTTTTTTTCCAATTAAAATTTCCCTCAGGTTGGCTTCCTGACCAATTCGAAACCCATACCTAAACTTCTGGGAGGCTGATCAATTTTAGGCCTTAACGTTAGCTTTCTTAGAATGTACTTCCCTCAGTGAGCAGTTCCGCTGAGAAATGAGAACGTGAAGAAAAAAACTACTCCTTTCCTGGAAAATCCTAGTAAACAGTCTCTCCAGTGTGTAAGAATGAGGTCAAGTAAGAGTATTTTTAAGTACTTCTAAGAGTATTTTTTAAGTACTACCACCATGCTGGATCTTAAGGGGAATCCAAGAAAGTTATATTGTCTCATGTCCCTTTGTCTGGTTTATATATGCTACAGTTCTTTGTCTGAACATGACCCTTTCAAATTGGACCCTTCCTTAATTTAGGACCTTCGAGCTTTCCTCTTTGGTCACTCCGCTACATAGTATCAGTTTCAAAGGTCAAAGGTCAAAGCCCATGTGGTGCCCCCATCTTTCTCTTTCCTTTATCTTGCAAACATTCCTCTATCCTCTGTGAAAATATGCTTCCCGATTCCCTGTATCTTGTGACTTTTCTCTATCCTCTGTGAAAGCATTGTGGTGTCTGAGAGCTATCTCCTTCCCTTCACATGTGCATTCCTCTCCCATGGACTCCTTTTCCCCTAGTACTGCCCGTCCTAGCTCTAAAACTCCTTTCAACAGTTTGACTTCCAGGAAGGTCAGATTCAGTGTATGGGCAAAACTCTTCTGTTTCCTTCTTGGAAGAAAGGTAAAGGGGTAAGTCCACAAGATCCACGTTCTCCTCTACCTTTGCCATGGCTCTTTATGCCAGTCAGCTCTGCTCTGGTCAAGATCGTCATGGAAGAAGGCAAACAGAAAGAGTGCAAACAAGTTCCAGGATCCATCTCCTCAACCACAGCTCTTTCTATTCTGCATCTCAACAATATCCCCCAACCCCACCCACACCCACACCCCTTTGGCTGACACCAACATTTTGAGGACAAATTTTGAGTCTTACTTATGTTTAGCACTAGGCTGGGAAATATCAAAATACATAACAGACGAACAATTCCTACCTTCTAAAGTTTACTTCCAAATAGAGAATATATTTACAAAAAATATAAAAGCAAACATAACTCACAAGGCGATATAGGCAGACAAAATAAATGTCCCAAAGTTGTAGAGAAGCTGAGTCCAATATTGAACGATAGAAGAAGCCAAATTTGTTAGCTGGAGCTACAAATAAGGAACACACACACACACACACACACACACACACACACACACACACATATATATATATATATATATATATATATATATATATATATATATATATATATATATATATAAAGATTTTTTCCTCAAAAGAAACGGGCTGGATAATAAAGCCATTAGTGTGAAGAGTTATAAAGCATCACATGGACTTTTCCCCTCTCGTTCTCACATTAATACAATAGCTGAAAACGCCTTCACAGACCACACATTTCAACAGCTGTGCAAACAAAGTCAAAGCAATGTATCTAATCGAATCTTCTAGATTCAAGTCAATTTGTGAAATTTCTTACAACTGCCTTCTAATTTGTACCCCAAGTGTCATCTGAAGGTGATAATGGTGAGGATGGGTGATTGCAGAAGGCAGGCAGGCAGTTGTCACCGTTTAAAAGCCCTCCATTTGCTGGCCCTTGAAAGACTGTGACCATTTTCCGCTCAAGATGCTCTTTTAATATACAAATGAATCCCTCTCCAGTGATTGTGCTGAAAGGAGCAAAGCAAAGAATTCTCCAGCTCCCGATTTCTACAGAGATCTGAACTTTTCTAGGGACTGCTAACTTGCTGCCTTAGGGAGAAATAAGAATGCCTGAATATTAGTACTAAGAGAATTGTTTGGTAACTAAATTTAAGAACAGGGAAGGCTCTCAGAGCTTCCAAAGTCTCGGGGGACTTTGGAGAATACTCCACAATTGGGAATTTTATATAATCAAACACGCTGGTCCAGGGTCTTCCCAATACATCTTGATCCTGTACCAGCCTATGAAAGAGAGTGGTTTAGCTTAATAAATATCACAATGGCTTGTATTTGTTTACTCTTGGACTCTGAGCAAGGTTAGATTTTATCCCAGATATGTACTTGTTCTGTATTCAGTTAGCAATGCCTTCCTTGGAATTGAGATAGATAGTAATGTATATGACAAGAGAAAATTTGTGAGATGTCCTAAATGAAAATTACAGCAGTCCAGAGGGTGGGAGGAAGAAGTAGGAAGTTAATCGGTGAGCAGAAGAGCCATAAGTCAAAACCAACAAAAGCCTGCTCACATTTCTGAAAGCATGTTAAAACTGAATTGACTTCCCGGTGGCTATCTAGAAAGAACAGCTGTGCACCAAAAGCCACAACATCCTGCTTTCACGTGAGCAGTCTGGTCTATTGCCCACAACCAATCCAAATCAGCGAACACGAGTTCTTTATAGACCACAAGCCTATCCCAGAGCTGCCCTTCCCCCGCCCCCTTTATCTACAGCCAATGGGAAGTCTTTCTAAACAAAGTACATCTTTCTTCCCCACGCTCAGCCCTAGAACAATGGGTGTGTTTGTCTTCTTCATCCATCACTGGTGGTTTAGACCGTATGTCCCAGGATCTGGTCCTTTTTCTGGTTAGCATATGGCTCAATAAATCCTGCCTTTTAGGAGAACTTTCAACCTCAAAGGTATTTTGTTGTTTAAGAGGCAACATACTCTGGTTGCCCAATATGATTCAATCTGGTGACTCAACCTGCCTAATACAAAGGCGATATAGTATATGGGATAAGAATTTAGGTTCTGGAACCAAAATGCCTAGGTTCTTACTACGTCGTATATTTCTCTCAGCCTCTTTCCTCATTTATTAATGAGGCTCATCACACTGATGTACCAGGGCTGTTCATAAATACATTACATTAGAAGAGGTAAAATAAAGAACTTAGCATGACACCTTGATGCACTACAGGTGCTAACAGCGTAATTATAATTGTCCCCTTTCGTCACTATTAATATCTATAAATTTTTACAGTTCTGTTTTACAATGCAGATAAACTACCATGGCTATCCTCCTCATCATTGTTGCCATCATTATCATCAACTAAATTTACATTTTCAAAGCATTTTACATTTATTATCTCATCAAATATTTACCGATTGAACCTCCAGTAACAAAACTTTCAAAACAATCTCATTCAGAGATCAACAGGTTATATTACAAGACTGTTCTTCCTTGTACTGAACAGATTCTGCCATTAGTTTCACCCATTAGTCCTTAGAGTCTCTCTTACCAAAGGATTAAAATCTGACTCTTATGAATTGTCCCTTAGAGTTGGAAATCTGAATTATTTGCAGACACGCCCAGACTCCTGACACAGATGGTACAAAGACTCCACCATGGAAGAATTAGCTTGTTGAATATCTACAATGTACTATAGTAAGTTTACTCCTCCTACCCTCTCCACCCTGCTCTGTGTTCTTGGTGGCTGAATATGAACAATGTCAATGACTCTTTAGTTTTCATTTGCGTTCCTTTAACTGGATACAAAGGCAGGAGATCATGGACTCCCTCCCATGGCGTGACTCCAGGCTGGATCAAAGAACTGCTCTTGACAGGGGCCCCCGTTTGCTCTCTGAGATTTACAGTAATCACTTCTTCCTGGTATATCTTATGTCAAGATGAAAACACTCTATCTAGTGATTTCCCTACACCCTGTCCCTTCTTTGTAAATGTTAAGTTTATTAAATGCTCCTCAAAAGTACCCAGTTAGATTGGGCTATTCATTCCCTGCAAGTTTTCTGGCTAGAACACTGGTTTAGACAAAGTGGGTTCAAATCCCCAATCCTCCATTTGTTGAACAATGTACGCTTGAGGAACTTGAAATGCAAAAGCCTCGGTATTCCCATTTTGAAATGGAATAATAAGATATACCTATCTCCTTGGAGAAGTTATGAGAGCTGAGTACATAGGGATGTGAATGCTTAACTAAGAGCCAGGCACATAGTAAGTATTTGATGAATCTTAGCAATAAGGGTTGTCATTCTTTTCCAGTCTAAATTAAAAAAAAAAAAAAAAAAAAAAAAACTACTTAGACTTTAAACCCAGGGAGGCAAAAGGAGAATTTATTTACAAAGTGCCAAAAAATAATTCTATCAAGGAAGGATAAAAATATACTCAAAAGGAAAATAAATTATTAAGGAGAATTCAATCATAGAAATTAGACAAACCTATTTCTCATTTTTAGCTCAAGAAATTTCTGAAGCTACACAAATCCTTGCAAAGTAAGTATCTGATGAGAATTTAGGAACACATTTCATTAAGGGGAGTTAGGATTCTAAATTAGAAATATAACAAGCTTTAGCTGATGTTTTTAAAAGTCCATTAAGATAAGAAGATCCCCAATACTAGTCATATTCATTGATTTAGTTTGATGAAAGTCAGAGATAAAAATGTGGGGGGAAAAATAAGGATTAGACCAAATCCCATATAATCTTTCCAGGAGGATTACTTATGTCTGAGGGTTTTTTCTCATCTTAAGAGAGCACCTTGAAAACTCTGGTCTTACTGGGAACAAGAAGATAACATGAATCCTTTCAAATTTATTTAAGTTTTTAAAAATAACCCACAATGGCTACATGGGAAAAAGGCTTAGTCTGAAAATAAACCCTGGGGCAACACGAGGATCCACATTCATTATAGTCTCTGCCAACACCATATTATCACTGCAGGTTCAAAGCAAAATCAATAGCAAATCATTTGACTTTGAAATAGCAGAAATGAAAGATCCCACCAACTTAAAGAAGACTATCTGGAAAGAGGTAGCTACAAGCACCCCGTGAAAATATTGTGAGCCATTTCAGCATCAAATGCAGTAATTGTCTAAACTCTAGCTCTTATATGTGTCTATTATTAGGCAGCTAAATGCCTTGATACATTTGATACTTAATATTTGACTAATTATCTCTCCTCAAGGCCATGTGTGTTAGTTTTTGCTTTTATAACGTTGTCAAAAGCCAAAAGAACAATAACCACCACCCATCCAACAAAAGGATTTGTATTTCTTACAACTAAAAATGTGCAGAACTCCCCAGCTGATTTGGCTCAATAGATAGAGTGTTGGCCTAAGGACTGAAGGGTCTGAGTTTGATTCTGGGTCAAGGACATGTACCTCAGTTGCAGGCTCAATCCCTGGCCTTAGTCGTGATGCATGTGGGAGGCAACCAATGATGTTTCTCTCTTAAATCGATGTTTCTCTCTGTGTCTCTCCCTCTCCCTTCCACTCTCTCTAAAAAAATAAAAATAAATAAATGGAAAAATACCCTCTCATGAGGATTAACAAGAAATAAGTGCAGGAATTTCATGTGCAGGAATATCATACATGTGAGCAGAAACAAGCCCAAACTTCTGGTGGCTTTAGTTATTAGCAAATGCTATATGCCTCCAATTTTGCTATGGAGTTCAAATTATTGTTATTTAGTTCACTCCTCTGATTCAATTCTATTTCTATTGATAGTTGGAAAATATCCATAGGAAACAGCCTCATACTGAATGTCTACCGGCAAGCCTTTGCTGGTAAGATCTTATTCAGTAGCTTCGGACTCACCCAGGAATGTGGGCTACGAGTCTGGAGCATCAGGACTTTAGGGTCATCTTGGCACAGAGAAAGTAAGTCAGTTGCTCAAAATCATACGGCCATCAATTGGAGAAGCAGCTATGCTAGTTCTGCTTAGAATTATTTTTTTTTCCCCATGATGCCAATGTGCTTTGGGAATTTAACCCTTCTGGCCTTTATTTTCATTTTCATAAAAATATTTTTATGACCATTATATGACTACATCCTGCTTGAGCAGTTAAATAGACTCAGTGAACACACTTATGAAAGTGGGAAATGTAAACTTGGTTGTCTTTCCATTCTGTCAGCCTTGTTCCCCAGAAAGGAATACAAGTGATAAATGTGGGCAAATTATATATCATTTTCTTCCTGACAAAATTATTTACCTAGATGCTCTTATTTCTCAACTAATACAAAAGGAATCAAAATACTATTTTTTGGCAGTTGGATGAAGAGACAAATTCTTAGATTTAAGATCTAAAGATTAAACCTTAACAGGATTAACAATAGCTTTATCCAAATAGTACTCTAGGCTTCTGAGATGAAGATAAAGATAAAATTTTAAAATTCTACAAAAGTAAATGGACTTTTTTTCCAGGGAAAAAAAAAAAAACTGTCAAATACCTTGAAAATGGCAAGAAAGATTACTGGATATCCTTTCACAGGAATGAGACCCTCTGGAGATTATTTCATTCTACAGATAAGCATCTTTAATTGTCTTCCAATCAATCTATAATAATAAAAGCATAATATGCTAACTAGACCAGATGACCTTTCGAACAAAGCTGGGGCTTCGAGGGAAGCCCAGAGGGAAGCTGGTGCCAGCAGCTGGGAGAATGAAGGCCTGCTCTTGCACGAATTTCATGCTTCGGGCCTCTAGTTTTTCTATATTCCTCTATTTATAGTAGGAGTTAAGTTGTAGAAAACTGAGTATCATGCAAATGATCACTGTCCATAGCAATAAAAATAAATGCTATCTAGTAAAGATAAAATTAACTTTGCAATCTTTAGAAAAGATGACTCCAAACATAACATTTTATTGCCCAAGAGGATTTTAGCTAGTTTTGCATCTATTATTACATCCATTTCAGTATGCCCAATTGCCTGATTATATCTCTTTCAAAATTCACCCTTGAACTCAGTTTTAGCATCTTCCTCATAAAACTATTTAAAATTATTTTTTCCCTTGACAAAGCTTGGGGTGAATGCTTCTGCCCGTATAGGCCTGCATTGGCCCACCTGCCACAATCCACCACCACCCCAACTGCTAACGTAACTAAACAGCTACTGGTCAGTCCTCACAGTGCAAAATTAATATACATTGGGACCTAGGTAAGGACAGATTCTATTCAAGAAGCACACTGCAATAAGAGAAAGGGGACTATAGCAACAAGGAGAATGCTCTGACCATAGTATCTGCCTGGATCTCAAAGGTCAGGCAGAAAATTGTCTTTGTTTTATAGGGAGGAGTTAACAATAATATTAACCGTATCTTTTTATTCTGTATATTTTATACTTTGGGGGACTTGCTGATCTTGGAGGGATTGGCCTTGATAGAACTAGCCAAGTCCTAGACATAATAAAGGACTTGCCTGCTAGAGACAGACTTCCTTTCATATGCAAGCAATCTATAGCCCAAGCCCCAACCACAGCCTTTCCTGGGCTCTTAAACTTGGGGCCACTATTTCCTTACCTTAACCATCCCAGGGCCAGGGACCACACAATATGGAACAGTCTCCATGTCCCAAACCTACTGAAGTAATTCAAACTAGGCAACCGTAAGCTTGCTCACCTGCCTCATCCATTCCTTCCTGCAGAGACTACATAAAGGCTCTTGTCCATGTGCTCCCCTTACTCTCTCTGCCTCCTGAATGACCCTGATGCTTCCATTGATGGCCCTTCATGGCATGGACTGCTTCCTGTTTCTAAAACCTTCTCTCAGTGACAATAATCTCCACAGCTACATGTTTTACCATACTTAAAACAAATCCTGGGTGCTTTTTTAAGATAACAAGGCTACAAGGAATTGGATATAGGAAAAGTATGAGTTGGTGGAGTGATTGGACAATTGACCAGGCAACATTTTAAGTGGGGACAAAATATTCAGTTAATCATTTTAGGAGACAAAGAAGAGGAATTTGAAAGGCCTGCCTACATCTGGCCTTGGCATAAGTAAGCAAGAAGTCATCTTTGAATTCCATGTAAGTACTATGGGGAGGGGTAGTCCTTGCCAATAAGCAATTCTCAGAAACACAAAAGGGATGGGGGACATTTCTTGACTGTCGTTCTGTCTTCCAGGAGAATAGAGCTCAGGTAAAGCTCAACACTGTCACCAGACATTTTGGAATAGAATTCTTAACATGACAAGTCATGGGATTTAACTCTGCCTTTTCACTTTTTTCTCCCTCCTTGGGAGAGAAAATTATAAACTTTAGTTTGAGAGATTCCAGCAAAGTAAATTGTAAACTTTGTTTGAGAGGTTCCAGCTGACTCTAAACCAGTTTTGCTGAAACAAACAGTTTAGGGTTAAAATAAGACAAAATTAAAATTCCTTTCTGTAAGAATTATTGTACTCTGTCTCAAAACACCTGTGGAATAGTAGCTCACCTTATATACTATCAGGCTGGACTTCAAAAGTTAAAGCACCGAAGTCACTTCTGAGATTCTTTCAGGGTCTAATGCACTTAATTCTTCTAAGATAAAGGTGCCTTCCACCATGGTCTGCCTCACTTTCATAGAACATTATGTCTCAATCCCTACCCCACTGCTGGTAAGGGGGAGGAGGAAGAGAAAAGAGGATGTATGAAGAATTAACTTTGATGTATGAATTTGCCTCCCGCAGGGTCTCAATCACAGAATAGAGAGGAAATCATAACAGAATGAAATTGCATTCATGCATATTCACTTAGGATATTGTTAATATTAAATAAAATCCCTCCTAAGTCATCATTATTTAGCTAAGAAACCAGCAAACAGCAATTCATATTGGGATCGTTTGAGCGCCTGTCAAATAGCTGCCTTCTTGTACATGCAGAAAGAATGGGATAAACAACTTAACTGAGAATTAATGAATTGAGAAATACCTGAAAAGCTTTGTCTCTGATCTGGGTTCTTGGAAGAATTCCAAGCAGTAATCTTGATTTTGATTAATATTATAATTTATCCAGTTAAAGAAGTACCTCATAAATACTCATGAAGCATTTTATTAGATGATTACAAATACTTAAAAATCTTATTTTGCAGTCCTTTCCATCACAAAGAGAAAGAGGAGCAGACTGTGAGCTGTGTATCATTCAGCTTTGTTCATTGCCAGCAAAAGTCACATCGTGTGTTTTAAAAACAATATGTTTCAATACCCACGCTGCTATTGCACAAAGCTGATGTTCTTGTAGACCTGCCCTTGTGCTAATGTGGTAGGTAGAACCGGTGCTGTGATTGCTCCCCTACATTCCTAGGCACATCTCCCCTGGGGCCATCACAGCACCGCAATGCTAAAGACACACAGTAATGCTAAAGACAGACAATGTCTACTTGAAACAACACAGGTGACATTGGACGGCATGATACATGCCAGAAGCTTAGAGGGAGAAGGGCTAAAAGCAATACCACAAAACCATCTCACAGGAGTAAGGTTTTGAAAAATTTTGAAAACGTTAACCCAGCTGAAACCAGTTTGGCTCAGTGGAGAGAGCGTCAGCCTGTGGACTGAAAGATCCCAGGTTCAATTCCAGTCAAGGGCATGTACCCTGGTTGTGGGCACATCCCCAGTAGGGGGTGTGCAGGAGGCAGCTGATCAATGTTTCTCTCATCAATGTTTCTAACTCTCTATCCCTCTCCTTTCCTCTCTGTAAAAAAAATCAATAAAATACTTTTTTAAAATAAAAATAAAATAAAACGTTAACCCATCCTGTCCTTGTCCACATTGAAATAACCATCTTCTCTTCCATCCACCTCATCACCACCTTGGTTGCCACATGGTTTCTCCTCTCCATAGCCACACCTTCATTATCATGGCATTGCACATCAATGAAAGAGCAAACCAATAACACTTTCATTGGCCCTAAAAGGGGAAAGGAGGAGTGATGTATGGTGATTCTGCCCACCTGGGGAACAGAATAGATCAGAATTTGAGTTCCCAACCTCCATTTACAATCCCCATTCAGTTCAGTTCATGGACATTTTTGTGACAATAACACATTTGTCTCTAATTTCCATTTATAAACAAGCATAAATCAGTTGAAATTCCACAGAACCATCTTCTTCCCTTATGCAAGCTCCTTTGGGTCCTTATTTCTTTTCTACCATTTCCAAACAAGCATCTATAAGGTCTTTAGTTTCTCAACTGTGTCTGATCCACTCAGTCTTGTTATAAACGTGACCCTTCCATTCAGGGCCATTTGTATGAAAAATCTCTGTGGGTGCTAGGACTGATGGGAAAACTTTTCCAGGACATTTTCTCTAGGTACAAGTTCCCAAAATTTGCTTTATCCTACTCATCACTTGAGAGTGTTCATTCAAAAAATATATTCCAAGGAGTGTCAATAGCAAGATAATAGGAGTTTTCTACCATCATAACCCCCCAGAACTTGATTTCAATAACCACCCACAGACGTGACAGTACCTTTGTAGGAGTCTGACGGTCAGTCCTGCAGAGACATTCCAGCATGCCACAGCAGCAAAACAATCTGAGAATAAATACATTGAAGAGGGTAAGAACAGTTTTAATTTAGCGCCAACACCTCTCCCACAAGGTGGCACATCTCAATGCCAAGATAAACCCCTGGCACTGTCCTACTTGGGGGAAAATGAGAGTGTAGTGAGTGCCAGGCTCCATGTGGGACACTACCCAAGAACCCCTCGTCCCTTCTTTCTCACCCAAAGTGGTATACTGAGGTGACCACACAGCTAAGGGGTTGAGAGAAGCCAGGAGCATAGCAGTCAAGGCTCACAAATTTCAAATGGCTGTAGATCCTACTAAGTGTTTCACAAACTCCATCAGAAAGATATCCATAAGTTACTTCACCTTCAGGAACTCCCAATGAGCCCATGGGGGCCCCCAAAGCTTTATGTACTTCACCCACCAAAATCCACCCCCATCCCCCTGTGGCAGACTCCCTGCACATACCCCAACAGACTCTGCATTTAAGCCTTTGCAGATGGCTCATCTAAGTTGAAAAAAAAAAATTAATGGAATCAAAAGTATAAATATAAGAAAGTACATAGTATGTTTAGGTATGATTTGGGGAAATTTCGGCTTCAAAAATGTGTTGATTATAGTCAATGTACTATAAGGAATGTTTCCCATTATGTACTGTATTCACTCAGAATTAGATTAAAGACTTTAGAGGCCAGAAGTCATTGGAACTCAGTACGGATGAGCAGTTGTCAAAAGTTAATAACTTGCACTGATTATTTATGATCCCATAGAAGTTTCTTTAATTAAGCTGGCTTTTATAATCCCTTTCTAATGCCTTATCAACTTGGATTCTTATCTGTGTAAGCCCTGCTGCTGCAGACCAGGGAATCTGTTATGAGACTCAAGGTAAAAAAGACTCTTTATAAAAAGAATTTCAGACTTAAATGAATAACTGCATGCTAGCTAGCCACTCAGCAGGGTTTAGGGTAAGAACTGGTCTGACGAAGTCTTCTCTCCTGAAATATCTAGTATATAACACTCTGCTCCTGAGACTGGAGTTGCCTTACACCTCACCTAATACATGGACTTAAAAGAATACACCTGAGTTTCTTGACTGCTATCAAGCTTTCACCTTTAGATCCCTTTTCAAACTTCTTAGATTATTCTAAGTAGGCCCAGTGATGCCCTCTGTCATGAATGTATCAGGGTTGAGCAAACTTTTCCTATAAAGAGCCAGATGATAAATATTTAAGCTTTCCAGATAATAAACAGTTGGTCTCTTTTGCAACTCTTCAGCCATCCCATCGTTGCACAGAAGCAGCCACAGAGGCTGCATAAACAATGGCTGTGGCCAGATTTGACCCAGGAAGTATCGTTGCTGATTCCTATATGCAGCTATCAGATTTATGGACTGAAAACCTTAACGACTAAGATCTCAGGAAAGAACAATGACGAGGGAAAGGAAAGGAACACTACAGGAACAAAGAGAAGCACAACAAAGAATTTATAGTCTCAAAGTTTGATGCCCCAAAGAAAAAAGAAAAGTAACAAAAACAAAAAAGGCATGTGCCTCATCAGCTCCATTACACCCCTCAGAACAGTTGCCCGAACCTCATCAGTAGGTTCAGCTGGAGCCTCCCTCCTTCGTGGCCAAGCAGACGCTAATCCGGGCCTATTGAATTATGGTCTCCATGGTGGAAACCTGGGGTTATCCTTGCACAAGATTCCCATGTGATTTTCATAGCCACCACTCAAGCTAAGGGAAACTCTATAGCCTCAAGAACTTACTCTGCGTTTTTTTTTGTTTGCTTGCTTGCTTTTTAATATATTTTATTGATTTTTTTATAGAGAAGAAGGGAGAGGGATAGAGAGCTAGAAACATCGATGAGAGAAAAACTTCGACCAGATGTCCCCTATACACCCCCCACTGGAGATGTGCCCGCAACCAATGTACATGCCCTTGACCGGAATTGAACATGGGACCTTTCAGTCCACAGACCAATGCTCTATCCACTGAGCCAAACCGGTTTTGGCTACTCTGTGTTCTTTAGCTCCCCAATTGTTAACTCCTCTTTTTTATCTTGTGTGGGGTCTCAGGGAAGAGGGAAAGGGGTCCCTCTGAACTGAGGCCCTGGTCTGATGGCTAACTTCCTAAACTTACTCTCGCCCCCTGGCTCGTGTCCTTCTCCTCTACTCACTGTGCAATCCTGTGTCTCCTAACAGTCTTTTGGTCAATGAGGGGTCACGTCTGACGGTGGGCCCATAAGATGATCATGGAGCTGAAACATTCCGAATTGCTTGGCCTAAAGTCATACTGCAAAGCATTAGTTTTGTGCCACCTCGGGCTACATTTTTGTTTGTTTTGTTCAATCTCACCCAAAGATACTTTTCCATTGATTTTTAGGGAGAGTGGAAGAGAGAGGGAAAGACAGAGAAACATGGATGTGAGAGAAACACACCGATGAGAATTCACACCGACTGGTTGCCTCCTGCACAAGTCCTGACCAGACCCCCGCCGCGGAGAAGCCTGCAACCAAGGTTCGTGCCCTGGAACAGAATCGAACCCAGGACCCTTTGGCCCGCGGGCCGACGCTCTATCCACTGACCCGGAGCCCATCTCGGTCCATGCACAGCCATGCATGGGCTAAAAATGCCGGGGAGTAGGCATCTGGGCCCAGGCGAGCTCTCCACCCACAGCTCTCTTTCCTAAACCAGGGCCACCCCTGGACCCACCTTTGTGCAGCTTCTGGTTAGTATATTGGCTCCGTGGTCAGCAAACTGCGGCTGCTGAGCCGCATGCCAACACACACATTGCCATGATTAAAGTTTGAAGGAGGAAAAAAGGGTTTCTTACTTACAAGGCATTCCAGGGGGGCACCAAGCAAGGTCACCTGGCAAGAGCACAAGAGCTTGAGAGCCTGGAGATCACGAGTCCAGAGATCACGAGAGTGCAGAGATCGCGTGAGTGCGGAGAACAGGTACCATGCAAGGTGCACGTGAGCCTGAGGTTCTGCGTTTATTGGGTTGAAAGGGGCAGCTTATTTCACAGGCTCCCTCTTTAATGGTTAATTTAGGACAGGTGAGTGGGAATTTAAAGTATGGGAAGAGGAGAAAACAAACAAACACACAGTCCAAATGGTCAGTTATTTAAATCAATGAAGATCTGCACAACAAAGGAGCCTCGTTAGCGGGAGGCACCCTGGCTCTTAGCCCTGTGGCTGGTAGCAATGTGTTCATTCCAGAGCCATTGGGTGCCTCTTTGCAGAGCAGGCCTCAGGCCTGGGCAATCAAAACTGCAGTTAGGCACTTGCATCACAAAAGGAAAGGCCACTGTGGGGCTTATAGCAGAAGGGGGGCGGGGGGGGGGGGGGGGGGGAGCAATAAAGGTATAATTTTGGGTAAGTGCATAGTGAATTCCACACCATGACGAGAGAGAGAGAGAGAGAGAGAGAGAGAGAGAGAGAGAGAGAGAGAGAGAGAGAGAGAGGAGGGAGGGAGGGAGGGAGGGAGGGAGGGAGGGAGGGAGGGAGGGAGGGAGGGAGGGAGGGAGGGAGGGAGGGAGGGAGGGAGAGAGAGCGCAATAAAGGTATAATTTTGGGTAAGCGCACAGTGAATTCCACACCATGACAAAGTCGCCCAACAAAAGGATCGTCCCCATTAGCAGAAACATGATCCTGGGTTCCAGGCTTGGTCAGAATCAGAACCTCCTGTCCTGTCACTTAATAGTCTTCCTTCCTCCTGTTACATGTGGGAAGAGCTTTAGGGAAATAGTTTTAATTATGGGAAGATTATTTAATAACACTGCTTTCCTATGTCTATCTCTTTAAAGTCATTGTTTGGATTCCGGAAATGTCCCTCTGGCTGAAAAAATAAACAAAATAAATAGGAAAAAAATAAACATGGAGACAAACATGAATTGTAAAATACAACAAAATAAAATACTTATTGTAGAAGGGAACTCTTGGTTTCTCTATGCTCGAGGCAAAAACAAATGTACAAGTAGAGAAACTGGAATTGTCCTACCTTTAAGTTAGAAACAATCTTTTAATTTTGGATAACTCCCTTTGTGTCATTAAAAAAAAAAAAAATAGACTCAATCACCATATAACTTGATACTGAAATTATCAATGTAGAGATTTAGTAATGTTTAGGAAGGTGAAGTTTTCAAGTGGATGCAATCTGAAAGATTATCCAAAGAATTTATATGCATATCTATGCATAGCCCATGGACACAGACAATAGTGGTTGAAGGTGAGGGGAGGGATGGAGATGGGGTGGATGGAGATTGGGTGGAGAGGGAGGGAGACATCTGTAATCCTTTAACAATAAAGATAATGTTTAAAAATCAAATACTGTATTTTTTATTTATTTTATTTTTTTAATATATTTTTTATTGATTTTACACAGAGAGGAATTGAGAGGGACAGAGAGTTAGAAATGTCGATGAGAGAGAAACACCGACCAGCTGCCTCTTGCACACCCCCCTCTGGGGATGTGCCCACAACCAAGGTACATGCCCTTGACCGGAATCGAACCTGGGACCTTTCAATTGACCTTTCAATCCGCAGGACCTTTCAATCCTCTATCCACTGAGCCAAACCAGTCCCGCCCAAATACTGTATTTTTTAAAGAATTGATAAAGGACTCATGAAAAATGGTAAATCTCATTTGTGCTCAAATTTAATTTTCCTCCTACGGATATATATTTTAGAAGTGACTTTCTCCTTTGACTTCGGAATAGCTTTCCTCTTGAGGATACAGAATGGCTTTGTGGTCTTCTATTGTTTCTCTGTTAATCTTCTAAGACTTCTGAATTCTATGAAGCAATTATAATCTCGCTTGTCATTTTTTTTTTCTTGTCCACTTTTCTCTGTTGGACTTTGAGACTTATGTCCATTTCATCAAAAGAGACCCATCCTGACGCTGGCCTGTTGGTTCAGCTGGTTGAAGCAGTGGTTAGCCAACTCATTAGTCCACAGAGCCAAACATCAACATATTTGATATTTGATTGAAATTTCTTTGGAGAGCCACATTTTTTAAACTTAAACTTCTTCTAACGCCACTTCTTCAAAATAGACTCACCCAGATTGTGATATTTTGTGGAAGAGCCACACTCAAGGGGCCAAAGAGCTGCATGTGGCTCTCGAGCTGCAGTTTGCCGACCACTGGGTTAGAGCATTGTCCTGTAACCAAAAAATGGTTGCAGGTTCAAATGTGGTCAGGGCAAATTCCTAACCTGCAAGTTTGATCCCTGGTTGGGGCATTCCAGAAAGCAATTGATCCATGTTTTTCTCTCACATTGATGTTTCTTTCATTTTCTCTCTCCCCCTTCCTCTCTCTAAAAATAAATAAAAATATATCTTTGGGTGAGGATTAAAAAAAAAAAAAAAAGACCTTACGGCTTAAGAATAACATTCTTTTCTTTTTCCTACCTCTGATTCAAACCATTTCTTTTTTCTTTTTTTAAATATATTTTATTGATTTTTTACAGAGAGGAAGGGAGAAGAAAAGTTAGGAACATTGATGAGAGAGAAACATCAATCAGCTGCCTCCTGCACACCCCCTACTGAGGATGTGTCCGAAACCAAGGTACATGCCCTTGACTGGAATCGAACCTTAGTCCACAGGCCGACACTCTATCCACTGAGCCAAACCAGTTAGGGTCAAACCATTTCTTGATCAGTTACTTTTGGCCCACAAGCTCAAGTTCATCTAGAAGAAAAGTTATTTATTTCTCAGGGGATATGATTTTTTCTCCCCTCAAGTGACTTGCTGAAATAGATTTCTGGGGACTAATTTATATTAATTTTAAAGTATGACTCTGAGGGCATCAGCATTAATTGAAAGACTATTTTTATCACCTTCTGCTCATCTTTAAAAATAAATGACATTTTCCTAGATTCAATTCAAGGTTCACTTTGGACTAGGGAATTAAATATCAGAAATTATACTTCTATGTGTTTAATAGTCCTCCAACAAATGCAATTAGTCTTAAAAGAATCAGGTTAGGATATGCTGTTTTGCATTTCATAAAATAAGATGTAATTTCAGATGAATCAGAAAAACCCAGGAAACACTATATTCTTGAGCAATAAGTAGTTCACAAATATATACACACATAAGAAGACATTTTTTTATATATATTTTATTGATATTTTTACAGAGAGGAGGAGAGAGGGATAGAGAGCTAGAAACGTTGATGAGAGAGAAACATCGACCAGCTGCCTCTTGCATACCTCCTACCGGGAATGTGCCCGCAACCAATGTACATGCCCTTGACCGGAATCGAACCTGGGACCTTTCAGTCTGCAGACCGATGCTCTACCACTGAGCCAAACTGGTTTTGGCAAGAAAACATTTTTGAAGCCCATATGGGCGAATGCAAAAATTTGGATTTAAGCTTTACAGAACCAACACATCTAAGAACTGTGATTGATAAACAAACCTTTAGCTTCAACAAAAGCAAGTGATAATAACCATTATGCTTTAACATGTGTTGATTGATTACCAAGTGTTAAGCATGTTGCCCATTATATTTAATGATCCCAACAAACCTATGCAGATATTCTTATTCTCCATTTATGTAAACTGTCCCAAAGCACGCGTCTTTATTTTTTTTTTAATATACTTTGTTGATTTTTTACAGAGAGAAAGGAAGAGGGATAGAGAGCTAGAAACATCGATGAGAGGGAAACATCGACCAGCTGCCTCTTGTACACCCCCTCCTGGGGTGTCATGCAGGGAACTAGTACAGGCACACACACATAAACACATACACACCCACACATATCCCATACACACACAACATGTCAACAGATGCTCAATCTTAGAGGAAGTTCTATTCTATGTAGCAAATTATGACATGTTTCTACTTGTGCATTTTAGCAAATCAACCTATAAAATCTGTTGATTTTTTTAAAAACTTTTTACTGTTTTTGTCTATGTTTTTCTTCAGAAACAAAGCCCATTCTCAGAACTGCAAATTAGTGGAAGTATCTTCTATTGCCATTACATGGCCACGAGAAAGTTTTCAAAGGAAGGGATACTGTTGGCAGAAAAAAAAGACTTCCTATCTAAATTCTGTGGGAAACAGGAATGAGGAGAAAATAAATACCTAATTATGTCAAGTTTGCGGCTTAATTTAAAAGCTTTTCTGTCGTAAAGGGTCCTTTTCATGACTGCTGTGAGGTGCTCTCTCCTGTGATCTCTCCCGTGTACTGCCATCTGTTTTTTAAATGTCTCGTGCTCACTGCATGTGAGCCACTGTCTTTTATTCAGTCCACTGGGATGATGTGGATGCCCCCACACAGTGACGACAAGCCTCACTCGTTTCCATGAAAGAAGGGACACAAAGTCGACTGCAGAAACCCGGTATGTTCTCCAACTTCATCTGGACCACAGCCTCTGGACTGATAAACAGCCCTGCCTCTGATTAGCTTATGACATCAGGTAAGTTAACTTATCTTGCTGATTTTTCTGTGTTCTCAACTTGTGTAAAGGACAGACACACTAGATGAAAACTAAAGGACTTCCCAGAGATAAGGCGTCTATGAGTCATGGAGTGTCATCTACCCGTACTTACAAGTTGCTGCTCTGTCTGCAAACACACACAGATAGAATAAGACTTCTACACCAATAAATCAAGGCTTTGATAGATTCACAAAGTGACATCTTGCTCAACATTTAATTCCAGGCTTGATTTTATAGCATCTTGACGTGTGTGTTTTTGTTGATGGTGGTGGTGGTTACTAGAAGAATACTGCAGTGGAAATATGTGAACAAAAGTAAGTCTAATTCACTGTACAAAGAAATACCCATATGCGTATGTTATTATATCGTTGCATATGTTTATAGTTGCATTTGATATAATGGAGTATAGAATTCATTAACTCAATAATAATCAAACCTCAACTATATTAAGGATCCAAAAAGTGAAGGACATTGAGCTCATCCACGTTTTGTCCTATTAGAGCTTACAGTTTTGCCTTGCATATAATAGATATTTAATAAATACTTGCTGATCTTTAAATTTTTATGATTCCATGATTATAATTATCCGAGTGGAAAATGTCAGTTAGCACATGTCAAAACAGCGCAGTGTGCTCAATGCCTGATACGTGGCAAACTTAACTTTTAAATAAGTAATATTAAAGAAATTTGAACAAAAAAGTTGTTAAAATATTTGTTTTGAAGGCCAACATTTTATTTGTTTCTGGGATTATATTGTGAACATGATCATTCAAAAAAAATGATTTAAAAATATACAAAAGATATATGTATAAGAATGATCAACCCAGAAATTTATAACAGCAAAATATTTTATATAATTTGTTAAAACCTGTGTTGATCATGGTAACTTTGGGTGTCTATATTATGCATTTTAAAGGGGTAATAATATATAATAGCTAATTGTAAACTAAAAAGTAAAATAGAAATCGTGTAGTTATTGCCTGACACTGATTTAAATTTATTTTTTGAAATGTCATATGATTTGCTAATATAATGCATTAAAATTGTTTATACAGTAAAATACTTGCTTACTTTAAAATATTGTTACTTATATTGCAAGTAACAAAATTTAATGTTACATATACATAATGAATAATAAAATGAATAACACACTTTATATGTGATAAATAAAAATTCTTTAATATCAACATTAGTTATCTTAAATTCTAGAGCTATGGATAGATTTTATTTTTCATACCCCTTACAAATTTTCTCTGTGTAAATATTTAAAAGATTACTTTTTCCCTGATCCCTTCTTTTGCATACTTCTGTTTCAATTTTATACTGCTACTCAGCATTTGTGGGGCTTGAACAACTCAAGTTTTCTTCTGTGCCTTCACTGTGAAATGAAGGGAGAGGCTCAACTGAAAATGACCTGGACCGATGACCTAATCAAAAAGGCAAACTAGCCAAATGGAGCAGGTCACTCAACCATTATTGAACCTGCGTGGAAGCATAGATTGAAACATCATATTAATTCTAGACGAATGAGTGAACTGCACAGGTATACATACTCTCCACTCATTATCAGGCTCTTGAATGCAGAAGGTGCAAACTCAAATGTCTACAAAGAAGGCAAAGTATTACAAGAAACGCAGAAGATTGAAGCTAGCCATGAAGCAAAGAGAGGCCACAGGACTGGTGAGAAATGGGGCAGGTCAGAAAGTACATCTTCCACGTGTCCAAAGGACACCTACCCCTTCCCTCCTCCCACAGAGCCCCTGCTGACGGCCACCGAGTGAGCAAGTGGTTTCTGCATAGCCAGATCATTGACAAGAAATCCAGCATTATTGGCAGTTTCTCAGCATTAATCACCAACTCTACTGCTAACCTTTGTCTTCGCTGTTATTTTTAACACCCTGATGGCCATGCTTTTGCATGCAAAATTTTGTGTGCAGTAATGTAGGACTGGTAACACAAAAAGCATAGGAGGAAATGAAAAAGAGGATATTTGCCAGATCTAGAAACAGCAATCCTAAAGACTAGTTTGTTTTGACCAAAACAGGACCTTCCATGGACACGGTCACTTTCCAGCCACATCACAAGGAAGGAGCCTTGAAATAATATCCTACATCAGTGTTTCCCAAACTTTTGACCTAGGTGTACCCCTTCTATAATTTTCGTAATGCTGAGTACCCCTCGTACTCATGAGAACGTAGAATTAGGCGCGGTGCAGTGCATATCCCCACCAAACTCCAGTGCAACGCGTACCCCCACCAAACTCTTCCCGTACCCTGGGAGTACGCGTACCACACTTTGAGAAACACTGCCCTACATCATTCTTCTCCCGCCCTCCCCATCCTTCCTTCTCTGTACCTCCAGCCTGAGCTCCCCTTGAGCTAAGCCCAAAGAGAAGCTAGCACATGTGTCAAACACAAGGCCCGCGGGCCAAATCCAGCCCGCCAGGCCTTGCAATGTGGCCCGCACCGCGCTGTCATCACTGCACTCCGCTGTCAGTTTATGACATTGTCAGTTTATGACTGTTCAGTAAACCATTCGGCCCGCGATTAAGGCTGGATTTTAGATTTTGGCCCCTTCTCTGATTGAGTTCGACACCCCTAAGAGAGTGGGGCGAATGAGGTCAGCGAGAGAGGAGCCAGAGGGGCAAGAGAGAATACCTGGCACAAACCCGAGATAACTGCTCCTAAAGTATGAAAGCCAGAGCTTATGTCAACAGTGCCTTGTACCTTGCAAGTAGCCTGCTCTTTTTTCTTTCCGTCCAGGATATTTATAACCAAATACAATCATTTCGCCGAAGTGTAACCAAAGATAAATTAATGTATGACTTTATAGCTCCACAATCGAACAGGCTGTTAAACAGCATGATCGAATTAAAGGTCCTGAAAATGGCATAACTAATGGAACTGTCTTGGAAAAGAAAAAAAAAAGTGCTAATGCGGAGGTTCATGAAATGTGTATGAACCGTATAACATATTCATGCCCTATTACTGAGAGTTTCAAAGGGTCTCACTGCTCAAGATAATAGGCCTTGATTCAATTCAGTCTGATGTGGCATGAATTTCATGTGCTAATTAGTAAAGCATTTCTTAATGATTAAGGGGGGAAAAATCAGATAACATTTGATTGGAAACCCAACTGTCAAAGATGAAACATAGCTACAACTGGGGTTAGAATGAGTGCCATTTATTTTGAATTCAGGTGTCTTAATTATGATAATTAATGATTGTATTCTCTCGGTAAAAGAATCCAACCAACATGATAAGAATATGGTAATTAATGTGGTTGTTTTTTTTTTTAGAATGGGAAATTTAAACAAATGGCATCAATAATCATGTCTTTTTTTTTGCATGTTAAGTTTAGTTTTCCATCAAAGTGTGTTTTTCTGCTTTAGACATTTACGAGGTTTATATATTGTTACTACTTTAATAACAGGAGTTTATATCTGTCAACATTGAATTTGTGACAAGAATGTTATTTCCGAGCCATTGAAGTAACAGGTAGTGAATCCGGCTCTTTATCAGTGCTACAAACGTTTGTTAAAAATAATGTGGAATTTGTCAGACTCCAGTGCCTAGAGTTAATAAAGACAGGTAACTGACCCAGTAGATACAGGTTAATATGAATAGCATTACATAAGGATGATTACATAAAATTTGATAGGTCATTTAAACTCTGATCATTCCAAATGTAATCTAATCACAGGAAATGGGTTGTAGAGGCTCTCATAATTCTTTTCTTTTTTTAATATATTTTATTGATGTTTTACAGAGAGGAAGAGAGAGGGATAGAGAGCTAGAAACATCGATGAGAGAGAAACATTGACCAGCTGCCTCCTGCATGCCCCCCACCGGGGATGTGCCCACAACCAAGGTACATGCCCTTGACCAGAATGGAACCTGGGACCTTTTAGTCCGCAAGCTGATGCTCTATCCACTGAGCCAAACCAGTTTTCGCTGGCATGTTTTTTATATGAAAACCACACTAGTCTATTATTTTGGTCAGGCTGAACTAAGCCATTAGTAAGTTCATAATTCCTAAGTATTGATGTACAGTAACTATATTTGCTTTTAGCATGTTTTGCATGCCCTCACCATGGTCTTCTACAGGAGAATAATATTTCTAGCTTTATTTCTGAATCTCATGTGCCTTGCAGAGAGAGTAGCTAAGTTATAGAATACCAAAGCCTACACTGAGCTAATACTGATTGCTATCCTTGTATGTCATGATGATTCTCACTGTGGGGTAGGGGGCATCTGGGAGAGGCAGATTGGTAGCTGAGATTTTTCTTTTAATTGTGCCAGCAAAGCACCTTTTTATTTAAATAGATTTCTTTCTTGCCATTCTGTCTTAACATAATTTAACCGAAGAAGCAATACATTCTGGATTTTTGCCACAACTTAGGTTGTGTAGTTTTATTTTACACTTGTACTATCCAGTAAATTAATTAAGGTTATTGGCATTTTTTTATTGGTAAGATTTTTCATAAAACTAAATCTATAAAACAAAATCATGCCATCAAATGCAAGTTGGAATATCTGACTACTGTCATTATTACCTCATTTTAATACAAGGGAAGACATTAATACAAAGGTTCATAGAGTCCAGAACCTTTTAGCAAAGGTGTTGCCAATTCAGAGATGAACATACAGGCTTATTTTTATTTTGCAGCTACCGAGAAAGCAAGTGAGACTCCAAATTCACCAGTGCTGCAAAGGAAAGTCAGGATACACCATTCTATTATAAGAGGATTTATGACCAAGAATGCTAGTATTCTCACCTCCTATAGATTAATTCCCTCAAACTGATCCCTGAGTATCTTTCTTTCCTAACGACAGAAACATGTATAAGCCACAGAATTTTAAAAACGGAGGTGTGTCACTCTGGTTTCCTTTTCCAAATATATATATATAAAGAGAAATGTGAGGAAAGACAAAACCAAGTTCCAAAAGAAAAGGCCCACAACTTTGTTGTTTTCTTTGTTTCTTATGGAGCAGCTTCTATCGATTGGAGTTGCTTTGCAAAGAGAGAAAGTATGAGCGAGGGGCCAATAAATTGTGTGTTTTCCCAACTCAGTTCCTCTGCCTCTGCAAGAGGCATTTCCCCTGATAGCTTAAGCCTTCTAGAGGCCGTAATTCTTGCTTTTCCACCCACGTACACTTTTACATAAAACAAGAAAGACTGCCACTGTATGCACTCCACGGCAGTCCAAATGCAGTCCCGAGGAAGTTACTCCGCAGTTTCCTAACTCCACTTCCCCTCTCCTCTGCTGAACCGTAGGGAACACATGCTCTGAGGTGTCCATCTATCACCGCACCTGTCTGTGGCACGGCTCTGTGGGGGAGATTGGCCTTGCTTTTCATATCTCATTCCCTGAGCATTAGTGACACCATCTTCCTCATCCTCGTTCGCTTTCACGATGCAGTTGAAATCGTGGGCCATTTCCTGCCTGAAAAATGTCCTCCAGAAATGCTTTGGAGGTCATTGTTTCCATATTCATTTCCTGGCTATTTCTTCCATGGTGTGCGTGAGATGCTTCCAGCAGCGCCAGTGCACAAGGTTGAAGTGTACTGGTTGATGGAGTCAGCTATCGTACAGCCCATTTGTGAAAGGGTAGCTTTTTACTTCAGTGGGCAGAAATGCAATTTAAACATCTGAGAAGTATAGTTTTCAGTAAAATCAGCACCAAATGGGGTGTGTGGAAACACAACGAAACCACTCGGGTCTTTTTGCTGAAGAGTAAGTTGAATGCCACGCTCTAGGGAGATTGCATTTCACTATTCTCTCAACGGGAGTTAGAATGTACAGCCACTGCTGTTATTGTGGCAAATAATAAACATTAGTCTTCAAGGATGTAAAAAAAAAAAAAAAAAAATAGACACAAACCAAAGCAGTGTTAACTATGAGTAGAGTTCATCTAGTCTCTTTCTGTCACCTCCCGGTGGCTCTTGAATAATGATGTTGACAATGATGATGGTAGTCACTATCATGGGCATTATACCAAAAGCTGTGTGTACACTACACTGAGTGGCCAGGTTATTATGCTCTCTGGATGCATAATAATCTGGCCACTCAGTGTATATCCTATGTAATAAAAGACTAATATGCAAATTGTCCCCTCGACCAGAAGTTCAACTAGCAGGCAGGCTGGCCAACCGCCCATGTCCCCTCCTTCTGGACAGGCTGGTAGGACCCCACCCATGCACGAATTCATGCACCGGGGCTTCTAATATATAATATACACTCACTGAGTGGCCAGATTATTATGTGTTCATAGATCATAATAATCTGGACACTCAGTGTATATTGTTCAGTGGCCACTTCACAAAATCTGAGAGCTGTTGCTATAATGCTGAGGCACACGAGAAGGTGAGTAATGGTTACTGCCCAGAGATTGAGGGCTTCATGCGGGATTCGGTAACTGAGCCTGGCTTTGTTCATGCAGGTAGTTTAAGTTTTGAAACTATCCCAAGGAATGGGATTCAGGGAATTGAAAGAGGTAAATAGGAAGGAGGAACAACAAATTCAAAGCTGTGCTATGGATCTGGTCACCAGTGTGGGAAACCGGAATGCATGAAACAAGAAGAAACTTCTTGCCCAACCGGTATGGTTCAGTGGTTGAATGTCAACCTAAGAATCAGGAAGTCAGGGCTCAATTCCCAGTCAGGGCACATGCCCAGTTGTGGGCTTGATCCCCAGTAGAGGACAACCCAGCAGCAACTGACCAATGATTCTCATCATTCATGTTTCTCTCTCTCCCTCTCTCTGAAATCAATAAAAATATATTTTTAAAAAAAGAAGAAACTTTTGGGGGGAGACGCTTAGAAGTCACATAGAATGCATCTCAAATCCCCCCAGCAAAAGGAAGAGGGGGGTATGAAAATACCAGAACCTAGTCAGGAGCTGTCCCATGCAGTGTTAATTCCTTCATATTTCCAGGTTTGCATGTGCAGCAGAATCACTATGTGTGGCCATTTGCTATAGCAACATCTCGAGTAAAAAGACTGGGCCAAGAGGATGCAAAGTGGAGCATAGTATTCTTTCTAAGGACCCTTCTCGTTTACCGCTATTACCAGCTGTGTGAATTTTGGCCTCTTTAATTATATCTGTTTATGAGATTTAAAAGCTAATATCAAGAGGTATGTGTGGGTTGTTGTAAAAAATAAACTTCTATTAATTTTTATTAACAAACCAAACCAGGCTTTACAAGAATTTTCTTATGCTGTTAATTAGCATATTCTTCATGATGACAGATGATAATTACTAAAGATCTTGTGGTTAACCATGGCCGCTTCTGCATCTCGACGGAGCATAAGTCAGCCCCAATGAGACAGGTTTAACAGGGCCCCATGATCCAGGACAACTTAAATATAGTAGCGAGGGAGAAAAGAGAGCCTTCTCACTGACCAATTAAGCAGATAAGCCCTACAGTCAACATCACTCAGATGCCACAAACAGATGCTCTTAAAGCAAAACATCAGTATTGCCCAACAATGAAAAAAAATTCAGAAAGAACATCTGTGATTCAGATATAAATGTGAGATTTCAATACCTACACACAAGAGTCACTTGTGTGTATCATGAACCAAGAGTCACTTTCCTGGTAGCTTGTTCTAAGGAAATAATTAAAAGTAAAGTTCTAGCTGAAATCAGTTTGGTTCAGTAGATAGAGCATTGGCCTGGGGACTGAAAGGTACAAGGTTCAATTCCAGTCAAGGGCATGTACCTTGGTTGTGGGCACATCCCCAGTAGGGGGTGTGCAAAAGGCAGCTGATCAATGTTTCTCTATCATCAATGTTTCTAGCTTTCTCTCTCTTTCTTCCTCTCTGTAAAAACTCAATAAAATGTATTAAAAAATAAGTAAATGAAGTTTTAGATACAACAATATTAGGTTGATGATAACTTAAAAGGTCAAGGATAGGGGAATGTTAATTAAATTATCTTAAATGATAAAATGTTAAGGAAACATTAAAATTATGACATCTAAAATAATATTTTATCATCAACTTTTGCTGTTTGCTTATGTGAAAAGAAACTACAAAATGACATGTGATTAAAAATATGCATAAATGTTTCCTGTATAAGAGAAAGAATATGAATAATGGAAATCAACAGGGTAGAGAATTGAGAGTATATATTTTTGTTTTGGGTTTAATATTTAACTATTATTCTTGGGAGCATTATAGCATAGTTGTTAAGAACATGAGCTATAAAACCAATTACTTGAATTATAATTCTGATTTTTTTCCCCATTCATTACATGTAGGAACTTGGGTAAATTACTTCATTTCTCTGAGGTTCTAATAGTTGTTTGGAAAACAAAAATAATTCGACTACTTTATACAAAGGATAGTGAGATCACTGAATGAGTTCCTGCATGACAAGTGCCTGGCCCAGTGCCTTGCCCACAATACGTGCTCTGTGAACATTCACTTTTGCTCTGTTGGAAGATGAATTCATTGTAATTGCTTTCAGGAACACCTCCTGTCAAGTACAAAAATTACAGTGGTAATTTCCAAAAACTATTACATCATAGCGTCCCTTTTTAAAAATATCACCTTGAAATAAAAATGTACGTATGCTGGTAAAAACTAATTAAAACTTTTGGTTAATGCCTGGAAGTAATAAAAATATTGAGATTTTTAGTTGAAGAATACGCCATGTCAGAATTTGAAAGGACTGAACCTTCCCTAATCTGACTGCAAATTTGCAAATTTAAGCTGCAACTATTCTTGGCTACAGATTTCAACCTGATAAATCAAAAGCTGTTAGCTTTGCTTCTTCAGTTCACAGATACTATGAAGGCTTCCTAGGCACATGTGGCAAGACAAGATAGGACAAGAGCTTTGCTTGCAGGGATATCAGCTACTTTAAATTATTGTTTATTGTATTTTCTCCTTTTAAGAGAGACATGGAGAGCACTGTCAATATGGATGAAAGAAGAATCTCACAGACTCCAAACTCAGGAAGGTGAACATTTTGCTTCTGCTGAGCTACTTGCATGGCTCTCATCAGACTCAGTTTCCCTACCACTCTGTCCTTAAGCTGGTTGTAAATAGGATGATAGCAGTTGGATCTGAATGGTGTTGACTGATTCCCTGGTTGTGCTAAGCTCTCTTGGATGGTAGGTACCATGATGATACTGATGAACCCTGATGGGATTTCATTATGAGTACACATTCTAAGCAAAAGGACTTATCCTATGGAATGGAAACTTCCTTCTCCTCACTCCTCACATAAAGGATAATGCATTATCTCTTTCATTTTGTGGGTGGCTCAGTTTTGTTCTACCTTCACTCCAAATTCACTGATCCTTGGTTGACTGAATAATAAGAGTTCTGAGACTTACTCAGATATACCACGTGAAGAACAAAAGCATTTAAAAAAAAAAAAAAAAAAAAAGGATGGAAGGCAGGAGAGGGTAGGTATGTTGTGAGAGATCAACCAAAGAACTTATATACATATATGCTTAACCCATTTACACAGACAAATAGGTTGGTGAAGGCATGGGTGGGGCATAGGGGTGGGCTAGAAGAGGTCAATGCAGGGGAAAGGGGGATATATATATATAATACTTTCAACAAAAAAGATTTTTAAAAAAAAAATAATAATTAAGGCTCAAATACCTGATTTGACTTATAGAAGTTAAGCGCTGACTAGCTCTGAGAGTTTGTCAAGTTAATCAAATCTCCCTAAGGGTGGGAGAAAATCCATCTACAAAAAAATGTAATCATTTATTAGAGAAAAAAAAGATAAATTGATTACTTTTGGAAAATATTTTTGCAAATCAATGCTTCATCAAATTATAAGCCTACAAACAATTGTCTAATCAAGAGTGTCTAACAAAATAGCTTCAATTATCTCCATTTTAAAAACACTTATTTCTAAATAAAATAAGTCAGCCACAAAAAGAGAAATACTGCATTTTTCTATTTATATGAGGTATCTAAACTCAAATTCATAGACTCAAAGGACAGAATGAAGGTTGCTAGGGGCTGGGGAAAGATGGGAAATGGGAATTTTCTATACAAAGGACATAAAGTTTCAGTCAAATAAAATGAATAAACTCTAGAGGTCTGCCACATAACATTGTACCTATCATTGGCAGCAATGCATTGCACACTTACACATCTGTTATGAGAGTACATCTCATAGTAAGTCTTCTTGCCACAATCAAATTTTTAAAAAGCAAAGGTGTACTCACATGGCTGGCCAAATCAATAAAAATTGGTTACAAAGTCAAGTGTCTGTTAAAAAAAAAAAAAAAAAAGAAAGAAAGAAAAGAAAAGAAAACATCTCCAAAATGATATCAAATTGTAATTATATAATGGGCCTGTGTCTGCTTAATATTTTACTTTAATTTATGACCAATATTTTCCAGCCTGCAGTACTGTGGTCCTATGGAAGGAGGAAGGAGGGAAAGGAACTACTTCCTGAATCTGCTGGCTTATGCAGGTATTTATTTCATAACATTTTTAAAAATATATTTTATTGATTTTTTAAAATTTTATTTATTTATTTATTTATTTATTTATTTATTTATTTATTTATTTTTACAGAGAGGAAGGGAGAGGGATAGAGAGTTAGAAACATGGCTGTGAGAGAAACATAGATCAGCTGCCTCCTGCACACCCCTCCATTGGGGATGTGCCCGCAACTAAGTTACATGCCCTTGACCAGAATCGAACCTGGGACCCTTTAATCCCCAGGCCGATGCTCTATCCACTGAGCCAAAGTAGGGCTATTTCATAACATTTTGAATGCCAACTATGTGTCTAGCACTGTGCCAGAATGTTGATATGAAATTGGAAATATTGTTGACATAGCGCCCCCGTGGAGCTTGCAACCAGTCTAAGGCAGCTGGGCTGGTGACATCACCCTTCTTCAAGTGATGGTAATATGTCCAGTTTGCTCCCCACCATACAAGGCCTTGCCTTTCCTCCTTTCAAATCTGCCTGCACTACTTCTGAAGCAGGAACAGTGGATTCCCACATTATGAACCTCCTTTAACTGTATGACTCCTGTCGGTCACAAAGAGAAGTGACCAAACTCATATGTTGGGGGATTGTCCTCAAGAAGAAAACAATAAGGATTCGGAAATAGGAAGGGCTGTTCTGCGAAGAGAACGAGGCTTGCAGGAGAGCCTACCGTTTTCAGAAGGCTCACGTTAAATGGTATCAATGGCCCGTCACTTTCCTAACGAGCCTCTGTCCCCAGCGATTTAGTTTTATATTTCACAGGGTTATTTCCTAACGATTTGTGCTCAATCGGCACTTACGTGGGTTCTAACATTAGGAAACGTCAGCACTCCTCTGGCCATTTATCTGATGGTCATTTCTAAAGCTCCACTCACCTGAAGCAAGACTGCTGCCACTGGTGGGCCATGACTCAAAGTCTTGAATGATAATACAGTTGTAACAGATGACTCTCTCTTCCTTCCTGTATATGTCAGGGAGCAGTCTGAGTCAATATTACAGCATCTTTCTTTTCTGTTTCCAACATGTTAACTACATATATATTATATATTACATATATATAACTATTATATATTATATTATATATAACTATTATATATATATGACCGGTCGCTATAACACACACTGACCACCAGAGGGCAGACGCTCAACACAGGAGCTGCCTGCTGTGGTCAGTGTGCTCCCACTGTGGGAGTGCACTCACCACCAGGGGGCAGCTCCTGCGTTAAGCATCTGCCCCCTGGTGGTCAGTGCACATCATAGTGACCAGTTGTTTTGGTCATTCCCGTCATTCCACCGTAATGGTTGTTGGGCTTTTATATAGATAGATTGTTTAAAATTTATTTAATGATAAGTCCAATGATGGGCGCTAAGTAAACTAGAACTCTGCTTTCATTAATCTGGACATTAAAAAGTGTCACCCGAGATAACAGCCATGCCTTATGTCCAGCCAAATGTCTCAAACAGCTGTGGTAGCAACTGGTGTTTTGAAACTTCCTGGTGTCTACCCAACTGAAACATATATTACAGTTTGGAGGCAGAATGTACAAAACATTAAACCGTATCAGAACAGCCTGATACAACTCACTACAATTGAATGAGACTCCTCTCCCAGTGTTGTGGAATTTACATATTTGCTAATGAGGCTTCCTAAATCATCATCCACATTATTGATTATATTATAATGAAGACAAAGTGTCTGTGCCCCACTTGGTGTGTGTCATTTAGGAAGTTTTTCAGGATTCCGTTTTTATCATTCATCACAGACTTTTGAATGATTGCAATTACTGGCCCAGAGAACACAGTGAATCTAGCCTTCCATTTGCAAAATCTCCTATCTCCGGAATGTATTCGTGTTTCCATACTAAAGAAGTCTATTTTCATGGCTGGGGAACATCCGGTCTGTGGGCTGTAGAAGGCCTGCACAATCATTTGGTCTGGCCCTGCCAAGGCATTAGGGGTGAGTTAATTAAATGTTTGACCACATATAGCAGGCTAAGTTATAAGTTGATAACTTTGTATAACCCACGAATGTTGTTATAAATATCCAAGTGGCCCTTGGCAGAAAAAAAGGTTCCCCACCCCTGCCTTATATGAATGAATTCAACCCCGTTCACTATCCAGGTGTAAGTTGCTGAGTGCCCTTTGCTTTTCCTAAAATCCTCATGGTTTTAAAGGTATAGCAGAACCAAACTTCCCCAATATACAGTTCCAAGGGACTATGACTATCTTTATTCTAGACACTGTTTTTGACAATAATTGTGCACGCTTAGTTTATAATGGACTTATGTCTAAAACAAACAAAAAATCTGTGTAGGTTTTGTTCCAGAGACTTTGTCAAATCAAGTTTTCCCTGCATTTTATTTGTGTGTAAATTATATGGATATAAATGAGAGCTTTATTCATCTTGAAGTCATCTTATTCATGCAGAAGATAAACATTACCACATTTTATCATTGATTATAAGTGCTCTGATATTTTCATCTAAACTATTAGATGCAATTTGGAGGTTCATATTACCCACACATCCGAAAGGCTAAGTAATCACGAACTTGTCACTTAACTTCAATATCCTCATCTGTAAAATGGGCTATTAATAATTCACCTACCCCCAAAGGCAATCTCCTGTAAAATAATCCATTAAGAAAGGGTTTTAATAAGAACAGGAAAAAAAAGATAAGTTGTGAAGTTGAAATATATATTTTTTAATTTAAATGTCAACTTTCCAAAGTATTTTATCTGAAGCGCCTTTGAGTCAAAACAGTAAGGACTTGGATTTCTGGCTCTACTTTTGCTCTTATCAAGTCCAGTAACTCACCTCTGACCACAGCGTCCCTGTCCACCTCTGCCATGTTGTGATTTTTTTTTTTTTTGAGGATTGCAGGGCAGAAGGAATGCATCCAGACTTGCACAAAATAGGTGTTCAATCAGTATCAACCCTCTCCACTTCATCTCTTACTGTCATCATCTACAAACTCATGTATAATAACCACTCTCCAGATTGGAGAGAGAGAACTAAAACTGTCATGTATTTCTGAGGGGGGAAAAAAAATCTCTCTAGTGAGGAGAGTATTGGGTTGGTAGCTAGGAATCCTGATTATCTACTTCTGGGGCTGACACTTGCTGGCCTTGGGAAGATAAACCTTTCCATCTCTTTGGATCTCAGAGACTTGCTTGGTAAAATTAAGGTGTTTGACAGGATATTGTCTGAAATAGATTTTCCTAATTTTAATGTTCTTTATGGTAGAGTGCCTTCTGTACATGCAAAGATAAGGTTGGAAATGGGTGCAAGTTCAAGTTCTGGGATTTGTTGATGCGTCATGAATTGTCTTATGCAAATTATAAACTTATTTTTTTGAACTTCAGTTACGTATTTTTCTCTTAACTTCTGTTCTTCCTGGATACAGTGACACTAATATCTCATTACTGTTTAATAGGCATATAATTTTAAGAGGCAATAGCATACTATAGAATTTGGTCAACAGTAGATGCATGATACAAGATGAATCTCAAGACAAATCCTAGGTATTCACTCTAGATGCCTCCCACATCCTAACCCTCCCCCCACATTTTTATTCCCACATTTCAAGGTAAGAAAGGCCCTAGTGAAGGAAGTAAATTAATGTCCTCTACCCATGAGAAATGGTGTTGAAATAAAACCAGCACAAGCACCTGGGATTCAGTGATTTTAAGTAATTTCCTCGTACTCAAACTTTCATAAACAGTGGAACAGACACAAGAAGTTAGCTATCTATATTTCAGTCTAGGGACCCCTTAATAATTTAAATAATTTGCCCTTCCTGGAGAAATAGCATTGGGACCATGTCCTTCAATATAGCAATGCAAGAGAATAATACAGAAACATCTTCTGTATGGCCAATAAAAGGCAAAGCTACTGGTCTGGATGTCCATTAACACTGTGATATAATGAGCAATTACTCAGTGAAATGGCCTTATATTTCAAAGGCCTACAACTATCATATTCCTAATTAAATAGCTGAACTTACAAATATCATATGCTCAACACCTTTTGTTGTGATTTTTTTAAGTCAATGCCTAATGATACTTTCAAGGTATCACCAACTATTCTTTAGCTATGAAGCGTACCTGGAGAACATTACCTAAAAAAGCCAAGGTAGGTTCAGGGAAATATGGTGACTTAACCAAAATCACATGGCTTATTAGAGGCAGAAAAGTATCAAATCCATCTCTCCTTCCTTTCAATGGTGCATCAGTTTTTGTGTATAAACACCTACCTGCCTTAATATATAATAGACATCAGTTGGTGATCCCTAAATAGTCCTGAGCACACGTTGGCAATCAGCGGAGAGCTAGCAACGTCAAGATATCCCACTCTGCCAAGACCGGTTTGGCTCAATGGATAGAGCGTCAGCTTGGGGACTGAAGGGTCCCGGGTTCGATTCTGGTCAGGGGCATGTGCCTTGGTTGCAGGCATATCCCCAGTGGGGGGTGTGCAAGAGGCAGCTGATCGATGACTCTCTCTCATCGATGTTTCTAACTCTCTGTCTCTCTCCCTTCCTCTCTGTACAAAATCAATAAAATATATATATTTTTTAAAAAGATCCCACTCAGCATACAAGAATCCATGCAGCATCTATTAGAAATGGAAAGATGAAATCCCACAAAGTGCCATTGGAATAAAGTCCATTATTTTGTTAACAGCATTAACATCTGCATCTCTATATATCCAGTACTTAGCACTAATACTTATCCTATAGGGCATTAGGGAATATTTTAAAAGCTAAGGGACTTCTTCATTCATTTAAAAAAGTTAAGTGGGGGAAAAAATGATCATATTCTGGAAAAATGGCCAGGGATAGGTACCATTCATATCAACTCCTCTTTTGGATAAATAAAGAAGAGCAAAACTAACAACTAACCTCGTATACTTTTTTCTGAGAATGAGACATGGACACCTAGACTCTGTTCCTGGCTCGCACCTACCCTAACTTTCAGCATAATTCACGTATGATCTCTGAGCCTGAGTATCCCCATCAGTGAAATAAAGGGGTTGTGTTTTGAGCAGATGATTTATGATGCCTGTTGGCCCTTTCTTTCCAGATGTATGGAGTTATAGGGCACAGAAGATAAACTACAACTCTTGCATTCTTACAAACAACTGGAGGATAAAATATGCTCTGTTGTGACCCATGGCTTTAAAAAATAAATCAAAGTCCATCCTCCATTTATAGAACTGGTCAGGTGGGGAGCGCTTATACCTACTATCAATATTTAATTTCCACACTGGCTGGATTTGAGGTTTTCCTAGCCCTCAATCCTTGCCGATTCTAATGACTACACGGAGGAAAGATGATGGAAGCCCAGAATGCCATTAAAGAAAATCAAAGAGAATTCAAAGGGACTCAAGGACATGCTGTCAACGTCACGCTCCTACAAACATAAAAGGCATTTAAACTTCAATCCTTCCACGCCAATGACAGTCTCATTTAATTCTACAAACCTCTGATGAATAATATTTTACCACCATGATGACCATTGCTGTTTTAATTTTGTTTTACATCTGCCTTATTATTTTATTTTATTTTTTCCGAATGTCAGACCCAGAGTTTCCACCCCAGTTGTTCTTCTGACTCATGATCCTCAGAGTTCAGAAAGGTGCTGGTCAGTCCCCATAGATCACTGGAATTGTCTAGCTGGCTTTATGAGAATTGGACCGTCTCCTCGTACGAAGTCCTAGAGTCTTGATAAATGACGAGTAGTTTATCAGCCGAGGGCTTGGGCTTTCTATGCCCAGTCCCAACTTTACAGAGTTTCTTCCTTTTATAAAGAGAATGTGTGTCACCTTGCTCCTTGCAAGTCGCTGCATTTATGGCGCAACTTGCTGCAAGTTAATGTGCAGAAGCAGAGGAGGAGAAATGGTGGGACTCAGCCAGCCTAGGATGAAGTTCCTATTCTGTTTCTGCAGCCTGACTCCCCCGGCAAACATCACCGAATCGTGAAATGTTGTTCTCTCTCGTGTTCTTTTTCTTAAAAAAAAAAAAAAAATGTATTGAATGTAGTTGGTTTAATACAATTGTATAGGATTCAGTGTTCAACTCTAGAACACATCATCTGTATATTGTATTGTGTATTGTGTATTCACAGCCAAGTCAAGTCACCTTCTGTCACTATTTATTCCCCCCACCACCAGCACCACCTTTTCCTTCTTCTACCTCCCCCAACCTTTTTCCCTCTGGTAATCACGATACTGTTCTTTTTTAAAAATTTCATCTTATAGTAACTGCCCGGAAAATTTAGGTCATCAGAGACACTGAGGCTATACAGTGGGGTGGGCTTTTTTTTAATGCTTTTATAGAAATGCCTAGAGGAGAAATATTCTTTGTCTTGACCCATTGTACTTTGATTTCACATCTGAGTGCAAACATACTATACCCCAGAATGTTATAATCCTAAGTATGACTTCTAGCTATTGTAAATATTTCTCTTTTAAAACTAGTGAAGGTTGGTATTTTAATATTTTCCCCCCCAACAAATTTGTATTTTACCAAACATTTTTCCAAAGGCTGGGCATACTATGTCTACACGAAGATAGAAATGTCACACAGATGTGACCAGCTTGTTTCTGGGCTGCACATTTATTATTTAGAGGAAAGTTTACAATAGCATGCCATCCAGAGAATTTACAATTCTTGGAGAATTTGACCAGTTTCAAACGCCTACTCCAGGGAATTCATTGCCCCTAAGGGGAGAGATACTCAGAGAGTCAGAGAGGTTAATGCTACCCTGGGTGATTTCCCCTGCTCAATTCCAATTAATGGGATGGCTATAAAAATCCTTGGATAACTATTAACATCTAATGGCTGAAGAAGAGTAGCAATTCATGGCAACTTTTAGTTTAGGCCATCAAAGGACAGGAATCTTTAACAAAGTGAAATTGTAACACAAAATAATGATGATGATGCTTTACGTTTTCTGTCTATTTTAACTTATGGATACAGATAATACTGAAAAGTCACTATAGATTTTCTTCCCACTATACTTCACTGTCTACAAGTGGTAATAACATTTAGCTCTATGTATTACTTTTCTTAATTGAATTGGATTGGTTGAACAACCACTGTATGTAAGACTCTGCTGGGGGTGGGAGATTGAAAGATAAAGTGGTGGAATTTCTATTTGCCAGTGACTCAAAGTCTAGTGACACAAACATATTTTTACAATAAAAATCATTTTAATATTCATTCACGGAGCACTTTTAAACTGTGTCACAAGGGTTGAATTAGATTCATCTCTGCTCTTTTTAAAAAATACATTTTTATTTATTTCAAAGAGAAACAGAGAGGGAGAGAGATAATAACATCAATAATGAGAGAAAATCATTGATTGGCTGCCTCCTGCAGGCCCCACCCTGGGGATCGAGCCTTCAATCCAGGGCATGTGCCCTGACCAGGAATCAAACTGTGACCTTCTGGTTCATAAGTTGAATGAACCACACCAACTAGGCAACTCCCCTCTGCTCTTAATGGATTCTCCTATTATAAGTACATGCACGTTAGGCTAGAGGTGTGATATTACTCTGGAGGTAAGAGTAATATCACACCAATTTTAATGAGTCAGTAAAGTCTTCTGGTAGAAATGACATCTAACAGGGACTTGGGTCATGCGTAGCACTTTCTTTTGTCCCCTGCTTCCCCATTCACCTTTCTTAAACTGTCGAAAGAGAGAGAGAGAGAGAGTACTGATCATGAAAAGGTTTTTTGAGTGAGAGGAAATAGTGTGCTTAGGTGGAAAGAGGACATGCTCAGAGAAAGAAGAAATAGTGTAGAGTAACCAGAAGCCTGGTGTAGTCACACAGGTTATGAAATGGAGTTGGGCATAGCCGGAGATGAGACATTGAATGTCAAGCTAAAGAGTTCACACATCTCTCTGACAGAGGAGCCTTCCAGGGATAAACGCCAGTTGTACTTAACCTTGGAAATCATTAGGGCAACAAGAGTCCATGTGATACTTTGCCCACGTGCTTTTCTTTTAACCTATGGATCAGGATGCAGCCGAAACTAGAGCATGAAGTGAAAATAATGGCAGTCTTACCTGAGAAATACATGCTAACCCTTTTGTTAAAAAAAAAAATCCAAATCAAGTACAAGGAGTTCTTAACCCAACATGTGCAGATCTAAATATATCCCCCCAAAAAATGTAAAAAGTCTTTTTAAAGTGATTGCTGCAATTCAAATGGCATTCCACTTTATAAAAAAGAATCACAACAGGTTCCTTTTAAACATGTAATTGTATTTGAGGACATGGATACTCTGTTTAGAAATGAGACTAAATCCCATTTCTATAGATTTCCAGCTTTGTAACAGTGGGCAAACCAACTAACCTGCCTTTTTGCTTGTTCCTTTATCAATAAAATGCAGTCAAGAATAATTTGTACTATTTAGATGTGGGTTTTGAGAACTAAATACATAACAGCTTTACTGTCAGTTTGGGTCTTCCAGAAAGCAGACACCAAGAAATTATTGGGGGCAAGGCCCCTCAAATGTAAAAGAGAGAGGGAGCTGGAATGGGCCAGGAGAGCCTTCAGACTACAACATGAATGGACAGAGGGCAGGAGAAAAGATGGAAACACAGAACCGCAGACGGTGGTGCAGCTCTGAGCATGTCTTCGGCAGCCGTAATGGCAGCCCTGGCACAAGGATGGCCCAAGAGAGTCCTTCATTGCATAGAAGTGCCCATATATGTTCTAGTGCCCACCCATGTTCCATATCTGTCCAGGAAGGGTGTGGTTGGGCTGGGGCACTATAGTAGATCCCCAAGGCTATCAGCCAAATGCACTGCTGCTCCACTAGATTCCCTTCTCTATCAGATCTTTATCAAAATGGCTTGTATTGTCTCCTTTGTTAGTTTTCCCAAGCCCTCACCGAAGTGTCCACAGCCCTTTTCTGTCTCTTGCCTAATGCCTATGGTCTTAATCCAGCCTCTAGAAGGATTCAGCAATCTGAAGAAGGGACTATGCATAAATTAAATAAGAGTCCAGATATGAAACATAATTTTGAAAGGCATATGGGGGAGGAGGGCAGAGGAGCTTGGCTGAAGAAACCAAGTTCTCCTTGTCTCAGGAACCCTTGCTTTTTTTTTTTTAACACAATTTGTCCTAGGGCGAGGTGGAGATATACATATCAAAGGGTAGGGTTTCTTACAGAATCCATTGTCAGATTGGGAATAGCCAAGGCTGTTCTGGAGTTTGGCCAGTAGGAGGAAATAACATGTAGATTAAGATGCCCTGAGCTGTGTGGTAGCAATAAATCATCCTTTTCAGGTTTGGGGAAATGCCTTTAGCCATTCCCAAGAGGCAATAACATATGTGACTCAGCCCTTGTTGAGTCCCAAGTTCCATCAACCTTTAGATGAAACTCTTGCAATTTTGACAAGCTTTGCCTCATTTGGGTCATGCACCAATTTCTGCCTTAAAATGGTTTACCTGTCTTTCACAGCTGTAAATTAAGAAAGGCATAATGCAGTTCAAAAATGAACTCCATAATCCTTGCCAGCCACTGCAGAGTGTTTGGCCCACGGTAGAGCTCAATAAACATCTGTTGAAGAAATGAAGATTGTTGTTTTTCCAGAGATGTCATCTTACTCTGGTCTGAGTCCCTACAGCAATAAATCATGTAACTAGGCTCGAGTGAGGATGTGTGTGTAGACAGTTATAATATATAGCCAACTTGAGGTTCCTTTTTTATATATACATTTTATACTCAGTATCTTCGACCTTATTTCTTTTTTTTCTTTTTTTTTTTTCTGCATTTAGGACTCATGGATACTTTATAAAAAGTGAACGATGAGTTGCTCTCCAGCCATAAAAGGTAATGAAGATTTCCCCTTAGGGATTTCTCATTATGGAGAGTACAGTGTGAACCTATTGTCATAGTCCCGTGTTGTAAGACTTACAGGACAAGCTCAACCATAAGTGAAATGTGAGAGAACAGGGGCTCAGAGAAAATGGGAACATTACCAGCCGAGTCTCCCTTCCTGGCTCCTAAGAGAAAGACTGGTCATTAGTAGTGAAGGGTGACACACTTAAAATCTTTCAGAATTTTTTTTTTTTTTTTTTGCATTTAAACACACACACACATGTTCAGCTATGCCAGTAACACTCAAGACTGCATTTGTAGAGCCCACTCCTTCTGCCCCCGGGTGAATAGAAGACCTACTTCGAGGGAATAGAAAACAAATGAGTACAACAAGGCCTTCAACTGCCAAATGAGCTCTGTCACCATTAGATTTCTACCCAAGAAAGACAGACACGCGCTTTCCAAAGCAGGCATCTCGGTCGAATATATTCTGCCAAGGCTCTTACGTCTCATGCTCCTTTAATTAAAGATAGTTGTGTATAAAGACACAACCCACCCATTTTGACTAGAAATATAGAGATTCAAATGGCTCTTTTTAAAGTCTGTTCTCTTCTATACAATGATTGAGAAGGAAATAACCAGAGTTGGAATGTGTGAACAAATGTTTCTCTCATTTCTCTGAAGCAAAGTTTTAGCTCTGGAATTCTGAGAGCTCACCAGAAAAGAAAGCAGCAGTGAGAGACTGTGAAGCAAGGAAAGCTTTTATTGCCGCCTTCCAGATCATTTAGTTATGCTTCCTGTTATTATTCTCGGAGAAGAAGAAGGGTTGAGCTGACACAGGTTCTTTAACGCAGACATTATCCCAGAGATTAGATCTTATAACACCCAGTCGTTTAAGTACATCCTGATGACAATGAAACTGCATTTCGCAATGTTTCTTGAGTAATAAGAGAGAAAAAAAATAAATGTTCGAGTCCTTGATTCTGGTTTTGTAATGAAACATCTCACGGAGAAATAGCCATTTCATTAAATGAGGAGTTGCACTGAATTCTTTCTCATTCATTATCTATTATCAGAATGTACCAAACACGATTTGGAGTGATAGTATAATATTCCCTAATCTAATAACGATCATTGTTTTTATCATTAGAAATTTAATAGGCAGCTTCCTTTTCTAAGCAAACAAATACCTCCAATTAGAAACGTGATGAAATCTGAGGATTTTTTTTGGTGTTTTAGATGTAAAGAGCTGTGGGTTATGACAGAAACAAAGGTAGGTGAATGGCAGCATATTTTTAGGTAAATGTAGGGAGCTTGGGACAGGACACCTGAGTTCAAATTATGACTCATCACTCACTAGATACACAACTTTGACGCTCAGAGATATTTAGTTTCTTTTTCTCTCATTTATGAAATGGCTATAGTTCCATTTTATCCAATGATTACTGTTAAGTTTAGATGAGCTCATCATTAAAACACCTGATACAAAATAAATAGCTAATGAAAAGAGTGTAGCCCTAGCTGGTATGGCCCAGTGGATAGAGCATTGACCTGTGGACAGAAGGTTTAATTCCGGTCAAGGGCACATGCCCAGGTTGCTGGCTTGATCACCCATAGGGGGCATGCAGGAGGCAGCCACTCAATGATTCTCTCTCCTCATTGATGTTTCTATTTCTTTCTCCTTCTCCCTTCCTCTCTGAATTAAATAAAAATATATATTTAAGAAAAGAGTGTCTTCTCCAAGCACTCTTCAATCCAATCTGTGATTTTCCACTGAGGAGAGTGATGTTCACAGAGGGGAGAGGAACTTGTTTAGAGTCATGGCTCTAGGGATCGGCCAAATAAGGGTTAGAAATCAGACTGCAATCACTGCTGTAGGGCTCCTGGCAACTCATTAAGCTGCCCTCTCAAAGCATCGCTCAGGACTGATAAGCCCTAACAAGAAGGAGCAGCTTTACAGGCAGAGAAGATGCAAAGAAGGGCCAGCCTTGTTCCAGCAGGAAAAGCTGACTGTCACATCCCTGGAAAAGTCTCTGCCCCTTTCTGCCTTTTAACTAACCGTGGGATATTGATAGGCAAGTCAATAACAAGATGGATGCTTTCCAACAATATCCTTTGTACAATTCTGTAGTTTGATTATGCACAATGGAACACTGGTCAGGTGGAAATACTTTGAATTGCCAATCACTTAACCAAACTGACAATATGTCATACAATTTTCTGAGTGGGAAAATATTGGAATGATCGTTGCATGATGAAATTAAGATACAACATAATGAAGTGAACTAATTTCAGGGCTAGAAGTCAAACATACAGTTTCCACATTGCTAAACTTGGTGAGTCCCTGACTAAATCCCCAACTTCCACAGGGCAACACCTGGGTATTAGTGTAAATAATAGGACACCCCTGGCTGGTGGGTTCAGTTGGTTGAGCCTCGTCCCTTGCACTGAAGGGTCTCTGGTTCCATTCTCAGTAAGGACACAGGCCCAGGTTGTGGTTCACTCTCTGGTTGGGGTGCATGCAGGAGACAACTGACCAATGTGTCTCTCTCACATTGATGCCTCTCTCTCTTTCTCTTTCTACCTTCCCTCTCTCTAAAAAAAAATCAATAAAAATACATTTTAAAAATATATATGACAGTACCCCAAAACAAATCTAAAGAGGTATTTTTAAAATATATATTTTATTGATTTTTTACAGAGAGGAAGAAAGAGGGATAGAGAGTTAGAAACATTGATGAGAGAGAATCATCGATCAGTTGCCTCTTGCACACCCCCTACTGAGGATGTGCCCACAGCAACCAAGGTACATGTACTTGACCGGAATTGAACCTGGGACCTTTCAGTCCACAGGCTGACGCTCTATCCACTGAGCCAAACCGGTTTCAGCTAAAGGGGTATTTTTTTTTAACCTGTGGAATTATTGGCGTGGGGGGAACGGAGAAGTGTGTTATTTTACATTTATATCTCTGAGTATGAATCACTTTTTTTGTAGTTCTACACATGTTTTCTCTATTGTCCTTTGACATGTTTGTTCTCCTTTTTCTACTTGTTTAATTGTTAAAATTCATTGCAAAGTGTTTATAGCCTTTGTATTCATTTCAACAACCAGGGTCGGTGTGAGGACCTTTTAGGTTGTTACCTCTTCTTTTTTAACTTATTAACTGGAATGTATGTTAAGTCAGGTGGAACTTAATTTCTTTAGAAAAGAATTTTCAGCCAAATTTTACATAGACAATGGGTAACAGTAACTTTGAATAATAAGATGAACATGGTGAGAAGTTATTGCACTCAATATCCTAAAAACTGGACAAATAATTCAGCCAAACCCGTATATAGTAACATATTGAACTACATCATATTGCTCCTCTATCCCTACATGTTCCTGCAGAGTGGAATAATACTGTCTCACACTGAAATTTACTTTAATACAATGCCATCAGTCTATGCAGACAAATGCTACAGGGAACTGTTTTATGGAACTCACCATGGTTACTTCAAGGCTGTTGACAATGTTGCTGAGAATGTTATTCATCACATCATATACTGTCTTTCATGAAGTCTCTTGAGAATATCTCACCTCTTCTGACTATCTCTTCCTGGACAGTTTATTTGTTTTGATATTCTGGATATTGTCAATGCCAAAACTTATCAGATTCCTTCAACTTGGGCTGCTGAAAATCTCAGAAACAAGAGTAAGTGTGCTAGCATAAAACTTTCATTAAAGTCTATTTGTATTTTGTCCTATTTCTACTTTGATTTGAAGTTTCTAGTCTTGTTATTTTTCTACTTCCTCGCCTATTTCTAATTATGTTGCTTTGATGTATTTTAAATATCCTCATAAGCTATCTTAAATCCTTTTTAGAACAAAGTGAGGAATAAGTAAATAAAACCATGAGCAATTTCACATGTGCAGAATAATATGGAAGGGTGAATATTCATAATATAAAATTAGGTTTTCTATGTCAAATAAATTGGGCTTTTTACCTTCTGGTTGGCTTAGATGCCACCTCTTCTTTCCTCATTAGCTCAAAAAGGCCCTTATTTTACACTTTTATAACTATTCCAGTGCTGATTAAATAGCAAACATTTTATCTGTCTATTTAGGATCAACATGTCACCAAAAATTAAATGATCTTTCTAAAAGATCATACATGCATCTACTGAGAAATTCAGCACAATCTTGGATAACGAGTGAAATACTAAAATGTCACTGTTTATTTAATTCTTTTTAAAAATATGTTTTTATTGATTTCAGAGAGGAAGGGAGTGGGAGAGAGAGATAGAAACATCAATGATGAGAGAGAATCATTGATCTGCTGACTCCTGCATGCCCCACAGTAGGGATCAAGCCTGCAACTTGGGCCTGTGCCCTGACCAGGAATCAAACTGTGACTTCCTGGTTCATAGGTGGATGCTCAACCACTGAGCCATTTTTGTCACCACTTTTTATGTCTACATATTTTTTATGGGGCCATGATGATAAGAGGATAAGAGATGTAGAAAAGATAGAGAATAATTTAACTGGTTAAATGGTTTAGCAAATCAAACTGAGAGAGAGAGAGAGAGAGAGAGAGAGAGAGAGAGAGAGAGAGAGAGAGAGAGACCAGCACAGATTTGAATAGGTGGGAATGGCAGAACCAGAACAGATTTGTGTTGTAAATGAGAAAGGAAGAAAAGTAAGAATAATACAGTAGAGGAGAAATAATTAAAGGAAAAGAAATGAGTGAGAAACAATGGGAATTCTTTTCTTGCTTCCTTTTTGATTATGGAAACAAATCCAGGAATTCTGAATATATTATTCTTTGAAATTTTACTTCATTTGACCAGGATTGACAATGTAGATAATTACATTCCCCATAAATTCACTTTATTGCTTCACAGACATTTTCTATGCCTTTTATATATTAAAGTATTGTTAGCAGTTATATTCTCCGAACACACAGAATGTTGTTTGCACACCTATTATAAAAATAAAACTACTGCCATGTATTTATCTGTTTACATCTTGTCCTATGTATTAGGTTCTGAATGCCCTGAGTTCAGATCTTTTCCTTATTCATACTTCTCCAAACATAGCATGTAGCTCAAGGTAAACCTCTGCTGAATACCATTACTCAAAATAGCCTTCCTTTTCCAAGATGGTACTTGGGGGAAAATACCCAAGCAATAAAACAATGAAGGGAGAAAAGAGGGCTGATGAGAGAATAGTGTGAGATAAACTCATGCAGAAGGCTGCATGGAAGAGATAGGACATGAACTGGGATGAGAATGTATTTGGAGAAAGGGAACAGGGTTCCCCAGCATGAGGAATACATTTCAATTCAATGCCCAGCTGTGTTGCCTTTATGTTCCAGGCCTGGAGCTAGCCGTCAGGAACCCTCATGAATGAGAGACACTGAGTCAGAGCTTACAGTTTAGTGGGGTGATAAAGAAGCAATGTTGCACTGAAAAGACAGTGAGCCCAACCGGTTATGACTCAATGGTCATGGTTTGATTCCACATCAGCATTAGTAGAGAGGGCGGCCTGAAAATGTGCTGTTGGAAGAGTAGGGAGCTCCCGCCCTTGAATGGGAGGGAGATTTACTCTGGTAGGTTTTACAATTGATCCAGTTTTGGAGGTTGTGATGTGTGAGTCACTAGGGTAATACACTTCAAACAGGTTGAAGCAAAGTTAAGCACTTCCCAGTCTCTCCTATCAATTATCTGGGAAAGAGAAGAAATAAAAGTAATGCAGAGACATAAGCTGGGCTTTGAACAAAGGGGGGGGTGTTTTATTGTGATGGTTAGGGCTACGGTCCTTTTCCAAACAGACCAAAGGATCGAGAAATCTTTAAGTGGATTAAAATGATGAATGGAGCAATGTGATCAGTGAGAAAGTGGAGAGAAAACACTGGGTTCCATTACACTTTAACTGAATTTAAATGTTGTACATACTAAGGAGGAAGCATGGCAAGTTCATTCATGTCTAAGAACATCCAGTATAAGATCAGGAAACTGAGTAACTAACCATAAGCACTGAGAAGGTTTCCCGAGTTTGAATATTTACAACCGTTAACAGCTAGAAAATGCATTTGATTCACAATTTAAAATAAAAAAAGGAAAGAAATACATCCACCCAGTAATTAAACAAGTATTCTTAATTTCTGTGTGTTTATATATGGAAAAAGAAAAACTAAGACTTAGAAAATTGTCCTAGTGTAATCACTGCGGCATTGTTTGAAACAATGAAATTGGGAAAAGCTGAGATGCATATTAACTGGGAATGAATAAACACAATGTACCATATAATGAATAAATAAAATGTATCATAACAGATTTCATAGGCAGCAGTTAGATCAATAGATCTATGTATATAACCAACTAGCAATGTGCGCAAAGATACCAATGGAACTGAAGATCCCTCATTTTACTCAAGCAGCACCCAGGATAGGAGCTAGGAAATGAAGTGCATGGCCATGACCCAGTGTGACACTGGTCACAGAAGCATGCCAGAGACATGCTACGATAGCGCAGGGAGAAAAAGCTACAAGAACTGTATTATTAAGAAATAGAAAGTGAGTTGATTCTTGAAAGGGGAATATGGGTGAGTTGACTATCTCTTGTACAGCCTTTCAAATGTCCTCAGCTCTGCCTGGTACTCCAGCCACTGCTGGGTGGCCTTGCTCAGGCCTACGCTATGACTTTTTGACCCCTGCTCCTTGTTTCTCAGCAAACCTTGAAGTGTAATGTTGGCACAAATCTGCATGGCACTCAAACACATGAGCAATCCAGACGAGCAGTGAACAACCCCATAGGGCCACCCTTGACCAATGGAGGCTGAGAGGCAATGGATAAATACTTCTCTCCATCCATCAGCAGGCAGTTATTAGAACAGACACAGGGGAGTGAAGGGAAAAACAGTACAAAGACCTGCAAATAGCTCACTTGTCTTTAGTCTAAATGAGTGGCGGAGTCATGAAAGCCATATTCAGGCATCAGATACTGAAGGACCTTTTTTAAAAAAAATATGTTTTATTGACTTTTTTACAGAGAGGAAGGGAGAGGGATAGAGAGCTAGAAACATCGATGAGACAGAAACATTGACCAGCTGCCTCCTGCACACATCCCACTGGGGATGTGCCCGCAACCAAGGTACATGCCCTTGACCAGAATCGAACCTGGGACCCTTCAGTCCACAAGCCGATGCTCCCCACTAAGCCAAATCAGTTGGGGCCTGAAGGACCTTTTGCAACACAATACACCTGGGAGCCTGCCATCTCAGCATGAGGTTACCTCGGGGTGGCTTTAATCTGAGTGACAATAGAAAATGTTTTAAAGTTTGTTTTTAATTTTTATAGTTATGTGGAGGTGAACTTGAAAGGGACATAGGCAAAGATGGGAGATGAGTTAGATACAACAACTCAAGCAGAAAAAGAATCATTAATACTTTTTTTAAATGCTCAACTCTAAAAAGAAATGGTTGTATATAAAAAAAATTTGGAAGGACCCATTGACAGTACTTGGTGGACATGATATTAAGGACACAGGAAAAAGCTGTGTTATCATTCCTGCTGTTCCTGGGAAGTTGCCATACGCACATCTGGGAAGAGTCCATTTGTAGGCGGTACAAATGACCTCGAGGAGGCAGACACAGACATCATGGAGCAGGATTGCAGGTGAGAGTTCCGCTTTGGAAATACGTATTTAAGAGTTGTTGAGTTTCACTATCAATATGCAATTTGCATGGATGTAATTGCCTTCTGAAAAGAGTATGTCGGAAAAGATAAGAAGCTAGACATGGGGAAAATGATAGGGATTTTCTACAAGAAAAGCGGGTGGAAGGAAAATCTATGGATAAGTCTCAAAATGCATTGTCAGGGGGTAAGAAGAAAACCACAAAAGAATCGAAGGATGTGTTAAAGAAACATAAATCTGAACGTTTTAAGCAATTCAGAGAAATCAAAGATGGCAGTAAGGTCAGCAAAGATAAAGACTGAAAATCATTCACCAAACCAGTGATAACCCACCGGTATGCCACAAGAATTTTTAAACATGCAATCCCTGACTAGTCAGGGATACTGACCTCTTTTCCCTTAGATTGTCAAATTTTTAAAAATGACAACTGCTGGCACAACTATAGCTGTCGGTGTGAATGAATCAAAATATACCCATTTCTCTGTCAGACTGGCAAAAAAATACACATTTTGCTGTGTCACAGAAATTTCGTCATTAGTTGATGTGTGCCACTAGATGGAAAAGGTTGAAAATCCCCACACTAAAATATACCAAGAAGAGATCATCAATGACACAAGTGAGGGCAGATCAGGGCAAGAATGAATATGGAAGAAGCCAGAGGCAGTGTGGGTAAGGAAGAGTAGACAGTGAGTGTGGAAGAGTCCAGAGATGGAAGATGCTGACAATGCCTTGCCATGCTAGCAGTCAGCAGCTGTGCATCACTGCAGGTTGCCCAGGACCAAACCAGAGAGGGTCGGACCTGCATTACCACCATTTGTCCACCATCCAGAACTGAAATATCATTGCTGACATGTACACATAAGGAACTGTTTGACATTGAAATTGGGACTCAAAAGAACTGTTGGCCCAGAAAGAAACTCTCTACAGACTGATTCATTTGCCTCCCAGCATAACCATTATGGCTTGTCTCAGTTTCGGTTCTTATAAGTGTATTTCTATTATAGTATCACATGATCTCACTCATCTAGAGGAAATAATGAACATAAACTGAATGACAAAAACAGACCCAGAGACAGGGAAGCATCGATCAGACTGTCAAGCCTCAGAGGGAAGGTAGGGGAGGGTGGGGGTAAGGGGGAGAGATCAACCAAAGGACTTGTGTGCATACATATGAACCTAACCAGTGGTCACAGACAACAGGGGGGTGGGGGCATGCGTGGGAAGGGGTTTGGGATGGGAATGGGGGGGGATGAAGACACATATATGATTATACCTTAAGGTATCACATATGTATCCTCATCCTCCCATTACCCTCCATCCCCCTCACTCATGCCCTACAGACTTGTATGCATGCATATAAGCCTAACCAATGGACACAGACAACAGGGGGGGGGGGGGTGAGGGCATGGAAGACTCCTTTTAAGAAGAGGGAAAAGCAGCCGAAACCGGTTTGGCTCAATGGTAGAGCGTCGGTCTATGGACTGAAAGGTGCCAGGTTCGATTCCGGTCAAGGGCATGTATCTTGGTTGTGGGCACATCCCTGGTAGGGGGTGTGCAAGAGGCAGCTGGTCGATGTTTCTCTCTCATTGACGTTTCTAGCTCTCTATCCCTCTCTCCTCCTCTCTGTAAAAATCAATAAATATATTTTAAAAAAGAAGAAGAAGAAGAGGGAAAAGCAAGTAGAGAGATAACACTAGGTTCAATTACACTTTAACTGAAAATTCTTACGGAGTTGATGCTAAATTTAAGAAAATGTTTAATGACTGAACTGGAAATGAGAATGCCTTTCTTACTACTCGAAGCTGCTAGTGAAAGTCAAATGGAAAGTCTCGGATATAGTAAATGCTTTCTTTTCAATTAATATGCAAAGCTGTTTGCACTTTCATCCTAAACTTTCTACCTAAATTCACCCACAAGGCTACCTTTATTTTTATCAGTCATAATCTGTAATTACTAGACAGAAATAATTTTTTTGTTTGCTTGCTTGCCTCTAGAAACACACGGAAATGCAGAGATGAAAAAAGTTGATAACTGTTAAAGAAACAAGTAGGTAATTCACTTTTTTTTCCTTCTCAACCCTGAAGCCAAATAGTCAATATATTCAGAACGTACCCTGGAGGACAGAAAACTGTTCTCCGGCATCAGATAATCTGAGATTTATTTGAATAACTTAACCGCCTAGAACAAAATTATTGATTTTCAAAAGAAAATAAAGGGGGAAATCTGTCTGTATCTATGTTTGTTTTCCTTAACCGAACAAATTGCAGGCCCGTGGCGCTGATCAATTCCGACCACAGTTTTAACATTCTTACGCGTTTCCCATCGGCTAACTGGCTCCAGGATTCAGATGTGTTAAGAAATTTAAAAAGTATGAAAGGGAGATGATATTTTAGGGGGAAATGAAATTATGTGATTGAGTCATGGTGCAGGACAATTACTTTTCACTCTGCTAGAGACAGAGGATGTGTCTACATGGGTCAGGGTTAATGATCTGGATGCAGGCAGCCTTCAAGTTAGACCCTACCTCTGACCATCGCTCCCTGTGAGATGATGGGCGAATCCTTGACGCCATCAACTCTGTGAAAGATACTGTCAGTATCCTCCTTAGACACATGAGGATCCATCTGTAAAGCCAGGGTGGTCAAAATCCATCGTGGTGCTCTTTACCATCATTGTGGCGGTGGTGGTGATTCAGAGCCCGGCTTTTAACTGGCATCTGGAGTCTTGCACACATGACCACAGGTTAGCAGAGGTAAGTGAGAACTGACTTGTTGGCGTGATATGTGTTATTGTGTAACTATTTTAAAAGGCAAGTGCTGCCGAAACCGGTTTGGCTCAGTGGTAGAGCGTTGGCCTGCAGACTGAAAGGTCCCAGGTTCGATTCTGGTCAGGGGCATGTATATCGGTTGCGGGCACATCCCCGGTACAAGGTGTGCAAGAGGCAGCTTGTCGATGTTACTCTCTCATCGACGTTTCTAGCTCTCTATCTCTCTCTCCCTTCCTCTCTGTAAAAAACTCAATAAAATATATTAAAAAAAAAAAAAAAGGCAGGTGCTGACCATGTGGGCCGCTCACTGAAGTGCAGGTTGCGGGGTTGCAGTGTGAGTGGACCTTCTACTGACATGGATGCGAAGCTGTATTTTGTTTTTTGTTTTGTTTGTAATTTAGCCACCAGGAGCCTTTCTTAGCTGGTTTTTCTTTTCTCGTTCTCTTTTTGTCAATCATCAATGTTCAGAGTGAAAAAACAAACAAACCAGAAAGCCCTATTTTTTAAAAATATTTTTTTATTCATTTCAGAGAGGAAGGGGGGGAGATAGAACTATCAATGATGTTTTTAAAAGGAGGGAAGAGAACATGATTCGTGGAGAAAGAAAGAAGAAAGTAACAGAGGAGGAGAAAGGGAGGGGAGGGTTAAAGGAAGGAAGGACGAAGAAATGAGGCAGGGAGGAGGAAGGAAAAAGAGAGGGAAAGAGGGAAGAGGGAAGAGAAAGAAAGAATGGAGAAGGTATGAACCAACTCACACAAGTCAGCGGGCACTTGGGCAGGCTCCAGGTGAAGAAGGGCTCTGCTTGGAGTGAAGCCAAGTCCTTTTCACCGCTCTAAATGCCTCTCCATTATCCATCTAAAGAGCTTCCCTTTCTGAACGACTCAGAGCTAAATAAGAATGCGTTCCCAAATTTGCCTGCTATAGAACATGCGCGGTAAGCAATTAAATCCGCTCAATGGAAGAAAATGTGGAAAAGAGCAGTAGAGCAGAACAGTAAATTGACACCACTGTGCCCAGGAGATTTTATTAGAGCCATTATTTCAGATCTAGCTCCATTACCACCTTCGTCAATTTAAAAGTATGCCGACATCAATTTTTAAGCAACCTCTGCTTTTAAGGGACAAAGAAGATTAATTATAATGTCACCATGACACCACAGCCTTCTCACCTATCATCTCTTTACCATAGTGAACGAAGACTAAACAATATAAGATGAAATGCAGAAGTAAAATATATCAAAAAACATCCTTCTCTAAGTCAGGACACCAAGTAGAGATTTAGGTAGTTGTGGGAGGTGTTAGTGACAAGTTTTCTTGTTTACAAAAAACAAACAAAAAAAAACACGAAATTAAAAAAAATATTTTTAAATTAAATCTTTATTGTTGAAAGTCTAACATATGTCTTATATTTCCCCCCATTGACTCCAAACCTGCCCCTGCTCCCTGCTCTAGGCCTTCACCAACCTGTTGTCTGTGTCCATGGGTTACATATATATACATACAAGTTCTTTGGTTTATCTCTCCCCACCCACCCACCCTCCTCGGCCTTTCCTCTAAGCACACAATATAGGAAGTACAGTAGAAGTGACCTAATGCTATTGAGCTCCTAGTCTTATTTCCGCCTGGTACTTTCACATGCATTATCTTATCTACTACTCAAGATAATCCAGTTTACATTATTATTATTTTTAAATATATTTTATTGATTTTTCACAGACAGGAAGGGAGAGGGATAGAGAGGTAGAAACATTGATGAGAGAGAAACATCAACCAGCTGCCTCCTGCACACTCCCCACTGGGCATGTGCTCGCAACCAAGGTACATGCCATTGACCGGAATCAAACCTGGGACCTTTCAGTTCCCAGACTAACGCTCTATCCACTGAGCCAAACCAGGTTCGGGTACATTATTTACATTTTTAAAAAGAAGTTAAGTAACTTGCAAATGATTGCATAGTTCATGAGCTGGAGAAATGGGAACTGAGTACCAGTTCTATCCAGTTGGGATACCCATGTCTTTGTCACCATCTCACATACCCACACCAGCTCTCTTGGCTGTGTGTGATCTACACTCCACTGGATGTAGCATCATATGTGGGGGGTTTTTTAATGTTGCTGCAAAGTCTTCGAAGCCTTCCTTTTAAATGGCACTCTATTATCCCAACTGTAGTTTATACACCATTTCCTATTGTTGAGTATTCACATTCCTTCCAACTCTTTTTGCCATTAAAAGGAATTCTGGTCCTGGCTGGTTTGGCTTGGTGGATGGGGCGTCAGCCTACGGAGTGAAGGGTCCCGGGTTCTATTCCAGTCAAGTGTACATGCCAGGGTTGCAGGCCAGTTGATTTCAGAGAGGAGGGGAGAGGAAGAGAGAGATAGAAACATCAATGATGATAGAGCATCATTGATACCTCCTACACACTCCACACTGGGGATCCAGGCTGGGTTGCAGTATGGGGCATGTAAGGGGCAGCTGATCAATTAATCAAACCATGACCTCCTGGTTCATAGGTGGATGCTCAACCACTGAGCCATGCCGCCGGGCTCCATGAAATTTTTAAAGAGCATTTATACCAGGAGCCAGGAGACCTGGGGCATTATCCTCCATTCTACCATTCTTTGCATTTTATTTTGTTCTTATTCTGACACTTGCATGAATATGTTATCTATAACTTTGAAAAGTATTCAAAAATTGTTCCACCATTATGATAGTATCATTTACTCACACATAAATATGTGTTTACACATGACTACAGCATCAATATCTTAATGTGATAATCAAACCCCAGGGGAGAAATCGAATAACTTAGCTCACCAGATATAAAATTGTTAAAGTAGCTCAATTTAGTCATTTTATCACTATGGAAACTGAGACACAAAAGAGAAATTACTTAGTCAAGGTGCTTCAGCTCATTGTCAGAGGTAATAAAATAATCAAAATATTGCCACAGAGCAGGCTAGCAAATTGCAAACATATACAAGATATTTTGCCACAAACTGTCTCATTTTTATCTGAAGCCCAGTCACACTCTTGTGCAAACTGTAACAGGATAAAGATCCCTCAGGAAAAGATTAGAATATCTCTTTCCTAGAAGCTTTAGAACACAATACAACCATGGGTAGCTCTAGGTTAAGTTACTAAAATCAGTGGTTAAGTGAAAGGTTATATTTCCTACGCTTATCAGAACTGAAGAATTGTTGTAAGATCTACATTCTGCTAGGGAATTTCCTACAATTATCCCCATAAATTGTGCTGCAGGTGAGATTTTTACATTTTACCTCTGGCTTTTAATGTTTAGAGAATTTGCTCCTTATTTTAATCTAAAGCATTTTATGAATGTAATGGTTAAATTAAAATATAGTGAACATATGTAACAGATAAGTAATGTAAGTATATAAGACTAAATAAATTAAATAAAAGAGAATGGACTTACAAATACCTATTGGAGAGATTTGAGGTATGATTTTCCTAAAAGAAATATAATTTTAGTTGCAAGGAAGTTTAATTTAGATCTTATCAAAAGGATATAATTTCCAAAAGATAAAAGGAAAGGCTGGAGAACATGGCTGTCCTGGTTATTGTTTGTTTGTTTGTTTGTTTGTTTGTTTTTTAACTTGGCACTTCATTCTTTGTCACAGGTAGGGCATTCATTCACCCCAGTCTACCAGTCTGTCTTTGGCAATGAAAAAAGCAAAACTGCTTATTTCTATCAAATAGGAAAAACTTCTTCTATCCTCATCTGAAGATATTTCTCCATTGATTTTTAGAGAGAGTGGAAGAGGGAGGGAAAGACAGAGAGCAACAACCATATGAGAGAAACACATTGATTGATTGCCTCCTGCATGTGTCCCGATCAGGGCCCCGGGCCAGGGAGGAACCTGGAACCGAGGTACGTGCCCTACACTGTAATCGAACCCGGGACCCTTTGGTCCACAGGCTGACACTCTATCCACTGAGCCAAACTGGTTAGGGCAAAATGAAATTAACATTTCCAACAGAAGAAAGAAGAAGTGTTGGTTTTCAATTATTTATGACATGGTTTTGAATTATTTATGTTTCCTGGTCTGTGCATTCCAGGGGGCACTCAGAGGATTGCTGAGGGACTATGGGAACACTGTCCCAAGAGCTGTGGGCAGGGGCTCATCATTTCCTACAATGAAATGTTCAGCCACTAGGAAGCAAATGACACATTCCCTGTCATTTCCTGTTTACAGGTTTGCTTTGGCAATATGGGGATTAGCCTCCAATTAAGTGGAAGCTTGGAAAAAGAAGCCTTCTGCCCTAACCGGTTTGGCTCAGCGGATGAAGCATTGGCCTGCGGACTGAAAGGTCCCAGGTTTGATTCCGGTCAAGAGCATGTACCTTGGTTGCAGGCACATCCCCGGTAGGGGGTGTGCAGGAGGCAGCTATCAATGTTTCTAACCCTCTATCCCTCTTCCTTCCTTGTTCCTCTCTGTAAAAAAAAATCAATTAAATATATATTTTTTAAAAGCAACCTTCCTCTTGGAAAGGAAAGTGCGTCCTCTAAAATGACTTCAACATACCCTCCGCCTACACATTGTCATCCAACCCCAGAGGTTGGGGAGTTTCCTTCATAACTGAGAAGGGGGGATCATAAACATTTATCCGTGTGCACACCCGTTCATTACAGAAGGGGGATCATAAACATTTACCCGTGTGCACTCCACCGGAATCTATAGGTGCTCTCTAAAGTGATGAAACTCATCTTGTTCATCTTGGGAGCATCAGAAACTAGGAAAGTGGGTGTTCAACAGTATTTGTGGTCTAGGACTATATCCCAAGAAACCAGAAACACAAGTCAGAAAGGATACATGCACCCCTATGTTCATAGCAGCACAATCTACAATAGCTAAGATTTGAAACAGCCTAAGTGCCCATCAGCAGATGAGTGGATTAGAAAACTATGGTACATCAACACAATGGACTACTAAGCTCCTATAAAAAAGAAGGAATTCTTACCATTTGCAACAGCCTGGATGGAACTGGAGAGCATTATGCTAAGCGAAATAAGCCAGTCAGGGAAAGATAAGTATCATATGATCTCATTCATATAATGAACAACATAAACTGATGAACAAAAATAGAGTCAGAGTCATTGAAGCATGAAACAGACTGTCCAACCTATGAGGGAAGGCGGGGGTGAAGGGGTAAGAGATCAACTAAAGGACTTGTAAGGATGCCTATGAGCAGAACCAATGGACACAGACAGTAGGGGGGTGAGGGCATGTGCTGGGGGGTGGGGGCGGCCAGGGAGAGGTCAATGGGGGAAAAAGGAGACTCATTTAATACTTTAAACAATAAAGAATTAAAAAAAAAAAGTTATTTGTGGAATGAATGAGCCATCACGGTTACCTGGGTAAGCTATCAATCCAACCATCTCTAGGGAAGCTAAGCTGCCAAAGTGAGGACAATGGTGGGATTCTGCCATGAACAGGGATGAAGAAGGGGCAAAATCAAAATTAAAAAATAGGGCTGGAATATCACTATTAGGATTTATGAGGTGTCGGGGGAGGGGTATACAGAGTGTTTCAAAACTTCACCTGTGCAAGTGGGCCCTGTAGTGTCCCTCTCTTCTCCATGATGCCGGCACACTTTGGATTAACAAACATGGAAGCAGGAATTCACCACACAAGCAGAGTGATTTCCAACCCTGAGAACAGTGGTTTTCACAAACCAGGAGGGAATCTATTTTGGCCACAGCCCAGGGGAACACTAACCATAGCATACTGTAAATATAAAAGTCCCAACAGCTTTAAAATGAAACAAAGGCAACCTTAGTATTCCCCTTCCTATAATTCTAGAAACAAATGTTTCCATTAGGAAATGTGTGCTAGTGAAACAAGCTTTTCCCTAGAAATTCCATTTAGACGGTTAAAATCAATATTGAGTTGTTTGCCCAACTATTTCATATTGAAAACACCCACATTTTTTGCTTGGGATGTTACAATTTAATATGAAAGAACTTCTCTTGACAGGAAAATATGACTGTTGCTTAGTGATGTTTTAATGTAACTTTCTTTTTTAGTGAAGATGACATTTTCATAATTCAGAAAGAGCAATCTCCCTTTTCCCTCCACTTTATATTTAGTTTCTTCTCTTACTGGGAATGCTCAGTGAAGACCTGGACTATTCATTTCCTGGCTTCCAAATTGTCCAGGCAAATAGTAAAGGCAAGTATAGTAGTTAAAGATACAGTGCATATATTTTTTAGAATTACACTTTACTAAAATATATGCCCTCCACAAATGTTTTGCATCTAAGGTTAGGAAACACTAGGGTTCTTGCTCCTACAGATGTCTAATTATCTTTGCAAGAATTTCCCTAATACTACATGAAAAAAACCTCTTAATACCTCAAAAATTGTATCTCCTAGTAGACTCTTCACTGGCTATAAACATTACCGATAGTTTCTACCAATTGGATCTTCTTTGGGCTTACTTAGTTGTTACTGCTTTCTAAATAATAAAGTCAGCTCGGCCAGCATAGCTCAGTGGTTGAGCGTCAACCTATGAACCAAGAGGTCACAGTTTGAGGACACATACCCAGATGCCCAGGTTGAGGGCTCCATCCCAGAAGAGGGAGGGAGGTGCACAGGAGGCAGCAGATCAATGATTCTCTTTCATCATTTATGTTTCCATCTCCCTTTTCCTCTGAAATCAATTTTATATATATACTATATAATAAAAGTCTAATATACTAAGTGTTTGGTTAGCAAGTAGGCCAATAGAAGTGTAATATGCAAATTATATACTAAGGCAGCTCAACTGTTTCCTGTGACATGCACTGACCACCATGGGGCAGATAGTCAACCAGTTAACCAGTTGCTATGATGTGCACTGACAACAAGGGAAAAGATGCTCTGACTGGTAGGTTAGCTTGCTGCTGGGGTCCAGCCAATCAGGACTGAGCAAGATGGTGGGACATGTCCTGGAGCCCTTCCCCGGCTGACTAACCTCCCACATTCCTCCCCAGCCTCGATCATGCACCGGTGAGATGCATTGGCCTAGCCTGCACCCCCTTGCAATCTGGGATCCTCTTGCAATCTGACATTTCTGGGGATGTCAGAGAGCCAGAGCCAGTTTCAGCCCAATCCCACTGGCTAGGCCAAGAGATCCCACTGGTGCACCAATTTGTGCACCGAGCCTCATATATATATATATATATGCATTTCCCAGAAATATCACATGTCCCAAGTGAATGTGGCCATAGCTAAATGAGGTTTAGTGTACAATAATAACTAAATTTAACTTTTAAAGTTTAATATCAATCCTTATTTAAAGGAACCACAGAGTAGAATATCATGAAAATAAATAAATATACTTTTAGATCTATTGGGTACATTGCAGTTGGGAATATAAAATATGATGCCATCATCACTTAGGCCCATGAAAGGCCTTTTTAAACTGATCAAGTTTCAAAATTATATATCATTAAATTAATAATTACATCCTTTACTTAACCTTAAAGATAAACCTTTAATAAAAATCAGTATGCATTCTAATTGTTTATTTACAAAATATTAATATTCAGACAGAAGGATCTCTAAAACATAGTTAATTAAATATGAATTAATGTGGTGGAATATTTAATTATCTTTTCTACACCTCTCGACTAATGATTATGTAAATGCCTTGCATTTAATCTTATTGCCAGGAAATTAACTTAATGGCCTTCAACAAATGAACATTTTGTATGCATTACAGGACACTTTATCTAAATTTTAACAGCGTGGTATTAGTTTCAGATAATAACATGATTACACAATTTAAAATGTAAATGTATACAATACCTTTGCCCCTCCTCCCATCCTTTTTACAAAGGAGAGACTAAAATTGTCCAAATGTCATTCAATAAGTCAGGTTCTGAAATGTGAAAGGTTTCTTTTGCTTATCATAGAGGAAGCCACGACCTTTTGAAGGAAACACTTCAAAAGGAAAAAGGCAAGTCCCTTTACAGTGGACAGTGAAATCAATGAATTCACACAACACCACCTCTCAGAGTAAATCACTTTGGATGTCAATGGATGTCAGGGGCATCAGCCCTCTAAGGGATTTCTCCAAGCTTTGGGGATTTTCTGAAGCGCCAGCACTTTTGGGCATGTGAACTCCTTGGGACTTGGAGCCCCCTTAAGGAATCGAATCCCAGGATTAATTGTACATCTCATTAGATATGCCTAAAAATATGGGAAATTCAAGAGATTGAATTTCCCAGAGCAAGATCCTTGTCTTAAACAGTATCTATGAATAGATGCTCCAATATACACTGAGTGGCCAGATTATTATGATCTCTATAAACATAATAATCTGGCCACTCAGTGTATGTCCCATATAATAAAAGGCTAATATGCAAATTGTCCCCTCTACCAGAAGTTTGACCACCAGGCAGGCCGGCCAATCACCTATGTCCCCTCCCCCTGGCCAGGCTGGTCAGATCCCAACCATGCATGAATTCATGCACTGGGCCTCTAATACACACCCACACACACACACACACACACACACACACTGAGTGGCCAGATTATTATAATAATAGATCATAATAATCTGGCCACTCAGTGTATAACTAATTAGAAGTGATCTGCCCTACACTGGATGGACAATCCCACATGGGGGATGCGAGGCAGGTGAATAGCTAGGCATTTCTTGTTGCATTGACTATAGTTGCATAGACGTTGGTGCCCTCAACATAACTCTCTGCTCCTAACACTTAGAGCATAGCAGCACAAATGCCAGCTGGAGGCACCAACATTTCATTTGCTGAGGATTCCTTTGCCACCAGAGACCACTTGGCTGTCTCCCTGGCAGATCAAGTTATTGGAGTCTGAGATCAGGCCTCCCCAACCCAGCATCGATGATTGGAGTTGGTATGTTAATGACTGGCTACCTGGCTTGCCTCTTGAGTGAGATCATTCTGAGGCACATGTTTTGAACTGGTTCCCTTAGTTTCCTGTGGGAAGTAAGTTCCAGTTGCCAGGGGAATGTGGCTTGATAATGCCCTCTTTATTGCTTCTGCTTCTCTAGTTCACTCCCCAACTCCTTTACCAGTGTTATTTCACTTCTCAGATGAACTCCTTGCATTTGCATCTTAACTCAGCCTGCTTCTGGGAAAGTCAAAACTAAGATGTTAAATCTGTTTGCTGGTGGGAGAAGAATGCAGTTTGTCATAGAACTTAGATCAGGACGTGATAAAATGGCATGATGATGATTGCCAAGATACAGGAATTCCTGGTTTCATTAGGTCACTAGAGGCCTGAGGCATGAAATTCGTGCAAGAGTAGGCCTTCCTTCCCCGGCTGCTGGCACCAGCTTCTTTCTGGCACCCGGGACCAGGGCTTCCCTCCAGCCTCAGGCTTCATCCAGAAGGTCATCCAGAAGGACATCTGGTGTAATTAGCATATTACCCTTATTATTATAAATAGTCATCCATATTATCAAAGAACTTAAATGAGGATGTATAGAAAACTGGTCAATAATATAATGTCTTTAAATCCAGCTGAACTTCTGGCCAGGAAAATTGGGGGGAGATGTTGGATGTCCTTGGAATAGTCTAATGTTCCACCTGCTATTCTTGGTGAGATTGCCATTTATAATAATGAAAGCATAATATGCTAATTAGACTGGACATCCTTCCGGAGGACCTTCCAGACGAAGCCAGGGCTGCGAGGGAAGCCTGGGTCCCAGGTGCCGGAGGGAAGCTGGTGCCAGCAGCTGGGGGAAGGGAGGCCTACTCTTGCACGAATTTTGTACGTCGGGTCTCTAGGACAAGTATGACAGCCTTTGACTCTGTCCTCTCTGCGGACAACATTAAATTAAGATGACTTTGGGAACTGGGCCGAGGAAACACAGGAGGAAGGTGGTAGTTTTGGTTCCCCTTCTCTCCTTCCATTTCATATAGATTCAAATTTTTTAAGTTCATATAGAAGTGTTTAACAATTAAACAAGACTCCACTTCTAACATAGTTTGAAAACTGGCCAAACTAGAATATATAGATGGACGGGAGGAGGAAGAAGAAAGGAAAGACTGGTCAACGTTAATCCTTATGAGCCACTCGGTCATTTGTTATAGAACTCACGCCCAACTGAATATTCTGTGTTTCTAAAATCCAATCACAGGAGGCAGAGGGGACAAGAGACAAATGAATAAACATAAACACCTATTGCACTGCAATCTGGTAATACAGCCAAATGACACGGGCTCCTTGGTCCCAAGTAGCAATGATCAGTGTTAGCAGCTCAACTGCGTTCAGAGCAAATACCATGTGTGCCTCCTGTCTGAGTCTCAGCACTTCTACAGACTGTTACAGACAGGAAATGTTTCGAATAGGCTGTTGAGAACACAAACCCATGGGTCACGACAAGTTGTATGTGTTGAAAAATTCAACCTTTCACAAACTGATTTAATGCAGCCATTAATTCATGCTAAGACTCCTCATTTTATCCACAGACCAAACGAAACACTACAACCTATAGATTATGTTACAATGAACTGAGTTCCCTTTGTCTGAGTTGGAAAGTGAATGTAAAACCCCTATATCCTGCATCCCGAAAGCTGGGCAGAGCGGTGGGGTTTTCCATTGAAAGCCGCAGGAACAGAATGGAACACGTCAATAAAACCACAGACGTGTAAGTACTGCATACTCGTTTGCAAACACACTCAGCAAGCCTCCTTGGAGTCGGAGTCCGTTGCGGTAGGTTGCAACTGGATGTGTGACAATGGAGGTGCCGACCGCAGCGTGGTTTCCCCTCGTGGCCTAGTCAGGGGAGTGAGGACTTGCACCAGTGATTCCCGGTGGCAAATGCAATGAGGAGAGACGGGAGTGGGAAAAGCTGAAACGAAACTACATCTACCTTTTAAGGAGGAAAACAGATCATCAAAGTAAGTGCACTTTTAAGGCTGAACTGATATGCAATCAGTAACGGTGGGAAATTAGTTTTTTTCCCCCCCAAATATAGATTTCAGGTTAATAGCCATTTAAATTACATGGTGCTCACTGTACGTTTCTCGCAAACAGCGTCTGACATTAGAATATGTGCGATGAGTAATCAGTTGGCTATGGAGGGGTGTCATCGGTACATAAAATATGACACGTTTTAGAAGGCCAAAGCTGGGATAAAGGCAGTCAAGTGAGCAGAACGCAGGCGAAGTGCTTGATTTAGAATCCACCGAACGTAGCTGTGTATTTTTTAATATGCAATGTGTTACAAATTCTTAAGAGAAAACCGTTCTGTGGGAAAAATTGGATAGTTTACCTGGTTCATTAATTAGGCTAAATGTGGCTTAACTTTGCAGCTGGTTAATAACTGGTTTTAAATATATTTATATTAGCTCCTCATTACGCTTGAACAGTTCATGAAATTAATCTTATTGACAACCTAGTGTACTAAGAGACTGTTTTGAAGCTCCAAAAATATTCAGGATTTGTTGTTGTTGTTGTTAAAGATTATATCAGACCCTAATCAGTTTGGCGCAGTGGCTAGAGCATTGGACTGCGGTCTAAAGGGTCCCAGGTTCGATTCCGGTCAAGGGCACATGCCAGGGTTGTGGGCTTGATTCCCAGTAAGGGGCTTGCAGGAGGCAGCCAACTGATGATTATCTTTCATCACTGATGTTTCTATCTCTCTTTCCCTCTCCCTTCCTCTCTGAAATTAATAAAAACACATTTTTTTAAAAAAGAATTAAATCAGTTGACTTTGACAAAGAATGCTTTATTTTTCTTTCTACCAAGAAATAAAAATTTGTCTGCATGGAAGAACAATAGAAATAGAAGTCAGCTTTGTTTCTGGCCCAACCTTTGATGCTCATTCTGCTGCAGAGTCTAGTGAAACATGGCAGACCCGCACTTACTGCTGATTGCATGGAGGGTTTTGTTCCGAGTGAAAGATAGAAGGCTGGGATGAAAGGGCACATATTCTACTTTCCTGGGCTCCTATACATTGTAAGGGACAGACAGTGTGGTGTTTCAGGAAATACAAAGGTTGTGATACGTCCTGACTATCCTAACCAATGTTCATGAGTTTGATAGAGGCTTAACCCTCAATCTCTTGCTTCTTATCGGTCTGTTGAGGAGTCTTCTAATTACCATAATGACAGAGCCTGACAATTGTAGGTAGTGTTATTTTGAAGTCAAAGCAGAATCACAGTTTTTTAAATATATTTTATTGATTTTTTTTACAGAGAGGAAGAGAGGAGGATAGAGAGTGCCCGCAACCAAGGTGATGCCCTTGACCAGATTTGAACCTGGGACCTATCAGTCTGCAGGCTGACTCTCTATTCACTGAGCCAAAGCATTTTTCAACAGAATCACAATTTTTTTTTCTTTTTTCTTTTTTTAATATATTTTATTGATTTTTTACAGAGAGGAAGGGAGAGGGAGAGAGAGTTAGAAATGTCAATGAGAGAAACATCGACCAGCTGCCTCTTGCACACCCCCACCCGGGATGTGCCCGCAACCAATGTACATGCCCTTGACCAGAATCAAACCTGGGACCTTTCAGTCCGCAGACTGATGCTCTACCACTGAGCCAAACTGGTTTTGGCAGAATCGCAATTTTAAGTGGAGCACACCATCAGTGTACTTGAAAATAAAATCATAGTTATGAAAAACAGAACGTAAAACAAGTTCTATCAAAATCTATTCATTGCTGGGTCTCCAATATTTATTCAGTCTAGTCTAACACAGAGTATGTGTTTGATAAACAGCATTTGGGTGGATAAATAAAAGAACTAATAAATGAAATGTGACATTTGGGTGGAAAAAATCTAAATACTACATTTTTCTTAAATGAGATCTGCTGCATGATAAAAATAATATAAAGTGTCTTGTTCCCTTAGACACTCCAATTTTGAGATCATACCACAACTGAGTGAATAAGATTTAACTAAGAGCACCACTTTAGCAATGGACATCATGAAAAACATTTTCTTTTCATTGAATGGATTGTAATACAGAAAACCCCCAAATCGGTATTTGACAATCTTAAATATTTCTGTGCAAATTTGTAGTTGTTGCTAATTGTAAGAAAAGAACAGCCTGGCCAGTGATTGAGCATTGACCTATGAGCCAGGAAGTCATGATTTGATTCCTGGGAGGGTTGCAGGCTGGATCCCCAGTGGGAGGTGTGCAGGAGGCAGCCAATCGGTGATTCTCTCTCATCATTGATGATTCCATATCTCTCTCCCTCTCCCTTACTCTCTGAAATCAATAAAAATATATTCATTAAAAAAAAGAAAAGATCAATTATGATTAGCCTTCTTCCTAACCTACTCAAATATATTATTAATAAAACACCAAACCTTTAATACTGAAGTCCCAAAATGCAGCTTAGTTATATGCAGGCATATATTAGAGTATTAAAAAGCAGTTAGCACAAAGCATACTGGAGTAGCTGTAACAGTTATTTACCTAATGTAATGTGTATACAAATTAAAAGGTTAAAGTTAATAATACGCCAAGAAAGCTAAACAAATTAAGAAATAATGCATTTATCGCATGCTAAATGATTTGACATTTATTTAAAACAAGGAGTCTTGCTAAATTAGCTTCCAACATAAAAAATACTCAGTTTTATGTATTAAAATGTATGTCAACTAAAATTTTAAATGTTTTGAAACTTCCAATATAAGCACTGTGATTAGCATCCTGGGCGATACAAAAAATTAAATAGTAACATATTAATATAATAATAATAATTATAATAATAATAATAATAACAACAACAACAATAATAAACTGGCCATAGTTGAATTACTGCTATGTTTCTGTAACATTAAGCCATTTTTTTAAATCCTCACCTGAGGAGTGAGGATACTTTTCCATTGCTTTTTAGAGAGAGTGGAAGGGAGGGAGGAGGGGAAAAGAGAGAGAAACATCGATTGGTAGCCTACTGCACATGCCCCTACTAGTGTCAGGGATTGAACCTGGCAACCCAGGTACCTGCCCTTGACCTTATCAAACATAAGACCCTTCCATCCGCAGGTTGACACTAACCACTGAGCAAAACCAACCAGGCATGTTAAATGATTCTGACACCCACTGCTTCATCTCACACAAACTGCAGAACTGTCTGCTTTGGTCTCAGTGCAAGAAGCAATTACTGATGTCCTAGAACAGTGGTCGGCAAACTGCGGCTCACGAGCCTCATGCAGCTCCTTGGCCCCTTGAGTTTTTAGCAAAGGCCAGCTTACGAGTACCCTAATTAAGTGAATAACAATGTACCTACCTATATAGTTTAAGTTTTAAAAAATTGGGTCTCAAAAGAAATTTCAATCGTTGCACTGTTGACGCTGTTGATATTTGGCTCTGCTGACTGAGTTTGCCAACCACTGGCCTAGGGCCATGGTCATGCATCTCTGAGGACATGTATATCTGAGTCAAAATCTGTTTGAGCCCAAGTCTCACACTTTCCCCCAAAACTGAAACTGAGTGTATGTAAAACTTGAGTGCACATGTACACACACACACACATACACTGCAGAATATAGTGGTGTGTCCTGGGAGTGATATGAAAAGAAGAAAATTCTTTTCTGCTGGTGAGGGATGAAAGAAGGCTGGATGGAGGAATGGCTTTTGAAATGAGCTTTCATGTGTTAGTGGGATTTCACTGGTGCAAGATACAGAAGACATAGCAGGCAAAGGGGGGGGGGGAAACTGAGTCACAGAACAAAAGCAATATGGATGAAAAGATGATCTAGGCTATTCAAGTTGGTAACTGAGTAGCATTTAGGATGCTACTGGCATCTTCCTCTCCCTTCAATACCTTTCCCAAAACATTACTCTTAGGCCCTTTGTAGACAAGGGCTGTTTCTTTGAGGCATTTATTATACAAGTACACAGAGTAAAAATATAAATCAAAGCACTTTTTTATTCATCATCTTGCACTGTGTTATTTTATATGTTTACACATAATAGGCACAAATTTATACTATATTAAGGATATTTATACTATTATTTTAATCTTCAAAGATCTCAAACTCATGGTCAAATGTCAAGTATCTTCTATAAGTGATTTACAATATGTCTATACCAATTTGGGGAATGGCACAGAATTCAGGAAAACAGGATTTTTATAAAAATGATAAGCCATTAATAGATAATATTAATGAGTTAGAAACAGTTAGATATAGAAATATATCTCTCTCAGCCAGTTAGCTAAGCCTGATTTATAAACTAAGATATTTTTATACATAACAAAGAAATAGCAAGAACTTTGGTTAATGTAAGCACATAATATAAATGGTCTAAAACCAACAGTATTAAGTAAATAATTCACATTAATAATGGAGCATAGACCTCCTTCAACATTATAACCTCTAAATGACAGAATTTGGAAATAAGGTACATTTTACCAACCTACTTTGAGACTTGTGGGTAAAAATCTTGTCATATATACATATGTATACATGTATGCATGTCTGTATATATGTTTATATGTATATAGACACACATATATGTATTATTATATATACATATATAATTCATTGAGATCTTACTTTAAACTAGAGGCCCGATGCAGGAAATTCATGCAAGAGTAGATCTTCCCAGCCTCAGCAGCTGCCTGGATTCCTTGGCTACAGTCCCAGCTTCATTCGAAAGGATATTCACTCTAATTAGCATATTGTGCTTTTATTATTATAGATAATAACATTAATTAATGACCATTTCCAAAAGCTTATAAAGCAAAGAAAACTTATAGATAGCATTATCCATCCCTCAAAGTTAAATTCCTGTATCAAAGTGTACTGACATTTTTAAAGCTCTTGAAGAAGAAATATAATTTTATAGCAGTTGATATGAATTTAAATTATTGGAATGATGAATGTTCATTGAGACATTTTGCTTATAATTTAACATAATGCTAGGTCAAAATTTAATTGCAAGTAAAAGTTTTATTAAGACATCCCCCAAGGGGTCCTGGGCTGCAAGAGGGTGCAGGCCGGGCTGAGGGACAGCCCCCCCACCCCATGAACGAATTTCATGCACCGGGCTTCTAGTCAATGATAAGAGAGCATTGTTGGTCATTTGCTCCCTGCACACTCCACAATGGGGATCGACCCTAGGTTGTAGTGGGAGGCATATAGGGGACAGCTGATCAATTAATCCAACCATGACTTCCTGGTTCATAGTTCAATGCTCAACCACTGAGCCACACTAGACAAACTATTTGCTCATTACTCATTTACTCGTTGACTTTCAGAAAATGCCTTTTTAAACAATATTAAGTAGAATTCCTACCAAGTGATAGGCCATCGATCTCAGTTTGTTTTGAACAGCCCTAACTCACAATTACCATTCCTCAACGTTCCCAGCAGGGTCCTGATTTAGATGATACGGGATATGGCCACATGACTACTAAGGAGCTATCTACATGGAGTTTTAGGCTAAAAATCCAAAATGAAAGAACTACTGATTCTCAATAAAATAACAAGTAAATGATAATCATATGTAATTTTTAAATTTTTAACTTTTTATCATAAAAATTTCAGGCATGTAATAGTATAACTAACACTATAATATGAGCCTCCACATAGCCTTCACCCAATTTTAACAGCTATCAACTTTTGTTCTATTCTAAACTTTATGTTTAATTAAACAAACATGACTTCTTTGAATTCTTACTCTATCACAGTATTAAGGAATAATTTACCAAAGTTTATTTTTCATGCAAGTTTACTCCTTGGCATTATTTAAAGGGAGTCAAAGAGAAAAAATAAAATAAATTGTATATTAACCCTCTACCTTGAGATTCCTGACAAACATTAATGCTGCTACAGAATCCTTAATATGCCAAAGAAATTGTGTTAATGTGTTTGTGTCTTAAAACAATGAGATAGATAATGGAAAAAAGAAAGGAAGAAAAGGGGGAAGGAAGGAAAGAAAGGAGAAAGAAGGGAAGGAAGGGAAGGAAGGAAAGAAGGGAAAAAAAGAAAGGAAGGAAGGGAAGAAAGGAAAGAAGGAAAAAAGAAAGGAAGGAAGATAAGGAGGGAGTGAGGGAGGGAGGGAGGAAGATACACGATGGATGGGTAGTAGACCATAAGTATAATTTTCATAGGTCAGATCATGCATATTAGGAGTCTGAAGAATTAGTGTTGACTTAAAAAAATAATGTTAACTTGTAAATGTAACCAAACCTTTCTAAAACTATGACACAGTTATACAATAAGACTAAATATTACCTAACTGCATAGATCCCTGGATATTCGTATCAATGTGTGATTTATCTGGTATCAAGGAAAAGGGCATCTTGGGAGAAGTCCACATGTGTTGCTCCTCATGGAGGCAAACCTAATGGTTGTGCCCTCTCCCTGCGGGCTGGTTGGGGTTCACTGGGTACCCCGCCTGCGATGCAAGGCCTTGTTTATGAGTTATGGCATCTGAAACATTTACATGTGCTGAACCTCAGTTTCCATATCTGTAAAAGAAGGAAGGCTTAAAAACGACTATGAAACTAGAAAGAAGGTTACTGGTTAATTCATTGCTGCACGGGGTGCAGAAAAACAAGCCTCCAGGGTGAACTGTCAACGCAGATCTGCAGGAGCCCTACTGATGCAGAGCGCAGACAGCTCTTCTCCTTGGAGAAACAGAAGGAGTGACAAGCATACCTCCCTGCATTCCAGATTTCAGAGGACGGTTTTGTTGTAATATCCATTTGCAAAACGGTGTGGAGTGAGGCGGTGTTAAACAGCACGTATTTTTAATTTAAAATCCATTAGCATTCCACATAATTAATTAGAATTTTATACTCCAGTGGCTTTTGGTTCCCTACAGAAAATTGAGCACACAGAATATAATTTGATTTAATTTTTGGTCTAAGTTTAACCTACCTTAAACATTTTTTAATATCTCAGGAAACTTTAACTACTTAAAATTTTGTGGGTTTTTTTTTTTTTCTTTAGTAAACCCAACATCCTATTCTGGTATTTTTCTGTGGGTGTGGGAGTAGGGAGAAAAAGCTTTAAAGAAGTATGGCTAAGGCAAAATATTGAATGTGAATATTTAAAATCCAAAATCTAGAGTCTATCCCCTGGGTAAGGTGAAATGCAGAGAGATTATGAAATTTTGCCTGTTGATTTCACACCCTTTGTCTTCTTATCAGAATTATAGAACTATACTTACCCATCGCTCTTTTCAAGTTCCAGTCTGTGCCACTAAAATGATCTCTCACAAAAGGTATTGCATGGATTTGACATTCTTATAGCACATTTATTGTGGCTCAAGAGGCCAAGTACATGGTCATAATTCCCTTCCGTTACAACTTCCAAGGGCTACTGGATTATTTATAACCATGGAATTAAAGCACAAGGTTTGGAGGTCCTTTGGCTAACTTCAAATTGCTTTGAGTGATTATAATAAATATTAGGTCATTAGAATTCCTTGACTATTCTGTTTATTGGAGTCATCCATCAATTTTTGGTCAACATTTTCTTTTTATTCTAATATATCCTTTAATGTCCTGCTCTCTTTTAACCATTGGTTATCCAGTGCTCTGTCATTTCAGAGGCGAACACATTCATATAGTGTTTGCTAGATATGCAAGCATATTTACTAATTATTCTCCTAGATAAGGGTTTCTATCTTCTTGCATTATTATTATTATAGTGACTTGTCTTTCAACTCTTTAGGTTGAGTACAATGATTTAGTCTATAATAAAAAACAATTATAATATTGTGATGTTTTCTATAAAAGACAATACATTTCAGTATAGAACTGTCATAATAGTAAACTTCAATAAAGCACGTACACATATACACACAAAATATATAGACTTAAAATAAACCTATAATTAACAAGTTTTAAAATTTTTAATAGAACTCAGTATTAAAAAGTATTTGTTATTTCTGCTGTTGTACAACTAGTGGTTTGGGTATTGTATTTCATTTAAAAATATTTTTAAAGTAATATAAATTAGAAACAAATGCACTGATATAGAGAACAGACTAACAGACTAACAGCTATCAGAGGGGAGTGAGTTGGGGAGCTAGGTAAAAAAAGGTGAAGGGATTAAGAAAAAAACTCATAGATAGGCAATAGCATGGCAATTATCAGAGGAAAAAGGGGTGGAGGGTAGAACAGGGGGAGGTAAATGGTGATGGAGACAGCTTTGATTTTGGGATGGTGAACACACAGTACAATTTACAGATAAAATTTTATAGAATTGGATACCTGCAACCTATATAATTTTATTACCCAGTGTCACCCCAACAAATAGATTAAACTTAGACTGAAAATTAAATCAAATTCTATTCTGTGTGCTCAATTTTCTATAGGAAACCAAAAGCTACTGGAGTATAATAAATTATTTTAAAATAAATAAATAATTGTAGTCCATAGCAGAAGGTATAATGACTTTTTTAAGTTTTCAAATCTGGAGAAACGTAAGATATTATTTCCTTTCTAGATCCAAAGTGTAATGAGATATTTCAAGATATGGCCATTTTACAGAATTTAGATTCATTTTGTCTATAGATAGAAGGTAAATTTTAAGTCATTTATATATACATAATTTTAATATATATATATGGTGGCTTCAGGTTTATGACTGTTTAGAAACGTATAATGCAAATATAGGGTAAATCTAGTTCAATCTTATTAACAAACTCTTTTAACAATAAAATTTTGCACATAAAACAAAATATGAAACACAAGTGAATTAAAAGAGACAAACAAGATCAGGTCACTGTATGGAAAAAAAATGCTATTTATTGGCTTTTTGGCATCATGTGACTCTGTAATAACTGTGGGGATAACTGGCACTAGGAACAAATATCAACATGTTTAATGAGGTTATTGATTTTTTCCCTCATAAATGTTCTTACACACTTCATATTGTAGGCATATCACTAATGATGTATGTCTTTTCATTAGAGATGGCATAATGAAGGTGACAATTAATTTTAATGCATCTGCTAGTGAAATTTAATATTGAAAAATTAATAAAGCAAACTTAATCTCATTGCTGAGTCTATTATTATTATTATGTGTATTAGCAAACAAACTGACTGACAGGAACATGTACATCAGGCAGTTTGCTTAAGAAAGCTATCATAGAAAGGGTAGAGAGTACGCGCAGGGTATCTCCTCTCCTTCCTGAATCACTGACAAAAGAAAAAGATATAAAGCCACAAGGAAGAAAATTCAAGTGATGGAAACACCAGCATGTCTTAGAAGAGGGAATGTGAGAACAGGAGTGGTTACTTATGAGGAAAAAACATCAACAACCCAGCCAACGTAGCTCACTAGTTGGGCGGTGACCTATGAACCAGGAGGTCACGGTTTGATTCCTGGTCAGGGCGCATGCCCGGGTTGTTGACTCCATCCCCAGTGGAAGGGCGTGCAGGAGGCAGCCAATCCATGATTCTCTCTCATCACTGTTGTTTCTATCTCTCTCTCTCTCCCTTCCTCTCTGCAATCAATAAAAATATATTTTAAAAAAAAACTTTAAATGTAAACGGACTAAATGTTCCAATCAAAAGACATTGAGTGGCTAAATGGATAAAAAAAAAATTTTTTTAAAGCATTTATATATATATATATATATATATATATATATATATATATATATATATATATATATACTGTCTATAAGAGACCCACCTCAGAACAAGGGGCTCACACAGACTGAAAATGAAGGGATGGAAAAATATCTTTCAGGCAAAGGGAAATGAAATAAAAGCAGGGGTAGCAATACTTCTGTCTGACAAAATAACCTCAAAGTGAAGGCCATAACAAGAGATAAGGAAGGCCACTTCGTAATACTAAAGGGATGGATACAACAAGAAGATATAACCCTGATAAACATATATGCACCCAATGCAGGAGAGTGTTGTAACCCTAAAGGACCTTTGATACAGAGCATCTGTGACAGTCATACGAAGGTCAGCTTATTGAGTCGAGTTTCCTGATTGGATGTATGTGAAATGGGCTACTCTGTAGAAGCCTCGGATTGGGCTGTGACACCCTCACAGGCCCAGGGTACTCAGGATTGCAGAAAGGGAGTTCTTATTCCTGCCCACTTACGCCCAGCAATTTTAATATACTGTTTTATTTAAGGCTTCTTCCTTCTGGAAGGCTGGTCTTATTAACCCCATTCTACAGATGAGAAAAACAAGTATTAGAGAAGCTAAAAAGCATTCCATCCCTGAATGGCGCTTTGATTCTAAAAAAGTTGGGTCTCGCTGAAACCGGTTTGGCTCGAGCATTGGCCTGTGGACTGAAAGGTCCCAGGTTCGATTCCGGTCAAGAGCATGTACCTTGGTTGTGGGCACATCCCCAGTAGGGGGTGTGCAAGAGGTAGCTGATGGATGATTCTCTCTTATTGATGTTTCTAACTCTGTATCCCTCTCTCTTCCTCTCTCTAAAAAATCAATAAAATATATATTTTTTTAAAGTTGGGTCTCATTCCAATATAACTACTCTTTCTAGCTGGAGAAATCTATGCCCTTTTCCCGCCCCTAAATTGAAGTTGAGCAAAATGACAAATGTGTTAACATTCCAAATGGGATGGATTGCTCGTTTTATGAAAGAAAATGTTAAGCTCGGGAAACTGTCCTTGTGTGATTAAATCTAGCACAGATTTTATTTTATACCAATTCATTCAAAGGCATTTTTTTAAAGTGGCTGTCAGATAAGCTGTACGTCTTTTTTCTTCCTCTGTACAACGCCTGAAACCAGCAGCCCTCTCATCTATCATTTGCAGCTGTCACAGATCGAGGAAAGCATTTGTTTTCGATGGATGATTTGTCGCTAATTTTTAGTGCTCGACATAGACAGGCAGAGGCTCTGAGAGATGAAACAGAGCTACAGCCCAGTTTTCTCCATCCCAGGTGGAATAAAATCGTTCAAAAGCTGGCAAAATCAGCACAAAAATAAAAATAAAAAAAACAATATCAACAACGAAAAGAAATTTTGCATCTAAAATATTTATAACATTGTCAATTACCTAAAAATTGTCCACCAATCATTTATTCAGGTCATTCATTTATTCATTTGGCTTGTGCATTAATTTAACTTAGGATGCAGGAGAGGGGGTGGGAATTGGAGAAAGCGTACGTGATCATTAAAATACACCTCCAGACTGAGCGCCCTTAGCAACCGTGCCGATTCCAACCAAAACAAAACAAGCAAACCGCACATAACCAATGATCCTCATCGTGGCTCCACCCCTCACTCCCGGATGACCTTGGGAAGGTCACTTATCACACAACTTCCTGTGAAGAAGCCGTTTACTTTGCTTAAACAAATAGAGGGCTACCCAAATTCAGAAACCATTATAAAGGACAACTATTAGACAAGAAGAAAGCAAACAGCGCAGTAAAACACTAAAAGTAATTTTTAAAAAGCTATATATACTGATATATATAACTAGATATATCTGTCATGTCAATTAATATAAAAGGGATGAGGAAAACTATGAAAAATTTTAGGTTGGACACAATGGAAAATCAAAACCAGAAAAATTTAAGGGAGGTGGTGGGGAGAGAAGCAAACAAAAGATAGCAAGACTCTTGAAGAGGTAGAATTCAGACCAAAACCAAGAATAAACTAGACTAAGTGAGACAATTCATACTGCAGGGAGCATTCCGAATAAACATATAGCAGTTATAAATATGCAAGAGCCAAATGATGCCGAATCAGTGGTGATAAAGCAAAAACTGTAAACTATGCCAGAGAGGAATACACAGACATACACAAGTAGGGAGCTTGTATTCACAGATCTTGACCTATGGGATATCAAGTGGATAAAAACCAATTTACAAAAGAACACTAAAAAACGTAAAAATATTTAACTAATATGTAGTAAATAGTCTTCCCTGAAAATAAAGAACATACTTTCTTTTCATATGTTCATGGGATAGTCATAAAATGGAATATACATATTAGAGGCCCGGTGTACAAACTTTTATGCACTCGGGGTAGGAGGATCCCTCAGCCTAGCCTGCAGCCTCTCACAATCTGGGATTCCTCGGGTAGGGTCCCTAGATCAGGGCCTATTGGAGCTTTCTTTCCCCTGGCTGCAGCAGCTGGTCTCACCCCTGCCTCTGCCACTGCTTGCCATCTGTGCAGCACTGCCTCTCCTCCCCTGCAGGTGGCAGGTGTGGGGTGTGATGGCTTGGCTTGCCTGGGCCTCCCTCTGCTGGGCAATTGCTGGCCGGCTACACATCTGTCACAGAGTAGACGCTGGTAGCCTAGGCCTTCCTCTTTCTTTGCTTGGGGGTGGGACCAGCCCTGTAAGGGGCCATCTGCCTACCTGATTGCCCCCAACCATTCGCCTGCCTACCTGATAATCCCTAACCACTTGCTTACCTACCTGATCATCCATAACCACTGGTCTGCCTACCTGATTGCCCCTAACCACTCTCTGCCTGTCTGGTCATTCCTAACTGCTTGCTTGGGGAAAGGCTAGCCTGGTGAGGGGCCATCTGCCTACCTGATCACCCCTAACCACTCTGCCTGCCTGCCTGAGTGCCCCTAACTGCTTGTTTGGGAACAGGGCCAGCCTGGCAAGGGGCCATGGTGGTTCTGGTCTCTAGGCATTCCAGTCATTACACTTATGGTGGATGACCTTTTATTATATAGGATTATGCCACAGAAATCATCAATTTCAGAAATGTAAAAATAAAAGTCTTCTCTAAAGCAATAAAACAACAAAAAATAACAAAACCAGAATACCTTTCCTGTACCTTAGAAAAACCAGAATATCTCACCTAAAAAAAGGAAAGTATATTAAAACACTCCTAAGTTAGTAGGAATACACACACACACACACACACACACACACACACACACACACAAAAGAAAGGAAAAAAAACCCACAACCCAGTAAAATTGATTGTAGTAATGTGAATTGTAGTTAATATCAAGCCATTCTGAGGAAAATTAAATGTATATATCAGTATTAGCAAAGGCATTTTATTTACACAAATTATGCAGGAAAAGGGAGCTAACCTAAGTAGCTTTATAAAAATGTTGTTTTGACCAAACAATGAGGCAAAAAAATATTAAAAACTGTATGTACTCACACAAAACATTATATTCTAGTTAATAAATTTGTTCTCACAGGAGAGGAAACTACCTTATGTGTATAGTAGTTTTGGATTCATGAATTCAAACTGATGTACTAATATATATTCATCTAAATATGAAGTCATACTGATGTTGCCAACTCTAATACATATGTATATATACACAAGTATTTACATACATAACTATAACTATACATATGTATAAACCATATATCGTTTCCTATTGCTGCTGTAATAAATTACCATGGGCTTAGTAACTTAAAACCACACACATTTACTGTTTTAGTTCTGGACGTCAGAAGCCTGCTAGGGGTCTGTCGGGGCTAAAATCAAGGTCCTAAGAGAGCCTGTTTCCTTGCCTTTTCCAGCTGTGAAAGCCACCTGTCTTCCTTGGCATATGTCCCTTCCTCCAAAACCAATAGCAGAGCATCCTCACATCTGTCTGTCTCCTCCCTCTTCCGCCTCCATCTTCCACTTTAAAAGACACATACTTATACCAAGCCCTCTTTGATAAACCAGGAGGAACTATTTATTTTAATGTTAACCGATTAGAGGCTTTAATTTGATCTACAACATCACTTCTCCTTTGCCACCATGTGACCTAGTATATTCACAGGTTCTAGGGATTCTAGACATGGACATGACTGCAGGGCCACTAGTCTGCCCACCACCAACCCCCAAGCTCTTTAGCAAGAGAATTCGGTCAAAATATTAAAGAGCAAATAATGATAATGCTTTTCTTTAACTGCTTCTGACCACACAAAGAACTAAAACTTAATTATTTCTTTTCATCAAACATAATCTCTCTATATAAAAGGCTAATATGCTAAGTGTCCCTCCATCCGTCTGACCAGTCGTTATGATGCACACTGACCACCAGGGGCAGACGCTCAACACAGGAGCTGCGGAACTGTGGTGACTTGGCAGCTGTGGTTCTCTGGTGACGCACGAGGGAGCCCCATTCCTCATGGGGCTTCCACCTTCAGCCATGGGTTGTGTTGTTGCTGGGGCATTGTCGCCCCGAATCTGGTTTACTGCACACTTGCATTTGCATTCCACACCCTGTACAACAGCAACTTTGCAGAGTGCCCTCTTGCACTCTGAGACCTCTCAGGGGATGTCAGAGAGCTGGTTTTGGCCTGATCCCTGCAGGCCAGCATAAGGGACCCCACCTGCCAGAGGGACCCCGCTCACTCTGCAGACACCTGGGAGGGACCATGGGAGGTTGGCTCCTGGGTGTGTCTACCTGTCCAGCCCAGTCCTGCCCCATCTGCCACCTCCTAATTAATTTCCTTTCAATGTGCACGAATCCGTGCAACGGGTCACTAGTAATTTTGATAGATAATTTGGCAATGTCAGTCCCCAAAGATAATTACAAACCAATCTCATTTCTGATCATCAAACCTATACCTGAAAAACCACTATAAACTAAATTTAGTAACTGGCAATGCACAGGTTTAAATTTCAAATGATAGCTTTTCTACAAGCAACACAATCAGCTAAAACATGTAACAGTCTTAATACATGAATTTATAAAATAAACATAAAACCCATGTAGAAAATTGTAAATATGAAATGTCTATAAGAACTATGTGAAGAACAATTTATCACATATGATAATTATGTTTATTTCAGATATACAACTATGTCAATTCTCTCTAAATTATGACTGTAATGAAACAGAAGTAAGTTCTTTTATTTTGAGGTGAATAAAATGAGTTTAAATTTTTATGGATCAAAACCACAATGGGATGCCAGTTTGCACCCACTAGGATTACTAGAACCAAAAAGTCTGATAATGACAGTACTGGTGAGAATGTGGAGAAAAATTAACCTTCATACAATCATGGTAGAAAAATAAAATGCCGCATCTACCTTGGAAGACTATCTGGCAGTTCCTCAAATGAGTAAACATAGAATTATCACATGACCCAGCTATTCTACTCCTAGTTCTATACCCAAGAGAAAGGAAAACAAACACACACACCACAGACACACACACACACACACACACACACACACACACACACTTGCACATGAATATTTATAACAACATTATTCATGGTAGCCAAAAGAAGGAGAAAAAATTAAAATTCCATCAAGTGGTGAATGAAAGAATAAACAAACAGTGGCATATTCATGTATCCCTCCTGTACTACTTATTTTAAATATACACCAACAAGATCATAAATCTGCTATTAAAATATCAATGCTATATATGAACGTAGTAATATGCTTTGGATAAGCAGTGATTTAATTTTATAAAGCAAACTGCAAACCCCTTTTCTAAAGATCACTATGTTTGCTCTTTTTGCATCTGTACTTGTATTTTTTATGCAAGAGCACTTTGGTTAAGGACTTGACAGGACTGTTGACTATTTCTAAGGGACACGCATTGAAATAGCACTTGCCTTTCATCAACATTACAAATGCTTGCTGAAGGGCGACTGGCCTCTGCATAAAGCCCTTTCATCAATTTGTCAACAGTATTTAAAAGTTTCTTCAGCAGAAAACCACTATGAAATGCTGGGAACAAGGGAGAGGACGGCCACTTGTAAGCTAATAAGGCAGCTTCTTAACAAGAGTTGTGTAATTATCCTGCTGAGGTTTTGCAGGCTCCGGTTTTCAATGGCTCAGAGCAATCAGGGCCTGCCACAGGTCCCAGAAGGTGTTTCAATGACATACATGCTCAGTCGGGAATTTTCCCTTGAAATTCTGTATTCGCCCTTAATGATGCATTAGTGTTCAGTGCCATTGTTATTATTTCCTTCTGTGTATATGTTGTGTGAGTCTATTCAGGAGGCATTAATGAAAGCAAAACATCACCATCATCCAAGTCTGGCTTGGCTCAGAGGTCTGTGGACTGAAGGGTCCCAGGTTCAATTCTAGTTAAGGGCATGTACATTGGTTGCAGGCACATCCCCGATAGGGGGTGTGCAGGAGGCAGCTGGTTGATGTTTCTCTCTCATCGATGTTTCTGGCTCTCTGTCCTTCTCCCTTTCTCTCTGTGAAAAATCAATAAAATATATTTTTTTTAAAAATCACCATCAGCTTCCTATAGAGAACTTACACTTGCTGTGTGCCATCCCTGCAGGAGGAATCATGCAAGGACTTTTTTTTTTTTCATGCATTCTCACTTATTCACCAAAAAAACAACCCCTCAGTTGTCACTGGGTGTATGTGTCTGGTCTTGCACCTCACTCTTTATAATTGCCTGTTCATGTATGTAGCTTCCTTTTACAAAACAAGATTTGGTTAAAAAAAAAAGTTACACATTCCAGCATTCATAAGCACCAGTGTTTTATCCACAGAGTGATTAATTGCTTATATAAAATTTTTTTATTTATTAAATTGATTGGGGTAACATTGGTCAACATTAACATATTGGTTTCAGGTATGGGTTTCTATGTTACAAGGTCTATATATTTTCCTAGGTGTCCACCATTCAGAGTCAAAATTTAAGACTATTTTAAAAATATGCTAGCACTAAAACTAATAGGCACTTGTAGAGGATCTTCCACAACAGATTGAGAATATGGTGATTAGGAGCTAGATATAGTATAATATATGTAGAGAGAAATTAGATAGATCTATCTTTCGAATTGAGTATTAAGAGTAAACTCATATTACTATATCTTTGACTATCGGTTCAGATTTAAACTTTTGCTATCATTTTTACTTTTTTAAATTAATTACTTTGCTATGTGTCTTTACACTTTGAATTTTGAATAATAAACCCGAGGCTACAGAAGATGTCTGAATTATGATGTATTCTTCAGCTCCATCTGGAAAAAAAAAAAAAAAAAAAAAAACACTCTTTGGAGCAATATATTATTCCCTTAAAGTCATCATTTTTATTTTAAAATTAAGGGAAAGGCATAAAGCAGTTTCTAAAGTGCTCTTAGGCATCAAGATGTTGGTAGTAGAGATTTTTAAAGATTTCTTTTCTAGCATTTCTTGTGACATACTAGAAATGTGAGTAGAATAAGTTTCATATTATCAGGTTTTGTTGCCCCAACTTTTAGATGTGAATCTCTAAGATCCAGTTCAATCTCTAATTTATACACTAAGAAACTGGACTAAACAGTACTAATTTTCACAGGATTGTTTTGAGGATTAAGTGAGAAAGTATAAGATGAAAAATAACCATTGTAGTTGCCTGACATCTACAGACTGTCGGGAAGAATGTTTTCATGATTATCCAATGAGAAGCTAATAAGCTATAGCATTGTGGACTCAGCGGGGAAATAGCTACACACGGTCTCAAGCCTAGGTGTGAGCCCTGTACATTCCTAATCAAAGGAGCAAAACCAGCCTGGATACTGCTGCTCTGGCAGGATGGTCCAGTGGATGCTAAATCCACTGCTTGTTTGGTAGCTCTGCACAATAAGGCCCAACAACCAAGTTAATAAAACAAAAGAACAGATACAAGAACAACAACTATAAAAAACAAACAAAAACACGCCGAGACCAGTTTGGCTCAATGGATAGAACGTCGGCTTGGGGACTGAAGGGTCCCAGGTTCGATTCCAGTCAAGGGTATGTACCTTGGTTGCGGGCATATCCCCAGTAGGGGGTGTGCAAGAGGCGGCTGATCGATGACTCTCTCTCACAGATGTTTCTAACTCTCTATCTCTCTCCCTTCCTCTCTATACAAAATCAATAAAATATATTTAAAAAACAAACAAACAAACAATAAAAACAACCTCAAGTTCATACACTCCTCTCCACTCTCTTTACTTTAGATATTTTTACATACTTAGGAAACTCAGGAATATCTCCTTTTCATACAAATACAAATAATTGTGGCTTGGTTTTTATGACCCATCTCTCCCTTTAGATAATTGATAGGTTGAGGTGGGAGAAATGATGAATGGAGTATCTATGTGATAAACTACAGGTCATTAGACATCTCTGATTATTATTAGCCATCAAACCCACTAAATTCAGATGTCATAAAAGTGAATTTCTTTCTTTTTTAAAATATATTTTATTGATTTTTTACAGAGTGAAAGAGAGAGGAATAGAGAGTTAGAAATATGGATGAGAGAGGAACATCAACCAGCTGCCTTCTGCACACCCCCTATAGGGATGTACCTGCAACGAAGGTACATGCCCTTGAATGGCATCGAACCTTGGACCTTTCAGTCCACAGGCAGATGCTCTATCCACTGAGTCAAACTGGTTTTGGCAAAAGTGGATTTTTTTCCATATCTGTGGTATGTTTCTCAAAACTGTGTGTCCTCAGATGCCCTCATCTGATCGCCAGCCAATCAATCCTCTAGCATCGCCCTCACACCAGTGTTTGTGCTTGTTGATGTATATAACACCTACAACAAGCTAATGGCTTCCTTATAAAAGTTTCTGTTGTGTTATCTCTTCCCTCTAAACTTTTTTCAGGTAAGGTTTAGATCCAATCCAAATAGTTTAAATTACTTCTGCTAGTTTTCTTAGAGTCCATGCCAGCATTTTTTTGGATCTCTGTACAAGTGGAGATGAGGAAGAGATTTCATTAAGCTTGCTGGAATTAATCAATGGATAGTGGCTGCTCCCACTATGAATTGAAAAGTATTCTGAGGCCAGTGAAAATGAATGTTATAATTAACTCACTATACCTGTCATAGTTAGGAGAACAGGAAGTATAATATCTGCCTGTAGGTCATTTTTCCCTTAAGAGCCGATATCAAATACAAATACAGGAACATTGTCATGGATACATGGTCAGCGTGGGCTTTTTGTGAGTTGCTTTCTGCTGTCATCTATCCCATCTCCCACTCTCTGAAAAGTCAGACAAACCAAAAAGAACCTCAGTTCATACATGTCCACGTTGTAAGCATTTAAGCTCTTCTAAAGCCAAATGCAGTCATGAATACTGTTTGACTAATGAATTATACACATGGAGGAAAGAGAAACAGATAATGGCAAAAAAAAAAAAAAAAAAAAAAAGTAAATGAAAGACAGATTCTTTAATGAGGAGAGATCCTATAGATATTAGTTATCAGATTTAATCATTACAAATGGGAAAACTCACAGACAGACAGATCCTCTATTCTTCCCAAACAGTGAGAAAACTCATAAAATGGGAAAACTTATATCAAATAGACTCATTCATCCAGAAACTTAATAATGTTGAAGTTGGGAAAAAATACAGAAGAACTATATAAACATTCTTCCTTTAAACAAAGCTAAAAAGTTAAGTGGTTCAAATTACTTCAACAACAGAAAGCTTTTAAGAGATGAGGGTAAAAATGACAAATGGTGGTGGTTGTGGTGATGATAATGACAATGATGACAACATACATAGTCCCAGGCACTATACAAAGTGCTTCTCATAAATTACCCAAGTTCATCAAAACAGTGAAGCAGCAGGTATCATCAACATGGCTATGCAAGCAGGTAACGTTTATCTGAGATACTGACCCTCCTCAAGGTCACCCTGCTCTAAGGCAGCAGAGTTTGGACGTTGGAGCTTATTTCAAACTTCTGACCCATCACAACTAGCTGGTTTGGCCCAGTCATAGTGCCATCATCGCCACTGATCATTCTTACCTGTATTCGAACTCAGGTCAATTTCCAGCTCCACTCATAAAAGGAAGCATGATCGAGACATAGCAGTGTAGCAGCGTCAACCTTGCCCAAAGCTGCATTCACAAAGGCCAGGGGACAGTGCCTTTTATATTTCCAGGGCCCCGCACCTCTGTGTTTCTCAGGAGTTTTATGACCTGTCACTGCCCTGGCAGACCTGCACATCAGCAAGTCCTCAGGGTAATCTTTTCGGACTGATCTCATTTATGCTCGCCCGTTCTTTACCCGTAACAAATCTTATAAAAACACTTAGTGTTCTGGGGCTTTTCACACATAACTCATCTATCCAAAGGTTTAAGAAAAGTAATTCACAACACGGCTCTCCATCAAAAGAGGTAATCATTTCCATTTCTGTCTCCGCGTGAGATATAATGATTCTGTAATTTATGGGGCCACGGACGCTCCGTGACACATCATTCTGGAGCATAATGTGATCTTCTCTGATTAATAGCTGCCATTTATCCAGAGACTGTGCGGGACAGTGTCTATTTATTGAACATTCTCATTTAATTCTCACAACAATTGTAAGGGAAGCTATAGCATTGCCTTCATTTTACGGGTTCAATAACAATTGCAGATTATGCAAGCCAGGAACCAGAGCTCAAATCAAACCTAGGAACACTGATTATTTTTTCAATGAGTAAAGGTGTATAAAAGTACAATGAAGGTTGGGTACCATCTGTCTCTGATTAACACTTGACACTGTGATTTATTCATTCATTACGCCTTTATAAAGCTTTATCTAGATGTTCAATACAATGGGATTACTAAATTATACACCCAATGGGTGGTATATTTTAAAAGTATCACCACCCAGCATGTAGTTGCTCGGCTATCGGGTTGCCACCGTGATTCTCAAGCTTCACTCCTCTGCCTGTCTCTTCCCATCATTCTAGACCAGGGTTTCTCAATAGGGTCACTTATTTCTTGGAGCAGATAAATCCTTGTCATAGGGCTGTCAGGGGTATTATAAGATGGTTAGCAGAATCCTTAACCTGTATCCAATGGAGTCCAATAGCAACCCCCTACCCAGTCATGACAATGGCACCTACAAGAATACACCAATGAATACATAAACAAGTGGAACAACAAATCAATTTTTTCTCTGTTAAATCAATCAATACAAATAAATCGGTCTTGTATGGCATCTATGCTGGCTCTGGTACATCTGCCCCTTCTACCACATAGGGCTGTGGTTTTTTAAAGTTTCATAGGCAGATGGGGTGGAATATAAAGATAACTTATTTTGGAAATCTGGTTTGCCCTTGCAAAAATTAACTATGTTTACTTCCTTAATCAACATAAATTTGTTCCACAATATTTAGGTCTGGTATGTGCCCAAAATGGGGATCGAAGGCACAACCTAGGCATATCAGGACTATCTAACCAACTGAGCTACCCGACCAGGGCCATACAGAACTGATTTTAAATATCCTCTATATGATTTTTACAGTTATTAATTATATACATACAAAATCTGTATAGTACTCTTTTCCAGGCATACAAAATTCTTTTATCATGGTCTTCAAACAATAACCAGTTTATCAAGTATGTTATAAATTATAGTAAATTTTAATAGATTACTAAATGTTGCCTTGATATAATCTTTAAATTATAAGTTGATGCTATATTTGGTTGTTTGCAATGTATAATAAGATATAATAGAGAGTAATATTTCCATTCTGATGGGTATATTTTAAAAAAATAAATGCTATCTGTGTTTTTCAAGAAACTATTTGCTGCTTTTTACATCAAAGAGCTTACGTGATATTGTAACTTATTATTGGTTTATATATTATTTCATTGGTAGGGTTATGAAGTTACAAAGATCCATAAACATCAGAAAGACAGTTAATATAAAATTGTGTCAGAACAGAGAAATAAATCATGGAATAAAACTGAGTGATGACACAGAAATAATTAAAAATAACAAAAACAAATACGAAAGAAATCACTTAGCTTTTTTTTGTGAGTGAAGATTAAATAAATAAATAAATTTAGAAGAAGGGACTATCTTGTGGGAAATGTTTATGTCATTTAACTATAGAGGAAAGTTGTTTTACTATATTATTTTATTGGCATTTTATCACACAAGAAAGTGTTCCTTTTTTTTCCTCTCAAAGTCTTGCCTGAACATTATACTGGTAACACCCCTTTTCTTACAGTACAGTTAGGATAGAAATAAGCTCCCTGTTCTCCTAGAAGACCATGGGATATACAAATCACCTTTATTTTATTTAATGAAGACTTGAAACATGAATGTCACTTTCTTACAGATTGTACGCTCTCACTGATAATAGCTTCATTTGGGATGAATCAATTGATGGCCCAAAAAGTCCTCCCTTTTCCGTAACATGGTAGAGAATTCTAAAATTATCATATAGCATGTTGAATTATTCAATAAATAACCATGAATAATTAATGCCAAGAAGTATAACAAAAGCCATCACAGCTTGCTTTGCCGAGGATTTCCCTCAGAAGATCGGTGTTATTGATTTTCAAAAGAGAGCTTCAGAATTGGGAGCCCAAAAGCAGTAAGTGAAGCAATTTATATACAAAGTCTACGCATGAATAAATAATAGCAGAACGAATGAGTCACCTCACTCAAGAAACACTTCATAGTAGAGTTGGAAATAATGGTGAATCGAACACTTCCTCAAATGTGTTGAGTGATCATGGTATCAAAATGGGCCTCCAATTAGAGAGACCTTGGAGAGGGGTCTCGCACAAGAGATCATGCTGGCCTAACATCACACTGGGTTTGAGTTACATCCTGACAGAGGCGATAATTGGGTCTGCCCCAGGAGTCTAATTCTAACTCCTCTTTGTGCACAGTCCTCAGGTATTCTCTTAGATAATTCCTTTCTCTTGCGTGGGTTGAAAGAAGAGGGTTTTGATGGATAAAACCCATGAGCTTCCATTAACATTTTACAACCATATTCTGTGATGTAATCATACCAGTTAGACCAGTTGTTAAACTTATTTTGATCCACGAAGCTTCAGAGGTTCACCTGCCTAGACCAATGGTTTGAGATAAATTCATTCTTGATGAAATTCGAAGATACAACTAAGAGACAGGCATCTGAATCAGATATATGCTTGTAATTCACAACCACATGAATCCTCTTTTTTTACTTTAGAGAGAGAGAGAGAGAGAGAGAGAGAGAGAGAGAGAGAGAGAGAGAGAGATATCAATTTGTTGTTCCACTCATCCATGCATTCATTGGTTGCTTCTCATATGTGCCCTGACTGGGGATCAAACCTGCATGTTGGGATGATGCTTTAACCAACTGAGCTACCCAGCCAGGGATCATATGAATACTCTTTAATTCAACACACTTGGTTTCTAAAATGAAGATGTGTAAAAGTTCAAGCCATATAATTATTTAATCTAGAAAATGGTTAATAATAATGGTAACAACTTATAGATTTTACTTTATGTTGGACAGTATAAACCAGAGTTCGACAGTTTTGGTTTTTGTTTTTTTTTTTTCTGTAAATGGCCAGATAATGAATATTTTAGGTCTTGCAGACTTTGTTACAACTATTCAACCCTGCCTTTGTGCAGTGAAAGCAGCTATAGACAATAAATGCATGAGCAAATAAGCATGGCTGTGTTAGTTATGGGCACTGAATAAATGGGCACTGAATTTCATATAATTTTCATGTATCAAAAAGTATATTTCTAAAATTTTTTCCAACCTTTAAATCTATTTCTGGCTCATCCAAAACAGACGGATGGCTGAATTTGGCCCACAAAGTAGTTTGCCAACCCCTTTTGAAGAGCAGGTGTAGACATACCCAGAGAGAGAACATTTCATCCTCACAACAACCCTATAAAGCATTTCTATTATTATCTCAACTCAGAAGGTTAGGAAATTGTGCTATAAAAAAAAAAGTTAAGTAACTTGTTCAGTCATAAAGCAAATAACTGGAAGAGGCAGGATTTGAACTGGCCAGAGCCATGTCATGTTCTTAAAACATTTCACTAGAGACTCTCCTCTCTGGAACGTGCAGATGGCACTCTACTTCCTTCACCTGTGAAATATATTGTAAATACTGTACAGTCACATGATGTTTATTAGGGCTTGGCCTCTGTGAGTAACCAGAGCTGGGACTGACCTTCTGCTTTCAACTTTGCTTATACATTGCCTTTATTGCTGTCATCTAACGTGTCACCTGAAGTATAGTGGGCACCCAAAAATATGAATTGAATTAAAAGATACATGAGAAACAATGCTGGGTGGATGCCAAGGAAAGGTTTATGCAATGCCCTCATTGATTAGCTCAAACCAAATGAAACACAGAAGGCAGTCCTACAAGAGTGAAAATGAGAATGCCAGAGAAGATGATATTTCTGTCTTGTATAATCAATTACAGTTTTGGATATTTGATTCAACTAATTGTCCATTTCAGAATTGATCATCATTTTGGAAAATTACATCTATTCCATAGTATTATTATGAAACATGAGATGTACAAATGCATTAAGAAAATTAAACCCAGCCAAGGTATAAAGTCTAAATGATATTCAAGCAAGTCCCTGACTTTGTCACAAACTGCAAATTGCCTCGCTGATAGAACCAATGATCTCCCATCTTACTGGCTGGTACAAGAGCCTACAGAATTCATCCTATGAATGGTGCCTTTCGCAGTGATGGCCATGGCCTGGGAAGCGTGTTCTTGGTAACTTAGCCTTTGATGACTCAAGGCTATTCAGGATCAGAAAAAAGATTCAGATTGTTGGGCACATCATCTGACAGCATCTAGAGATGCAGTAAACAAAAAACATGTAGAAAACAGATTCTTGATAGCATGTCAAAAAAGTACCCCAGTGTCTTCCGGCCCTTTCAGAGACTGGCTTCCTTTTTGAGCTTTTGATATAAGCCTTTTCCCTCTTGTTCTGTCCTCGATGCAGATGGGGAACAGCTGGTCGTCACCCCTCTCATTACAGTTTCCCTCAAATATACGATGGCAGTAATTAAGTCACATTTCCACACTGCATTCTTGAGACTCAATAATTCAGGACACTAAATTGTAACATAAAATTCTTATGAAATTACCTCACTTCTACATTTAGCAACCAAAATCATTACCTACATTAAAACCTGAATATCCGCCCTTAAAATGGATACGTCTGTTTAGTGGGAACGTTCTCTCATGTGTATCGCGGCCTAGATGTGGCTTTGGGATTAATATTCAATAATTCTTTTAACAAGTGCTGACTATTTAAGTGAGAGGTGTGTTTTGTGTGGCAGGCACTACCTTACAGGCTGGAATGCAACAAAAAAAACATGGAAATAGATTCTACTGCTATGAAGCTTTACTTTTGGTGGAAGAAAAAGGAGAAAGACAAAGTAGATAATTGCACATCCTGGCAAAGTCTATTGAGTAAATAATTAAGATACCAACATAATGAGGAGTGACTCAAAGAGAAGAATTCTAGTTCTGCTCCTCACTTACTCGGGTGAGTTATCTAATTTTTCTAAGCTTTCATTTCCTCGCCTATAAAATTGGTAGAATAATATCACCTACAGCATTGGGATTGGTTTGTGGATTAATTGAGATACTTATAAAAAAATAAATAAATAAACACTTGGGGCCATGGCCAAGGATTTTGTAGCAACTCATTGAAAAAAGGAATAAGTATATTAGCTAACATTTATTATCACTACTTTCAACATGGAGACAAAAGACAGATTGACCATTTGATTATAAGGGATATAACCTGGAGGCTTATGCTACAAAGAAAATGCAAATCTTCAGACATTTAAAGCCATTACAGAAATTATCTCATTGATTATTGTTAGACATCACTTAAATTGGAAAGTTATTTAAATAGTATCAAAATGTTATGAAAGTAGTTTCATTCATTTAATATATTACAGACAAACATTGTTAGTGAGCTCTGGCCTGCTAGGCACAATGTCTACTCTTAAACAATTCACCTTCTGCTGTGGAGAAAATGATATAAAAAGTAAAAGTAAAGAAAACAAGTCTATATTTGAAAAAAAAATTTCTCTTCTCTAATCTATAGCTTTGCTATTGGTAAAATGTAAGGCTTCATCTGTCTGATCTTTAAGAGGATCTCCTAAGTTTAATATTCTTAATTCTTTTATTTTAGGGCAGTAATCCATAAAAGGAATAGAACATATATTCTCTGAATAAATACTAATATATAAAAATACATTCTAATATATAATATACAGTATATATTTATATCACTATGAATGGCACAACTCATAATAATATATACAGTCATTGTCAGCATTAAAAGCTAAACTGGATCCCAAGCTTCTAGATCAGTGGTTCTCAACCTTTCTAGTGCCATGACCCTTTAATACAGTTCCTCATGTTGTGGTGGCCCCCCCAACCATAAAATTATTTTCGTTGCTACTTCATAACTGTAATTTTGCTACTGTTAATGAATCGTAATGTAAATATCTGTGTTTTCCAATGGTCTTAGGCTCTACAGCAGCAGTTCTCAACCTGTGGGTCCCAACCACTAGCAGGGTCGCCTAAGACCATCGGAAAACACAGATATTTACATTACAATTCATTAACAGTAGCAAAATTACAGTTATGAAGTGGCAATAAAAATAATTTTATGGCTGGGGGTCATCACAACATGAGGAACTCTATTAAAGGGTCGTAGCATTAGAAAGGCTGAGAACCACTGATCTAGAAAAATAGCTCATATTCTACTTGCTCTTCTTTTCCTCCTAAACCAGCACCCCAAAGCCCATGCTCACTTCCAGTTGAGAAAGATCCAAGTTGCACTGAGAATTCCAATATAGGCTGAGTGTGTGACTTTGGAAAGAGGTCTCTAAGGCTCAGTTTCTTCGTGTATGAAGAAGCATTAATAAAATACCTACATAAGAGCTCTGTTGCACTTAAAGAGATAAGGCAATAAAAACATCAGGATATGGCGTTTCACTGATAATTTATCAATAAGTATTAGTCAATTATTATTCAAAGTGGCTGGTCTATGGGCATCCTTTAAATTCAAAGTGAATAGCAGTACCTATGGCATAGATTTTGTACAACTATAAGTTGATTTCCATGATGAGAGACAAAACTGAACATCAACAAGAATCTACACTAATAAAAGAGAAATGTGCAAATTGACCATACCTCCATGACACCCACCACCAATCAGGAGTGGTTATGCAAATTAACCCAACAAAGATGGTGGGTTAGTTTGCACATGCAGATGTGGAGCAAAGACTGAAAGCTCCGGCCCAAGTGAAGACTGAAGACTGAAGAGGCTTGGCTTCTCTACTACAGCCAGAGTGAAGGCCTGGGTGTCAAAGGAAAACTGGTGCTGCCAGCTAGGAGAAGGAAGGCCTATTGCATGAATCTTCATGCAACGGGCCTCTAGTAGACCTCTAATATCCACAATAATAATTATATCTGCACTCCCCAAGTTATTTTCTGTGAAGCACTAGCCTTAAATTTTCTGTAGAACACAAAACCAAGCCCCATCTCCATCTTTGAATTCACAATGCACAGTAGTGCCTTAAACACAGTAGTGCCTAAAATTCACTGACTGATGGAATCCCAGGACCAAACAAAAGTTTGCAGAGATAGAAATAGTTCAACAAGTTGGAGCAGTAGAACCCCCACTGGGACATATTCATAGCCCTATAGAGAGCGGAGCAGTGAGAGGGTAAGCACTCCTACACGGAATTATTTAGGGCTCCACATTTTAACAGTGAGACCATAAAGCATTAAAGTGCATTAAATATGTACCTGCACATGCTTAAATCCATTATGGTTTATCATCTCAAAATAAAACCTTAACATTGCCTACTCCCCACATATAAATTAATAAGATGGGTGAACGGGTTTCCAGAATATCAGCAGTACCCACACACTGATTCAATGTGAAGGCTGTTATAGATGGTTTCTTTCCCGCGTTTACTCTGAAAACTAATGCAAAGCCAAGCAACAGCCTGATCGACACCGAGAAATGCAATGGTAACCTCCCCAATAGTTTGAAGTCAAAAGTTTATTCTGTGGCAATTGTGAAAGCTAGAGTTGAGGATGGTGCGTAAGGAAGGACGAGTGGGAATATAATTTAAATTATTAGTTTTGAGGCTAAAGCCACTGGTTATTGAATCTTGATTGAGTGGTGAGGTTAGCCCCAGGGCAAAAGCCAGGGTCACTTTTTCTTCAAAGAGAGAAATTTCTAAGAAGGGGATGATCTACATAGCAGAGTCAGTAAAGCAAATGTCAAAGCTATAAAACGAGAAAATGATAAACAGAGAATCAGAGTGGACAATCAAGAGCACAAAACATAAAACTGTATTTGCATTATTAGCTTGAGTTTCGTTCTGACGCATGTTTGGTTGTCCATCTCCTTGATGGTGCTACGAGTTGTCTTAAAAGCACTTCCCAGCACTATGCAGCAAAGATGGCAGGGGCAAAGAGATGACACATAAAAAATCAAATGCAATCTAATCAAATTCATCATGCCCATTGGAAAATCTGCTGCATTGTAGGCATTCAACTTCCTCTCTCCACTGTCTTGCCACTTTGGATATTCAGAGTTCATCAATATTTATTCATCTCTGTTCATTTATAAATTCAGATCAAGAGGGAAATCTATAATAATAAAAGTGTAATATGCTAATTAAACTGGACAGCCAAACGACCTTCCGGATGTCCTTCCAGATGACCTTCTGGACAAAGCCAGGGCTGCCGCCACAGCTGCGAGGGCCAAGTCCTTTGCACAAATTTCATGTATCAGGCCTCTAGTTAGAAATAAAAGACTCCTAATATAGGGAAAAAGGGAATATTCAGCAGAAGGAGGAATGTTCTTCCTTTTTGACCTCCCAGACACTGTCAAAAGATAATAACTAAGCTGATCCATTTTTTCAAAGAATTAAGTTGTTTAAAACAAAACAAAACACTAAAAATGAATTTAGTTTATCCAAGTAGTAAAGAAAAAAACACAGCGTAGTTCCATTAACGAGTCACGTTTTAATGAAAAAGTCCATTATGAGCAATGACATGTAGGTAACCATCAAAAGGTGTAAATACAAATCCCAAACTGATTCTGTAAACTGACAAGACCTTGGTTGAGTCATAGGAACAAAAGTGGGTCGTTGGCACTACATTCCCGGTCTATCACAGGCCAGGCCATGTCTGGGCACTGAATAAAACAAGACAAAACCACTGCCTTCCTGGATAGCACATTGCAATGAAGTACTTACAACTCTGTGAAATAAACATGTGCATTTTGTTAATTGTCCCCTTCCTTCAGGTTAAAGAGATTTTGAGAGCAAGACTTTACTACATTGTGTTCATCATTTTTAGTTGTAAGAAGGCACAGTGGCCAAAAGTAGACAATCAATAAATAAGATTTAATTCCTGAGTTATGTCACATCTTTGGCATTCTAACTCAGCCCTATTCAGCTTGTAACGTGAGTCGATATATAGGAAAGGTCAAAAGAACAGAAAAGAATTATGACACAAAAAAAAAAATTAACCAGCATCTTCTTAAGTCATTGGCATTCTCTATTAAAGATCATCACTTCCACGCGCATTTTTAAAAGATATTTGAATGTAGCTTCTAAAGAAAATGCATGCTCTCAATTAAAGATACTTGAAAGCCAGAGCTAATAAGATGTTGTGAAGTGTGGGGTTGCGAAGGCCACTTAAAGAAAATATGTTTTTATGGACTTAACACTCCAGAGCAGCTCTGGCGGGAGCGGCTCTCAGAAGCACTTACTCTCCGGTAGTCAGAGAGTGATGGCTCTCTGTCGAGGCGAAGACCAAAAGGGCACTTTTGTTCCCCCCTGAATCTGACGGGAAGTTAACACAGATTGACGACAGGTCATCTGAAAAGGCTTGTCTCTTTTATTTTCAATTTTGCAGGATGGAAATTGCCCATATTTTGTCTGCGTGGCGCTCGTTCCAGGCCGCTTTGATTGTCTGACACTATCCTCACAACAATAGCCCGGAACTGGGAAGCAATTTCGCTATTTCTCAAGACTTTATCATGTAAATATTCTACCAGCATCCATCCCAATGCTATTGTTACAAATCAGTTGAGCGTGCCGAGCAAAAAATTAATTATGTCAGGGAACAATTGATAGGTATCATCGATTGCTGGTTCTGCATGTTTTGTTCTTATAAATACCACCAAATTGCAAATATTTATACCAAAGAATTATACCTCTTATAATATTATAATCAAAAAGGTAGGTGGGCTATGACTTGGGGGAAAACTATAAATTGCAAATGAAACTGTCCTTTGGTCCTTTTATAGTCGTTTTTGAGTGCTATCATCTTTGAAAAAGAATATGGACATTATGCTTTTTTTCCCTTAAAGAGGAATTTGCAAAAAAGTAAAGCCAAGTTTTTAAAAAAAAAAAAAAAAATCCATTCACTGCTGTTTCTTCTAAGTTTTAGAAAGCTGCAATTTGGAAGAAATTGGGATCTTATTTTATATTCCATCTCTACTAAATTATAGAATTTTGGTATCATCAAAACGCTTTGGCCCAGCCTTGTGGCTCAGTAGTTGAGCATCTATCCATAAACCAAGAGGTTCCTGGTTCGATTCCTGGTCAGGGCACATGCCCCGGTTGTAGACTTGGTCCCCAGTGGGAGGGGAGGGAAGTACAGAAGATAGCCAATTGATGATATTTCTCTCTCATCGATGTTTCTGTTTCTCTATCCCTTTTCTTTCCTCTCTCTAAAACTCAATAAAACATACTTTTTTAAAATCTTTTTGGATATTATTTTAGGGCATAGACATGACATTCTAAGAGATTTAGGGGGGACAGACTAAATTTTAATTAGGGAGCATATCTGAGGTTGAAATCCAGTATGTATGTGTATGTTCACGTACATTCCTATCCTGGCTGGTAAGTCTAGACCCCTTGCCAAGACCACTTCTTTAATGGAATGTTATGATTCAAACCACTCTGAACCAATGAATGAATGAATGAATGAATGAACAAACTTCTTCCTAATACATATAATAGTTCTAATTGTAATCTCTATGAAATAAGAGATAAATAAGAAAAATGTTTTAAACTGTAAAAGAATACAACAGAAAACTCTAGACAACAGGAATAAAGAGATCATTGGGGGGAAAAATAATAAGACACATATTTTAAAAAAAAATCATACAGAGCCCTCTGGAGGATAGGGCAATATAAGTAACCCAACCACTCTTGGTCTCTGTTTCTGCTATGTACAATGAAGATAAAAGTAATCTGGATTGGATTCAAATCCTGATGTCCTCACATGCCTGCTGTGTGTCATTAGGTAAGTCACTTCCCTCTCTGAACCTCACCCCTGCCTCTCAGGAATCTGAGCAGCAAGAGAGAGGGCATATAAGCTACCAGTGTACCTGCAAAATGACATGCTGATGGTTATATGGAGGATAGTGGTTATTTTCAATCAAAAGTAATTTTATAGGAGGGATAAATGGTGATGGAGGGAAAAGAGAGAGGAGAAAAAAAAATAAGTAACTTTCAAGCAGTTCTCTAAGAAATAATATTTTCATTTCCTCTGGCTTTGTTTTTATATTTATGCTTTAAGTGGCACGATGAGATTTTTAAAGGTGTACAGTGTGATGACCTAATATGCATATACACTGTGAAATGACCGCCACAAGCAAGTGTTCATTAACAAAGCCAGTGTTCATACAGATCCTACTTCTGTGTGAAATACAGGTGTGAGCAGGGTTGGTTCTCTCTGGAGGTCCCATTCCTCTCTCCTCGCTGGTGGGGGTGGTGGGCAACCCTGGGTGTTCCTTGGCTGGGAGACACATCACTCCCATCTCTGCCTCCATCTTCATTCTCCCCTGTCTGTGCCCATTCCTTGAAGGAGACTTGTACTGGATAAAAAAAATTATGTGTATGTGGTGGTTTTTTTTTGTGTGTTTTTTTCTTTCAGCACTTTAAAATGTAGTTCCGCAGTCTTCTGGCCTGCATAGCTTCTGATGAATTATGCATTTGTTATTCAAACATTATGAAATGTCCCCATTTTCTCTGTCTGCTGTCAAAGCGTTCCAGCTTATCTGTGATTTTTCAGCAGTTTGACTACGATTTGCCTAAGTATGGTTTTCTTCATTATTTGCTCACTGGATCTATACAGAATCTAGGAGAAATTAACCCTTTATTTTGCAGCCCTTTTGTTGTGCTCACTTATCTATTTATTGTTGTGTGCATGTACTATATTCATAATATAATAACTTAAAGCTAAGAAGTTTCTGATTTAAAAAAAAAATGGGCACCAAGTGGTCTATGTCCTGCTCCATAGATCCTGACGGCATGAATGTGTCTGAGCCCAGAAGCTGGGGAAAGTAAGAAGCTGGATGAATCCCAGTTGGCTCAGGCTGTACCTACAGAAGCTGCCACAAGGCTTGCCATCTGGGAAATGAGGGTTGAAGTGCTGACAAAACTGGAAATCTTACTTTAAAAAAAAAAAAGCATCAAGATACTGAGCAATCGTGATGTTCTATTGTGTGCTTCCAACACACCTGTCTCCCACCGGGAGGCCCGGGCTCACAGAGGACACTTCTGGCGGCCTCACTCTTCTCAAGTGACACTTCCCGCACTTGACCTGTTGTGAGCTGTCTAATACAAGAGAGTCCAAATGCCTGTGGTTCTTCAAAACCCGGGCAAGTATAAAACCAAATAAAATGAACGGGGACTGGAAATTTCCTAAGATTAAAACACACACACACACACACACACACACACACACACACACACACACACATATACACACACACAAAATCACCTCTAGGGCTCTTGGACTCTGTCTAAAGCTTCTTCCTTATTCGAAATATTATGGAGTGTTTTGTTGTTGTTGTTGTTTAGTTCTGAATAGGCACAGGTTCTGGATTTAAATCCAAGCTCTGTTACAAGCATTGTTATATTACTTAACCTTTGTATTTTTAAAATTATATTTTTTACTGATCTTTAGAGAGAGAGAAAGGGAGAGGGAGTGAGAGCAAAACATTAATTGGCTGCCTTCTACATGTGCCCTACTGGGGATCAAGCCTGCAAACGGGACATGAACCCTGACCAGGAATTGATCCAGCAACTTCTCAATGTACAAGACAATGCCCAGCCAACTAACCCACATGGGCCAGGGCTACTTAGCCTTTCTATACCTTGGTGTTTGTATCTATAAAAATCAGAAGTCATAGTTGTGATGAGACTAAAAACATAAAGCTGCCATTGGTACTGTCATAGAATAAGCTGACCATAAACATAAGCAATATTAGTATTACTTTTAATTCTCTTCTATAGGGAAAATTACCTAAATCTTAGATGTATCAAATTTTCACATTTTCTTTCAAATCTGGATTAGAGAGAGTAAATGGTTTCATTTCCAGTCTGTCCAGTTTATGCTTCTACCTCATTCATACTCTAAGGCCGTGGTCAGCAAACTGCAGCTCTTGAGCCACATGCGGCTCTTTGGCCCCCTTGAGTTTTTAGCAAAGGCCAGCTTAGGAGGACCCTAATTAAGTTAATAACAATATACCTATCTATATAGTTTAAGTTTTTAAAAAATTGGCTCTCAAAAGAAATGTCAATCGTTGTACTGTTGATATTTGGCTCTGTTGACTAATGAGTTTGCCAACTACGGGTCTAAGAGAATGTAGCAGATGAGGGGTGGCTTGTGTTATCACATGCCCCCGCCAGGAGAGGCCAGGGCACTGATGGTGGCTAATGCTCAGCCTGACATCCAGTGCTTCAGCGGATACCACTGATGCCATAATGCTCTGCTACTTAAAACAGATCCACACAATGTTTCGTTCTCTCCCCAAATGGCTAAAAGTGTTGGGAACCACACATCCTGGATGGGCCAAGTAGCAATATATTTTGTTCTACTGTCCATGAAAGTAAACTCCAACTGGCCAGGTCATGAAACATAAAAATGGGGACATTATACCAATAGCCGAATGTGATAGAGAAAGGAAATTATAATGGACTGAGTACTAAATGAATTATTGAGTACAGTTGATTGTGCCAGTAGGTTTTACATGCCATCTCGTTTACTCTTCATAAGGACACATAAAGACACAGATTACAGCCCATACTGTAAAGGAGAGGCAACGGATATCGAAAAAGGTTTATGTTCACTGTCACCCGGATGGTTAGTGTCAGGACTGAGATGCAAACCCAATGTCCCGAGGGAGCCATCTCTTCTATCCCTTCTGCATGTGTGCACAGGAAGATCTGTCTGGTTTTGGACACATTCCTGATCATACCCAGAGTAAATTGTGAGAGAATCAGATGCACAAAGCACTCAGTTTACTTCCTTAGGTTTGGCAAGGGCTAGCGTCATCACAGTCTTCGTTGACTGGTGTCACTTTCCCTGGATATTTCTGTCAATCAATAAGATATCTTTGCAAAAAGCAAAACTGGAAGCCTTCATATTACCAAGACTCAAAATATAATAATAGCAAACACACACGCATTATACCATTTTCAAAAGAATGTGACTGTCCAGATCTTTTAGAAATGGGACTGTGGGAGCAGATGCACCCCGTTAATGATGAGCAGTGTCTTTGCTCAGCAGCAATTATTTTTTTTTTCTCTGTGGAAGCACGCTGATCAGCCAAAGACACTCGGAGTCTGACTCCCATAGAGAGGGCTGGGTCACCAGCCAAGTTTCACAGCGAAACAATATGCTCCACAGACCAGACTCCTAGCCTGCAGGCGCCGTTGCATCACACTTCCCAGTCCTGTGCATTGGCCACTGCCCATAGACTCAGAGTTTGGCAGAAAGTCAGTTGGAATTGAAAAGAACTCACTTTGCTAAACTATTATTTCAAAAAAGCAAGTCGGCATGAGAACTATATGTCTAGACAGCCAAAGACTCTCCATGACTCTGTTACTATTGGTGAAGAATGAGGGGGGAAATGCACAAAGTTGTCGCCTCCAAAGACTCAGCACGGGGCCCAGCCAGTGTGGCTCAGTGGTTGAGCATCAGCCTATGAACCAGGAAGTCACGGTTGGATTCCAGGTCAGGGCACATGCCTGGGTTGTGAGCTCAATCCCCAGTGTGGGTGTGCAGGATGCAGCCGATCAATGATTCTTTGTCATCATTGGTGTTTCTATCTCCCTCTCCCTTTCTCTCTGAAATCAATAAAAATATACTTAATTAAAAAAAAAAAAACCTCAATGTTGGCAGATGACAGAACTCAGGGCTTCCCCTGACAACTCTTTACAAGTGAGTTAACCTCTCTCCCACTTCGGTGTCACCTCTAGAAAAAGGGTTCATCAGAACCAGTGACAATCGTTGCTTTGAAAGGTTATCACTGAAAGGAAAGAGAATATTAGCTAATTCTGGAACACATGTGTGAGAAGTTAATTTTTTTAAATTGGGATGATGAATCCCTCCCTCTTTAAGCCAGGACTTCCCAGTTTCCAGAAGGTATAGGCACTCAGGAAACCCAATCAGACTTTCAAGGTTTCACTGATTTTCAAAGTCGCACACTTGCAATACTTGCCTTCACTGCTTCCTCTCCCTGCCTTTCTTCATGCCTATTGAATTGTGTTCCCCAAGATGGCACATATTTATAATGTGCCTCATATGTTTCTGTGACTGAGTGAGGCACTGCCTTCACACTTCCTCCTAATGCCATCCAGTGAGATGCAGACACCCTTGTTGCTTCTGGGACTGGCTGAATGTCTTCACAAATACACCTTACCTATATACACTGAGTGGCCAGATTATTATGATCTCTGAATGCATAATAATCTGGCCACTCAGTGTATATCCTCTATAATCTAAGGCTAATATGCAAAGTGTCCCCTCAACCAGGAGTTCAACCAGCAGGCAGGCCGGCCAATTGCCCATTGCCTCTCCCCCTGACCAGGCTGGCTGGAACCCACCCATGCATGAATTCATGCACTGGGCCTTTAATATAACACACACACACACACACACACACACACACACACACACACACACACACACACTGATTAGCCAGATTATTATGCATTCAGAGATCATAGTAATCTGGCCATTCAGTGTATATAAAAGCCTAATATGCAAAGTGTCCCCTTGGGAGTTGAACCAGCTGGGAGTTCAATCACTCACTGTGAAGTACAACTGACCACCAGGAGCAGCACAGAAAGAAGGAAGGCCCTGGCCAGCACCTGGGGAAGAGAGGACCCAGCTGGCAGCCAGCAGCTGCTAGGGACCCTAGCCATACACAAATTTCATGCACTGGGCCTCTAGTTATTGCATAAGGTGCATTCTACCCCCATGCAGTCAGTTAACTGACAATATTCCCTTCCCCCTCCCTATTTTACATGATTAAAAAAAAAAAAAAAAAAAAAAAAAAAAAAAAAAACAAGGACAAAGGCCTTGCTGCAGCTTCCACACTGGACTAGGCTAGAAGACAGACAAGATTTTAGGTCTCCTGACTCTAATTTTGGCTACTTCTTGAATGTACAGAAAGTACAAAAAACTCATTTACCCTTTTATCCATCTGAAATTGGAATTTGTGAGGGAGTTAGTGAGGGCTATCTGTGCCTCCATATACTTGTAATAATCAACTAGAAAACGGTAGCAAATTCTCTTCAAGCATTTGAATCTTCTAAAATGACTGAATCAAAAGATTGCATTTCCAATCTTTTGAGGACTTATCCAACCATGACAAGTGGATGTATAAATAGAATACCAATATTAGAGCCCTGCAACGTCTCCTTATCTGCCCAGGCTTCTAAAGCAGAAAGTTTCCCTTTGTGTGGGGCTTATCTCCCAGAGACATTTTGTTTAAAACTTAGAGGTTGGATTCTAATTAAATTGTGCTATTTTCCAAGCTGTCTCCAAGAGGCTGATCACATTCAAAGGGAACTTGTGTGTCCCTAGTGAGGATTAAAATTCAGGTCTCAGGTATGTATTTTTTTTAATTTTTTATTGATTTCAGAGAGGAAGGGAGAGGGAGAGAGAGAGAGAAACATCAATGATGAGAGAGAATCGCTGATTGGCTGCCTCTTGCATGCCCCTTACTAGGGCACAACCTGGGCATGTGCCCTTTACCAGAATCAAGCCTAGGCCCCTTCAGTCCACAGGCCAATGCTCTAACCATTGAGCCAAACCAGTAGGGCAGATCTCAAATATACTTTAAGTCCATTGGCCAACTACCTCCAATTTCTAGTATATAGCTCTAATTCCAGCTTATGAAGTCTACCCCCACATTTCAGAGGAGTGCTAGACAGCACCTCAGGGATGTCCCATTGCACAAAACTAAAAAGATCCCCTTTTCTTAAATAATAGAAACTCTCACTGACTTCCTTCTCCAACAATGAAAAATTCTCAGGGATTTGAGTTCAAAAGTATAACATTTCCTTTGCATATAGGATAATTCTGTCTTCCAAGCCCGTTGCTTTTACTTCCAGAATCTTTTCCCATACGATTATCCTAGTCCTCTATACTTCCTGTCCAGTCTAAACCAGTCTAGTTTAGCGAGAAGATCCTTCTGTCTGGAGTCTCAGCCCTTAGTTTCTCTTTTTTCCTACCCAAATTTCAGATGAAAGAAGATTAATCTTTTTTAAGGATGGCTTGGATCCTTCCTGTCAAAAAGATGAGTGCCTTCCACGTGGCTACACAAACAAATGTTTCAGGCCTAGCTACCATTCCAAGTGATCACAGTCAGGTACCAAAACTACACTTCCAACCTTTCCACCCAAACTCAATGTGGTTATGGTGTTCCCTCTGAGATGGGGGGCTTCTTCATCTAAGGCCTTTAACTCTTCTTCCTTCTTCCATATCCAGCTTTAAAAAAATTTTTTTTCCAAACCAGCAATTCCAGGAGGCCCCACATACTTCACACCCGAAGCTGAAAATAACCTCATCTAGATCAAAATTCCCAAAGTCCCCTTTAGAGTAATCATGGATTCAATTAACAGAATAGATTTATATATTTTTTTAATTAAAGCTATTGGGGTGACATTGATTAATAAGATTACACAGGTTTCCAATGTATGATTCTATGGCACATCATTCATATATTGCATTGTGCCCTCACCCCCCAATTAGTTTTTATGTGTGTGCCTTACCTCCCTAAACACTGTCAGAACCTTGGGAGTAGGAGGTATCAATCATCAATCCCTGCCCAAAGGATAAAAGACTAAATAATACTAATAACAAATGATAATAATGGGTCACATACTACATGGATTTACCCACGGTACAGAGGCCCAGAATCATTTCACTGAGTCATCAACGACCCTTTTTGAAGTAGGTGCTATTTTCCAGATTCAAAAACTAAACTTTAGAGCGTGTAAGTGCTTGACCGTAAGCATTAAGTATATGGCAAATATATATATATATACCTTTTCCATTCCATTTCACTGCCTTGCTAGGATAGCAGACTTTAAAAGTCAGCCATCTAAAAGCCTTTTTCAGAATGGCAGGGTAACAATTAAAAAAACTCCCCTAGGGAGTTGCTTTCAAGTCCAGGATCACTTCTCTGGAGGCAAGAAGGCAGAATGTGTTCTTTTGTCAAATGCTATGCTGTTACCTGTGGATAGCCCCCCTCGCCCTGCCCAGGATGACAGCAGCAGCCCTTCCTTCATTCTATTCACGTCTCACAATGGACAGCTTCTCTTGAATTTGTATAAAAGCTCAACAGACAAACATGTGTTTCCCATAGCAGGATATAGATAACCAGAGCTGCTGGCAGCTATTATGTGGCATCTTCAATCCCAGGGCCTTGTCTAAAATCTACCTCCCGGAAGTCAGCTCTCATGGTAGGCTGGATTTTCCTACGAAAGTAGGGAATTGGGGTATCTAAGTGGCTTATTTTAAAACCTTATCCATAGGAGTTTCTGTCAAATAGCATCATCTTTTGATAACATTCAAATTTTCCAACAAGGATTTAAAAAGAAATTGCAAATAGTACTTGACCAGTCTATAGGATAGGGTCAAATGCATATTGTGTGTCTATCATGGCTGTTCATGTACATCTTCTCCAAATAAATTTATAAAATGTTTCCGTTATCTATTGCACCTTTAAGTCTCCAAAAGATAGCCATGTAAAAAAAGAGGATCTAAAGGGACAGAGATTTCACAATATACTTACCTGTGTAGTCTCATCATTCTAAATCTCAGTTAAAGTAAATAATGAATAAATTGAGATATCTTTAATGGAGGCGGCATTCACAGGAAAGATTCAAGAGTAAACCACTTATCCATTCATTCAAACATGTAGTAAGTGTGTGGATACTTGGAGCTAAGAACAGAAAAAAAAAAAAGCACAGCTCGACCAGTGTGGTTCAGTGGTTGAATATTGCCCTATGAACCAGGAGATCACAGTTCAAGTCCTGGTCAGGGTACATGCCCAGGTTGTGAGCTCAATCCCCAGTGGGGGGTGGGCAGGGGACAGCCAACCAATGATTCTCTCTCATCATTGATGTTTCTATTCCCCCTTTCCCTTCCTCTCTGAAATTATATATATATATATATATATTTTTTTTTTTAAAGAAAGCAGTCTCTGTCCTGAAAGATGTTTACATAAATGAGGTAAATACAGTATGAAAATGCGGTACTATACATGTATAATATAAGGGTTGAAAGAATGGAGAAGCAGCCCTGGCCAGTGTAGCTCAATTGGTTGGAGCTTCATCCTGTACACCAAAAGGTCGACGGTTCAATTCCTAATCAGGATATATAGCCAGGTTGTGGGTTTGGCCCCCTGTTAAGGTGTGTACATAGAGAAAACCAATCAATCAATCTATCCCTCCCTCTCCCCCTCCCTCTCCTTTTCTCTCTCCCTATCTCTCTGAAGTCAATATTAATATTTTTTTTAAAAAAAAAAACTCTTCCTTCCTTGGACTTGGGAGGAGAATTCAATTGTTTTAAAATATATAATGATAGGAGACATATGTAAAACTTCAGACAATAAAAATAATAATAAAATACATAATGACATTTACTAGCTATTTGGAGCACAGGATTTATAACTTACAACCTATTTTAAACTAATTAAATGATCAGTCTTCTTTTGTCCCTCTGAACAGAACGCACTCACTGAGCTTGTTCTGGTCAGTTCTTATAGGAAGAACGCAAAGTCATTTATCTTTTCCCAGAGTCCCCTTGGCTATATCTAAACTACTTTTGTATAAAAGCCTGAAGATTTTTAATTTGAACTACATTTAGCAAGATACATAGCAGCCTGTTTGACAGCAACTGGGACACGCACAATGCGAGCACTGCAGAGAACGCTGGGAGTCTTACCGTGGAAAGAGCAGGTGGCATCTTGCTGTTTCTAACCGTCAGCAATTGAGATTTGATGCCGTTTGATGTTCATGCATTGAAACTCAACCAAGACTTGTAAAAGTTGCTCTCATTTAATTCTTGGTTTTGCTTAAGAGTAGGAAGTATTTGGATCAGCTTGCTCAGTTTCAAAATTTTATTACTGTCTGAATTTTCAGACTAGGTTGTTCAGGATTTTTCTGAAAAATAATTTCAAGTGGTCTTTATTATTATTACTAGAGGCCCGGGGGCGGGGGGGGAGGTGTCCCTCAGCCCAGCCTGCATCCCCTTCAATCTGGGACCCCTCAAGGGATGTCTGATTGCCCGTTTATGGGCCTAAACAGGCAATCAGACATCCCTCTCACAATCCAGGACTGTTGGCTCCCAACTGCTCCTAACTGCTTCTGCCTGCCAGCCTGATCACCCCCTAACCACTCCCTGCCAGCCTGATTGATGCCTAACTGCTCCCCTGCCAGCCTGATTGTCCCTAACTGCCCTCCCCTGCAGGCCTGGTCACCCCTAACTGCCCTCCCCTGCAGGCTTTATTGCCCCCAACTGCACTCTCTTGCAGGCCTGGTCCCTCCCAACTGCCCTCCCCTGCTGGCCATCTTGTGGTGGCCATCTTGTGTCCACATGGGGGCAGCCATCTTTGACCACATGGGGGCAGTCACCTTGTGTGTTGGAGTGATGGTCAATTTGAATATTAATCTTTTATTAGATAGGATTATTGCTTTAGAAGAAGAAATGTGTATTTGTTCATCTCAAAGTACCCTATCTTATTTTGCAAATCACCAAGAGGTCAGCAAGTTTCCTCATATCTCTTAGAGAGCAATCTATAGATATATATTCAACATAGGGGGGGTGTAGGGGAAGGGGGAGAAGGGAAGGGACACACATACAAATATTGAGCAGTTTTGGAAAAAATTGTGTTGCATTGCAATGGATTTTTCCAAATGCTTACAATGCCATCTACATTCTGATCATCAGTTGTAGGCTTTAAAACAACATCTGATATCATGTTTCTATACTAATATCACCAGCAGAGAGTAGTGTCCATATCACAAAACTGTAATGAAAACATATATGATCACTTCCAGTCAGTTCAAATGTTTTAAATAATGCATAGCAAAGATGTTATATGTGATCCATTATTCATGCCTCTCTCATACATACATTTGAAAATGGAATGATGCTGGTTGCCCTCAGATTCTGAGCCGTGGTTGTTCTGTAGTTCAGAACTTTATACTCTGACATACTTTTTTGCCTAAAAATAATTCTCAAATTGGATTGTCAGTCATTTATATACATTACCTTGTGCCTAATTGGCAGATGGCATCGTCCCTTTAATCATTTTCTTCCCCATTTCCACTGTTCAAACACTGTCTGCCTTTGGCTCTCTCTCACATACATACACATTCTTATACTTACAGATTGCTTTTCTTATGTTAAACATAATGTCTAAGATCAAATTGTATAATATTTGAGATTTTTCAGTCAAGAATTATTTACAAGGAAGTAAAGTGCATGCTATATTTAATAAGGTAAACTAGCTTTAAGTGTATATAAAATAATGTGACCAGTGGAAAAACTTTAATCCAATGCCTTGGCTCAAATTATTTTGCTTTTGAATATCTATCTTATATCTACATCTATATCTATATCTATATCCATATCTATATCTACATATTGTGGCATAATATAATAGCATATTACATGATATTTAATATATTACAGATAATTTTATACATACTATATATAAACATAAGAAAAATCTGGAGAAATTCTAAAGCAAATACCATCCCCAACTGTAGTTATTTTTATTCACTTAGAATTAAACTCATTACTTAGTGTTGTAATTTTCAAATAAATGCTCTCAGATTATATTTAAAATAAAAAGTAAATGTATTGTAGAATAAATTAAAAATATAATGGATGAGTTCAAATCAAATCACTCATTTAAAATGGTTTTGAGTGGTCATAATGATATAGCAGTTGATCCAATTAATTTATTGAAATTTTGAAAATGTTATGCAAGGAATTCTGCTGAGTGCTACTGAGAAACAAAAGATGAACAGGTGTGGAATAAAATGTGTCCTCAGTAATAAACTTAAGTTTTTGGAGAAGACATGTACACAGGCTACAGAAATATGATATGACATTATTGATATGATATGATATGATATGATATGATAATGCAATAATGAACATAATCCTTTTGGTTAAAAAGTAGAGATTAAGGACCAGAGGGAAATCTACTTGACCTAATTGAATAAAGCTACAGAGTGTTAGAGGTTAGAGTTCTAGAGAAAGCTGTGAGTGTCAACGGAGACAGAAAATGAAGAACCTGAAATAACAAATTATGCTTTAGCCATTATTTAGAAACATATAAAGACACTGAATGATTTAAGACTCAGAAGCAATATACTCAAACTGGTGTTTTAACAGATGAATTCAGGGGAAAGATCAGTAAGGGGGATCTTTAAAGTTCTAGGTCAGATACTATTACCTGAACTAGGCTAGGGACCTCTGGAATAGAAAGAAAAGAGGTACACAATAATGAGTAAAATATATTGCCACACCATTCTGAATAGAAAGTCATGGCAACTCTAATAAAGGAATGTTATCCAAACTATACATAGCACTCTTTTAAAACACAAAAATAAGGAGAAAAAAATGGGCAAAGACCTTAACACACACCTCACCAAAGACATACGGATAACAGACTAGCATATAAAAAATTGCTCCACATCACATGTCCTCAGGGAAATGCACTGAAAAAACACAGCTCTTGGAATTACCAAAATCTGTGACACTAACAACCTAAAAGGCTGATGAAGACATCAAGCAATAGGAACTCTCATTTACTATCAGTGGGAATGCAAAATGGTACAGTTACTTTGGAAGTCACTCTGGTGGCTTCTTACAAACTAAACATATTTTTACCAGGTAATTCAGCAGTCATACTTCTTGCTATTTGTACAAAGAAGTTGAAAACTTATGTCCACACAAAACCTGCACATGGATGTTCACAACAGTTTTATTCATTACTAGAGGCCCAATGCATGAAGATTTGTGCAAGAATGGACCTTCCCTTCCCTGGCTACCAGCACTGCCTTGGCTCAGCCTGGAGCTGCCTTTCTGCCTTCCCACACTGCCCAGAGGCCCGGAGCGACTGGGTGCCTGTGTATACAAATTAACCCGTCATTGTTGTTGGGTTAATTTGCATACTCACTCCTGATTGTTTGGTGTGCGTCACAAAGGTATGTCAATTTGCATCTTTCTCTTTTATTAGTGTAGATTGGCAAAATTTGGAAGCGACTGAGATGTCTTTCAGTAGGTAAGTGAATATGTAAACTATGGTGCATCCAGAAATGCACCATAGTTTACATATTTGGCACTAAAAGTATTATCAAGCCATAAAAAGAGCAGGCGGAATTTTAAATATATATTACTAAGTAAACTGAACTGACCTGAAGAGTTACAAACTGTCTGATCCATCTATATGACATTTTGGAAAAGGCAAACTATGGAGAGAATAAAAAGATCAGTGATTGCCAGGTAGAGAGAAGGATGACTGGGTAGATCAGAGGATTTGAATGCAGTGAAAATATTCTGTATGATTCTATGTTAATGAATATATGTCTTTATACATCTATTCAAATTCATAGCATGTTCAACAAGATAAACACTAATGTAAACCTTGGACTCTGGGTAATAATGATATGCCAACGTAGATTCATCAGTTATAACATATGCTCCACTCTGGAGTGTGGGGATATTGATAATGGGAGAGGCTATGTCGAGTTGGGGTCAGGGGTATATGGGAAATCTCTGTACCAGTATATTCCTGTCAATTTTGTGTGAACCTAAAACTACTCTGGGGGAAAAAAACACATGCACACACACACAAAACTAAGTCTTAAAATTTAAAAATATCATGGTCACTTACTTGGAAAGCTTTTTTTAGAAGTAAATTTGGCCACACTGATTAGTTAAGATGTACAGTCAACTGCAGCCACTTCACTGCTTGCTCATCCTTCAGAATTAATCTTGGAAAAGTCAAGAGCAAGTACTCAAAATCCTTTATTTCTTTAGTGTCACTTTCCAGTGTGCAGGAAACATGCTACACCTGGAGAAGGCTCCATGTATATGACTAATGAGCTTTCTGTCAACTGGCTCCTGGGGAGGCACTTTATGTGAATGCCTTGGTTCCAAGATGAGTCTATGAGAAAGAACTGAGGACATCTGGGGAAATACAATGACAAATGTATGTGGATGGACACACTGGAAATGATCCAGAACCCAGGCAGGTTAATTTTAGGTTATTTTCTAAATAAACAGTGGCTTTCTAGGCTCCCAAAGCGTATGAGTGAGCATGAATAGGAAATTCCAAAACATTTTGTGTGAGCTTTAATAAAGATGAAGTAAAAGAATACTCGTTTTTGCTTAACTATGACTTCTAACTATTGCAATCATAAAAGTCAGGATTGAAATAATTCCAAACGTAACTGTGAGAAAGAAGTTGAAAGGACTCTATACCAACTGAGGGATTAGAAAACTACAAGGGTGTGGTTTCAGAGGTGACTATGCTCAGAATATTTATGTAATATTGCTTCACTGATTAACTCTCAACATCTTTACCAACTCTTTTAGAAATGTAGCAGTGTTAAGCAATAATTTATTTGTTATTTATATGATTCCTTCTGCTCAAAATAGTGTTATGTACAAATAATGGCATCCACATTAAAGAACAAGCATTAAGAATCAAAACAAACAATCCTCTCCCACACATGCACACACACAAAGAAATGCTATTTTTGAGCAACAATATGGCATACGATTATGAACCAAATTGTATAACACAACCGATGTGTGTGCATCTATGTTTTTTTAATGGCCATCCTTCATTAGCACATAAAAGGTAAACCCTAGAAGTGTAATAAAACATTTCTCAAAGTATGCTATTTGATAAATTTTTTTCAATGTTTCTAAGAGCAAATAACTTTAGAAATGGATGAGATAATTAACAAAATTAACTGCAGAAAGTCTAAGCATGTTCATATACTAAAGAAAAATCATAACTTTCAAAATGAAGGCTAATCTGAATCAAATCCCTCAAAATCAATCCATCTCTCTCTTTCACACCTTCTCTCCTTCCCTCCCTTGTTGTATTAGTCAGGGTTATCCAGAAAATAAAGAACCAAGATGTACAAGATACACAGATATCGATAAGGGGGTAATTAATAGGAACTGACTTACGTGGTTCTGGAGGCTGAGAAGTCCACGATCTGCCTTCTATCAGCTAGAGAACCAGAAAGGTCAGTGGTGTGATTCAGTCAGAGGTCAGAGGCCTGAGAGTGGAGGTTGATGGTGTGAGTCCAGACATGAGTCCAAAAATGGAAGAACCAGGAACAGCTGATGTCCTAGGACAGGAGAAGATGATGGCTCAGCTGAGGCAAAGACACCACCAACCTGTCCTTCCTCTGCCTTTCTGTTCCATTCGGACCCTCAACAATTGCCTGATGCTCTCCCACCCTGGGGATGGCATCAGCTTCCTCCATGCAATTCAAATACCAATCTCTTCCAGAAATTATGCTTCACCAGACACACCCAGAAATGATGTTTTGCCAGCTCTCTGGCATCCCTTAGCCCAGTCAGGTTGACACATCACACTTGTAGATAAAGATTAACTTCTGGAAATGCTGGTTCCACCAAAAAGTCAGAAGATAATGGCTATAAAATTTGAGTGCATAATAAGTAATTCTATTTTTCAAAATTATTACTGAAATTAATTATATGCCTAGATAGAATGTTTCCTGAAAGACAAAAATATAAAAATGGAATTTCCATATGACTCAGTGATTCCACTTCTGGGAATTTACCTGAACAAACTGAAACACTAATTCCAAAGAATATATGCACTCCTATGTTCACTGCAGCGTTATTTACAGCAGCCCAAATGCCCATCAGTAGTTGAGTAGATAAAAAGCTGTGGTACATTTACACAGTGGAATACTACTTGGCCTTAAGAAAAAAGGAAATCTCATTCTTGACATTCTTTTTTTTTAATGCTTTTATTGATTTTTAGAGCAAGAAGAAGAGAGAGGGTTAGAGAGACGCAAACATCAATGATGAAAGAGAAACATCATTAATCAACTGCTTCCTATACGCCCCTGACTAGGGTTCGAGCCTACAACCTGGGCATGTGCTCAGACTGGGAATTGAACCAGGGACCTCTTGGTTCATGAATCGATGCTCAACCAGTGAGCAACACAGGCTGGGCTTGACATTCTTTCTGTCAACTTTATCATGGAGACATTGTAAGGCCTCAAAGTAGTATTTGAGGAGCCTAGAATCTTCCTGGTTAATTTTCTGTCATTCCAGTAACCAGGAACAAAGAATTCTTATCTGAATGTTTGGGATACTGTTGGTGATTTGAGCTATCCACCTCATCATGTGTAACTCAATAATTACAATTTTCTACTTTTCCTAATGTTTTATGCATGAAACCTTTGTCCAGAGATAAGCATGAGCTGTCATGAGTAATTCTTCTGTACCTTAACCAATTTACCTCTAATCAATGAGGATAAGTCAAAGTAGATAACTTAGAACTGGGAAGAAATTTCTGACTATAAATGTCGGCGGTAGGGTTTATCAGCGTGTTACTGAGCAGCTCTCTTTTTTGTTTCTTTTTCAAGAAAAAATAAAAACAAGTGTGAATGATAATGTTTTTACAATCCGTCTGAATCTAGTTTTTGCTTCGGCCTTCAGTATTCTCATGCTTACTGAGATTCTGTGATCTCAAAAGGCTTGACTCAGAAAAAGTTTCCCAGTTAAGCTCCATACATTTCATCCCTGAGATAGGAAGGTTGTGAAGTTTAGCCAATAAAGGGTTAAATATTTGTGTCAGATCTTTTTCTCGAGATCTCTTTTTTGTGAAGATTTAAGGGTTCTCTCACATAGAGTACAGATCTCCGGTGCCTTCTCTATCTCCTGTAATGTTTCCCCTTTGAATCTTTGGTGCAAGCAAAAATAAAAGGAAATGCCAGGCTTTCAAGCTATTGTCTTAAGGATTTTCAAACAAGTTTCCACATTTCAAATATTTAAGAAGACCTTATGTATCTCGATGCCATGTAATTTCAAAGCTGCGTCTCTGCCTTTCAGAGGGTAAGGCCAGTCTTTCTGTTCTTTCTCCCCTTGTCCCCCATCATTTTTCTCTACATCATTTTTAACCCCACTGCTACCCAATGACAGTGTGTGCTTTCGGTATCTTCCCTCTAGCTCCTTCCAGTGGCCAATCACAGACGTGTGGAGTCCTGGATGGTTCTTTGGAGTCAGGAGTGCAGCCTTGTGTAAAGACTGTCCCTAGCTGAAACTGGTTTGGCTCAGTGGATAGAGCGTCAGCCTGCTGACTGAAAGGTCCCGGGTTCGATTCTGGTCAAGGGCATGTACCTTGGTTGTGGGCACATCCCCAGTAGGGGGTATACAGAGGCAGCTGATCAATGTTTCTCTTTCATCAATGTTTCAAATTTCTCCTATCCCTTTTCCTTCCTCTCTGTAAAAAATCAATAAAATATATATATTTTTTAAAAAGACTGTCCCTGTACTCTCTCCAGTTCCTCTTGCTCCTGATTTTAAACTGAAGGGGAAATTCTAATGAAGCCTGAATCTAGATTACAATTTCTGAATAATCTAGACCTCCAGTTTATTCAGAAATTGTAATAACTTCGTTCTTCCCTTGGGTGTGGCACTTCTCAGACTGTCCAAAGCGGGCCTTTCTGAGGCGTGTCGATGAAAATTTCCAAATCTTTAAAAAGACCCAGCACCACAATTTCATAAAGCACGAAATACCCTCATTTCCACACACAGCCAGTTCCTCTGGGCGCTGGGGAGAGAGTGCGCTGTAATAAGGCAGCAGGTGTTTGTACTAATGCTCATTTAACAGCATTTGTGATGGTTTTAATTAAACCCCACATATTTCTTTTGGAAAAATAACGGACAAATGGTTTCTAAGGCAAAATAAAGAGTGCTTTTAAGGATGCATTAGGAAAAGGAAACCGCATGTCGTCTCGCTAAAGAAAGCAAGGGAAGCCTTAGTGAAGTCTAAATGGAAGTTTACTAATTGAGGAAAACTTAAACTCATTATGATGAGTTGATAAATGGTACTATTAAGAAAAAAAAATTAATAGATGTACTAAAGAAAGAATACTCTCTCTTGGACCTACACCAAGAAGGAACACTGTATGTGCATTTATCACCCTGAAAGATTGTGGTTAAATATAGGTAAGTATCTGATCAATGCTAAGGTCTGCTCTCAGTTATAAAGGGGATCAATATCTTAGGCCAGTGGTCAGCAAACTGTGGCTCGCGAGCCACATGCAGCTCTTTGGCCTCTTGAGTGTGGCTCTTCCACAAAATACCACGTGTGGGCGCGCAGGTACAGTGCGATTGAAACTTCGTGGCCCGTGTGCAGAAGTCGATTTTCAGCTCTCAAAAGACATTTCAAACATTTTATTGTTGATATTTGGCTCTGTAGATTAATGAGTTTGCCGGCCACTGTCTTAGGCAAACCTGATTCCTTCTCTAAGGGATGGCACTGAATTTGGGGTAGCATGCGATAAACAAGAAGCTCACCCCTGGCATCTTTTGCTTGGCGAGTAAGACTGAGCTAGATCAGGATGAGAGACAGGTTGGTGTAGAGTCGGGGACATGGCAGGTGATTTATGATGTTTGATTTTCAGCCTGTGGTGCCAAAAGTCCCACCAAGGCCATATGACCCAGCAATTCTGCTTCTCGGTATATTCCCAGCATATTTGAAAATAAGAATCTGAACAAAAACATATATGCATATGTACACGGGAGCACTATTTACAATAGCCAACATGCAGAACCAACCCCAATCTCCATCAAAGGATGAATGGATAAATAAAATGCGATGCATCCATAAAGTGGAATATTATTCAGCAGTAAGAAGGAAAAAATGATAGATGCTACAACATGGATGGACCTTGAAAACATTACATTAAGTGAAAGAGGCAGACATCAGAGACATAACATTTTATGATTCTGTTTATAAGAATTATACATAATAGGCAAATCCATACAGATGGAGAGTATATTTGTGATTGTCAGGAGTTCGGAGGAAGGAGTATGGAGAAGGACTGCACAATAATAGGTACAGGGTTTCTATTTGGGATGATGACAAAATTCTGGAACTAGATACTCACTGGAAATGATGACACAACGCTGTGAATGTGCTTAGTGCCAATGAATGGCACATTGTAAAACAGTTGAAATGATAAATCGTATATTGTGTTTATTTTACCACAATTTTAAAAGTGAGACAACATAGCTTTCTGGGGGATGTACTGAAACCTTCAGCCTACATTTTTTATTATATTTAATGACAGAAATATTAGCATAAAATCTCAAGCAAAGAGAATGGTTAGCACTATTCCTTATCGTTCCCTTTCCTTGTAGAATTTCATTATTTCTTTCTTCCTTTGATATGACAAATACAACGTTTTGGTTCCAGGCAGTGGTCTGGATGTCCATTCTTTTTTTTTAAATTTATCTCCAGTGTTGAAAATACTGTAGATATCATTCTTACCTATTATAATAATGTTATGGTCATAAGGAAACACTCTAATGTATGAAATAATTATTGTGTGAACTGTTTGCTGTGTGGAAACCCCAATACTCTGAAACTTCCAAAAGTGATGAACACCCCACTTTCTTGATGTGAAAGCTCTGAGCCCGTAAAGTGTAAACGCCCTGCTCCTAGCATAAGGCACACCGTCTGGCCCTCACTGACAAGGACACAAGTTGTTTACTATGGCCTATATAAGCCTGGGACACTTCTTCAGTCGACATCTCCTGCCTGATAGAGGAGGATTCCACGTCGCTCCATGAGACGAGCCCCTGACTGCTCTGCTGTGTGAGCCTGAACCAACTGTGGCCGCCTGTCTGTCTCTGTCTTCATCGTGTGTCCTTCAGTATGTATTGCCAGGTGTCCTTTGCTGGAGCCTAGGACCCACTAGGAATAGGGAAATAAACCCTGTGTGATTGCACACTACTTCTGTCTGGTGTGTCATGTGTTCTGCTTAGGCTCAGCTGTCTGGACATTGAAGTACCAGGGAATAGGCCGTTATTGCTGACCCCTGGTCACCTGTGTTTGTCCCACTAAGTCTAGACACATAATCAATTAATTGGGACTTAATTGGGACATTACCACAAACTCAAAGCCTTGGAAGAGTCCCAAGGAACATTTAGAGAGGACGCAGGTCCCAGTTCCGAATGGATACTAATAGAACCTTATCGACAGCCCCACACGGTAACAACACCCTCTTGTCACACACCACACAAACTGAGACTCTTGGTCCATTTTGCCATTCGAGATCCTTGACTGCTAGAAGCCTACGAGTGTGCTGATACTCTTGTGATACTGTTTTACAGCCCATGTAGAACTGTCATATTATAAATACTACACTTAGAGATTGAAGGAAAGCCTTGCCAATCTGAACCTTAATAAAAACCGAAACATTTCTATTCTGATATTCGGGACTTTGAAAGAAAACAGAACCATCCCACAATCCTTTATGTGAATGAGTGAGTTGGACATCCCCAATGATACATCACAGAATAATCAAAAATTTGTTTATATTTGGATTTGCATTTTTATTTTTTTTTCTTTATTGTCATTGCACATTTAGTTCCCTAATCACATTTACGCTAAATGAAATGGTAATTGTGGCTTAACTTTCAAATGACAGATGACAGCACGAGGCAGGCATAAGTGGTCTGACTGGCATATTGAGCCAGTAGGATTTACATTTAACTGGAAAGAAAATTATATCATCTTAGAATTGGAAGAGCCTTTAGGAATAACTTAATTTGACTTCTTCATTTGTATATAAGAGCAAACTACAATTAAGATATGTGTATTTTCATCCATCCTTTATAGAGTAACCATATGTCCTGGTCACATGGTTTGGACCTGGTGTCTCAGTATAATTAATAACATCACCTCCTTTCATACTCAAAGATGCCCTGATCTAGAGGATAAATTAGATGTTCATTTAGTCTGTGTCACTTTTGGTGCTATGGATTCCTTAGGTAATAACATACAAACTTAGACCATATCATAAAAAGTGCATTGATGTGCACTTTTTATGATTTGGATCTCATTTACCAGCAACCTCCAGTTGAGAACCTTTGATGTAGATGTCAGAACCAATAAAACTATATTGATCAATTCCTGTGCAATGCTCATACAGTGAGTTAAGCAATGCCACCCAATGAGGGAGGTCTTCCTGTACCCATCAGAAAGGAGACTAGGCTAAGAGGTACCATGACATGGAATGGTACAGTCAGGACTCAAACTCCAGTCTTCTAATCCACTGACCTTTTCAATATGAGTGGTGTAGAGTGTAGGATCCCAGACGCAGGCTCTGAGTTTATATCCTGACAGGCACTGACTAGCTATGTGACCTCAGGCAGGTGATATGAGAAGTGTCGACCTCGTTCTGATTGGTGAGGATCAAATAGCTTAATGTGTCAGCAGTGCTTGAAAGACTACCTACAATACAGTAATTCTTTAATATATGTTAGATGTTATTACTAAGCAACACTGCTTCTGCATAATTACACAAATGTGGCTAATTATTAGAAGACTATTGCACATCCAAAAGCCAAGAGTTCAGAAATAATGAGGAATCTAACAAAATAGTAAACTTCCTTCACAGTACACAAGTATCCTCAAAATATTTTATCATGCAAAAATGGTGATATGCATCAGATGTAGCGAAGAGAAAAATTAAAGAACTTGAAACTATGAATATGTGTCTAGTTAGGATCAGAAAACATCACATAAGAGTTTTACAGAAATGTATGAAACAAAATACCTTGCCAAAAAATTGCCACTTTTTCCTACAAAAACCATCAGCAAGTTCAGTGAACTATCCATACTCAAATTCTGATTATGCAATTCCATCCCTTCCCTCTAATATTTCCACTGCAGCATTATTGACAATAGCCAAGATCTGGAAGCAGCCCATGTCCATCAGTAGATGAGTGGATAAAAAGCTGTGGTACATTTACACAGTGGAATACTACTTGGTCATAAAAAAAGAAGGAAACCCTACCATTTGCAACAATATGGGGGGGACCTGGATGGCATTATGTTAAGTGAAATAAGCCAATCAGAGAAAGACAGTGGAATCATATGTTGAAACTAATGAACAAAATGAACTAACAAGAAAAATAGAGACAGACATATAGAGAACAGACTGACAGGTGTCAGAGGAGAGGGGGCTTGCAGGGCTGGATTGGGGGTGATGGAGGGATTGACCAAAAAAGAAAAAAAAAGAAAAAGAGGAAAAACTCATGGACACTGATAATAGTGTGGTGAATGCTGTGGGCGGGGGACGGTGAAGGAGGGTATGTTGGGGATAAATGTCAGTGGAAGGTGACTTGACTTGGGTGGTAAACACACAATACAGTATACAGATGTTGTGTTGTGGAATTGTGCATGTGAAACCTATATCATTTTGTTAACCAGTGTCACCCCTATACATTTAATGAAAAGAAAAAAATTATTCCCCATCATATGAGGCACATTGTAGCTATATCTTAGTCTACAGATTTATTAATTTCAGGGAAGAGCCCTGTAGGTGGATGTCAGTCACTTGAAAGAGTCATTGGTAGGAGCTTACTTATTCATCTATAAATAATGAACTGACACTTTTTTTTTGGCCAAAGTCTCCATTTACATACTAATATAAGACGGCTTCCTTATCACAGCCACCTGAAAGGAAGCTGAATGGAAAAAAGAGAGATAATGCTCTCATCAAATCATGTCCTTATGTATCTAGAGTCTTCATTTTCTTCAAATACCAGAATGTGTCTTTGAAGTATTTTTCTCAGTTGGGATTCTTACTTGCAATAACACAAGCTAAAATTTAAATTGCTAGAGCTAAAAAAGGGGGCTTTATTGATGGACACAATGACTATGAAGAAACTAGGAAGTGCGATCTTTTTTTATGTTACTTCTGCTGCACTTGCTTCATTCTTCCCTAAAATTATTTTTCTCCTTAATTATCTAGCATAACACCAAAAACACTTCCTTGATCCCTATTTCATATTATACTTTCCTCAAAATGAATCCCTACGAAAAAAAATCTACTAATTTTTACCACTTATAGTAAGCAAGTAGATGAAGATGAGAGAGAGAATGTTTCCAGAACAACAAGATTAAATAAATTTTTAAAAATCCATTTTTACTAGAGTTATTTGAAACGCTTCATCTCATACACCATTAACTGCAATCATAGTTGACTCCATGTCTAAGAATTAATTACAACTTCCTCTCCTATGAAATCTTTTGCACCTAATGGAAAATGTACTTTCTTTACTTGAACCCCATTCACAGGCAACCACAGTCCTCATAAAGATTATCATATGAGTTGTGAATAGTTGTCAAAAATGAGGAATCCAAGTGATTTCACACAAATTGAAGCAGTAGGTTGAGCTGAACTCTTGAACCACTCCGTAAAGGAGGTTGAGCGTCTCCTGGGGAAAGACTTAACCAGAAAGGAGGTGATGAGGGAAGACATCTTCAAGATCCTTAGAATTTATCACTCCTTCTAACTCCCTATTTCCTACATCCTGAAAGAACACTGTGAACCATAAAGAAAGATTAAAAATAAAAATTTAAATAATAAGATGTATCTTTGGGTATGGTGTTCCAATAAAGGTTAGTGTCTCCTAGAATCCACATTAAAAACAGACTGTTATAAACACCAACTCCATGTTCCTAAAACAAGCGTGGTCCCTCACATCAATGAGTTTTCACTTCCTTGTGAGGCGGCGCAGGAATAAGCTGACAATGACTGGAACAGACAGGGGAGGAAAGCCTTAAAAAAAGAGCAGGAGTGATGATTACTTTGGTCTCTGGATGTTGACCATGTCTTCACAGAAAAGGTCAGGATGTACAAGCGAGTTGTTTGGAATAGAAAGTTTCTGGAACACTGGGACTCATGTAGGATGAACACTAAGAAAGTTTGAAAGGATTTGATCTGCTTGAGAAATGGCTGTGTGGTTGGAGCTGGCAGAGTCCAGTGTATAAATAAGGTAATAGAAGAAGGTAAATAGAAAATCTTCTTTTACTTACTCATTTTTCCTGATTTATTAACACATAGCCAAGGAGTGCCTCCTCTTCCAGGCACTGGGTTAGTCCTTAAAAATATACTGCTGCCTGGCCAATTGCTCAGTGGTTGAGTGTCAACCTGTGAACCAGGAAGTCATAAAACCTCAATGATGAGAGAGAATCATTGATCAGCTGCCTCTGATCAATCATTCTTCGGTTCCCTGTCAGGACACATGCCCAGGTTGTGGGCTCAATCCCCAGTAGGGAGCATGATGTTTCTCTCTTTCCCTCTCCCTTTTTCTTATCTAAAATCAATTTATATATATATATATATATATATATATATATATATATATATATATATTTTTTTTTTTTTAACAGACTATTACTATTACAGGGTTCTCAACAGGCACATTGTATTATAAGCTCATGTGTTAGAAAAGGGGTGGGCTTCTTCCATAAAGGGCCAGAGAGACAATTGCCTCAACTTTTTAAGAAACTGTTCTTGCTGAATGAATGATAGTCTCTTTCATATTTTACAATAAAATTGTAAACACTAGTCTTAATTGAACACCATACACGAGAGACAGAGTGGTGACTGGATCTCACCCACATGCAGCAGCTTTCCTCTCCCTGTGCTAGAGAATCACTAGTGTGCCTTATTTTTTATCTTAGGGAAGACACACCACTGTTACACACTCACACACTCCCATGTGTGTACGTTTCAAAGCTTGGTTATAAATAATTCTACACTTCACATTAATAAGAAAAATATGATTTGCAGTATTTGAATTTCACAAATACATACAAATACTCAGGAAAATATAATAACATGGGTGTCTTTAAAATATCAGTTTGAGAACTGCCATTTTAAAGAAAACCAAAATAGATGATCTTTTCCTATTGTTTATTTTATTCTCACATAGGCTTTATTTTTAAGAAAACCACACGTTTTTAAAAATATATTTTTATTGATTCCAGAGAGGAAGAGAGAGAGAGAGAAAGATAGAAACATTAATGATGAGAGAGAATCATTGATCAACTGCCTCCCGCACGCCTCCTGCACACGCCTTCTACCCTCCCCACTCCACCCCGGGCTGGGGATCAAGTCCACAACCTGGTCCTGTGCCCTTGCCCAGAATTGAACCTGGGACCCTTTAGTCCTCAGACCAACACTCTATCCATTGAGCCAAACCAGCTAGGGCCTCACATTTATTATTAATCAAACAGCTAAATACCTGAAAGATAATAAGCTGATTCCTTCAGGAAGAATCACCTGACTTAAGTGCCTCCTCACAAGCCCTAAGCCTCAGGCAGTTCTAAGCAGCCTGCGATGAGGAAATATTTCAAGTGGAGAGCCTGGGATCTGGGCGCCAGAGTAAAGCTTTTAGAACTTCATGAACCCTACCCTCCATGTTTACTTCCTATGCCTACAGGAAGAAAAAATGGCCAGACTGTGTTTCCTTTTTCTATTCTAGTTAGGTTTATTGTTCATTCAACAGATACTTAATCCAGCACTCTCTACCTAGGGCCAAGCATTGTGCCTGGCACATGGTAAAATATAAATAAGCACATTTGGGTCCCTATTCTTAAGGAAGTGGCATTTTAGTGAGGGAAGGGGTGACAGACAAGTAAGAAGAGAGCAACTAATTCAAAAATTGAGGATAAGTTTTGATCCAAAGGAAACGATCAATACTAAATGACTACATGGTATGGGACTCCTTTGAATAGAGTGATTGGCAAAGATTCTTCAGGAAATGGGCACTTGAATGGGGTCCTAAGGATGGAGAAGGAGCCCAGCAGGAAAACATCACAGGGAAATTTTTCCAAAATAAGGAATAGCAAGAGCAACTCACAGGCAGAATTTTCTGTGCTCAAGGAATTGTCAGAAAGTCATATGGCCTGAGTGGACAGGGCAAGGGAAAGAATGACATATGGTGGGATAAACAGAGCCTACAGAACATGGAAAGTAATGAGAATGTAATTCAGAGACATCTGAATATCATTCTAATGTCTATAGCAAACCATTGAAGAGCACTTAAGCACCTTTCAGAGGCAGGTTTGTGAAACAATGAATTGGTCAAAGCAATGAAGAGTTCATTTAAACATAGTGGTTTGGTTTCTATATTTAATATTATTTAATGGCTTTTTAACATTAGTTCTAGTAAGTCTAATGGATGAAACGTAGAACCACCCTTGTTTTTACTGTGGACTCTGTGTGTGAACACTCATGATTGACAATTCTGAAATCTCTGCTCACATGCCTCATTGAAGCCGTATTGTAATTTAGTAATCACCATGGTGATTTAACCACCCTTACCAAAGCGGAAAAAGACATTGTCATCCCCCATTATTTCTTGTGCTCTCAACACTGACAGTGTTGGGTAGGGGAAAAACAATCCCCAATTTAGAATCATCCTGTAGATTTTAGCCCCTCTGGGAATCTCCGGTGTTGGTGGTTGTGACATCTCCAGACATTAACACTCACTCCTTTGAGCTGCCTTTACCACTGTAATTATAATGACTAGAGGCCTGATGCACAAAAATTCATGCAAGAGTAGGCCTTCCTTCCCCTGGCTGATGGCACCAGCTTCTCTCTGGCACCAGGGACCCAGGCTTCCCTCCTCGGGCCACCTGCAGACACCCGGGACCCAGGCTGGCTTTCCCCCAGCCTCAGCTTCATCAGGAAGGTCGCCTGAATGATGTCCAGAAGATGTCCAGACTAATTAGCATATTACCCTTTATTATTATAGATAAGCTGCTAGTATATAAGGTCAAGTCCACACAGAAAACTAGTTTCTCCCACTCTCAGGTGTTCCCAGCAAGCAATCATTCCTCTACAACTCTTTGGGGCTCTGTTCTAGGTGTTGAAAGTTGGGACTGACCAAAGCAGCACCCCTATTTTCAAGGAGCTTGCATACTATTTCGGTAAGAATTATATCCCCACATGAATATGTCACACTAAATTAAATAACCACCTTCTGAAAATTATCAGGCGCCTCTCTTTTGGGAAAAAAAATTCTTTTTCAGGATCAAGACATTCAGCTCAAATTTGATCTGCATGGGCCTCCACTGTGAAAGGGGGCGCCACGTTATAAGGTTCTAGGATCTAAAGGCCAAGGATTCTGGGTCTAATATCTGGAAAGATGATGAAATCATCTAGCTCAGTGGTCAGCAAACTGAGGCTCTATTGACTAATGAGTTTGCTCACCACTGGGATAAGGGCTTAATCACAAGGAACAACAACAGCCTGTAATTATTGGAATCGAGATTCTAGGCCAGTGGTTGGCAAACTCATTAGTCAACAGAGTGGCAAACTGTGGCTACATGTGACTCATGAGCCACAGTTTGCCGGCCACTGATCTAGCCAATTTCAACACCATCTTGTTATAAATAGGCAAACCGGGACCCAGAGAAAGGATGAGATTTTACACACCAACAAGGTAATTGTTGAACCAAGGAGTTCCTTCCACAGGGGTGTTCCTGCCACTTTTCAAAGGAAGCTCTCGGCATCCACTCATTTTAGAGGTAAGGGGAGGAAGCTCAGAAAGAGTGGCTTGTCCCAGGGGCATCCAGAGGAGCACAACTAGGAATATGGCCCAGCTTCTGTTATCCCCAGTCTAATTCTCTTCCCACTAAACAAAAAGATCACCCTTATGGAGGTGCTTATTTTTCAATATTATCCCTTCAATACGTAGTTTTTTTTTAACTTATATGGAAGGAATTTTATGGCATGCGCTCGTGAAAATGTCAACTTTTCCTGAATACAGTAATAATGGTAAAAGATGGTCATAAAAACTAATACAAACAGGGGCAAATTTTAATTAAAGACTGATGGGATGATTGAATGGAGCACGAGGCATCTCACTAGCTGCTCATAGTGGTAATGTGCTTGAAATAATAAATGTTTTTAAAATGAGCATTGTCCTCTACCTAGAAATAATACTAATAAAAATAGCAAAATGAATGCGTTATAGTAGATACAGTACTAAAGTGTGTATGTGTATTAGTTCATTGAATTGTATTTTAAAATAAAACTGCTACTCCTCACTCATCAAGAGAATAGATATTTTTCCCAGCAATAAAGTCAGGTGCGTGTTTATCCCTACAGATTCACAAACAGAGAACCGGGCTCAATGGTTCAGAGACAAGCTCAAGGCAAATTGAGATGTCAAATTTATGTCCACAGACCTTACTCTTTAGTGCTCAGGCAGCCCAAGATGTGGCTTCCTGAGCACTAAATCATACATTGCATGAAGTTGAGTAGTATGAGAAGAGGCAAGCAGCCAGAAGCAAGGGGCGCTTAGTTCAGGTTCTGTCTGAAAATGTGCATGCCGTAGAATGCTGATTCTCAGTTGATGGAGGGAAGGCCAGGGTGACTATAGCATACCTCCTTCATACAATCAGAACTCTAGGCTCATGAGGTCCCTAAAACTTGGCCACATGATTGAAAAAAGCAATCCATGAAATGGACTTATTGATGCGAGGTTTCTTGGAGAATTTTACGCACAATATACTATGAAGTTCCAGGAACCGGGTATGCTATGCCAGTGGTAGGCAAACTCATTAGTCAACGGTGCAAAATAATGCCACTTCTTCAACATAGACTCGCCCAGGCCATGGTATTTTGTGAAAGCCGCATGTGGCTCGTGAGCCGCAGTGTGCCGACCACTGTGCTATGCAGTTTCCAAAACTTATTTGAAACAGACACCTTTTGTTTTATGGCACATCCTAAGAAGTGGAGGGTTTTATGTGGATCACTCAATGTTGTGTGGACATAACGAATTCAACAAGCTTCGAATCACTAAATACTCATGATGTCCCAGGTAAAGTGCTGGGTGACAGAGGACTTGTTAATCAATTATTAAATTAATCAGTGAGAAGGACCAGAGCAGAAAAGGTTCAATAACACTCTTGGACATCCAAAACAAAACAAAAAAAAAACAAACAAAAAAAAAACCAGAAAAAAATGAACCAGACCAATGGCTCCTTGGAAGGCAGAGAGTAAAACAAGCACAACCCACTGTGACCAGAGAGAAGCCAATCTGAGTGGAGGAGGGGTTTCCAAAAGATGCTGTATAAGGAGAATTTGTGCCCCTCCCACCACGCCCAAGCAGCAGTGCCCAGGTGTGGCTGAGCAGGGTTCCCATGGCAGCAAGGTATATAATTAAGCATCATTCTTCCACCAACAGGCAGAAATCCCGTGTATAACAGATGAAGTGCTAGTAAAAGGGGACTCTCATTACAAGGATGTAGACTAGGGACATGTTTAGCCTGCTGTACTAGCAAAACCTCCCCTAAGGCAACCACCAGTTTGCCCAGGACTCTCCCAGTCTCAGCACTGAAAGCATCGCATCCCGGGAAATCCCTTTGTCGAAAACTTACTGGGTGACTCTGGCTCAGTTTTGCATATTGCCCTATTCTAATTCAGTATAAGAAACATAGGACTCTCACCGAAACTGGTTTGGCTCAGTGGATAGTGCGTCGGCCTTTGGACTGAAAGGTCCCAGGTTCGATTCCGGGCAAGGGTATGTACCTTAGTTGTGGGCACATCCCCAGTGGGGGGTGTGCAAGAGGCAGCCGATCCGATGATTCTCTCTCATTGACGTTTCTAACTCTCTATCCCTCTCTCTTTCTCTCTGTAAAAAATTAATAAAATATATATTTTTTTAAATAGGATTCTTATTATTTTCAACTCTTTGTATAAATGACTTCAAATCTTCCATAATCTGTCTCTTATATAGCCTTCTTTCTCCCTCTCTCCAAGAGTATTTCCTTCAGAAAGACCAACATGAGCACGAATGCAGAGACCAAACCAATGACCTAAAGGGGCGGCGGCGGGGGGGGTGGGGGGGGGGCGGGGGAGGTGGGCAGGAAGCAAAGTTAGCTTTTAGGCCCAGGTATGCCATGTGGTTATTAGTTTGCTGTTAGCTGCGACCCTCGCAGCTTTCAGGGACAAACACCAGCCAACCTGAAAACCTGCTGGCGTGTACAGGACAAAAATATCAGGCTAGAGCAAATAAGCCATTCCGGTCTGGGGATGCAGTCTGGGATTTGCCCTTTCAAAGGGCAGCGGTCTAACAGCTTGTTAGTTAGCCTTTTAAAAGGCCAGCAACCAGGAAAAGGAGCCCACTGAGCGGGGGTCACTCCACAGAAAACAAGCCAGGCTCCTGCGGCTGCTTGCGATGCAGGGAGAAGCTCAGGTCCAGGAGTAAACCATTTCCTGGCAGCCGGGGGCACCGGAATAGAATTTCAAACTAGTATTGTAACTCTAGAAATGCTTGCCCTGGGAGCACCTTTTTGGATTATATTCTGAGGAAATAAGTCAAATGATCAAGAAAAATTATGTATGGACCACAATGTGCATTTTAGGGTTTCTATGCACCCATAGACATTTTGAACCTCAATAAGATGATTGCATGAACAACAGTATGTCTATCTAATAGCCACGTCAGAAATAAAAGCAATTAAGAGTTGCGTGTGGTAGCATGTCCCGTGCCTTAAGCAGCCTGTCTCGCTATTCCCCACAATGACTCCTTTAGGTAGGCACTGTTTTTCGCTCTCATTTTATTCATTTGGAGAGACATGCTTACGGAAATTTAAATGAGTTGCCCAAAGTCACACAGCTCATAAGTTGTAGATGGAGGATACAGATCAAGGTCTTTTGGATTCCAGAGTCAACGTTGATCTGCTCTCTGTGATGCTTTCATGAGAAACATATGAAATAAGAATATAAAGTAAACTGACTATTTTTCATCCTTTCCAGTAAGAATAGCATCTATGTGTTCTAGCCCAAACTCTATCTATATTTTAGCAGGATGTATTTGGGCCCTGGAGACAATTATTTCTTTCATTCGACTTCATGTTTGAGCAACAACAATGACTAAAAGCCATACGTTCTAATATTAAATATGTTAGCTGAATTAATCTCACAGCGCTGTCTTCGATGATTAATCTCTACACCTAATTTTTACAGTTTCTAATTCCTCTGGGTCTGCGTAGAATGTGCCTCTCGGTTTTATTTTACTCTCCATTCATCCTCTGTTTATAGGATATATTATTTTTAAATAAGAAGGCAAATGTTATTTGAACAAAGGCTGGGGACCCATTCTGTGCCCTGAACACAAATAATTTTAAGCAGTTTGACAGGTAGAGGGCCATTACATCATTTCAGATGCTAATGGGTGTAATAATTCTCAGGCTTTCTCCTGAAAGACAGCGCTGAAGTGAGACAACTGAGTGAAAAGAAAATGTCAAGTTATTTATGGATTCTGTTGCTATTTTATGACACACGGAAGGTGGTCCCTTTGTGGAATGGCGTGTCTAGCTTGCTCTTATCGGCAAGGGGTACTTGTTGCTTTCTTCCAAAGGACATATTTTTTCCACTTCTGCAGGGAACCCTATGCATATTCTACTTGGAGACCCCCATTCCTTTTTTTTTTTCCTCCAATATATTTTTATTAATTTCAGAAAAGAAGAGAGAGGGAAGAGAGAGAAGAGAGACAGAAACCTCAATAATGAGAGCATCACTGATGGGCTGCCTCCTGCACACGCCACACTAGGGATAGAGCCCGCAACCCTGGGCGTGTGCCCTGACAGGGAATCAAACTGTGACATCCTGGTTTATAGGTCAGTGTTCAACCACTGAGCCACGCCAGCTGGGTGAGACCACCCTTTCTTGATTTGCGTGCACAGGGCTCAGTGAGGTTGACCCATCCCCAGCCTGAGGGGCAGCCTTAGAATAAAAGCCAGGAGAATCAGAGCCTCGTGTCCTCTGGCCCCAGATCCTTCAGGATAGACCCTTGACCCATCATGGCAGGGCACCCAGAGCCAGTGACACTCAATTCTTGGGTCTCTGCTAGAACATTTGGGAGAGAGAAGATATTCCTCCACAGAACTTGCTAACTTGATAGGAAAATAAGTGTGGAGTGTCTGCAGTTCCTTGCCTCAAGGGGCTGATTGTCCACACAGTGCCCCCTAGCCTGTGTCTATCAACAGAAATCTTGGGCACAATAGAAGGAATAGCTAATTAATTTAATAATCCAATTCAGAACTGTGAGAATTCAAATACAGTGTACCCCGAGGTGGCGGGGGACACTTTAACCAATATACTGTTTTATCAATGTATCAACAAATATTCAAACTAAATAGAGATTTTCTTCGTCAGCATTGCCGTCATGTCAAAACCCTAGTGAATTAACAAAGCAAGCATCAAAATCCATTTTTATCCGTTCTCCCTAGCATCCATACGAGATTGTATTTATAGATCTGAAAACTCATTTTGCACAGAAGTTGTTGAGTGTTTGCATTGAATTGCAAACTTTACTCGAAAAGTGTTGAGAAAAAGCAGAGCGGGAGAGGCAGAAGGACATCCGAGGTCAGCTGGCCCTGGGGGAAATTTGCCCACGCCTCACAGTCAGCCGGTGCAAAGAAAATCTGGTCTCTACCTCTTCAAACCCGGGTTCTTTCCCTAGGCTTACAAAATACTTCATCCTGTCCCTGAAAGGGTCGTTTTAAACTGAATATAAAAATTCACTCCCAGCCAAGGCCAGTTTGGCTCAGTGGATAGAGCGTTGGCCTGCGGACTGAAAGGTCCCAGATTCGATTCCGGTCAAGGACATGTACCTTGGTTGCGGGCACATCCCTGGTGGGGGTGGTGCAAGAGGCAGCTGATCAATGATACCTTCTCATCGATGTTTCTGACTCTCTATCCCTCTCTCTTCCTCTCTATAAAAAAATCAATAACACATGATCTCACACATCTAGAGGAAATAATGAACAATACAAACAGACCCAGAGAAAGAGAACCAGCGATCAGACTCTCAAACCTCAGAGGGAAAATAAGGGGGGGATGGGGGTAAGGGGAAGAGATCAACCAAAGGACTTGTGTGCATACATATGGGCCTAGCCAGTGGCCATGGACAACAGGGGGGGGTGGGGGGCATATCTAGGGAGGGGTTTGGGATGGGAATGGGGGAATAAGGACAATTATGTGAGACCATAATCAATTAAAAAAATAATAATAAATAAAGTAAAATTGCATAAAGAAAAAAATCAATAAAATATATATTTTTTTAAATTCACCCCCACAACACAGCATGCATTGTGAATGTGTCTTAATTGTTGTAAAACACATGGCTCAATTGTCTATTTGAATGGTCCTTGCATGAGGGCATGTTCTCTGTGCTTGCAACGCACTTCCTTCTCCTCTCCGGGTAAAACTATGAATCTTATTTTTGATACCAGCTCAAACTGTGCTCCTTTCTCTGACTCCTGCCACACAGAACCTGTTCGTCGGTTGGATCATTTACTATCTTGTGTAACAGTCACTGAGAGATGGCATGTCCCTCTACGAAAATGGGAGGTATTCATCTGCTTTGGAGAGTTCTCTCTCTAGTTAGTAACATAAACCAGAGTGCTGAACAGTAAGCACTGTGTATTTGTTAGCTATTGATAATAACGTAATGATAATTACTATATGTAAGCTTGGCAATATATAATTCACAATAGGTGCCGTTATCCATATCCCCATATTATTGGCACAAAAACTGACACACATGTTATAAAGCTAGTAGAGGCAGAGCTGGGTTGAAGCCTAAAAGATCTGGTTGCACATCCTGTGACTTTTGCCACCAGGATGTCTCAGCCCATACTCATCCATGTCGCATGTGATATCCTGCTTGAGATGATGAAATTTAGACCAGTTTGGCTCAGTGGATAGAGCGTCGGCCTGTGCACTGAAGGGTCCCAGGTTTGATTCCTGTCAGGGGCATGTACCTTGGTTGCAGGCACATCCCCAGTAGAGGTGTGCAAGAGGCAGCTGATCCATGTTTCTCTCTCATTGATGTTTCTAACTCTCTATCCCTCTCTCTTCCTCTCTGTAAAAAAATCAATAAAATATATTTTTTTAAAAAGGAAATTTAGTGTGCAGTGTACAGCTAATGAATTCTGCAAACACAAGTTGACTCGTGTAGGAAATCTCTTGTATATTCTCTACAAAGTTTGAATATTTAATTAGCATCTGCTTATCCACACTAGTTGGCCAATCATTGTTTGTTAGATAAATGATTCATGGATAAATAAATAAAGGCTGCAAAAGCTGTAGAAGTCATTTAAAATCATGTCCATAAAATGTGTTATATTATCAAAATTTCGAAATTCTTTTGTTTTATAGTTGCTGTGTGCATTCTTTGCATAAGAAAATGAGATCGCAAAGTGTCAGAAGAAGGTTACAGAAATGTAACTCCTGAGGCTAATTCTTTGCATCATGCAGGCTAGAAAACTTCCTCCTTTCTTTGCACTTTAAATATTTAATCTTCTCCTTAAACACGTCTGATTGGCCTTGCATAAATCCACACTGAAACACTGCATTCAAAAGCATGCCAACACAGCATTGTGTTCATGTCATTTCTTCCAGATATCATTCCGTGAGGTGCTTTTCTAGATACAGTGTTCTGATCAAAACAAAGCTGATTAAAAGTAAATTAAAAGTAAACATGCACCATTTGTTTTCTATTGTGGTTTTAATTCAGAGGCAGAAATGGGAATGCCTCAGTCTGTTCAAGCCAACACTGGCCATACTGTTGGACCCTTGATAATTATTCCCAGTGAGTGAGAGTTCTGGGCTTGCTAAAATGCAGACATGAGGACCACCAGCAGTAATTGGAGTCAGATAACATTTTGCAATACCCAATGTGGACTCTCATGGTTATAACCAAATACCTGACATCCCCATGTCTGTAACATTCCCAGTAGAGAAGTTACTCGGGAATCCCCAGATTGGTATGAAGTTGCTGATTATGTTTGGAGTCAAAGCAAGGATTTTACTTTAAGATCATTTTTTTAAAATTGAAAGCTTTACATACAGTCTTGTGCTTGTACACACACACACACACACACACACACACACATATGCACGCACATGGACACACTCTCATAGACCTTAAATTTTAAAAACCTGCACCCTCTTCTATGACATAGCTAACTCCAGGTCTTTGAGCACACAACAACTGCACACTAAGGACAATATATTCCATGTGAAAAATATTGCTCTTTGCATGTTCACTGGAAGTTAGATACTTGCCTGTTCTACAGCAAGTTGTACGTATCTCTGAAGTATGACTGTGAGCATTGGACATATGGAGAATCAATTAGACCCAGTAAAACTTGTGTCTGGATGTGTAAAAGGATATCCAATTAGGGCAATCAGCTTGAACACATGCATTTGGATCATTTTCCCCAGAGGCTTTTATTTTTCAAAAAAATTTTTCATTCATTCGCTGACATGATTGTAGCACATGTTTGGGGTGGTTCTTATTATTGCTGCAGATATTTCATTCCAAGCGATGTATCTTAACATAACAATTTTAAGAAGACAATCAGCCTAGCTGGTATTGCTCAGTGGTTGAGTTTAACCCATGAACCAGGAGGTCATGGTTTGATTCCTGGCTAAGGCACATGCCTGGGACGTGCAGGAGGCAGCCAATCAATGATTCGCTCTTATGATTGATCTTCTCTCTCCTCCTTCCTTTCCTCTCTCTGAAATAAATAAAAATATATATTTTAAAAGAAAACAAAGTTATTGGCAGGATATCACAGATATTTAGAGTCATAAGGAGCTTTATTAGTTATGAAGTTCAACCTCTCTGTGCTTTGATTTGATTTTGCAAGATCTATGTAATAACAAGTCAAAAACCAAAGTATATTCTTTAGATGCTAAAGTACTGTCTCAAGAATCCATAGCCCTCCTTCCCCTTCATCTCTGAAGCTAAATAATATTCAGCATTAGGATGTTCTGAAAGAATGTCCTCTCAACAGAGCAATTAGGGTGACAAATACCCTCCCTTCCCTGACAACATGGTGGCCTCAAGCTGTAACAGCTCCTGCGTCCTAATTACTGCCAAGAAGAGGTCATATCTACTCTGCCAAGACTAAATTGTGGTTTCAGGCAGACTTTCTTCACAATCCAAGCAGGCTTTCCCAATCCCCTCATCCAGCCAGTGCATCAATTTAGTCATTGGAGAGACCCAGTCTACTGGGTGACTTAGAAAAGGAAAGTGATGATATACTAGTGATACAAGCCAGAAATACACACTGGCTGTGCTTATAAATATCTAAGCCAGCCCTCCAGAAGGAAGTGTGGGAGGAAGGGTTGGGAGAGAGGAGAGATTCATTTCCATGCTGTGTATACGTCAATCAGCCTACATCAACCTAGCAACATATCAATGGGTCTGCAGACCAATGGGCTCTTGGGCCAGGGTGAGTTAATTCTGTCAATAAATGAAAATGGCCAATGTGGTAAGTGCTACAGAGAAAAGACTGTTAGAATGTTATTTCAAGGAAATGTATAGTAGGAGGGTTGCTGTTCTTTTCCACCCACCCCCAAATACATACCATACCCCATGGGAATTCACCATTTCATTGTATGCTCATAGCATTCTGCTGAAAACACCTGCGACTTTCCATCTATGGGGTTTCTAGAGACAATGACAGATGAAAGCAAGAAAATAAACAACCCAGTTTCACTGTCCCCAGGTGGGACAACTCTGAAATGTGTTCACCATCTTCTCCCAGAATGCCTCAGCAGGCTTGAGCTTGAGCTGCCCAGGTAACTGGCCCATGAATGCTCCTTCCCATCAGGGTATGCCTGGTACCCTCTTCTACAAGTTCTTCCTAGAATCACCTCCCAAAAAAAAGTACTTGTGCCGAAACTGGTTTGGCTCAGTGGATAAAGCGTCAGCCTGCGGACTGAAGGGTCCCAGGTTCGATTCCGGTCGAGGGCATGTACCTGGGTTGCGGGCACATCCCCAGTAGGAGGTGTGCAAGAGGCAGCTGATCGATGACTCTTTCTCATCGATGTTTCTAACTATCTCTTTCCCTTCCTCTCTGTAAAAAATCAATAAAATATTTTTTTAAAAAAGAAAAAGAAAAAAAAAGTACTTGCGCTCCAGATCTTTGTCACCAAGTCTGATCTATGGACAATGAGCCAAACACAGTAATCTTTTCTACAGAAATGAGATCAATATGAAGAAAGAGTCATAGAATAGGGAGGGAGGATATTCCAGGTAGAGGGAACAGCATGGAAGGACACACACATATATACTCCTATAAATAACATGGCATGCACATGCCTAAAACTCAATAGGCTATGCAAATTGCACAATAAAAACCATGGGGTGTATCAGGGGGAAAAATGCAGTTAAGGACAACACATTCAAAAATTTCATGAGTGGCACACAAAAATTATTAGGATCTAGTAAAGGTGGCGGCATGGCTTGATACATGTTAGATGATTAAAAACATAACCCAAGGAAACAAACAAGACCTTTGGCAACCTCAAGCAGACTGAATAAGTAACATTCAGTAAGAGACATAAGTAGACACAGAATTGGCCTTTTAATCAGTAAGAGACTAGTGGCAACAGAATTGCTAAATGTCAGTATTCACTAAATCTGAGACAAATGACATGTTTAAGTGGTGATGTGTTGAATTCATTGAAGTATAAAATGGTAGCTGAAAAAACCTATATTTGAGCACTGGTCTTACTTGGAAGTAGGTTATTTGTATCAAATGAGCATCACAAATGCATTCTGCAGAAGAACTAAAAACATCATAATAAAACTTTAAAAAAATCATTTGTGAAAGTGGACATGAGACAGGTTGCAGCTTGTGACTTACTTGAAGCAATGGAAGGAGATTATCAAGATTTGAGATTGTTTCAAGACTTAAATCCTGTCCTTTGTGGCATGTATTCCCAATCGATATCTTTTACATCAAAATTGGTCATTCAGTCCAATGAATATTTTCTTTTTAAAAAAATATATTTCTTTATTGATTTCAGAGAGGAAGAGAGAGGGATAAAGAGATAGGAACATCAGTGATGAGAGAGAATCATTGATCGACTGCCTCCTGCACACCCCCTACTGGCGATCAAGCCCACAACCCCAGCATGTGCCCTCGGCCGGAATCGAACCTGGGACCCTTCAGTCTGCAGGCCGAGGCTCTATTCATTGAGCCAAATCAGCTAGGACCCAATGAATATCTTCTTTGATTAAGTTACCATGGCTGGATTAAGTTTCTTCTGGAGCTTTCTCATCTGTACTCTCAGCTCTACCCAACAGATAAAGGCTTTGGAAATTGTCCCAATGTTTGAAACCACCAAGCTAGGCCTAAAAGAAGCCACATCTCCAGGATTAGATGATTTCACATAAGGTCTGCATGTATAGAGAGTGCTTTCTCTTTGTGAGAAAGATTGTTCCTGTTCTTTTTCTCCTCTCTTTGGTCTTCAATCCATATGCTTAATAGTCTTTCCATTTCTTTTATCTCTTTAGACCACCTTCTTATTGGCTTCACAGGACTTGGAGCCACAGACCTTTCTTTTATTCCTGTGGCATTATCTCTGACAGTCCCCAGTGCAGGCTCCTTTATGCCTATTGCTCAGGGGGGGTGTCACATTCTCTCTTATTTCTTTCAATACTTAAAGCATTCCTTTTGTCTGCATCGCTTGGTGATTTTGACCCAGGACTCTAAAACACATTTGGGATGTTGAATAAATGTTTAGATTTCATGTAGAGGAGCTCACAAATACAAAAGAAGAGCAAAACATAACATGTGTGTATGTGCATGTGTGTATATAATATAAAATAAAGTGCTAATTACATATCCAAGTCAACAAAATAAAGAAAAGAATATGCCACCTCATTTCTCTGCTAAAATAATCGGGCCTCCTTCAGTTTATTTATGTTAGAGAAATATTTCTTGGTTTAAATGGAGAAAGAACAGGGGGGTAAAGGCATGAATGGAGGGTTGGGGAGTAATGGAGGAATAAGGATACATATATAATACCATAATAAATAAAAAATTTAAAAAATAAATAATAAAAAAAATAAATGGTGACAGAACACAGGGCCTGCCTCTTATCTGCAATACTTGGAACTTATAAAGAAAGATTAGAAACAAATGCTAAAGAAATCAAGATTATCAGTATCTCTGGGGTATGTGGACATTGTTCTATTTGTCTACCCTGGGGCCAGTGTTTAAACAGAATCTAAGGCAAGTTCATTGGAAGTAGAACACAAGATGGGGATTCATGGTCAAGTGATTGATGAAGAAGGAAGCACACTCCAAGAGAAAAGGGAGAGGAAGAAGCTACGTAAAGATGCAATTTGATGCCCTGGTCAGCGTGGCCCAGTGGTTAAAGTGCTGACCTGTGTACCAGAAGGTAGTGGGTTTGATTCCCAGTCCAGGGCACATACCTGGGTTGCAGGTCTGATGAATTCCCCCCACCCAGGTCAGGGCACACGTGGGAAGCAACCAATCAATGTATCTCTGTCACATCTATATTTCTCTCTAACTCTGTCTCTCTCTTTCTTGGCTTCCCCTCCCACTCTCTCAAAAAAGAAAAATAAATGAAAAAATATATATATATATCATTACTCCTTGGGTGAGGATTTAAAAAAATAATAGTAGCTGAAACCGGTTTGGCTCAGTGGTAGTATGTCGGTCTGCGGACTGAAAGGTTCCAGGTTCGATTCTGGTCAAGGGCATGTACCTGGGTTGTGGGCACATCCCCAGTAGGGGGTGTGCAAGAGGCAGCTGGTTGATGTTTCTCTCTCATCGACGTTTCTAGCTCTCTATCTCTCTCCCTTCCTCTCTGTGAAAAATCAATAAAATATATTTTTTTAAAAATAAAAATAATAATAGTAAAGATGCAATTTGAGGTGAAGTCTAACTTTAACATCCCCCTCAGTGCACTGGAGTATAAATTGCATGGCAGAGTCTGTCCCATCCTGAGGCATGGGAGCTGGGGTCTGAATCCCCGCAGCAGCCATGACACTGGGGAGAGGTCTTAATTCCATTGGCCACGACACTGGGGAGGGGTCTTAAATTCCAAGAGGCCTCTAGGAAAGGCTGTCCAGTCACCCAAGAGAAGTCCTCCAGAGAAAGCTGTAGGGATGAGCCATAAGCAGAGAGGCACCTACATCAGCTGCTGGGTGGATCCATCAAACAGATAAAAGAAATCCCAGGACATCTGAGCGGGGAACCACCAGGATCTGCCCCAGAAGGAGGCCCTGTTTTTGAAATGATGAATCTAATGCATCATCTTATTCCAGCTTCCCGATGACCTTGTGTGCCAGGTCTCACCATTGTACAAGTAAATTTGAGGCTCTTAGTGTTGAAAGAATTTATACACTGCCACACATTAGTTAATGGGAGAGTCTGTTTACAAGGTCTTCTTTAATCCATAGCTCATGGCCTTTCACTCCAGTAATATTGCATGCTTGTTTTGTTTTGTTTTTTTGAGCTTTTCTTATCTCCTACGTTGGTTTGATGTTAACCACAGAGATATTTCTGTAAATGAAGGCTTACAGAGAAACCCATCCCATCCTGCCCATATCTGAAGTCCTATCACAGAACCTCATTATATTATATCCTGTTGAGAGAGAGAGGGACAATTCTCCATGGGTTGCTTATGTTCCTCCCAAGTTTTTGAGCAAAAGCATCCATGGGTTTTATTCTGGGCTATCTTCGCTTAGATATTTGTAGAGCAACAACTGGGAAGAGAAAGATAGTGCCTTCCTCGGTGGCAGAGGGTAGATTTGTTTTCTGAGCAGAAAGTCTCAGGGGCAAAAGTTGGGCAGGTTTGCTGGCGCCTCCCCTTGTGAGTCTTCCTAACTCGGGTTCCTCCGCTGAGACAGACACCCGCTGTGTGTGTAGCATCTACTCTGCATCGTCCCCAGACAAAGGGGGTCAGTGTGAACATGAAGACCATGTTGTCTGCCACGGTGTGTGTAATAAAATCCTATGTCTCTGATGACCCGGGAATCTTGTGTCTGCTGCCGGCATGTACAAGACTGTGGTGAGCCGAAACTGGTTTGGCTCAGTGGATAGAGCATCTGCCTGCAAACTCAAGAGTCCCAGGTTCGATTCCGGTCAAGGGCATGTACATTGGTTGCGGGCACATCCCCAGTAGGGGGTGTGCAGGAGGAAGCTGATCGATGATTCTCTCTCATCGATATTTCTAACTCTCTATCCCTCCCTCTTCCTCTCTGTAAAAAAAATCAATAAAGTATATTTAAAAAAAAAAAAAAAGACTGTGGTGAACTAACTCGTGAGTGTACATGGAGGGTAAACTCTCAGCTCCTCCCCATCTCCCACCTTCTGCCCATGTAGGTCATCCTGAACTAGTGCTCATCCACCAGCACTGCCTAATGATGAAGTTTATGGATTTCTCCATATAACCCATTTAGAAATTGGTGCTCATTGTCCCATAGGCTATTTCCAACTGCACTGGCAGCTGAGACAAGCCTGAGGGAGGACCCAGCCTTCGGCAGTCAGATCCACACCCGGGCCTTCCAGCAGCTCACTGACGGGCCATGGAGGTTTCCAGAGGAAGCAATCTGGGTCGAAGCTGGCAGACAGAAAGGCCCTCGCAAACGCTGTGAGGGGCATCTGGCCATTTAGGCTGCTCGCTGGCAGCAGGGAGAGTTTGGGTTTAACAGGATCGCCTGGTGTGTCTTCTCTGTGTGAGTCCCCTTTATAATATCACTTCCCAGCGTGATTTTGAGAATCAGAAGAAATGCAGATCCTCTGGGGTCTATTACAAATACCAAGATAGGGCAGTCTTCAGGAGACACTGCAAGATTCGCAGGAGCTATGAAAAGTTTCAGTGATTTAATATACAGAACATATATCGTAACGCACTGCATTCAATATTTAAAGCATTATATCAAATGAATGTAATGGCAGATACAATTGCCTATACTTAGAGCTCTGTACAAAAGCTGCTGGTGCTTATTGAGAATTGTAAGAAGTTAACTATATGATTGTCTTTCATTTCAGTGTGTGGAGCATGTAGCATAACAGGAATATTCATGTAAATATAAACATGGATATAAATAGAAATATATGTAATATTGAATACTGATATAAATACACATATGAAAACGTAAGTTGATATAAGTCAATATAAAATGGTACTACATAGTGATCATTTACATAAATAAGAATGTAAAATAATAAAAAATATAATAACTCACTATAGTTGATATAAATAATAACATTTATAGATTATTTACCGTGTGCCTGGTACTTTGCTAAGCTTTTTAGCAGCATTTTCTACATAACTGTAATCAAAACCAATGAGAGAGCTGTGATTATGTCAAGCCATTTGCCCATAAAGGAACCGCATCTGAGAAAGGTCGTTATCTGTTCTGGCCAAGGTCCTGTACCCAGCAAGTGGCCTAAGGGGTACTCAGACTCGATCCTCTTCAGACACAGAACCTGAGATTTCAGGTAATTCTGTACAGGGTGTGGCACAAGCACAGGCTCAACCTGGAGCCTGGAGCTGAGCTCAAATATTAATATAAATATTAATCATTCAGGCACAGAAGCAGACGTGGGATTATCCTGTGCAGGTTACGTTACTTCCCTCTGGTCTCCAGATGCCCTATCTTTAAAAGGCAGGGATGGATTTTATAATCCCTAGAGCTCATTTCTAGCTTCAGTCTTCTGAGGGTCTGTGCCTTGCATTTCTCCCCAGTATTGATTGGAGCTTATCAAAGAATCGTCAGTTCATCAGAGCCTCGGTGCTCAGTCCCTGCCTCCCTCAGATGGTCTTCACCAAATTCACCCCAACTCCCTTCCCGTGTGTCCTTCATCTACTCTCCCCCGAAGTGATAAAAATAAAGGGCCTCTTTTACAGTTTTTCCAAAGGAGCTTTTTTTCTTCATCTTCTGCTTTGAAAGGAGACCTTCTTTGGGGACCGCTTTGGTGGATGGTGCGGCATATGTCTGAGCAGACACCGCATTGTCTTCAAGGGATGGGCCGCTTTGTTTATCTGGAGATCACGCAGACCCTGTCACCAGGGGTTGCCTGCTACGTGTACCGTGGGTGTTATTTCTAACGCACGGAGAGTTGGCGTGGTGACCCAGAAACACGAGGGAACCCCAGGGGAGTGGCTGTGAACAACCTTCTCTTTTGTGATTTTCATTTTTCATTATGCTTGACATTTTTGAAGCTGGGCTTTTTAAGAAATACCAGTTTCTGAAGGACAGACTGGGGATATATTTCAAGGAAATGAGGAGCAGTCACACACAAAAACAAGAGCAGCAGAACAGGGCCATTGGGGGATGGGGGGGGGGGTGAGGGGAGAGGGCTATGGTCTGCGCACAGGACCTTTCATTTTCTGGCAGCCAAGTGAAATGTCCGTGCATTGAGCTTAGATCTTTGGGAAACAGACAGATCATCAAACCACATTTGCCTTTTATTTGTTTGGAAACATCTGTGATGTGAGCTGTCAGCCCAGGGTTTGAGGATCCCAACTGCAGACTACATCTGTGCACAGTTGAGAAATTTCAAAGTGCCTCCCACTTGAGGTACCGGGATGGAATTACACTCTCTACATTAGTGTAGCTAAAATGCCGGTATATTGGTCTGACAATTTAGTGGTGGTCTTGTTTCTTTTCTTCCCTGGATGTGGATGTTCTAAAACTTGACAAATACAAAGGTAAGTTGGCTTAAAAAAAAAATCTATTTCTATGAAACCATTTCTTTTCATTGGGAGACTGTTATAAATAATAAAAGTTGTCATATCCTGCCCTGGCCAGTCTTGCTCAATGGATAGAGCATCAGTCTGCAGACTGAAGGGTCCCAGGTTCGATTCTGGTCAAAAGCATGAAGCTCCGTTGCAGGTTCCTCCCTGGGGCCTGGTCAGGGCTCATGAAGGAGGCAATCAATCAATGTGTTTCTGTCACATTGGTATTTCTCTCTGTCTTTTCCTCTCTCTTTCACCTCGGCTAAAATTCAATGGAATAATATCCTGGAGTGAGGATTTAAAAATAAAAGTTTCCATATTCTGACCATCCCACACATAGAAAATCTAGGGATGATGACATCCACTCTTTCGTATGTTTTCAGTGGCCATTTTCTGAGCTTATGTATCTCCTGGATGCCTGGTATTGCAGTCAGAGCTGGAGAGGAAAGGAAGGAAGAGAAGCCATCAACTCTGAACTCAAGACAGAACTTGCCAATCGCTATGCAGCACGGGGTTACAGATGTGCTATGGGTTGTTGGTCATCTCAGACTTCACAGGGGCAAGAAAGACCAGGGGTTCCTAGTGAATCACCTCTCTCCATAAGTAGGCTTTCCCAGGGGTCTGGGGAGGCTGGCCTTTGCTCAGAGGTGGATTACTGCTCTCCCCTCCAGCCTGCTAAGTTGGACCATCCAGCATGCATCATCTGGCAGAGCCCAGAGTGACATTCAGAATGTGGCCAAAGAGGTCCTCTACCAGCAGGCAACTGTGTCAACAGTCAGATACAAAAGCGTCCTTGGGCATCTGAAATCTGTGTCTGAGGAGTTGCTGGAAGAGAGATGGATCAAGATCCCCAAAGAACATGGTAGGTAGCCCAAGGTGTGATTTGTGGAGGAAAAGGTGAGGATGTCAGGCAGGGGTCTTTATGAGAAACAGCTCTATACAACAGGCCAAACACTATCTTATCTCTGTCACTTCTGTCCGTTTGTCGCCCCTGGCTATTGTTATTTTTGTTGTTTCAGTACCTGAGCTAACTTCCAGACGATGGCTTTAATAACAGAAACATACTCTGCAAATTACAGCCCTGTCACTGTTTTTGAAATCTCTGACGTGGAAGAGTATGATTAAATTCTAAACCTATTCCCATTATCATAACTTGTTTCAATGGTACATTTAGCTAGGAAAGATAAGAAAAAGCTGTTTGATTCCTTATAATGTCGATTGCTGTACATTTTTGAATGATTGTTAAAATTTTTTTAATGTGTTATCACTTATTTGAACAAAGTTCCTTTCATAATGACAAATGCCAGAAGTTTGAAGAGGTCAAGTAGCTATTGGAAGGGCAAATGTAAAAAGAGTTAAGACTTTCACTTCTGGAAAGATGGGTAGGAGTTTTTTCCCTATTTCTCCCACTAAGTATAACTAAAACCACATATATATATATATATATATATATATATATATATATATATATATATATATATATATATATATATATTTAAGGGCGGAGAGAAGACATTAGACTGAATAAGGACCATGGGACTTGAGGAATGACAGTAGTGAGTTCCCTGGGTTTCCTTTTGAGCTCATATACCCCAGGTTTGGAGCTGAAAAGTCAACAATCCAGAAACACCAAGAAATGCGGATATGAAAAACTTGAATAAAACCTTACTTTCTTTAGCCAAAGAAACAAGAAAGGGGCAGCCTAACAAACTGTAAGGTTTTAGATACTAATCACTCCAACCGGACATTTGACAAAACAAAAATTGCATGGGACAGAGTTGGTTATTCAAGACTACTGCAATCGGTGAGGTAGACTAAAACAGAAAGTAGGAGGTTGTAAGTGCTGGGGATGAGCCAGTGGAAAGGAACTGAAGGGTGTTGGGGGTAAGGAGTGGTGGTCTGCAAGTGTTCTCTGTAATTAGGTCACTGCGCTTGCGCCTACCACTGAAGTTAGGCTCTACTCCGCCACAGAGACTGCCAAATAAGGATACTCTATCCTTTCATATTTACATTTCAAACAGATGCCTCCAAAGTCCTTTTTTTATTTTTAATCTGTATTGTTGAAAGTATTACATAAGTCCCCTTGTTTCTCCCATTGACCTATTCTAGCGCCCCCTCCCCCATCCCAGGCCTTCACCACCCTCCTGTCTGTGTCCATGGGTTATGCATATATGCATGCAAGCTCACTGGCTGATTTCTTCCCATCCACCCTCCCCTGCCTTCCCGCTGAGGTTTGTCGGTCTGTTTCATGCTTCTATGTCTCTGGTTCTATTTTTGTTCATCAGTTTATTTTGTGCATTAGAGTCCACCTATAAGTGTCACATGATCTCACTCGTATGTGGAATTCAAAGTCCTTAAGAAACACATTCCAGGGTTACAAAACTACCAGGAAGGTTTTAAAAAGATTTACATCTCAAAGAAGCAGAGAAAGAAATTGCAAGTTTTCTAAAGTAGTTGCTCCAAGGAAAGGAAAGCCGGGGACCTAGAGGCAGAAAGAAGCCTGTCTACAATTTAGTCAGGGGAAAACATTGATGCTGTCTTCGTCACTCCACAGAAAAACCTGTGGTCTAGCCACACTCTCACGTACACAGCAAAGGCCGCATGGGCCTTTGAGACCAAAGAAACTGGGGTATCCACCTGTGTCCAGCAGTAACAAGGAGCCCCACCTCCATCTCTGACTCTTTGTGGAACCTAAATTTCTACCTTCGCCTGTTTATAACATAAGGTAGCACCCTTCCATTTCTATTGCTGGAATAATATTAATTACAGAAAGCCAACTACAACAGAAGGTTTAAAACAGGGCTGTATACCTATTCTATTTTATTTTTTTTAATTTATTTTTATTGATTTCAGAGATGAAGGGAGAGGGAGAGAGAGAGAGAAACATCAATGATGAGAGAGAATCATGGATTGGCTGCCTCCTGCATGTCCCCTACTGGGGACTGAGCCCACAATATGGGCATGTGCCCTGACTGGGAACTGAACCAGTGACCTTCTGGTTCATGGGTCAATGCTCAACCAAAGTTGAGCAAGCCAGGCATTGTGAAGTACACTTTTAAAGCAGTATCTTCTTTAATCCTCATAAGTCTTTGAGGGTCCAGGTATTTAAATTTCCAGAGCCTTTAATAATACCCTCTCTGCCTATAAGTTCTCCTAAATGCTTGAATAAAATATTGTCCTCACTCTCCACCACTATCTGCAGTCGTCTTTCCAAGTTCCATCTCATGAGACAAATTAATATGTTTCCTGATGACCTTTTCAGTTTTTCTATTCCGGGTCTGAATTTCACTCTTGCCTTGCTACTTGAACTTAATGTTTTATTCTAATCACTTTACACACTCAAAAGCTCCCAAGTCATTCATTTATTCATATACTATTTGATTTCATACTCTGCATTAGTCACTATGCTAGTTACCTGGCATTCAATAATTCACAAAAGCACGTATGAATGCTTCTCTCTTGCAGCCTACAGCCCGAAGGGAGAGACATATATTATTCACAGGACCATGAAAATAAATGTAAAAATCACAATTGTGTTTAATAGGAAGAGAGAAGTGTATGGTGGACTGAGATGCAAACGAATATCTAGAATTCCCATTTCTAAATAATGTACTAACTTGTACAAGATAAATTCTATTCTGAATATCGGCTTGAAGCCATGAGAACTTTTAAGGCACCAACACTTGAGGAGCCAAAATATTATAGAAGAAAATTCACTGAAGTGACCCCAAATCCTGCTCATTTGCCCCCTTGAGGTTTTTCACTAATTGATATAAGCATAGATGAAGAAAATCTTAGCAGAAATCAGAAGCCAAGAAGTGGGAGAGTCGACAGAGATATGTCATTGGGTTGTGTAAATATGGTGTATAGGTCTCAAGGAGGGAATAAGGCCCTAATAAAAACCTCAGGATTTCAGTTTGGAATCCTAAAAGACTATACCCTAGAGGTAAGAGGGAATTCTGAAAAGAACAGGTCCAAAAGGGACTGAAAGCTAGCTTGCAAACAGCTCAACCTATGTTGAATTATGGTCATCTGCATGTATTCTCACAAGTAGCTAATGTTACCCAAAGCCTCTTCTGCCATGGAAGGGGAGCCCTGTCGACCAGAATATGGCCCTGCTTCTGAAAACAAAATACCTCTTTGGAGCCAAAAATAAGGAACTAGCATTTAGGCTGACCCTACGGCCCTATTCCTTAGAGAAAGGGAAATTTTGTTTTCTAGCATCTTTTGACTGTTTTTGAATTCCAACAAAAAACTGATCTCTTTCTTACCAGCGGTAGTAGGAACAATGACTTGCCCAGCTCTAATCTGTCATTGGAGAAGGACAGCTGACAATTCAGCTCGAGGTATGACACAAGACACATTGAAAGGCAATCAGTAGTCATCAGGACCATGACACGCAACCAGTAAAAAGCTGGACACTTCTGAGTCTCTCTCAGCAGAATTTCTGTGGACACACAGTCCTGACCGCTGATGATGGAGCAGCAGGGCAGATTAGGGACGATGTGGGAGGTGGGACAGCCAATCTGGAGCACCTTGATTACAGTTTACTTACATGGTCCCTGCACCAACACTGCCCTTTCAGTTAAAGGTAATCAATCTCCTCCTCTCCAAGCCAACAGAGAGTCAGAATCCTTATCTTTGCTTTCAGCAACAACAACAAAAAATAGTGAAAAATCAGCCCACCTAAAATGAGGAGAGCGATTTGCAAAGAAACTCACCAATGACCACCTACTAAGTCAGCTTTAACCCAAAACATTACCACTGATTTTTACTCAGTGTTGATCTTGAAGTTATTCTTCATTTTTTGTGCTTACTCATACTTACAATTCCTTTCGAAAATTGTTATAAGTAGAAGAGAAAGAGAATAGCAAAGGGTAGCCTTTTAGCAGCCAGCACTTAAAAATATCACAAATGATTTCTATCTTTGAAATATGGCCTGCATTTTCTCTGTGAGCTGCTCTTTCTTCCTCGCCAAATTTAGGAAGGTAGGAAACGTGGTAGAACATACATCAACCAAGTGACACGCGTAGATCAAAACTGAGTCTGGTTGCACCCAGATAAAACCTGTTGTCTAACTGAGAACATTTCTCAGAGTTTCTCATAGAACCCGGGAGAGTGATTTGTACCTGGTTTCCCATAATTTAATAGTATTATCTGCTCAAGTAGAATAAGTGTTCAGTAAAGATAACTAACATTTTTAGCGGTTCCAAACATGAGTGAAAATGTGTGGTGTTTTGTATGTGTGTGTGGTTTTTGGAAAAGCAAAGTAGATCATTTTATGTTTCTCATTTTGTAAATGAAGAAACCAAGAATTGCAGAAGTAATGGCACTCCTACAAATTTGCATTTTGAAATTTGCATTTTGCTAAATTAATCATGTTCATCCATGACAAGAAACGTGGCCTGTATTCTCTCAGTTTTTACAAATCAACTATATCAGTCTTCCTGTCTGAGAGTATAATAGTAATAGTAGCTTTTCTAAACTCAGACACTCTAATTCCAAAATAACATCTTATCTCCCCTGTCTACTCACACAGGCTTTCTCAACCTTGGCACCCACTATATTTTAAGCTACATAGTTTGTTTGGGAGGCAGGAGGATGGGCCCTCTTGTACACTGTAGGATGTTTAGCAGCATCTGTGACTTCTACTCCCTAGATGCCAGTAGCACCCCCTAAGCCACGTCATGGCATTCAACAATGTCTCCAAACATGATCACTCCTCCCTGGACATTGACAATTGAGAATCACTGATGTAAAGAATTCAACCAGCACTTGACACTTTAGACCAGGGTCTGGATTCTCTTTTTATTAATTGAATTCATTCACAAATTCTAAAGAAATCCTTTCTTTTAGTTATAAACCATTAAAAGACTCAGATTCTTCAGTCGGATGAACTGTACCTTTATATTACTACTAGAGGCCCGTTGCACAAAGATTCGTGCAATAGGCCTTCTTTCCTCTGGCTGCCAGCACCAGTTTTTCTTGGGCACCCAGGATGAAGGCCTTCACTCTGGCTGCAGCAGAGAAACCAAGCCTCTTCAATCTTCAGTCATCTTTAGTTTCAATCTTCAGTCACCTTCAGTATTCAATTTTCAGTCTTCACTCAGGCCAGAGCCTTCAGTCTTCACTCTGTGCCTGAGTATGCAAATTAAGCCTCCATCTTTGTTGGGTTAATTTGCATACTCACTCCTGATTGGTGGGTGGGTGTCACAGCAGAATGGTCAATATGCATCTTTCCCTTTTATTAGTGTAGGCCCTGACCCTCCTCCCCAGGAAGTTTAACCAACTGTGTATTGCCCATTTGTAGTTACATCTGTCCGGGGTTATTAGGCAATTTCACAAGACTCCCTCTCCCCATGTACAAGTATGCTGAGGTGTAAAAAGGGGAGAAACATTAAATTTAAAACCAGAGAGAACCAGATTTAACCTCATTTCCAACAATTATTAGTTACGCAGTCATGAAAGAGTTCCTTAAATTCTTTGGTATTTTCTTATGAGTAAAAGAAGAATTTTAAGATTCAAAAAGTAAGGTGGTGTTGTAAAGGCTAAATATACCTATAAGATACTATTTTTGTGTCCTTGAGTCAGTAGCTTATACTCTTTGACTCAGAGTCTTCATTTGTTGAATGGTAGGTCAGATTGTAACTATGGTTTGAAAACCCTGGGTCTAGAAGTTATTGTAAGATCTATGAAAGTGGGAAAAGGTGAGTGGGCATGGCCTCTTATTTCACCCTTGACCTTTCCACTATAACACACTTGGCTCCTCACTATTTCTCCTGCTTCCTCTGCACCTGTGAATTGGCCACCCCTTCTGCCTATGATAATTTTCCCCAGAGTTCACATGGCTAATTCCCTCATCAGCTTCAGGTCTGTGATGAAATGTCACTTCCTCAATGAGTCGTAACCCAAAACTTGTGTGGCACACCTCTCCAGCCTAGCATTCTTCCTGAAATGAACCTGCTTTACTGTCTCCATCTTGTAATATTATCACATTGCTAATGTTATCATTATAATAGTAATGTCTATGTTATGCTTCTTGGTTTTTGGTGTGTGTTTTTTTCCTCACTGGAATATAAGCTCCTTGAGGGCAAGAATCTGTTTTTACTTAACCCAGTGCATAGAAAAGTGCCACACCCATTAGAAATATGTCAGATGAATGAATAAAACTGGAGTGATATAGAAACAGCCAATTGCTCCACCTCCAGCTCTAACAGGGCAGTCTTGGTTTTCACTTTTCTGTAAACCAGGGACCCACGAATGAGTTTCTGTGGGAGAATTGGGCTATTTCTCTGTTTCAGAAAACTAGTCTTTAAAACATTTACTTCTTCATTTTACACTGTTGAACCTAGTTTGTTTAAATATCTTAGCATATGGCACATTCAATTTGTCAACCCCCCTTCATAACGTTATATTTATTGTTTCACTGATTTTTCATTTTGTTTGTAAGCAGCAGAAAACTTTTCAAAATATAACATGTAGTGTTTTACTATAAAACGTTTTCCCTGGGTGTTTACAGGAAACACATGGGAAAACTGATCAAAGTTAAAACTGATAAATCTAATAAAATATATTAGTTTATGTTTATTTTATAATCTCAGAAGCGTAATATTACAAAGTCAATCCATGAGAATAATGAGAGCACTGCAATAAATAAAGTCATTTGAAATTAGAAATTAAACATGAGAACTAGTCTGTTATCAGCCTCAGCTAATTTATTTCCACAATTTTTTAGTTTTATAATATTCAGCAGACCATAAATCACAAATAAGTACTTGCAAATGGTAATATTTATTAAAAGCTCACTTGCTGCCTCCGAATACTTATAAATATCTATAACGACATGATAGCAGAATAGCAGGAAATGTGTTCCAGTGTTGGGAAAGGATAAATCTTTTTAAAGTGATTGCATTATTGCAGTCCTAATGACAAATAAGTAATGAAGTCCATGCTGGCTTGAAATAAAAAATAATGAAGAAAATGTCAATCTAATGAAAAGAGTAGTAAACTAAACAGAGGTTTCCAGCAGGGAAAAGAGTTATTGACAGGACATGGAAACTTGGAGAGCTTGAGGCAGGGTGTGGTAGCAAGAATGGAGGAGTTCTTTTGAATCCCGACTCATTTGGCACCAATGTCTTGAATAGACTATATTTAATTGCAAGCTGCCTTGGATTGCTAAAAAAGATGGATACTGGTGTCTTCAGGCTACTGGAGCCAAAATAAAATAAGATTAAATCAACAGAGTTTGAAATATATGTATATGTGTATGTACTAGCATATCTCTGTGTGTGCAGGTACACATAAGTATGTACATAAGTTAGCATGTGTGGTGTATGTAAGGGTGTATAAATATGTATGTATCTGTATAAAAACATATGAGGCAGCCATGTATTTTTGAAACCCTAATTTAGTGATACATGAAGCATGCCACATTCCTCTACAGTTGATTATTCACCCTGTCTATTATACTGGGAGGGAGAAATATTCAAGTCAACTTGTGCAAGAGTATTCCCTCGGTGCTAAATTTTATGGTTTGCTTTCACTTTACTTAAAGTGCATATTGAACATAATCCTGAAGATTATATTATGCCTATATTATATGATTTTTCAGTTATTCCCTTGCCTTATGTCTCTCACAGAAGGGGTCGAGATTTAGTGTGATAAGCAATTATGACTTCCACACATTATGCTTATAAAATAATTGAACATATATTTCTTACACTGTTTTATAAACTGATCAATGAATGGAGAACATATAATTTTATCAGTTGACTATGGCAGCTGGTGAGTACATTTCATTTTCACTTATCCTCCAGGTAATAAAAAATAATGAATACTTCTCCAGACTTTACTGTCTGATGTAAATGTTTCATGCAGTTAAAGAGTTATAAAGTCAAAATAAAATGTTAATGGCAGAGAAAGCAGTGGCACGGTATTGGAAGCAGAAGGGGGGTTTGCTTTCTGGTGTGCTATGAATAAGAGATTAAAAGAAGCCTCTACTTTGATCTAACTGCACTGATGCTTTAACTAGTCTAGGGGTAAGCAAACTCCAGCCCTTGACCTGTTTTTGTAAATAAATTTATACTGAAGCAAAGCCTCACTCGTCCTCTTAAGTATTTTCTCCGATTGCTTTTGTGCTATAACAGTAGTGTTGAGTAGTTGTAACAGAGATGGTCAGGTCAGCCAACCCTAAAGTATTGACTACCTGGCCCTTTAAAAAAAAAAAAAAAAAGTATGTGAGCCTCTGAATGAATACCCATCATCTGCCTCCTAGAAAGTGCCGGGTAGGTTTCCTTAGGCAACTGAGTGGTTCTCAGATGCCCTCAACACCATCGCCATGAAAGGGAGTGGTAGGCATAGTCAACATTCCCCATTAGCCAGCTCCCCTGTCCTTCAGCCGCTCAGAAAAGATGCTCCTAACCTGTACCAGGCTGTCTGCCTCTAGAGCCTTTAGTTCCTTGGCAAAGATACACCCTTGCTGCTCATGCCTGCTGGAGGCATCAGTGTAGCTGCTGATGACACTAGGGTACTGTGCTTGCTACATACTTTCAGTGTCTTGGGATTCAGCTTTCCTGGTAACTGCCCAGAAGAGCTGAGAGTAACCCTAAAGTGTGCGGAAGTTGACATACCATGGGGAGAACTAAGGACAATGGGAGATGAGAATCCGTGAATACATTCTTTCTCCGTCTTCCCTCAAGATAGACTGAAAAAAAAGTCCACACATACAATTAGAAGACATTCCTCAGTATAAGACTGAGGAATCACCTTCAGTTTCACAAAGCTGGGACCAGCTGGGTAATGTTTTCTCTCCCCGCTTTCCCTCTTAATTTCCTTTTCACCTCACTCAGCTTCCTAAAAGTTATTCTCCCCAATAAAATGTGAGCACATAGCTTGTGTCCCAGGCTCAGCTTTCTAGGGAACCTGTTCTAATATAATTCCCCAGTTTTATTTTAGGTCAAAAAAGCATGCTTAGTTCAAATGTGTAGCACAGTCCTCAATGCTTTAAACAGTATATAAATTGGAGGGGTAGGGGAAAAGGTGACAGGGAAAGGGAGAAAAATGAGACAAATTCACTACTATTTGTGCTCCTTTCATACAGCTAAACACTGAACCTTCCTGAATCTGTTTCCCTGACCCTTAAAGAGGAAAATCAATCACCTGAGATCATGTATAGGAAGTAAGATCGATTATGACATAGTTTATATATGGATGGTGAAATCAGGAAAACTTTGGTTGGAATCCCAGGTCCATCTTTTACAGACAAGTTTTAATCTTGTCTCACTTAGTTCATAGCATCACTGTGAATTACAAAGAAAATATTGTATGCAAAGTGCTTAGCACAATGCCTGGAACAGAGTTGCTGTTAAATGTTATCCGTTATTATCTTTTAAATTATTTGTGATGTTAAAAGTATTACACAAACAATCGTTATTACTAGCTCATCATAATGTTGATCATTTTCTTGTTCATTATATGCTTTTCCATCAGTTACACTAAATGGAAAATATGTCTTCCCCAAATGAAAATGATTCCTATAATAGACATAAGTGACCAGATTATAAAATTTTCAGTTTATTTCTTGCACTTTTGTGACACCAAGCTATATAATAGGATTTAGGGAACTGAAGTAAACATAACATGGAAATGAGGCCACAGATTCATTAAGCTCCTTCATGTGTCGGGAACTAATTAGTAAAAAGATATTTCTTTAAGGAACTTATAGTTCAGGAAGAAAGACAATGGTGGCAATTTACTTGACTGTGGTTGGATAAATACAAGGCGGTATCAGACCAGACAGGGAGACATCCAACCTAGCTGTGAGTAGTTTGAGATTCATACAAACAACCCTTTAATAGTAAAAGCTGACAAAGAAAACAGACACATTTTTCTTATTATTTTGGAGATAATGAATGTTTTAGAAAACAAATGGTTTGGGAAACAAAATTGAGATGGTCTCTTTTTAACTCCACCAAGGATCAATCAGAAGGTGTATCATCAACTAGGAGAACGTTTAAGACACTGAAATTTTCAGGAGGAAAAAGAGTGTTAGAAATCATCTTTCTGCAATGAGATAGTACCCCTCTTTTAGCCTAATAAATTTTCAAAATCTTATTTACCTGGGAAACTGGTCAGGAAACATGTCTAGACTCTTGAAATATTTTTGTCATTGAGGATAAGATTTATATGTTTAGGAGAAGCTGAGAAGGTGTCTCAGCTTCGGAATGCCCACAGGAGTTTCAGTGAAGTGATTAGACAAACAGAAAGTCAATGATGGCCTACATCTCTAAATACAAGGACAAGTGGATGTTCAGCGAATAATAACATTTGCCAGTGGAGGCAGTGAAACTCGTCTCTTTCATGCTGCAGAAGCAGTGGTAAAATATGAAAAAGACAAACAGGTATTCCATTACAACTACTCCTCTGAATTTGCATGGTCCCTTTTTTTTCTGCCTGAGGGATGAAAGAACTAAGTAAAAGCGACCATTTGTGATTCTTAGGACATCTCTGTGAGGTAGAAAATAGAAAACAGTAGATATCTATCTTGGTAAGATGAAGACTATAAAGGGTGTGTGAACTGATTGGATGGGAAAAACAACAACCTTTATCTCAAGTCTACTTTTAAAAAGAATCAGAAAGTTTCCTTTCCTCTAAAGTTTAGTAAACTATAAAGATCTCTAGCTCATTCTTCAGTGCAAAAGAAAAATAATATAAGTTTTATTACTATTAGTAGTGACAGCTACTTTCATTGGGACCTTATTGTAACTTTCGTTGGAACCTTATTATATGCCAAAAACAGTGCTTAGTGCCTTTGAAAGCTTAGTTTGATTTTCCTAGAGCTTGAGACCAGGCTTGTGGGGAGAGGATTTGGGGGAGGAGGTTGGTCTTTGGAAACAGAAGTGAAGGATAAGGGGAATGAGATGGAGAGGGAGCAAACGTTAATGAGTATACTTTACGTAGGTCAGTGATTTGGGCAACATGGTCTTGATCTTGACAAAACTTGTGAAAAGCACGCAAAATAATGTCTAGAATTGTTTTGAACAGCCAGGGGCTGGGGCTGAGGCATGTATCCACTGACTTTCATTGGTTAAAATTGTCTCCTCTGCACTTCTGGACTTTTCTTGCACATGAGCTAAGAGGGCTCCCAAGGTTTGGAACAAAAGAAAACAAGGAGATAAGCAATGCTTGACATGAGACATGATCGATAGGTATGAGTCAAAATCACCCATTAAAACTTTAGCTGAAATCAGAGTGCCACAGGGAGATTGCAAAGGCAAAAAGAGATTCCACATACATGGCTTATTGTATGTCCTATTCTACCATCATCATCCCCATTTAATAATGAAGATATTAAGACTGAGAGAACTAAAATAATTTGCTCAACTTCACACAATAAACTCCAGCTAGTAAATGGTGGAACCCAAGTAGTATGATCTTAAAACCTGAAGTGTCAATCCCCACATTACCTGCCACCAGTAACCTAATCTTCACAACCTCTTGTCCAAAAGACTCATTTCTACTAAGCTAAATACAAAAACAAAACAAAAAACACAGAGAACAAAAAATTTGTTTTCCCAAATATAAAGCTCAGAGCTAAATAAACTATCCTAACTCATCTTTAAGAAGGAAATAACTTAAAACCTTAGAGAATTTAGTTGAGGCTCATACTAAGGTAAAGACTGAATGTGGTGCTTCCAATGGGGGCTCCTAATAAAATTACCCATCAGAGTTTTTGACTGGCCTTCCGGGGTTATCTGCACAGGGAAGATATTCCCATCTATAAGGATATCAAGATGTTTCATAATAATCACGATTCTGTTCAAGCTCCAGGCTAGAATATCTCCATTGTGATGAAATCTAAGCATTGTATTGAGGGAACAGAAGTGAGCTGGCATTTCTATTCCACTGAGAAAAGAACATCATTAAAACAATCTCTTGGGCTATTAACTTTAAAAATGATACACAATTTTTAAAAAGTCAGAAAGAAAGCATACCTTACCACCTGGGTGAGTAAGGAAGGCTGCACATCATGAAAAAATAAATTAAAATCCCTAGGGAGGTAGCTAACAAAAGCTCTCTATCTGTAATCTGTAGGGTGTATTAAGTTTTCCAGTGCGAAGACTCATCAGTGAAATGACCGTATATGTATCCATCAGATCAGTGATACTTTTATCAGAAGATAAAAGGGGTCACTACTGATCATTTCATTGAATCAACCGAGCAAACCAGAATGTGCCCTGTTCATAAGGCAAGGGACAGCTCCATGTTTTTCCCAGAGTTACTGGACATGAGAATCACTTTGAGTGTTTGCAGATTCTTGGATCCTATCTCTTAGTTACTGTATCAGAATCTGAGGCACAGGGCCCCCAAATTTGTATTTGAACTATTCCTCAAAGTGACTCCTAAATATACAAAATTTAAACACCAGTGGATGAGATAGTCAAGTTCAGTGTTTCTGTATAATTGTGTACATAATTCACATAGAAATGTGAAGACTAAAATAGCTCAGAGTTATTATTGAGATGATAAAAAGTGGGAAGAAAAGGATCCCATTGGTCTCATGTATTAATTAATGTATGCGTTCATATTTATTGGATCCCTAGTAAATAGAAAATAGTTTTATAATAGATAAGAGGAGAAAAATAATGTATTTCCTGCTTTCTACAGATTTGTAGTCTAGTATGGGAGGCTGTAAAGTAATAACAATAATCAAATAAACAATAACAATTTATACATCAAGGGTGATGAGGGGATTAAGAATTTATATATATATATATATATATATATATATATATATATATATATATATGGCTAAGCGAATGGCTGACCATCAAACTGGCTAACCGGCTGGTAGGTCTGACACACCAGGGGCAGACGTTCAACGCAGGAGCTGCAGAGCCACAGCAACTTTGCAGAGTGCCCTCTCACACTCATGGGCCTCTCGGGGGATGTCGGACTGCCAGTTTCAGCCCAATCCCTGCAGGCCAGGCCAAGGGATCCCACCTGTTGGAGGGACCCTGCTCACTTTGCAGAAGACCTTCGAGCCCTGGCGCCACCCCAGGTGTGGCCGGCCAGGAAGAGATCTCAGGAGGTTGGTTCCAGGGTGTGTCCAGCCCATCTAGACCATTCCCACCCCGCCAACCACCTTCTAATTAATTTCCTTTCAGTGTGCACGAATCCATGCACCAGGCCTCTAGTTAGATTATAACTAGACAACCAACTGCCTATCATATGCCAGAATACACTCTCAGGATGATCAACCACCCTGGCTTGCCCACGACAACAGGATTTCTCAGTACTAAAACCAGAAAGTCCTAAGCAATTCAGGACAAGCTGACCACCAAATTAGTGAGTAAGACAATCAAAAGAAAGTCTAGCTTTGGCTGGAGTGACTCAGTTGATTGGGCATCATCTCATGCACTGACAGCTTGCTGATTTAATTCCCAGTCAGGGCACATGCCAGGGTTTTGGGCTCAATCCCCGAGAGGGAGTGGGCAGGAAGGCAGCTGATTGATGTTTCACTCTCATATCGATATTTCTCTCTCCCTCTCCCTTCCTCTCTCTAAAAAATCAGTAAGAACTAGTCTTTTTTTTTAACAAAAAAAAAAAGTCTAATAAAAATGAATATATACACGGATAAGGTAAGTAAGAGAAGTCCTACCATTTTTTCAAACTATTTATATAAATCATCTCAATAGTCTAAGCTAAACTGACAAAATAGGAAACTGAGCCTCAGAGAGGTTAATTGCTTTGCCCCAACTCCCACAGATGGGAAGTGGCTGAGCTGAGAGTGCTAGGAGTCCAAGACTGAATCCAAAGGCCCCCAGGAGTAAGAAAAGATGATGCTCTTAGTTCTTTGCTCAAAACCTCCAGAGACAGAACTATGGAATTAGAAGCGAATTCTTCATCCCAAGGAAACCAGCCATGCTTTATTTAGAGAGTCGTTTTGTTTTTATTAACACACACATGCCCATGATAGTGTGCCTGCCTCCCTCCCTCCCAACAGCTGCTCTGAAGCCGATCAGAGGCTCCAGAGGGAGCTGAGCTGTTTCTGCCAGCTGTTTCCCAAACACCTAACTTCATTTTCAGATCAGAGTTGGGGTTTGAAGCTCTTAAAACCTTTGCTGCCTCCATCACAGGAAAGCAGAAGCAGCCAAAACCATCAGCGCTCTGCCAGCAGCCTGTCTGAATGCCTCTGTGGGACTGATGTCACAGGCAGAGTGCTGCGTGGGGTGGTTCCTAAAACCCACTCCCCATTTCCCACCCTCTGGCTTCTCTCTGAGAGACAGACTCCCTCTTCCTCCTGCTGTTCCTTTCCCTAACCTCCCTCTCCCTTTCCTTTTTCGTGTTGTCATTGAGAAGGATGTAAATTCCAAGGAGAAGGAGAAAAATGGCACATATTCATCCCAAAGATGCAAAGTTAGCACTTTGCCATGTCTGATCAATCAGCACCTTTTTGCAAGAAGTCACGTGTCATGGGATGGAATCTCTCTGTCCTGCTCAGATAAATCCCTCTTCTTCTGGGCTCCCAGGTAACATCCTTAGGAAGCTAGTGTCATCCTTGCCATCCAGTTCTGGCACCTTCATGAACATGTGTGTGTCCACACCCAACAGGAAATGTTGCAGAGTGAGCTCTTTTTTCACCCTTCATTGTCAGCACCACTCTGTTCACCTCCACTTAGATCTTAAATGCTCACTGCATATTTTTTGTTTGACAGGCACAGTCATGTAAGTACATGACAAACTAGCACACTGATTCTCATTGCTTCACGGTATTCTATCACATGGATATTGCGGTTTCTCCTTGTTAAATTCCACACTGTTACATGCCTAAATTATCATATTTCAGTCCCTCTTGCTGTCTGTACTTCTACAATAAACCTATGCGGTAGTTTCATGTTATAATCCCCATTAAGGGGATAAGGAAATCAAGGTTGAGGTCAATCCAATGTCAGGTCAAATTTACACTTCTGATAAGTCAACTACTGGGGTGAAGGAACAGGTAGAAGAAGGCTTAAACTATTTCTTTTCTATATTTAATAAACTCCACTAGAAAGGAAGGAAAAGGAATGGCAATTCTAATACCACGTCAACACTGCATTCAAACATTACTTGTTTTCCACTGCTGTATCTCCAGGGCTTAAGAGCAGGGTACTGGCATGTAGCATGTGTTAAGTAAATATATATTAAATTGTTGAGCTGAAAAGACATGGAGACCAAGTCTCAGGATGTTCTAAGACAAGCTGTCACACACAGAGTCCTGGATTGAACATACATAATCCAATAGGGAACAAGAACCAAAGATGCTGAGAGTGAGAAGACAGACTGCGGGCTTTGAGTGGTTCATTGTTTACTGGGATTCGTAGAGAACCCTCTTTGCCATTCAAGCAGAATATATTTTTGAAGCATATTTGGTTTTAGTTAAGCAAGTGTTTAAGACACATTGTAAAAAAAAAAAAATAGATTCTCAGTTGTTCAGAGTTATGTAGCCAATGGAACATGGGGATTTGACACTCAGTCTCCCAGCGAAAGACTGACACGCCCCAACCACATAAAATTCAAAGTGTGTATGTGTGTGTGTGTTTGTGTGTGTAACCACAGCTGGAAACAGGAGAAAAGTCAGACTCAGCCCACATGCCTCAAGTTGGTGGGGTTTTCAGCAGGAAAGGAAACACTGGTGATCTTCAGTTTTATCCCAAAGGAAAAAAGGGTTTCCCATGTTGCCCCTACAGAGTTACAAAATGTTCCTCACATTCCCCAGGTGGGATGAGGCCCAGACACAAAGACAGGCTGAAGCTTAATTGGAGTGGCAGTTTGGGGCCAGGGTCTTACTCAAGTGACAGATGACGGAGGGGAGTGCCCTAGCTCAGGAACTCTCAAAGCTGGCTGCTCACTAGCATCCACAGGGAAATTTGAAATGGCCTGATGCTCAGCACTAAGAGCTTCCAAGGAGGCCAGTCTCCCAGGTGATGCTAATACGTAGCCATAAGGTGACAGAAGCAAATTTGGACAAGATCGTTTGCCTCCTAAGAGTGAAGTACACATGGTATCCCAATGAGTGAAAACACGCTGACCTTTTCACTATTTTGAAAAATTTAATCACCACTTATTCACTGTTCTCATCAAAGGCTTGGCACACATCAGGAACTCATTCATAATGAATGACTAAATGAGTGAGCGGTCACTGGCTAGCAAAAATATTACAATAAAATAAGCTTTCCCTTTATTGTTCAGATCCCTGCGATTTGCATAATATTTGATGAGCCATTCAACGTTTCATGAATCATCATAAAGAATTTATGAGAAAGTTGCAAAGATATATGTATATATGTAAAGTATACATCACACTGGAGTTCATAGATCTGATAAGTCACTTATGATACATCCTCTAATGGAAGTCTATGTAGACATTACAATAAGGTGGTAATTTATTTTTCCTTTTCTTCTTTTTTTTTTTCCTCTTTAATAAAGAAGACTGCTTGGAAGAGGCTCAAGGGAGAAAGGAAGGAGAGAATTGAGCATAGGCACCATCAATAGCTCTGTTATTAAAACTGATTTTAGACAGAGAGGAAGGGAGAGAGAAACATCAATGGGAGGCACCGATCAGCTGCCTCCTGCATGCCCTCTGCCGAGGACTGAGTCCACCACCCAGGCATTGTGCCCTGACCTGGAATTGAACCAGCAACATTTCAGTGCATGGGACAACATCTAACCACTGAGCAATACCAGCCAGGGCATAGATTATTTTTTAATATACAAAGCCATCCATGATATATTATTGATAGAGAAAGAGCAAATTAAAAACAGCATGGGTAAAAATATAATGTTGGTTTCATAGACAAATTGTGTGTGTGTGTCTACATAGGAAAATTTGGGAGGTATACACACTAATGTAGTTTAAACACTAGTGTGATTACCTATGGAAGAGGTAAAAAAAAAAAAAAAAAACAATCATCAAAACCTGAGTGTAATCCTCTTTGTTAGCATGTGTCTGCACCTTGAAAACACTCTACAAAGAGATATCAAGGAACCCTCCTGGGGTGGGTCAGTTGGTTGGAGCACCATCTCATGTACCAAAAAGGTTGTGGGTTTAAATCCTCATCAGAGCATGTACGTGAGGAACCCATTGATGTTTCTCTCCCTCTCTCTCTCTCTCTCTCTCTCTCTCTCTCTCTCTCTCTCTCTCTCTCTCTCTCTTTCTCTCTCTCTCTCTCTCTCTCTCTCTCTCTCTCTCTCTCTCTCTCTTTCTCTCTCTTCCTCTCTCTAAAAATCAATAAAACATATCCTTGGGTGAGGATAAATACAATAAAAAAGACATGAGAAACTAAGATACATGTGGGCACTTATCTCATAATACAATTCTGCTTATGAAAGGATGCTGCAGTGTCATTAGACTCTGGGATCCAGACCAAAAACAACCCACACAAACCAAACAAAAAAAAATTGTGTGATGGAAGGAGATTTGACTTGGGTTGGTGAACAAACAGTACAATATACAGATGATGTATTATAGAATTGTACACCTGAAACAGATCATCTTATTAACCAAAGTCACCTCAATAAATTTTTTAAACATGGCTCTTAGTTTAACTGCTTCATAGTAATGGAGAGCTATTCGCACAGCAGATGCTGGGAAGATATGTGCTGATTCTGTGGGTTGCTACATAACCCCACTGCAACACAGCCTCCGGTCCTTGTGCCCACAGACATAAGTCCTCCCTACGCAATGCCTGATGCTTGCAACAGAGCTATAAATCGAAGCTAATGGAGAAAATGCAACTCCTCCATTCAGACCTTCTGAGACTATTTGAAGAAATACAAAATTAATCTCTATTGTTTTGTGCAATAGAGAGTGTGTGTGCATAAACACACACACACACACACACACACACACACACACACACACACACACAGTACTTATTCTGGGTGGCTTCATTTGCAGAGCCAGATTAGGGAAGGTAATCAAGTACATTTCACTTCTACCTAGTAAATAAGTTAAATGGTCCCTGTGGTTATTCATTAAAACTTTTATGGTATGTTCATCAATTACCAAACAGCTTGAACAAAAGCAGAGGTAAATTAACTTCCTCAAACCCACATGGCTTGCCAAAAGGAGTGCACTCTGAGCGATTTCATTGGTTTAAAGTTCATCCAAAATACTATCAGCTCCGAGTCCAATTTCGAACTGTCAAGGGGAATATAGACAATGGCAATTTCAGATCATTATCATGACATTCCCATGCAAATGGCCACAATTTAATTCATTATCACTAGCATTACATCTTTATTTTGCCACCAACTGGTGACTGACATTTCCAGGACTACGAGAAGCAAATGCTAATTAGACCATGGTGTACTCTTACCCTTTCTCCATTTGCTACATGTCCCCATCTTTAGAGAGGCATGCTGGAGGCTACTTTGGGCCAAGCTGCCTGGCCCTTGACACTCCTCTCCCTTACCCTCAGCCAGGCCACCTCCCTGGGATAAAACCAAGCTCCTATGGATTTCCATGTCTGTGCATGGTGCCTGTGGAATGGATTTTCAGCAATGCAATTACTCCCCAAACCACCCAGCGGAATGTAGGACATGGAAAGGTGACAGAGCATGGGTATTACCATACAAACAACCCACCATACAAGTTCAAGTTTGCCTTTAGACTGGACAAAAAGGAAAGAAATGGCTTTCCATGCTCTTCTTTGCATCATCAGAGTTGAACAAATTCCTAACCCCTGAAATGATGTCACGAGGGAACCTCCTCTGTTCCTGTCGTTCATGCCTAGGTGGGCCCCACTCATCTCTGAGAGCATGCCTTTCACTCTCAATGGGAGATGAGAAGGAGTCATAGAGCTCTCCTACAGCTCTGATGAAATGTGTACAGTGTCCAAATGAAAGCATAGTGAGTACAAAAGTGAAGATTCTCAGATCTTTGAGCTAAGGTTTAGGGGGAAAATATAACAGCTGAATTTTATCCCATTTCCCTTATATGACACAATCATTCTGTCTTTAAGACAATGTCTAAGTCCAGAAGATCTGTGCATATGTCACTTATTCTTTCATTATTTTGTTGCAGTGATAATAACGATAAGTGGTCATTAGGTGCCAGGTCCTGTCCCCAGGAATTGGCTTTGCCTATTGAATTTTCAAAGCAATCCTGCAAGATATGAATTCAGGTACCAATGAGGAAGATGAGTTTGGCCAGTGCAAATGGTAATAGTGACTCCAGTTAGCCAGGGGATGAGTACCTTTCACTGGTTGCCCTACCTTCTGAGCGTCATCATCCATTTCCCAGTACCTGTATTTTTCACTTCCCAAGTCAACTCTTTGCATTCAAATCCTTGTGTCAGGGTCTGGTTCTGGGGTACCCACATTGAGACAACAGAAGAATGTGTGATTCAGGAATCAAAAATGTACCTGCCCTATGTGATACATGTGGAATGAATAAATCAACTATCCCAGTATTACTGTAGCAAATGGTAGACAGAGTAATAGATAACAAGGAGTTTTATTAAATGAATAGATTTAAAATGCTCTGCTCTATACTGAAACCCAACTGGGCTGGAAAGCATTTATCCTGTAACATGACTGATACATGCTTAATTCAATTACAACAGAAACTGTCCAGCACAGTGACAGTTTGTATACTTTACTTGGAATTAGGCTATAGAGCATTGGCACATGGAAAACCATTGCTATAGTTACAGTGCTTAACACTGGATGCAGCCCTCGAAAGCATGAACTTGAGCTCCACAAAGGAAACATGTCTCAATGACAACTTACCAAACCTGGTTTTCCTCATCCATCATCTAATCACTAATAAACTTGGCTTTAATAACTGTACATTTCAGGCTGAGAGAAGAAAATGAGGCTTCCTGTGTTCCATGCACCATTGTTCCCCTACTTCTAAAAAAAAAAAAAAAAAAAAAAAAAAAAAATTAGTGTCCTGCTGGAAACGTGGATGCCCTGGGGCCTGGGACTAATAGGGATTTCAAGGCCTGCTTGATGTTTGTAAGTTAATCTTTCTTTGTCCTCCATCTCGGCCAGCAGATACAATTCCATAATAACACAACTCATCTCTTGTGCTTTTGAACTTGGCTTTGGATTGGGGATCATTGTGTCTTTGCCTTCAGATGTCTCGCTTTGATGTATTCCATTTCAAAGGGAGAGACAAAGCCCAAAGTTCATGGGCACCATGGGGCATCCTTTAAAGCCGAAGGGAAATGTTGGTCCTCTTTGTGGCACACAGCAGCCCAGATTCACTTTGAGATCCTCTCTTGAAAGTCCCTGGGCAAGTGCAAAATGGCTCTCAGTGATTTATTTTGTGCCACTGTCAGAACAGAATTGCTACAGCTACCTCCATTGCACAAATGGGCAGACTAAAGTTGTGGGAGTGAAGCAGGGCAAAGGCCTCTGGGAAATAGGTTTCCTCATTGCCTCTTCCTAATTACTAGCCATGTAGCTAAGCTCTTCAGCACTAATGGCTCCACTGGGTATACACAGCATCTCTCTATATATATATATCTCTCTTTGGAAGTCTAAATCTGGGCAGCAGGAAGGAGGGGTCTATTCAAACCCACATTCCGATCTCCCTTTCTCCCTCTGAACTCAACTCCAATTATACAGGGGGCAAGTTGTATATTTCTCTATTAGATGTAACACATTTCACCTTCTAAAACTGTTTTCTGTTGGTCCATCAATCTGCCATCCTCTGTGGCTCTTCGATTTCCTATAATCTAGAGGAAATCTCTTTCTAAAATACATTTTCCTCACCTTCAACTTGCATTTCCATGGGGATGCATAAGTTATTATTTATCTCTATATCCTCTGTGCCTACAACAAAATCTGGAATACATTATTCACCCAATAAATGACTGAATGAAATGTTCATCATTTACTCTTCTTTGCAACCTCTTCCTTTCTTTAAGCATATTCACAGCTGTCCTATCTTGCTTCTGTACCCTCTGAAATAATTTATCGTGAGAATGGCATATCCCTTCCTACCTTCTTCTCTAGTGAGAGCAATTTTATGGCCAAAGAAGGGAGCAAGTGACCAGTCTTCTAAAGATTAGAGGTGTTGCCAAAACTGGTATGGCTCAGTGGATAGAACATTATGGGCTGAAAGGTCCCAGGTTCAATTCCGGTCAAGGGCATGTACCTTGGTTGTAGGCACATCTCCAGTAGGGGGTGTGCAGGAGGCAGCTGGTCGATGTCTCACACTCATCGATGTTTCTAGCTCTCTAGCTCTCTCCCTTCTTCTCTGTAAAAAAAATCAATAAAATATATAAAATTAAAAATAAAAATAAAGCTAAGTGCAGGGGCTGACCACCCTCTACTCCACTCTCACGCCTACCTTCCTCGGATAACGTCAGGTCAATATCCTGACCCTGCTATGGTTCCCACAGGCAGAATGTCAACTGGGGTTTTAATGGCAGCAATGGTATAATTCAGCATAACTAGAATCTTCAGTTGCTGGTGAACTAATGTTTTATTGACGATTTATAAAATATTTTCTAAGCGCTAAACCTGCAAGGCATTACAGCGGACACTTTAAAGGATGTTTGATCAATCAGACAGCAATCCAACACAAAATCAACTAAGATTCCAGAAAGAAAATAAAACATGTGAATGTGGATAGATGTCCATGCCTCCTGGGTGAAAATGATTTATCTCATAAAAGAGCTTCAAAATAAAGTACTATTGGGAGAGGGATCTGGGCTAGCTCAGTGCATCAGAGAACGCTTCAAACAGGAGGTGGGATTTTGACAAAGCCTTGGAGGAAAGGAATTAATATCTGAACACTTTTCAGTGGCATGCTCTTAAAGCAAATTATAAATTAAAAGCTCTGATTTGTGGCATTTGATAATTTCCATGTTGTGAATACCCCTACCATGGACAGCAACCAGCTCTCAAAATTCCTGAAAAGTTAGCAATTAGCTCTCCTGAGCCAGCTCCAGCACACCAACCACTGCTTGATGAATTTCATCTCAGGCAACTCCTCTTATGAATTTAAAGCTGTATATTAAATTGAAAGGATCCAACCATCCCCATACCGAAGGACATATTGCTGCCCTGAAGGAAAAGTGGTTTAGGGAAGAGCACCAGATAACCCTTGAAGTACTCTTAGCCGACCCCCAGTTCAAAGAGTCATGATTAGACCCAGGAATAGTATCCCTTAGGCCTGGGCAATGGGAAGAAGTATCATCAGCTTGGCTTAGAGCATTTATTAGAAATGTGATCATATGTCCCCATCTTTCAAATCTAGGAACTCATGGATTTAGGAATATTAAGCCTATAAGGACTCTTTCTATAAAGATATTTTTAAAAGGTAATCATGAAAGGAAGAATAACGTTAAGAGAGAAGAGGTCTGAGTATTTCTCTATGAAACCCAGTTTGGCTGGAAGTCGGGGTTTTGTTGGGCAATTAATTGCCTGATGTTGAGGAAGAATCTGACAAAGGTAACCCAGGCTTCTACATGTAGTTGCGATTTTTGCTTACTAAGCTGAAGGGTTTATTTCTCAAGCAAATTCTTTTTTCTTTTTCTTTTTTTTCTTTTTTCTTTTTTTTTTTTTTTCTTTTTTTACTGTGATGGGCGTGATCATGAAAATCCTCCTGGCAATAAGCTCTGTGAAGGTTCCTTGGCAGAATTGACTATAAATATTGCCCATATGCCACATTTCAATATTTTGGTTTGAAACAAGTAGCCGAAAAGCTCTGGAAATATTTTCAGAACAGACTGTTGTTCTGGTCCTCAGCTGGCATCCTCAAGAATAGGCTCCATGTGCTCTCTTGCTACTATCATCCTGGGCATGAGGAGGAGACCCCTTCCAGGTTACACTGCTTAGGGGTCAAGCCCCCCCAACAATGAGCAGAGATCTGTAAAAAGTGTTTCTTTATCAGATAAGAGTGTGGACTATTTGAACACCAGCATCCCTCATTGGTCTCTAATGCTATGAATCTCTGAGTCATTCAGTTCTGAGAAAAACTAAACAAGGATAAGGTATGGTGGTGGGCAGTTGGAAGCTTGGCTTCTAAATGTAGCTGGTCACTGACTTAGAAAGGTGTTGGATCACCCAACTTCTGCATTTCCTGTCAGCTCTACAAATCTAGAAATCTACTGTCAAAGAGAGTTCTAAACGTTTGTTTTGGCATTGGGCTCTATCTAAAAGACTGATAAACTACATTCATTCAATACCGTTTAAGAAACATTGATTGCCTTCCATGAGGCACCTACTAAAATTGACATTAGGGAATCAAGGATTAAAGAGAAAGGATCTCTGTGTTAATGCTCACTGTTGGGTAGGAAAACCACAACTGAAAAGACAACTGAAATGTATTGTGTCAGTACGGAGCTCCCTCAGCATCCCCCCTAAGAGATATGGTCTCCTGATGATTGTTAGAATACATAATTAATAATCAGGACATATTTAAAGATGGGTCAGATGACAATTATCAGGGAAAAGGGGAGTGGTGGATGCGGGAAGAGACTGAACATAAACGGTGCACCTATGGATGAGGACAATGGGGGGTGGGGAAAGGGCAGAGGGTGGGGTAGGAACCTGGTGGAGAGGGGAAGAAATGAGGAACCTTTGCAATAATATGAACAATAAAGATTGGTTTAAAAAATAAAATAAAATAAAATAAAATAAAATAAAATAAAGATGGGTCAGATGAGCCTAGTCACTCCTTAAGTGGCCTAGACCAGTGGTCGGCAAACTCATTAGTCAACAGAGCCAAATAGCAACAGCACAAAGATTGAAATTTCCTTGGAGAGCCAAATTTTTTCAACTTAAACTTCTTCTAAAACCACTTCTTCAAAATCGACTCGCCCAGGCCATTGGTATTTTGTGGAAGAGAAATAGAGGCCAAAGAGCAGCATGTGGCTCATGAGCCGCAGTTTGCCAACCACCGGCCTAGACCATAGAGCAGGTTATGCTAAAGAAAACAGATCTATCAACCCACACTGGAGATTTTCGTTTCGGCCAACCTCATCTCAACCACCACAGACATTATAATCGAGTGGAAAAGGGTCTGACTCCCAGTTCTCACATTACTAAATGAGATATGGCACTGTTTGCATCAATCTTCTCACCTGCCTAAGGGCACGGGGTATTATTCTACCCCCCATTACAGGCTCTCAATAAATGTAACCAATTAGTCATTTTAGTGTTATGTTACATGTAGAGCATATGTAACATAACACTAAAATGACTTATTGTTTTAGTTTTAAGCTGTTCCATGATATTTGTATGAAGCAGGGCTAGGCAAGCATGTTCAAGAGAAAGCTCTGCCATCCTTCTCACCAGATCTTCAAAATATTCTTCAACAATTACGGTGTTATCTTTCATTTTACCTTTCTTTCTTTCTTATCAAGGCTGCTGTGTCTAATTCTGGGCATCAATCCTACTTTAATGTTCTCTTCCCTCTCCTTGCCTCAAATTATAGATGCCACTATATTCCAACAAATTGTCATAATGACTATTAAGGAGGGTTATGTATGAAAACAGAAAAAAAAGAATTCAAATTTAGTCAAGTTAGGTGGGGGGTGCAAAGGAAAACTGTTACTAGTAGAAAAAAAGTAACAACCCTTGGGTTCATCTTGAAATAGGAGCAAGCACTAGAAAGGAATCAAAAGCTCGGGTGTTATGCAAAGGCACTGGGCATGGAAGCTCAGGCTGCCACTGGTAGCTCTGCCCATCCACAGTGAAGAATGAAATAGAAAGAATGGTAGGTGGGAAAGAGTCTTGAACACTAGGCTCCGGTTATGAACTATACCTAGAAAACAAGAGTAGCACGAATCCCTGAAAGGTAGGATTGAAACAGGCGGCTTATAGGGTCAGATTGACAATTCTTTTTTTTTTTTTAATATATTTTATTGATATTTTACAGAGAGGAAGGGAGAGAGATAGAGAGCTAGAAATGTCGATGAGAGAGAAACATCAACCAGCTGCCTCTTGCACACCCCCTACCGGAGATGTGTCCGCAACCAAGGTACATGCCCTTGACCGGAATCGAACCCGGGACCCTTCAGTCCGCAGACCGAGGCTCTACCACTGAGCCAAACCGGTTTTGGCCAGATTGACAATTCTTAACAAGTTGGCCTGAGAGTGACATTGGGGAATGGGTCAAAGGAAGGGTAGGATGAAAATGGTCTTATTCATTTTCAAGCAGCCCCACTGTACTATTTATGGTCTTATTCATCATCATCTTACAATTTTTGAGGAATCAACCCTTACAAAATGACAGATAAATAACCACATATTCCGGAATAACTTTGAATGGGAGCAGGTAGGTAGGGGAAGGTTAACAGAAAAGTGTGACTGGCAAAAAAAAAAAAAAGATTACCCTACTAATTGGCTGTTTGTGTCTTGTTCGTTTTATGGGCATTTTCCATTTGGGAGCAAATCTAAAGCGTGATTCATCCCCAACTTATCAGAGGAGAGGAAAACAAGCATAAACCAAAGACCTCATTTGAATTGTTTATTTCTTTCAACTACCTAAAGATTATAGCCACGGGCTTTCCACTAATTTATAGGAAAGGAAATACAATAAATAGACAGGTGAAGACTGTTCCTCTGGGGGTGTTGGGAAAGCAATCTAAAGCCATGAGTGCTGTGCAATTCAATAGGCACCATCTGCATTGCGAATTAGCACCACACAACCAGCTTGCAGTTCTCAAGGCAAGTTTCTGAAGCTCCCTCCCACTGCTCAGACTGCAGACGGCTGTGAACACTCCCTCATACAGGGGAGAGTCATAAGAGAGACATGGCTTTCGCATTTAAAGAATATGATGCGTATGGGTGCTTAATGCATACTGTTAAGTCATAAACACAATGACTGAAATCTAAAGCTAGGATAATAGTAATGATATGTGTACCCTGATTTTTTAAAAATTATCTACTGATGAATGTTTACTATGTGCCAGGAACGAGGATAAGTACTTTGCACTCATTATGTCATTTAATATTTAGAGTCAGTACTATCACTCCCATTTTACTGATGGAAAAAAGTAAAGGTAGAGGAATTAGCCAAACTCAATTGTTTGTTGGAAAATGGATTGGAGTCCATATCTCTATGAAACCAGAGGCTGTACTCTTAAATACTGCCCTGGATGAGAGATCCTATACAGTCTGGATCCACTTAGCTTTCCACTCTCTCCTCCAGCAAACTTCTCTCCAGAAGGTGACACATTCTATACTTGCTACTATGATGTAACAAATCCTCTTTCTGGAGTTCCCTTGCTCCTTCTTCATTCACCTGGTGATCCTCTCTTATTCCTTCTTCAACATTCAGCTCAGATTTTATTTATTTATCTCAGCCAGAAGTTTTTACCTAAAATTAACTAAGTAAACTTAAGTAATTAACCCAATTATTCCTGCTTCGCGTCTCATAACATGAGTGAAGTCATGGGTGGCACCATGTCTAAGTTTTCTCCTTCCCCTCCTATCCTCTCTTCCCCGTGGTAACAATTGAAGAAATTTAATATGTGCATGTGTCCATGAATGCCCTTTCGTATTAGTATATGTTTCACTTCATCTAATTATACAGCCGCATTTTGGGCTAGATTTTATTTCTCATCTCCATCCCCAAACCTCTCCTCCCTCTCAGCTCGACATTTTTGTCTGTAATCATTTTTCCTCTGTATTAGCTTTCTATTTCCCCTTTGGCCAAAGAATCAAGTACTCATTACCTGAGGGGTAATTTGACCAGACGGAGAGAGAATATCAAATAGTCATCTGGGCTATGTCCTTAGATTTTCTTTTTGAAAACTGTGTCTGAAGTTCAGCTTCTCTTCCTAAGATTTTTTTTTTCTTCAATTGTACTCTTGGGGCAAAAAATGAGAATGTCATCTCTTATAAGTAGCTCCTGACGACTTCCAGAACCATAGGCTTTGTCAGGAGAGCACATCTGTACCCGCCTTTGCCCCGGCCATATTTCCACCTGCCTTTTTCTAAGGGTGTGAGTGACATAGATGTCCTTCGTCCTGAGCTGGCCAGTTCGGGCCACACCTTGACATCGGTGCTTTATCCTCCTCTCAGCACAACTGCCCCTGAACGGGGCCTGCACAGTCCTAACCTCAGCTGTAGCTCCACCTCCTCATCAACAAAAGGAAACAAAATAAAACAAAACATGAGGGAGGGAAGAGTACTCTTTTATTCTCTTTTCTGAGCCTTTGGAGGTTTGCAGAGACATTGAAAAACAAAACAGAACAAAACATGAAAGAGTATTGGTTTTAACTCTGAAAATACTCACCTTTTAACACAAGGACTCTGCCCTTGAACTTCAAAACCGTGTCCTGCCTAAAGGACCAAAGAAACCCAAGGGTTTCTAAGGTAAACTTGGCCTCATGGAGTCTTTGCACTTTCCCTGTCGATTTTCTATTCTTGTCTTCACATCTATGTGTGTGTGTGATCTACAGAAAGGATTGAACTGAAATATAAGGAGCCCTCATAAAGGCATTTATTCAGAGCGTTTAAGAGGGAAGCCCTCAGACACAGATCTGACAGTCTCTCCATTTGTACAATTGGGAAAACAAAGCATAAAGGTAAAAAGGCCGCAGCAAGCGTGGTTTCCAGCTTGCCCTCCGGTGGATAGAACTCGGGCTTTCTGGTTAGTTACAGATGTGTGTCTTCTTTACTCGTTATCAGTATAGTTTTATTCATAATTGATATCCCAGACATTAAATAAAAGATCATTTTTAAAACTCATGCAGTACAAATACTATAATTATTACCCCCCTAAAAAAAAATAGCTAGATAAGCAGTGTGTTGGATGTTGCCAGGCACAAGAAATATAAGTTAACATAGTGCAGGCCTGAAAACTGCACTGATTCACTACTGGTGTAACACAATCCTATATAATAAAGAGATAATATGCAAATTGACCATCACACCATCACACAAGATGGCCACCCCCATGTGGCCACAAGATGGTTGCCACAAGATAGCCGGAAAGGGAGGCCAGTTAGGGGCAACCAAGCTGGCAGGGGAGGGCAATTGGGGGGAACCAGGCCTGCAGGGGAGGACAGTTGGAGGCAACCAGGCCTGAAGGGGGAGGGCAGTTAGGGGTGACCAGGCTGGTAGGGGAGGACAATTGAGGGCAATCAGGCCAGCAAAGGAGCAGTTAGGCATTGGTCAGAATGGCAGGGGAATGGTTAGGGGGTTATCAAGCTGGTTGGTAGAGCAGTTATGGGCAATAAGGTAGACAGGCAGGTGAGTAATTGGGAGCCAGCAGTCCCAGATTGTAAACAAGCAGTCGGACATCCCTTAAGGGGTTCCAGATTGGAGAGGGTGCAGGCTGGGCTGAGGGACACCCTTCCCCAGCAGTGCACAAATTTTCATGCACTGGGCCTCTAGTAGTCATATATTGATAATTGATAATCAATCACTTGTTTAAGTCAAGGCATTCTAATACTTGAATAATTATAGACACATTGCACTGGAATCTGTCTGGAACTTATCTAGTCTTAAAGTGTCCATTCTACCAGAGCATTTCACAGCTGAGAGACCTTCTACCCAAAAACACTTGAAAATTTACCAGATAGCATTGTTCTGACACATCCACATCTCAGCTAAACTAATTGCAAAAAGTACATTAGGAAACAAAAAGTACATTAGAAACATAGCCTGATTGACATGGCTCAGTGGTTGATGCGTCGACCTATATGAACCAGGAGGTCACAGTCAGGGCACAAGCCTGGGTTGCAGGCTCCATCCCCAGTGTGCATCATGCAGGAGGCAGCCAATCAATGATTCTTGCTCATCATTGATGTTTCTATCTCTCTATCCATCTCCCTTCCTCTCTAAAATCAATAAAAGATATATTTTTTAATATACTTTATTGATTTTTTACAGAGAGGAAGGGAGAGAGATAGAGAGCTAGAAACGTCAATGAGAGAGAAACATCGACCAGCTGCCTCTTGCACACCCCCTATCGGGGATGTGCCCGCAACCGAGGTACATGCCCTTGACCGAAATCGAACCTGGGAACTTTCAGTCCACAGACCGACGCTCTACCACTAAGCCAAACCGGTTTCGGCCAAAAGATATATTTTTAAAAAAAGAAATATACTCCTTAAGAGCAATTTCATTGATTGACTCTGTCCAGCACTGAAAGTACAAAGACTAGCTTTGTGGTCTTAAGCAAGCTGGTCACACGCCCCTGGCTTATAGTTTACTCATCTATACAATAGAGGCTTCATTTCTACCTTACTGACTGGATGGGCTGACTGAAGCTGTACTCTGTACGAATGAACTTGCTAGTTGATCCTCCCTGGCCCCATTCCATTCACACAGATTCCATAAGGAGGGAGACTTTGTGAGGCACCTGCTTCCATGTGGCCAGTGTCATCATTATCCCAGCATCAAGGCATACACCTGTTAACTCTTCCAAGTTTACAGGTGGAGGGACAGATAAAGAGAGAGGGTCCAATCTTGCATGGATCCACAATTACAGTACCAAATTGCTGTGCTCTTGGGCAGAGCACTTGCATGGTATTCATCTTAAATATTGTGCTAGTGGAATTTAGAATCAAAAGATCTGGACTATAAAGCCTTGTACACTGAATAGTCTCGTGACCTAGAAAAAAAATCATTTTTGCTCAGCTGCAATTTCCAATTTCGGTAACAAGTGATATTACCAGCCTAATATAATGCCTGGGACACAATAAGTATTCATTGATGAAAATAACACCCCAAACTGACGATCCCTTTCTATTTGCCACCGCAAGGAGTGATTTACATGTATTATCTTAAGTCATTTTCACGATAATGACATGGGGTCAGTATGATTTGTATCCTGACTTATAAAATAAGGATGATGAGGCTCAGAGAGGTTAAGTAATTCTCCCAAGGTCACACTGGAGATTAAACTACTTACATTTCAACCTCGCCTCCAGCCGAAACCGGTTTGGCTCAGCGGTAGAGCGTCGGTCTGCGGACTGAAGGGTCCCGGGTTCTATTCCTGTCAAGGGCATGTACATTGGTTGTGGGCACATCCCCGGTGGGGGGTGTGCAAGAGGCAGCTGGTCCATGTTTCTCTCTCATCGACGTTTCTAGCTCTCTATCTCTCTCCCTTCCTCTCTGTAAAAAAATCAATAAAATATATATATATATAAACCTCGCCTCCAACAGCTCCACAATCTGAGCTCCTATCTACCATAATTTGCTTCTATGGCTTACTGAATGAAAGAAAGCATGAGTTCTCTATGCAAGAAGGTTTTTGTGTGAAAGTATACACATATTTCTTTTATTAAAAAGAACTTCATAGATGAAAAGGGTTATTATTGTCATATATTTGTTGAGACCAAAAAAAATGAAAGTGATTTAAATTCCTACATTCCCTTAGTAGCGTTGGATATGCCTGAAACTTCTTACACCAAGGAGATGGAAAACTTTGCTGATTCCCTGGCAGCTCAGATTTGTGAATGCAAAAATAAAGGCTTGGCACACCTCTGTCCCTTTAAACATCTCAGGCCATTATCTGGTAACACTTAGGACACAACTATGTGATCCAGGTTCAATATATACTTTTATATTTAATCCTCATAGTTCAATTCAAGTCAATATAATTCTATTTTAAAATAATTGAGTTTTTATTATGTGCCCTGCATGGTGGTACTTGTTCAAGACATAATGAATGACAAAAGGACAATGGATGCCTATCCATACTATCAACTAAAAGTCCCTTATAGTAAAGCAGCAACATAGGATCATCAGCTTAGTCGTGAACCGGAAGCATTTTTGTTATAATTGTTGGACTAAAAAATTTTGGTGTTACTATTCAAAAACAGCCCTAGTTGGTTTGGCTCAGTGGATAGAGCATCAGCCCCCAGACTGAATGGTTGTAGGTTCGATTCCAGTCAAGGGCATGTACCTTGTTACAGGCTTATCCCAAGCCCTGGTCCGGGCGTGTGGGAGGTAACCAATCAGTGTGCTTCTCTCACATCGATGTTTCTCTCTGTCTCTTAGCACCCCCTTCCTCTCTCTAAACAAAAAAATATTCTATCCCAATGCTCTTTTCACTACACAACCCTATTTCATTAAGCTGTTGGTCTGGACTAAAAAGCAGGTGAGAGAATTTAGGGATGCAGGAGAGAGAGAAAAATAAAGGAAAATAAAGCAGAAAAATCTTTTATTGCCAGGCATCCTGAGCTCAGAAACACTGACCGCATGACCAGTGGGTCATTTCTATTTGATGTCAGATGGAGGTGTTTAAATTCTCTGGTTTCAAGATTGATTGAAAATCAGATCACATCATACTGGCTGCCAAATCTCAACTTTCAGCTATTACTCTCCTCTTAACTTTCTAACTTTCTCCTACAACAAAAGGAGAGGTCTGGCTCTCATTCTTCAATTCAAGAGCTCTTTTGGGGATCATAAGCAATTGACGAAAGAAATACTCTAAGTCCTAACTGATTTGGCTCAGTGGACAGAGCTTCAGCCTTTGGACTGAAAGGTCCCAGGTTCAATTCCAGTCAAGGGCATGTACCTTGGTTGTGGGCACATCCCTAGTGGGCGGGGGGGGGGGGGGGGGGGGTTGCAGGAGGCAGCTAATCCATATTTCTCTCTCATCAATGTTTCTAACTCTCTCTCCCTTTCCCTTCCTCTCTGTAAAGGAATCAATAAAAATATTTTTTAAATACTCTGTTAAGCACATTAAAACAAATCATAATATTGTTATCTTTCAAATATTTAACCAAAGCATCCAAGAAAACATTTTCAATGCTGTCCTAATTTAAGATTTTTGCTAGATTATATCATTTCAGAAAACAATTACCAAAATTATGACTAGGTAGTAAAAAATTATATATTTTCTGACCACTTTTATCTATCTCAAGGAAAAGGACTCTGGATTTTTTTTTTAATTACTATTCTATATGGCACTTAACTTCACTCTAATTTTACACTGTTTTTTAAATTATTTTCATTGATTTCAGAGAGGAAGAGAGAGGGAGAGAGGGATAGAAACAACGATGAGAGAGAATCATCGATCCGCTGCCTCCTGCACTCCCCACATGGGGGAACGAGCTCACAACCCGGTATGCACCCCAACCAGGAATTGAACCATGATCTCCTAGTTCCATGGACAGCAAACTGTGGCTCTCGAGCCACATGCGACTCTTTGGCCCCTTGAGTGTGGCTCCACAAAATACCATGGCCTGGGCAAGTCTATTTTGAAGAAGTGGCATTAGAAGAAGTTTAAGTTTAAAAACTTTGGCTCTCAAAAGAAATTTCAATCATTGTCCTGTTGATATTTGGCTCTGTTGACTAATGAGTTTGCCAACAGTTATCCTAGATCATAGGTTCACAATCAACTTCGGAGCCATGCCAGTCGGGCTACCCTGGTTTTCATTGGCGATATCCACATCTTTTATTGGACTCATCTCGTGATTTAATCTTTATCCTAGTATAACAATGGTGTCTACTCCTCTGGAGGGGTGGTTCTTCCTCACTGCAGAGGTTCTGTTCCAGGTGTTGAAAGTTCCTTTACCTTCTCTCTTACCCTCAGCTGGGTCTCTCTCTTGTGCATAAGGAAGACACAGTTCACTTGGGAATTTGGAAAGATAAGCTACGTGTGCATAATTGATCCCCTTCCTTCCTTTTGGGCTCAAGTTGCCTTCAGAAATCCTATCCTGTACCCTGCCATTATGCAGCTGAGCTTTGTCTCAGCGGTGTGATAAAGATTCCATCTCCCCCAATGAACATGTAAGATATGTGCTTCATTGTTGACTCCTAGGGGGGGAAATCCTTTTGTGCCAAGCAGAAAACCCTCTAAATAATTTTTAAAAATATATTTTATTGATTTTTTTGCAGACAGGAAGAGAGAGAAACATAGATCAGCTGCCTCTTGCACACCCCCTACTGGGGATGTACGCACAACCAATGTACATGCTCCCGACCGGAATCAAACCCTGGACCCTTCAGTCCACAGGCCGACACTCTATCCACTGAGCCAAACTGGTTTCAGCTCTAAATAATTTTTAGATTTTAAGAATGCTTGATGAAGCAAGTTGTACTGAGAAAAGAGATTGGAGTAAACGGCTTTTTATTATACAAACGGATGTGTTGCAAATGACTGGTTGCTTCTTATGTTTTAAGGAGCTTGGATCCCTAGATCCTCCAAGATCCTCTAATAAGAGAAATTGTAACCTGGCGTCTGTAGAGCCATGGAGGGTTGATGAATGGCTTCAGCTGGACTATTATTCCTTCAAATAATGTGTCCTATTTTATATGCACTTGTGTGGTTGCGTTTATGAAATTTTCTGGGAATATTTTGTCAGCACGTTGGCACATATTACAAAGTTAAGCAAACAAATGAACATAAAAAATAATTAAGAGGTTAAGTGCCACTGAATTATGAGCCCATTGAGCCCATGCTACTGAGCTCATTAAGTGTAAGTGATGAGGTCCTGCAAAATAGTAAGAAATCCAAGTTATTTCATAAATCATATGACATTAACTTGCAAATCACAGGTAGAAGAATTCATATCAAAAGGCAAATACTAATGATTGATTTTTATCTCTAAATAAGTCTTTCCTGTGCTTATAAAACTTTGCAATTCTATCTAATATCAGAATTCCAAAACAGAATGCCATGATTTTCTTTGATTCCTTCAGGTGACTGGCTGTGGTTGAGAACAGCAGTTATTTGCACATCTTTAAATTTGGGTTAATTATTTAAATATTAATCATTAAAATGAAGAATCCAAGCATCTCAGCTGTCAATTACAGATTTCACATGCAGAGTTTCTCCACATGTTTAAGGATTTGCTTGGGGTAGAGGGAGAGTGAAATATCTTTTCTATTGTGGTAAACGTGAGCAAAGTTTAAAGTTATACAAATATTTAACATTTATGGGTGACCGTGCACACTGAATGGAATGAAGATTTTCAGTGGTCTTGTTTTCATCACCTTTTTTACTTACAAACTACCACCTTCTACCGTATCTATTCTATTTCAACATGGTCAGATTGGACAATGTAAGAAAACTAATCTTTACTGGGAATCAAAACGGAGAAACAAAGTCTCAGGAAGGTCCATGAACCATCCCAGGTGTTAAGAAAGGGAGTTTGGATTCCACCAATGCCTGTAAGAAACCAATAGCTTTGCGTGGAATCACGGCATTAGGGTGATTTGTGTATATTTAATAGCACCCACATTTTAAGGTTCACTTTGAAGGATATTAGGGTTTTCTCATACTCTTCAAACATGCTGACCTCGATATCCACAGTGTTTTCTATCTAGTTGCATCTCATGTATCAAGGTCAACTTAAACATAGCCTCTCTAAGAGCATTTTCCTTTTAATCCTATTTTAGTGTCTGTCTCGCTTTTTTTGTGTTTTGTGTTTTTTTTTGGGGGGGGGGTTGTTTGTTTGTTTGTTTGTTTTGTCTTTCTCAGCATCTCTTTTGCCTATTCACTACCAATATGTAAATTTAAAATGAGAAATCACCACCAAGGGAAACTCATGTCTCCCTTCCTTGGGTGAAAGTTGGATGGTGCCCATGTCATTCAATCACTCCTCTAGACCGAGGGCCTCCCACAGTGGCTACCACTTTGTAGATGCTTGATCCATAAATAAATGAGTTAGCATGTTAACAGGTTTAATACAGTGCCTAGAACACGGAATTTCCCCATAAATGCATTATAATTACCAATTAGGTAATCAAGGTTTAGAAAAGTTAAATAATTTGTCTGAGGCGCACTCCTGGTAAATGCTGAATTTCTGACTCCGAAGCCCAGTATTTTCTGCTACACAACATGGACTAGAATATTCATTCTGGTGCTAATGATCTGTTTACCAGGGCAGGTCAAATGATGGGTACTGAATTACTAATATGTTTATCAGCGGTAAATATGCCGAGACAGACAGGGTTTTATGTCCCACTTCAAACTTAGCTTTAATGCTAAAACTACAAGTGCAATTTGATTGATCTGGAAATTTCTTTTTACTGCTATATGGCCATTTTGGAAAACACAATTTATCTGGCCCTTGGCTGGCTGCCACACGTCCAACTTAGGCGCTTTAGATATCTACAAATCTTTACAATTGCCCGTTGGGGTGATTTTAAAGATAAAGAGACTAAGACTCTAAGACTCTCACTCTGTGATCTTAGAAAACACACAAAATATGGCGGAGTTAGGATTCAAACCAAGGTCAGCATCCAAGCCATAATTCTTGTGATTTATAAATAAAGACAGGCTTTGAATCCCTGGAACTCTTGCTGATGGATATACACAGGCTCAATGGTTTGGACGGTATTTGGTGATTTAAGTGTGACATAGCAAAGGCCTGAAATCCCCCACCCCAAATTTTGACATGCATGTGGACAAATATATCTTGGAAGGCAAAGATTTATTATCCATTTCCTCTTTTGGTGTTTCTCCTCCGAAATCTTCTATTTATCTTCACCCTGTTATATAAGCACAGGAAGTTTTACATGTTTCTATAGGTTTGTGTGGTATTTGTGTTGCTTATTTAAGTCTTGAAATATAATGACAACCTTATGTCTTTCTGTCCCAAATACTATTCATGAAACGTTTAGAGAGAGAGAAAAGGACTATTTTCCATGTTCCTCTTGCTTTCGGAGTTGTTATGTTAGACATAACAACTTGCAATAAATAAATCCTTCTTGAAGCCAGGAACCTAGAAATCATGAGGGATTACAAATCACAGGACTGGAGCTCGTGTCTCAAGGCAAGAGCCACGGTGAGGTTCTTGGTGTTGTCAAGTGTTCGTTTGACTCAATAGCTTCTCCTTCCTTTCAGCATCAGTTTTCGGCCAGCATGGCTCAGAGGTTGAGCGTCGACCGATAAATCAGGTCATGGGTTCGATTCCCAGTCGGGGCACATGCCTGAGTTGCAGGCTCAATCCTCATGTAGGACATGCAGGAGGCAGTTGATTGATGATTCTCTCTCATCGTTGATGTTTCTCTCTCTCCCTCTCCCTTCCTCTCTGAAATCAATAAAAATATTTTTTTTAAAAAGAATCATACTCAAACACCACGGGATAAATAGATTAAAATAATTTAGGGAATTGTGATTATAAAGTCATGGTTGTATGCTTTCATTACATATTGACAATAGATTAAAACAGACACATGAAAAAAACTGTAATTATGGCATCCTAAGCACAGGCTTTTCAACTGCTTCATTTTTAGAGAACATTTATAGGGTCGAAGTCTGCTCAGCCATTTGGCTGGGCTGTCAGTGTGGTTACTAGACTTGATTTATGAAATGTATTTATTAAAACAATTATTTCATTAGCACCAAGTTCAGAGATTTTCTCTCTAAATGCTTTGCCTGAGGTGGGCTCTAAGAATAAAATTAAGTTTCTGCCTTAAGGATTTCATTATTTAACGGTGGCATAAGAACAGGCATGTGGAAGGATCATTATGATTTTTTAAATAGAAGCCCCTTTAAGCTAAATCAAGAAGGCATAATGCAGCGCTAGGTATGAATCTTGGGACTGGCATTTATTTCTGTATGACCTTGGGCAGGTAATAAAAGCTTGTTATCCTCTGAAGCACCACCACCTCACACACACACACACACAGAATAGGCAACGGATATTTTGCATGTTAGTCTTGGTCACCTGACCTGCTTTGGGTAGAGGACTAGTAGGTGACATGGCATGAGCAGAGGCTCTAAGTGACCTGTGTGCTTGGCTTGACCTCTTGAACTTTGCCCTCTGTCCCGAGGAGAACGTGGATCAGGTGACTGTGATCCGAGGTGAATGAGCAAACAGGTAGAACAGAGCTGAGCCCAACATGCAGCCTGGAGCCAAGCTGAGCACAGCATCTGGAGATAACGGAAGTACTTGAACAGGAAAATCTACGCTGAGATCCTGAGGTTGGTTGTTACACATCAAAGGCTGATAAGTGCATTAGGTATCAATGTAAGAAGCAAATCTTTTCAAATGAATACAGGGGATCAGTCTTCTGTTTCTCTCCATTACCTTTCTGACATGTGTTTAGAAAGTGACATTTTTACAGCCTTATATTCAATGGGAGCACTTTGCTTATGGTGTCTGAGATGCCTAAAAATACGAAATTTCACATTTGCCAAGCAGGTATTGTCAAAGCAAATCTAGGGGAGGGGATGTTAAACTTTTGAAAATCTAGCCTGGATCATTATGATCCTATAAATAAGTTCTATTCCAATTTGGGGACCATGGCTCACACTTTGGGGGTGAAGATCTTTGTGTGAACGTGGGGGTGCTGTGTTGATTAATTGCTCCTAGGAAGCTTTTCCTGGCTTCTTTGGAATGTTTTCTCAACATTAAAAAGGGACCAAGACCCTGTGCTGATTACTGGAGAAAACTATCTGCCTGGACTCAGTGATTTTTGTTTGTTTAAAAATTTTAAACTATGCAACCTCATACAGCATGTGCTAACCGAAAACCAGGGAAATTGTACCATTTATCCCTCAGTGTCTCTCTCATCCTCCTCATGTGATCCACCCACATAATAAAACATTAGGAGCATTTTTTCAAAGGGAGAAAAAGAGAGAGATGAAATATCCCAAAAGGTCAAAAAATCAATGATCCTTTTACAGATGGGACTCGTGGGAAACCCGCATCCTCTGCCTTCAGCCAGGGTCTTAGGACTGCTTTTTGAATACTTGCTTTTTGATGATATCAATCAATAATTTCTCTAAGAGATGTCCTCCAGGGATTAAAGGAGGCTACCTTTGAAATATCGAATGATCTCCACCAGTGCAGGGAGGGTTTCTGAGCATATTCATGTCTCTGGCGTTGCTGTTGAACAGACAATAGTTACATTTTAAGAATCATGACTTTTACTTTCAAGCACTAACTTCTCCAGTTGATGAGGGGGCGGGGAAATGAGAGCTCTTGTGTGTTGCTGGTGAAAGGAAAATCTGACAAATGGCTTCTTAGCATACAATGTGAAGGGGGGAAGAAGAAAAAAGAAAAAAAAAGCACATACTTTAACCACCAGATTTTATCCTCAAGGAATTCTCTTTGATGTTGGGAAAGATGCAGCCTTATGAGTCTTCATTGCACTATCATTTATTTGCAAATAACCAAACTGTGGTGAATGGGCTAAATTATCCGTATCAATTCAGAAATCAGAGCACCACACTCCAAACGGTTTTTGCAGAAACTATTGAGTGATGCTGAATGGCATTCAAGGTAGAGGAAAGCAACAAGCTACAAAATATGTCACCAAATATGCAAGCAGCAGTCCCCTTTTAAAAAGTATAAGTAGACATGTTGGGGGTGAGTGAGAAAGAGAAAGTATTCACAGAGGTTATTTCTGGGAAGGGGCTTATGGGTGATTTTAATTTCCTGCTTTGGTTTCTTACTTTGTTTTTCATCAGATGCTCTACAATGAATATGTATATCTTTGTAATTAGATGGTATAATAAGTGATACTTTTTTTAAAAAAAATTATCTCTATCAAAAGGTTTCTAAACCTCAGCTCTCTTGACATTGGGGCTGGGTAACTCTTCATTGTGAGGGACAGTCTGTGCACTGTAGGATGGTTAGCAGCATCTATCAATATATCCTCTACTCATAGGAGAATGCCATACATGCACAGCTGTGACACCCATAAATGTCACCAAACACCCCCAAATGTCTACCGGGAGAGAGGAGCAAAGTCGTGCCCCATTGAGAAATCACTGCCCTAAAGTGCTCCTCTACAATAATAAAAGCGTAATATGCTAATTAGACCTGACGTCCTTCCGGAAGACCTTACGGACGAAGGAAGCCTGGGTCCTATGTGCCAGAGGGAAGCCGGTGCCAGCAGCCTTGGGAAGGAAGGCCCACTCTTGCACGAATTTCATGCATCGGGCCTCTAGTAGATGAATAAAATTCAAAACTTCTAAAGAGTTGATCTAAAATAAAGAACTGTTACTACTTGGCCTGGATAAATCCACGTGCTTTGTTTAAAGGAATGTTAGTGTCAAAGGTCCAAAGGAACACGTTTTCCCTAGTGGTTCCTTTTGCAAATACTTAAGAATGTGGGGGGAAATGTTCAGTGGGGACCTGGAAATGGAAAGACACAAATTAAAGAAGTATGTGTGGTGCCAGGTGGGCACTTGAAATATTGGAGGCTGGCACTGCAGAGGCTCTGATTACCGAACCACTGTGTGAACACCTGGAATTAATACACAATCGTTTTTGAATGTAAACTGCAATTGAAAAATAAAAGACAAGAAAAAAAAAGAGAGAGAGAGAGAGAGAGAGAAACACAGATTATAGTCATTAACAAATGGTGGTGTAGTGGTGGGAAGCTGAGGTTTCTAAAACAAGACACTGTTATGAGATACTGCCATTATTAGCTTGTCTCTGCTCTGGAAATGTATTAAGATAATATGTTTGGCCAATCAAGCTGGTGTTACTCTAATGAGTAACCATCAGATCCAATTAAATTATAGTTATAATATCGCCTTGCCTTGAAGACGCTAATGTGGTGCTTTATTCCCTTGTCTTCAGCCCGAAAATGAGTCTGGGATGTATGCAGGGCGATTCAGTTACCAGCATCCCAGAGCTTAATCATGATGGACACACATTGGGAGAACACCGGTCTGACTCTTATGCCCTTCTACACCCTCTCTCTCTGCACCTGCCATGGGCCAGGCAAGGACATCCATGTGGGAACGGAATGCCCTGCGGCTTTCTACTTGTCTGAAGTAGAGTTACCAATTCCCCAATACAGTACGTTGCATTCCCGCAGCTGCTGTCACTAACAATCTCTCCAGCATTACCTTCCTAGACTTGGAGGAAGACTGGGTAAGTCTGAGACCTGGGTAAATGGTGCCAAGTGTTCCTGGAGTGAAGTTCAGTGCAAAGTCATAAAATGTGCGACCGGAGACAACTGGTTTGAGACCTGGCTCTGAACTTCCATTTCCTCCGACACACCATCCTCAATGTACCCCTCCCCTGGCTTTCCTGAGCGCTGTTCACTCTGTCTGGAACCCCAGCCAACCCCAACTCTGCACGTCTGACCCACCTTCACCTGAATAGCGTTCCCCAACTCGGGCCTGTGCGCTAGTCTCCTCCTTATATAACAGTTATAACCCTCAGGTGGAACTGCGGGTAACTTTGTTTTCCAGAACAAGTGGAAGAAAAATCTTTGTCTTATTGTCCAATATCTTGCACAGGGGCTGGCCAATGGGAGATTTTGGACATAGATGGATGGGTGATTCCAATCCACTTCCCAATCCACTTCGTTTTCTGGCTTTCTGTATGTGATGTTGCTGTTTAGAATAACAACCCTGAGACTTAGTGTTCTGAGACAGCCATCATTCACTTAGCTCGGGTTTCTGTGAATCTGCTGGTTGTACTCACAAGTCTCTGTATCAGCTACATCCCATTGGTCACAGCTGGTCACATGACCCGGACAAATCCGTGGGAGGGCCACTCAAAGGAACAAAATTGGCGCCAACAACGCAACCTCCCTCCACTTTGGTTTGTCGATAAATCCCCTAACTAACGGCTCCATCTTCTTTTCTCCAGATACGCCATGGGTGCACATCCGAGCGACTTCTTTTATCAATATCAAATACAACTCATTAATTCTGACAGCCATTTGCTCTTGAGAGCAAGCAGTGGTGGGGAAGAGGGGAGGAAATAAGATTGCCAGGCTGCTTGCTACATATATTATTTCTCTCCTGCTAAGCCATTCTCGGGGAGAAAAACAAAACAAACAAAATAACACCTCACTTTACAAGATTTTAAAACAGTTGTTTGTCCCATCAAAGCAAACACAGGAGCATTGCCTGAAACATACTGGTTCACGCATTCCCTTTACTAGTAACGCGCCTCAGACTCTCTCCTTAACCCCTGATGAGATAAACGTGTGACAATAAAGTGGCTTCTCAGTCGCAAATTCCCTGTGCGACTCGCTAGGTGAAGCTGATGAACAATAGAAGCGTGTTACTATTTTGATGGGTCCCCTCCTATTCTAAATCCCTTTCATTACCCGGCTTGTCTCTTCCAAGCAATTCCAGGGGGTATTTACAGCTCTAAGTCCCTTAAGCCAATGCCCACAGCCCACGCCAGCCGGTGTCCCCACGCTGATTTCAGAGAAGGCCCTGAAACGCAGGAGGATGTGTTTACTAGCATGTGGCTCCCCAGGGAGGAGCCGGGCACATCTGTAATTCTAAGGAGGATGTAATGAGGAAAAACCCGTGTCATCCCGAACGCCTCACAGCTGTTCTGGAAGCCGATAAATAAGATGCTCGACAGGAGATCCCTAATTGGAGCCAGTTTCTCTTAAGTGGATACACAATACGGTGCAAGGCGGGGTGTGGGAACGAGAGTGCTGTTCACCTAGAACTTAGTTTGTCTTATAAACAGTTCCAAGTTCAAATGTTGGTGCTTTGTTTTTTTTCTCAAAAGGAAGAAAATGTCCACTTTCTTCATTTTTTTTTTATACTAATTAGAGGCAAGCTGGCATTATCTTTTCTGATGTTTTTCTAGACAAAAAATCCCTTAGTTTTGTTTCTTCTTTTCTTCCCTCCTTTCCTTCCTTCCTTCCTTTTCTTTCTTTTTTACTCCTCCCTCCCTCTCTTCCTCCCTCCCTTCCCCGTTTCCTTCCTCCCTCTCTGCTTCTCTTCCTTCCTTTCTTTCTTCCTTCCTTCCTTCCCTCCTTCCTTCCTTCTTTCCTTCTTTTCTTTCTTTTTTACTCCCCCTTCCTCCCTTTCTCTCTTCCTCCCTTCCTCCTTCCCTTTCTTCTTTTCTTCCTTCCTCCCTTGCTTCTTCCCTCCCTCCCTCCCTCCTTTCCTCCCTTCCTCCCTTCCTCTCTCACTTCCTTCCTTCTTCCTTCTTCTCCCAGTCCTTCCTATCTTTGGGGTATCAGTTCTTTGGTACTGGGATCAAAAGCACTGAACTGATTTCTCCCTTTCAGAACCTGGCCAGCTAACCCCAGTGCTGAGGTTTATGGCTCCAAGCTTGTGGCCTTCTCGTCCTCTGGGGAGAATGTCTATAATATTCCATTTTCATCTCAGGAATGGCAAAGGCCTCTGAGAAGAAGATGAGATTTCCTATGCAGAGAAAGACTTTAAAGCAGTCCTCCTGAAATCGTGCTGTTCCAAAAAGCAGCCGGAAGCAGCTTTTCTTTTCTGTGCAATATGCCTCCCTTGCATTGGAGTGGGAAAAGGCACCATACCTCATCCCCAAGGAACCACGTTAAACAGTGTTTGATCGTTTTAAATACTCATCCAAACTGGTGTTGACTTCTCTCCCCCCTGGCTTGGTTCCACAGGAAAATATTTATACCCTCTACAGGGTCTTGACAGAAGAAAAGACAGAGTTTTAGATCCTGATGAGATGCTGGCTTTGGTGTGACCTTTTAGGAAAGATCGCATTTCCAAGGATGGTTGTGCATTGAAGGGCAGTACACACTGAATTAGCCACAGCCAATCACCAACCTACTGGCACAAGCAGGTCCAGACAGGTTTGGAAGAAAATGTTGCTAATGAAAAATGAAGCCGTAGTCACACCAGTCAAGGGATGAAAGAAAAGCCAGAGAGGCAGGATTTGCAAAACTCCCCTCCTATATCAATCAGTAACCATAGACACTGGATGGTAGAGAGTATAGAAGGAGATTTTCCTGGACACACTCGTCTCAACTGAAAGAAATTACAGTGGGATTTAGAAGAGCTAACTGCTCTTGACAGAGTGTCTTCAATGAAAAACGTTGCTTCAACTCTGCAATAAGCAAGGAAATACTAGACTGCTTACCTCACAATGAGTGAGGTTCAGATAAAATTATCATTCTAATATGTATTCCATGATTTCTATGCCTCAGCTACTTCATTTAATACCATCAAGACACCCCTAGCTGGTTTGGCTCAGTGGATAGAGCATCAGCCTGCGAACTGAAGGCTCCTGGGTTGGATTCCAGACAAGAGCATATACCCTGTTTGCAGGCTCCATCCCCAGTAGGGGGGATGCAGGAGGCAGCCAATCAATGATTCTCTCTTATCATTGATGTTTCTATCTCTCTCACTCTCCCTTCCTCTTTGAAATCAACAAAAAATATTTTTTTAAATATCAAGAAATCTATGGCATCATAATTATCCTCATTTATATAGGAAACTAGAGCTAATCTATATGTATAAAACTCTAATATGCAAATAGACCGAACTGTGGAACAACCAACCAACCAAACAACTGGTCACAATGATATGTTCTAAACACCAGGGGGAGCACATGTAACACAGTGGGCATTGGCAGCAGGGGGCAGGGTGCAAAACATGGCAGGCACTGACTGTAGTGGAATGGTGGAGCAAATGAGCGGGGGCACCAGACCAAGGCAAGGCGCCAGGTGCTGTCATCGGGGCAAGCCTCTGGTGGTTCCTGAAAATTCTTTGCTCCCACACACTATGGTCCCACCTAGTGCTTGCACCTGCTATTGGCACCAGCCCCACTCACATCCACTGCCAGCACCTGACAATGGCCCCAATCACTCAGCACCATCAGCAGATGGGAACAGTGGCTGCCAGCCCTTGATGGCCCCTCAGGGCTTATCCACCTTCCCCTGCTCCTGAGGGGCCATCAGGGCTGGTAGCTGTCACTCACACCTGCTAATGGCAACAGCCCCACTTGTACCTACTGCTGGCTCCAGAGCTGCAGCTCACACCCACTGACAGCATTGGCCCTGCTCACATCTGCTGCTGGCTCTGGCCCCAATCGCTCTGCATTGTCAGCGGTTGCAAGTGGGGTCGGCGCCGTCATCATGTGGCTGCAGCGGCAGTGGGAACAGGGCTACAAGCAGACAGGGGCCTGGAAGCCATAGCAGGAAGGGCCTGCCCCTGTGCCCACTGCAGCCTCGCAGTCTACAGTTCCTTTCAAGGTGCACGAATTCATACACTGGGCCCCTAGTGGAGAATAAGAAACATAATTTTAACAACTAATAAGTGGCAATATAGGTATTAGAAGTCTATGTTTTATAAAGTTGCATGAATCAGTTATATAAGGGCCACATTCAGCCTTTACTAAAATAATAAAGCAAATGTTGGCTCCACTGTAATTTTAACGTTCTCTGATAAGTTAGAATTAAAACAAGAACACAGGTACATGTATTATTCATTGCACATTCATTTTTCATTTGGGGAGACATAATCAAAAGCCAAATGGTGACTTCCTTGTGCACTCATTTTTACACTGTGTTTAGAACTCTTTAAATAATGCAAATATTTATTATGGGCAACCCTGGAGAATCAAAGGTGCTGGAGGAAGGGATTTCTAAATATCACGATCTACCACTGAGTGAAAACACCAGGATACTTCTACTGTTTAAAGGGTCACAGCCACAGGGTCTGTCAAAAGGGTCACTCAGCACAAAAACAAGGCAGAAGGTTACCCGGTTTCTGAAATAAAGCAGCAGCAGGTATAATCTTCACCAACAGAGAAAGAGGAGGCATGAGGATCATATCTCCAGGGATAGCAAGAACTACATCGCAGGCCAGAAATGGCACCAAAGACAATTATTCCACAATGGACTTGAACGCTACAAATATTTAGTTCTTCAAGTATTATTTTCCATGCAAACAAATTAATTTGATTCCATTTTAATAAAGAGTGGAGAGTTTGCTACTTATAAAATATCACACCAGCTCCTGGGAACTTTTTTTTTAAGTGAATTAATTTAATCTTCCTGTAAAAATCTTATTCTAGTGGTAGAAGCAGGCAAAGTTCAGCTCACTGAAGGATTTGTGTACTCTGCTAAGGATTTGGGACTTCGTCCTAAAAGAAATGTTAGTTAAGCCACTAAAAAATCCTTTTTTTAAGTATGTAATTATCTGGTAGCAAAATGGAAAATGGGATGGAGTGATCCAGGCTACACATGTGGAATCTTCTTAGGCGACCATTGCAATGGTCTGACCGAAACCTCATGAGAATTGCATACGATGCATATTAACATTTGACATTTAAAGACTGAGACCCTTTAGTTCAGTAAATACTCCATAAATCTTGTAGGTCTTCTTAATTGACACTTAGCTCTTCTGTGAAGCTGTGTTTGTGGGTGTGGACCGTGTGAGACCAAAGGCTTTTCATTCAAAGAATGTCTTTTGTGCGGACTCCAATCTGTCTTCAACAAAGCAACAAATTTTTACTATTGAACTGAATGCTCCAGAGATCAAATATAATTTCCCTTAGTTGCTCTCATACTGACACAATTCTAATTACGGCACTGTTGGGGATTCTGGCTTTCTTAAAAAATGTAAACTGCCACATAAAAATTTAATGAAGCAAATGATTGCAGGTATAACTGTGCAAGAATGCGGTGGTCTCTTTATAACTTCGTTTCCTCAATCGGTGCCCTTTTACACTTTATTTTATGGTCAATGTGATGCTTCATTTATAAAAAAAGAATATTAAAAATAATTCATTAAGATTACATTGCTTCTTCTGAAGGCATGAGCTTATCTTTCTCATTTTAGAAGAATCCTGTTTTAATTTGCTTCTTATGCCATCCATAACATGAATTTAAGGATTTAATCGAGTCAGAATTGAAGGCTGATATCGATAAGATGAGTAATTTTATATCTGAAGGATTGGTTTGTTTGATTTAGGAGAAAATCTCAGTGGTCAATTATCCCTGGACTCGATTTAGTACAAAGTGCTAGCCAAATAGTAATTTTCATCCATCACTTACCAGAGTGAATTGGAAGAGACATCTTTGTGATTACTCTTGATATGTCAAAGGCTAATATTGGATAGAAATAACATTGCCCATTCCAGAGCAAGAGAATAGATGCTTTACCCAACAATGCTAATTTTTTTAAAGTATTAATACCTTAAAATGTAGCTCTGAGTATTCATATCCAGAATTGCCATGAATTCAATCAACCCTACTTGTTAATCATGTCATGTCTTACCTATTGTCTGCTATCTTCTGAGAACAGTTGGTGGCTCAGTAATTGATATGTTTTATTTGAGGTCCTTTGTGGCTACATTCGAACATATAACAACATTGAAACAGCCTTTGTGCTTGAAATAAAATTTAGTGAGATTTTATTTCAGGCTTTATTTAAAATGATGCACATAATTACCAGAAACAAGGTTGACAAAAATTGACAAAAATTATGGAAGAGTAACTACTGTGAGCATACAGTCAGAAGCTTCTTCTTCTGTTGTTGCTGACGAAGACTAAAAGCATGTTAATAATTTGAGGCCATTTCTAAAGTCAGCTAGAATCAGAGACAGTGAGAGAACCAAAACAGATGGCTGCTAAATCCCAGGAAGAGCAAATGATATGTCTAAATTTATGTAGAAAATAAGTGGTTAAACTATCCCATAACTCAGTTTGGCTCAGTGAATAGAGTGTCAGACTGCAGACTGAAGGGTCCTACGTTCGATTCCGGTCAAGGGCATGTACCTTGGTTGCAGGCACATCCCCAGTGGGGGGGGGGGGGGGGGGGAGGGGTGTGTGCAGGAGGCAGCTGATCGATGTTTCTAACTTTCTATCTCTCTCCTCTCCTCTCTGTAAAAAAAAAATCAATAAAATGTATTTTTTTTTAAACTGTCCTGTAACTCATATAAAGAGCATTACATTTGAAAGTCCTTCCCAACTCTAGGAGTCCACGTTTTTCTGTTAATGCAGATTAAGTGTTATAATGGGGGGGGGGGCAGATAATTGAATAAGAAAAGTAAATTAGCTATGTACATTAGTAGGAATTATATAATATACATTCATGATTCAATAAATATGTGAAGAGAGAGAGAATCTTCTATGCACCAAGCAATCAGTCCCTGCCTTTGAAGAAGCTTGCAATCTATTGGCAGTTAAAAACAAGAATATGCAAATCATAATACAGTGCCCTAAGTGCTCTGATCTGAAAAATCTAGGGTGATACAAGAACACATGAACTGATTTCTTATCGAGACAGGGCAATCGCAGATGAATTGTAAGAGGAGATGATACCTATACTAAAAAATTAAAGGATGAGATGGAGTTAACCAAAAAGAAAAAAAAATGAGAGAATAGTTTTTTACATGCATGCAAAAGTCTGGGAGGAGCCAGGAATAAAACATGATATTGGGGGCAGGAGTTGGGGGGGGGGGTGGAGGGTGGGGGGAAAAAGCCAAGAGATGAGATCAGGGAAGAAAGAAAGCAGCAGATTAGGACGGGACCAGCAAAGGAAGAACAGGGCATTAATTATCATATTTGATTTCCCAACGAACTTTCTTGTTGGAGTATGAAGAGTGAATTGGAGAAGACTAGAGGTAGAAGACTGGTCTTAAAAGACACAAAGATGTGTTTGAAGGTCAATAAAAGACAAATAGGCAAAAGATTGATGGTGCTCTGGAAAAAGTATGTCACTTTGAATATGAAAAAGGGGATTTGAAAATATATAGAAAATGGAATGTGCATGGTAAGGAGTTGAGGATGAAGTCCAACTTTCTAGTCCAGACAAAGGAAGGTCAACTGAGGTAGGTAGGCATGGCTAAAGGAAGAGCTACTTTCTGGAACAATTGATGTGCTCAGTAGTTGATGTTTTGTTTGAGGTCCTCTGTGCATCCAGGTAGCTACATATCAAGTGGGAACTGAAGGTACACACGCGGAACCTTCCAGAGATCTTGGCACGAAATGATGATTCAGAAATGGGCAGCTTACTGTTGATAACTGATGGCTAAGCCAGTAGTCAAGAATACCCAGAAAGAGTCTGCAGATTGGGATGAGAAAATGGCTAAACTCAGATCTTTGGGGAACAATACAAAAAGCAGACAGCTTCATGTATTCCAAAAAAAAATCACTTTTTTTTTTTAAGTGGTGTTTCTTACAGAAGAGATGCTCTAGAGATCAAATCTGAAAATAAATATTTTAGTTCGATCTGTGCAGTGGTCTAATTAGGGATTCTTAGTCTTGAAAAACAATCTCTTCTGGGGAGTTGAAGGTAGTTAAATATAATGAAGAATGCTAAGCTCTAATTTGACTCCTGGATTTAACGCCTGTGACAACTTGCAAACATTAAACAGCCTTCCTGAGGCTGTTTCCTCCTCCATAAAAGAGAAAACCACTAACTCAGAGAATGGCTCTAAAGATTGTTTTTGTTTCAATTTACAGTTAGAATCACTCCACATAGTAAGTACCTGGCACAAAACAGGAGCTCGAATAAACGTTAGTTACCATTCTCTCATTAGATTATCCAGAGGGGCCAACTGAATTAATAAAACATACGCTGTGCAGAACAACACAAACCCTATATGAATATGAAAATAATCTTTAAAAATACATTCAATCCCTTTTACTTGGCTTCCCCATATTTGAAGAATATTTGCTTTTACTCTGGCTCCAAAAGAGAAATCGTCTATTTATACTTTGGTTTCATGAGCCATAATAGTCAATTTTTACAGTTCATTGACTTGGCCATTGGGTAAGCCAAATCACCATTAAAACACCATGGTCTGGTTATTTAAATTGCACTGATGTGTCACAACAAAAAAAAAAAAAAAAACACGTTTAAATTGCATTCTGGTTTATATAATTGGGTTTAGCACTTCGCAATTGATTGTTTTTGCTATAGGCTTGAGATTGGCATTACCGACTGCTGAACACACCTTCCGTTCCATTTAAAATGCCGAGAAGTGAACATAGGTTATTTGGTGGGTCCAGCTAATGCACAGTGAGTTCAGAGCAATAATTACAAGGCTTTAAAAGTATGGATATCTCTGGGTAAAGGTTCACTGCTTCTCAGTGACCCATGTCCTGGATTTGAGGAAGCTGTTTCCACAAAAGACACTAGATCAGTGGTTCTCATGCCTTCCTGTTGAAAGAGCAATTGAAAGCTATCATGCTCTCAGAACATCATAAATTACAAAATGTTCAACTTAAAAATAATTAAATATATTATTCCCATTTAATCAGATACCATCTTATATTAGTAGAAGGTAACGTACAAGTAGTTAAGGTCACGGGTTCTGAAATCAGATGGCATTTTACAAATGGAAAAAGCAAGACACAGATGAAATAAGCTTCTTCCCCAAAGTCATATAGCGATGAAGTAGCAAAGCCAAGAGTCAAGCCCAGGCAATGCGAAGGCAACTCTGTAGAAAAGTGTTTGTGAGATTTAATAAGAACTCGTGAAAAGTGTTTCCACAGTGCTTGGCTATTGATATCTACTGATCCTTTACTAACATAGACAAGGCATTGTAGGTGCCAATAAAACATCCTATATAATAAAAAGCTAATATGCAAATTGTCCCTATGGGAAGGAGTTCAACCCACAGGGAGTTAGCCATGTGCTGACCATCAGGGGGTGGCACAGAACATGGCAGGCTTCAGTGACACGGTGCTGGCAGCAGGTGGCAGTGGAGGCACTGCCGGCCCATGGCAGGATGGTAGAGCAAGTGAACAGGTGGTGCCAGGCTAAGGCTGGTGCAAAGGGAGGTCACAGCCAGTGGCGGCAGGAGGCAACAGGCAGCCACGAGAAAGGAGACCTGCAGCTGGCAGCTGGCAGACGCTAGGGACCCTACACATGCACAAATTTCATGCACTGGCCTATAGTAACAATAATAAAGTCAGTACGAATGGGGATTCCATTTACTATACGGATATCATACTGAAATTTTGGAAAGGTATCTATTTGTTTGATGGCAGGATAGTATTATTGCCACTATACTTTCACGTGTGGTTACCAGCATAAGACATATGTGCTATGTGGATTCAGAGTGGGTTCTAAAGAGAAATTGCCTAGAACCTAGTCATAGCACTGATCTTTAATAGCTGTGCTACCTTGACAAGTTACATAACTTCTCTGGGCTTCAGTAAAATGGGAACAATTTTAATGCTAAACTTGGAGAGGATTAAGTGAACTAATATGTTAATGTGTATATAATAGTGCCTATAATTAGTAAAGACTCAATGTCATCTACTGCTCATTACTGTTTCCAGAGGAGTCCTTGTAGAGCACAGAATCTTTGTCAATTCAAAGAGCAAGAAGAACCATTTCTGATACACATACACGTACATATAAACTCAGAAATACTACTTTTCCATAACGAATAACTCACATCACTTACATTTTTCAAATTAGAATTTAAAGCTACTTTTATATTTTTAAGGTTAAAATTTAAAAGGATACACTAACTCTTTTTTGTGTAGACTGTAATAATTAAGCAAAAAATCCTAAAAAGATGCAAACGATTTTTATAAAGGAAAAAAGGGTAGAATTGCAAGTACACTCTAATCTCAAAAGCCCAAAAAGAAATGGTGCTTTGAGGCCCCCTTCTCGGGAACTTCTTTCTCCAGATTCTTCACATCTGCATGTTTCTCATCCAAGTCTTATTTGAATACCATCTTCTCAGCACATCCCTGCTCCCTTCCCCGTTTAGAAAAAGCTTCCCTGTTTCATTCACAATCAAACCTCCATCCTGTTTATTTTCTTCATCACACACACAAATAACAGTATGCAATTATTTTACTTGTTTGATTTTTTTCTCATCTCCCTGCTAGAACAAAAACTCAATTAGGAGCGAGATTTCTCTATGTTGTGTCAACACTCATTCATTAGTTGCCTAATCCAGTATTTGGAACATATTGGCACTTAACAAATATTTGTTGACTAAATTAATAAAGGGCATAAATAAATATCTGAATATTCCACTTGCATTTGGTGCTTTATCTGCAGAAAGATCCAATAATTTGGCCCTGGGCCAAAAACGGTTTGGCTCAGTGGTAGAGCGTCGCCTGAAAGGTCCCGGGTTCGATTCCGGTCAAGGGCATATACCTTGGTTGCGGGCACATCCCCGGTAGGGGGTGTGCAAGAGGCAGCTGGTCGTTTCTCTCTCATTGACATTTCTAGCTTTCTATCTCTCTCCCTTCCTCTCTGTAAAAAATCAAAAAAATATATAAAACAAAACAAAACAGCAACAACCAATAATTTGGCCCTGGATTTATAAAATACAAGCTGTGGACATTTCTGCTTAACCTTCCTAAGGGTTGTGTTGTTGTTGTTGTTGTTGTTGTTGTTGTTGTTGTTGTTTTCATGTCTTGCAAGGAGCTCAAGAACAGGGAAGAGTGGGGTAGGCAGAGCCTCAGAGGACAGAGGAGGCCCCTATAGCGAGCGAGGTCATATGTACACAAAAGTCAACAAGCACTGGAAAAATTAGGGCCACTAGTCACTCCGCCCTGGTCCTGAAATAAACTCTTAACTGTCTCTTTGTCTTGGCTTCACATGATTGCAGAGAGGTTGTTCTGAGATAGAAATCTCACCAAGGCTGCCCTGCTTAGGGCTCCACATGGCTTTCTGAATAAAGAACAAGCCTCGTGGCAAAAACACCAGGGTGGGCCATCTTTGTCGGGCTGCACAGTCCTCTGGTCTTTTCTTTCCCATCTTCTTCATAGACTCAGAATCAGTATAATAGACGCATAGAGCGGAAGATTTGCAATTCCAAGGACTTCCCACTCTCTCCCACTTATCCATGGCTTCCCACATACTGTTCTTCTACCTGGAATACTCATCCTTATCTTTCAAACCTTGTTTAAGGACCTCAGTTTCAGAATGGAAGACTGTACACAGACATGAGTCCTTATGCATGCGCCTGACTTATAGATATACACTAAGTGGCCAGATTACTATGATCTCTGAACACATAATAATCTGGCCACTCAGTGTATATCCTATATAATAAAAGGCTAATATGCAAATTGTCCCCTCGACCAGGAGTTCAATCAGCAGGCAGGCCGGCCAACTGCCTATGTCCTTTCCCCCTGGCCAGGCTGGCCAGACCCCACCCATGCACCCAGCCTCTAATATATACTGAGTGGCCAGATTATTATATGCTCAGAGATCACAATAACCTGGCCACTAAGTGTATACTTCCTCTTTGGTCACAGGCATCCTTTAGAAATATATTAATTGGATGAAGTATACACACATTATGCAAAGACCATTACCAGAAGAAATGTTCAGCCTCTGAAAAAGAGGAGTCAAGCCCGGCTAGTGTGGATCAACCTATGAACCAGAAGGTCACGGTTTGATTCCCAGTCAGGACACAGGCCCAGGTTGTGAGCTCAATCCCCACTGCAGGGGCATGCAAGAGGCAGCCAATCAATGATTCTCTCTCATCATTGATGTTTCTAACTCTCTCTTCCTCTCTCTTCTTCTCTGAAATGAATTTTTTTTAAAAAAAAGAAAAGAAAAAGAGGAGTCAAAAACTCATATTCAGGAAGAGACTATTGTCCTAGCCCAAACATAATCTGTACTACTTTCCTGGCTGTCAGTGGAAATGCAACCCAGCCTTCCTGCCCTTAGAGACTCTAACCAGCACTTCAGGACTGTGCTTGGGGTCCCCTTACACAACAAAATCACCAACAAAGCCTCAGAAATGCAAAAAAAAAAAAAATGTGGCACAGATCATGGAAAGGACTCACTTGCAGTATTAGAGTGAAATAAGAAGACGCAATGTCACTAATTCAATCTCAGTCAGCAATGTGCACATGGGAAGACTCACAATTTTTTGCTGCTTAGATCATGTGGATATCTACCAATAACAGCAAAAGCACCTCAGGTATTGATTTGGGGGCTACAAATATATTTGAGCAAGTAGGTGGATTTGAAAATATGAAAGCCGTGGATAACGAAGGTAGACTAGATAGATAGAAAGATAGATGATGCTCAGCCGGTGTGGCTCCATGGTTGAGCATTGACCTATGAAGCAGGAGGTCACAGTTTGATTCCTGGTCGGAGCACGAGAAGGGGAGTACAGGAGGCAGCCAATCAATGATTCTCTCTCATTGTTGATGTTTCTATCTCTCTCTCCCTCTCCCTTTCTCTGAAATCAATAAAAATATATTTTAAAGTAAATAAAATAAAATAGATGAGAAAGAAAAAGAGAGATCTTTCACATGGATGAAATTTATAGGGTCAGTGTTCATGTTGTACCTTGACACATAAGAGGAGCTAAAAAGTATGAGTAAAGCCCTGACTGGTTTGGCTCAATGGATAGAGCGTTGGCCTATGGACTGAAGGGTCCCAGGTTTGATTCTGGTCAAGAGCATGTACCTTGGTTGCAGGCACATCCCCAGTGGGAGGTGTGCAGGAGGCAGCTGATCGATGTTTCTCTCTCATTGGTGTTTCTAACTCTCTATCTCTTTCCCTTCCTCACAGTAAGAAATCAATAAAATATATTTTAAAAAAATAAAAATAAATTAAAAGTATGAGTAAAATAAAATAATCGAAACCTACATGTCTTTCCAGGTAATCTACTTAATCATGAACCTTAAAATAGCCAGAGGCTTTTTTTCAGGAAGAGATTAGATTTTTATTACTTCTTTTAAAGTATGTAAGACTTGTTCTTTTAATGAAAAAGACATATATTAATATTGCTAAAATATGGAAAAATTCTAAAGCTAAAAAAAATGCAAAACACCAGTCTTTCTATAATGATATAAAGATCATTAGAAATTTGATACATTTCTTCTCAGTATTTTTTATGCAATGCATATATAGGTGTGCTAACATCTTTAAAAACAAGATTGGAATTACACTCTTTTCTATCCCACTTTGATTGTTTTTTCTAATTAATTCTATACCAGCATCCCTTATTCACTGAAATTCAGCTTTACATTCCTCCCCATCTCTCTATTTAGAAAGACAAACCCATCTGCAATTGCTGAATGCACTCTAGGCTCAGCAACCTGCTGCCTTTGCTGAATAAATGCCTATGACGGCCTCTACTGGGGAGACTTGGGAGAAAAAAATATAAAGACTGCGTGCTTGGCTTTTTTTCTTTAATTTTTGTATTCCTTGAGAGATTCTCACTTAGCTTTAAAAAAAAAAAAAAAAAAGGAATCATTTACAAAGGTGCAAGGAAGCTTACCCTAAAATAGATTGCCTATATCAAAATTGACCTTTGCATAAATGCATGTATTTCATAGCAATTGGGCTCAATCACATTTCCCAGGCAGACATATTCACACAATTTAAACACCAGGATTAAAGTTTTAAAATGTACATTTTAGTAACTCTCCAAAAGCCAAAAAGTTTAATCTCCATGTTCAGTCTCTCTTGACATTATTGTTTTCCAATACAATGAGAGCTAATGGTGGGCGCCTCTGTCTTTGTGAATTCCAGAAAGGCATTCTGGGCTGGAAGAAAGGAGCAATTCCAACTCTTTTGTTCTCTTAGGAGTTGCATGATTATCTTGCCACAGGCGAAATTACTGAGCAACTTAGTCAACTACAATAATACAGGGCGCTAACATGGCAAAATTCTCAGGTAGCCTGGCGGGTACTTAAAATACCTGATTTTTCTTTTCTAATATTTTATTCTTAACAAAAAGAAACTACACAGTCCCAAATCAAAGAAACCTGAGATAATTGTGAACGATTAAGTGAATTAAGTTCATTTTTTTAAATGCTGTTAACACATATAATTTGTTTATTATGTGAAAAGAATTAATTAACTCATTATAGTATTATAGAGGGGAAAATAATGTGTTATACGTTGACATAGTCTGGATTCTTTGACTACCTTTTAAATTTTCATGTAGTCATTAGGTAAGTGTTGAAATTAAAATAATTTTAGGCTGTTAATCCCAAAATATGTCCAAATGTTAATCATTGAAAGTTATTGCTATAGTAAGATGAATTAAATTAACATAGGAATCATTTTTATTAACTATCAATTGAAACAAAAGTTATTTCTTATGCCTCCAAAAGTGAAAAATACTATTGTTTCATTTTAAAGTATTTAAAATTACATTGTAAATTGTATAGTCCTAGACTTCATTGAACTCAACAGAACTAAGTTCAAAAGCCAAACTGGACACTTCCAATTCAACAAGCCAAGAGGGGTACTGATCTCCTTTGTTTCTAGAAACCTTCTTGCTTCTCTCATACACTCTTTTACCAACATTGGCTCTTACAAAAAAATTTTCTATCCACTCAGTGCAAGTATTTCTCCTCATTGTGGGATATCCCTGTATAAAGGATGGTTTTCATCCATCTTCTTTCAAACAATCAGCAAGCCGTATTGACCCTCCCATGAATTTGAAGTCACTGTCAGTTGTGCTACTCCACATGTTTTCATCACTCCCAGAGGAAGAGACAGTAGAGTGTATACTTTTACTACCACTAATTATTATATTTAACATTGATTGGGTTCTTATGAGATCTGGGACCTCTCCTAAGCAGTTTACAATACATTGTCTCATTCTACGCTTCACAGAACCCATACATGATAATTATTAGCAGAGCGCCTCTTTGGGAAAGAACTTAAAATTTGTAAACCTTGGTGGAAAGAGTAAAGGGATTAAACAAATAAAAAAGAAAAACTCATAGACAAAGACAGCAGTATGGTTATTACCAGAGGGAAAGGGGGCAGAAGGGAGCTAGGGAGGGTCAGAGGGGAATAAATGGTGATGAAAGGAGACTTGACTTGGAGTGATAAACACACAATACAATATACAGATGATGTATTATAGAATTGTACACCTGAAATCTATATAATTTTATCACCTCAATAAATTAAACTAAAAAATTTTGTAAACCTTAGTTTTCTCAAATTGAAATGGGAGTGAATCTACACTAATAAAAGATAAATATGTAAATGGACTGTACCTCCATGACGCCCACCAGCCAATTAGAAGGGAATATGCAAATTAGTGATACAAAAATGGCAGTGGCCCTGCCCCCCAGCCATTCCAGGCTCAGAGTGCCAGGGCTGGGCAGGATGCCTGCTATGAAGGGGAGCGCAGGGGACAGAGGGAGCTACAGAAGCAGTGCTCTGGCCAGAGCAAAGTGAAGCTTCCAGACTTCGGCCAGAGTCAGCAAAGACTCCAGCCAGAGTGAAGACTCCTGCCAGAGCAAAGGCAGAAGGTGGCGGCCAGAGAGAAGGCCTGGGTCCCAGGTGCCAGAGGAAAACCTGTGCCAGCAGCCAGATGAAGGAAGGCCTATTGCAAGAATCTTTGTGCAATGGGCCTCTAGTTAGTAAATAAGCTGATTAGGTGGTACTAGAAGAGACAGGATTCACATCCAGGCCAGTAGGTCCTTTTCCCAAGATTGAATGCAACCAACCTTGGTCTTTAGCACTTTCAAGTGATTGACTTTGGGCAAGTGAGCACCCTGCCAGTTTTCACATCTGCACACACAGATAAAATCACTCACTATATGGAAATATTGACAGGCAGGATTAGATGCCATTCAGCTTGCGAACCACAAATCCGGTCACGTGGCACATCCTTGGAGTGTCACACATGTTAATTCCCTTACACAAAGGCTTAGGCTATTAGTACCAAAACTATAATCAGCAAACATAACAAGCATGTGTCTCCCATGTGGTAAAAACACAACCAAATACTTAAATTCTATAGCACCCCTGCCACACTAGGTTATACATTCAACGCAGCCAGTAGGCAACTGCGCGAGAGCTGAAGTGACTGGAAATGGTTGTATGTTGCAGAACATCATGATGTTGACAGCAGGGACTGTCGAAGGAAAATTTGCACCAAAGTTAAACAGGCAAGGGAGACTTTAAGCCTATTGCAATAAGGGGAGGAGGCCGGTGCTCAGTCTGAGCTCAACTCCACTGAAGTAAAGGGTGGAAGGGTTTTTAGGGTGAAGGGAGAATACAGGCCATCTGTTTGCTAACTGGCTTTGCCCCAAAGAAAAGTAAAGTCTCTCCTATCTTTGTGACAGAAAGCAGATTTACAACTTGGAGCAAGGCATCTGGGAAAGGTATGATCCCATCTTCCCGCAGACCCTGTGAGAAAGCGATGGCATAGCCCTGATGCTTACATTTCAAAAGGATGGCTCGAAGGTCCTTGAGAAAGACATTCCTGGGTTGTAACACTGGCAAGAGGTGTTTTTTTGTTTTACTGTTTTTGTTTTTGTTTTTGTTTTTTTACATATATCTCAAAAGCAGAGAAATAATTTAGAATTACAAGTTTTCTAAAGTAAGGTGCTCAAAAGTGAGATTGGGGCCTAGCGTTAGGAAGAAGCCTGTCTAAAATGGAGTCAAACTACGGGGCCCTTCAGGCCATCTTGGTCAGGGAACAGCAGTGAAGGTGGATGGGGGGATGGGCAGCCACTCCACTTTTCCCAGGATCCTGCATGTTCCCAGCACTGTGTGCTATGACATCAGTTTTACTCATTTCCGGAACAGCTACATGCACCAAACAGATAGAGAGAGAATCTAACCAGTCATTTCAGACGAGGAGAAAAGAAACACTCTGAGGTACTTGGTTTAGTTACACAGTCATTAAGGCCTTTAAATCAGTTAATCATACAACACATGGACATCAAACTTAGATTTAAAAGATGCATTTTACCAGGCTGATGTGGTGCAGTGAATGAGCACCAAACTATGAACCAGGAGATCACTGATCAATTCCCAGTCAGGACACATGCCCTGCTTGTGGGCTAGATCCCCGGTAGGGGGCGTGCAAGAGGTAGCCAACGGAGTTTCTCTCTCATAGATGTTTCTATATATCTCTCCTTTCCTCTCTCTAAAATCGATAAAAACATATTTTAAAAAAAAAAAAAAAAAGATGCACTTTGGTGCTTGTTATACAATATCATGTTGACAGCCATGAAAATATTCCGAAAAAGGAATCAACAGAGTTGAACATAAATGAATGGAGTAAATATTAATAAGCAATAGATATAGTTAACCAAAAATTACTGTTTTTAGGTTTTTCTAAACAAATCACTAACATGTAGATTTGTGACAATATTTTGTTTGATGGGTAAGCTTCATTTTATTACATTTCAGTTAAGGGAGGATCTCCTAATTTTCTGAATTATATTGACTAGAAGTCTCCTGTGGAGTCAGTCTTGTCAGTTGGCTTATTAGTTAATTAAGTGTCATTTTACCCCTTCTATTCTAAATTCCAGGCACCCAGAAGAGCTCACTTTAAGATTCTCCTCTCTATCAGGTATCTGCATAATTAGTCTCATTTTAGAATGCCTATTATTCAATCCACAATAGAACTGAACAATTAATTTGGACCACATGCAATTATGCAGAAAGGTCAGATGCTACTCATAACAGAAGTCTGTTTAAAAGTGTGTTTGGGGACAGCATTAATATGGTTATCCAGGAGACTTTCAGGGGCAGAAACATCTCCAAATGCAATTAAAAGGGGCTGTAAAGTACTCACTTGAAATTTTTCATTTTTAAAGCAGGAGACTTTTTCAATGTTGTTCACAATGAATCCTTCTAAGGCCAATCAAATCGGGGGAAGATTGACGTCAAGAGGCGACCAATCCATTCCTAAAGCAGAAAGCACGTTACTTGGCCGCCAACTTCCTGTGTGAGTTTCAAGTTATAATGAGCTTTCCTGGAGCAGTTGTTCCAAAACCCTCAAACACAGTTAATAACGGAAGTGCTGGTTTGATCCATCTTGGGTAATTTGAACTACATAGCCATAAAAATTACAGTCAGAAGTATGGATGTGTGGATTATAAAGTACCCCCAGTACCCAAACGCCCGTGAATTTATAATTCTGTGTTCTTCAACAATATGTTTGCCTGTTAAATGCAAATTTCTGAAGGATATTTCACTCTGGAGGATGTGCCAAAGAAGCCTCTGTCACTATTAAAGGTATATGTATATTTTACAGCCCGAGGCAGGTTTATAAAATGCTCCTTCTCTTCCTGGAGAAGATGTTGCTGATAAAAGGAAAATGATGGAGGAACAAAAAGGCAGAAAACTACAGGGAGAGCTGACAATAAAATGCTTTTATCTGCACCAACCAATGGTAGTGTACGTCTAAGACACACACATTCTGGTTTAAGAATAAGTACAAAGAAAAACGTGCGCATGAGCGATGGAAGTGCCTTTACTTATTATTTCTTAGCAACAAAAAGAGTACGTGTGGTGTTTTTATAGATTTAGACTTCATTCAAGAATTTCGCATGCGTTAAATAAGTACCTATTATGTAATAATGAAACAGTGGTTGTGAGACATAAAAGCTTGAGTAAGGCACAGTCATTCCCGTAATGACTGTCCTTTGGAATGAAAATATGGAGGACGTGTTTGCTCAGCAGACACAGGCTTAGATGGATCTCTGTCTCAATCTTGGTGCAATTTTTGCCGCACTAGTTGACTTTGGGCAAGTCTCTTGATCTCTGAATGCCTCAATGTTCACATCTTGAAAATGATCATTTCAACAATCTCTGATTTGTTAGTTATAGGATAATTCGCTCAAACTTGCTTACTATGCAAAAGGAATCTTCATTTGCTCCTATATCCAAAATGCAGAGAGGACAGAGGAGAATTGTGTTGAGAAGAACAAGAACCTAGGACTCAAAATCCTGTGAATTTGGGAACTCAGAAGCTCATCTCTGTATCATAATGAGTACATGCTCATCAGGACAGTTTGCCTCTTTCTGTTTCTCAAAGCTAGTGATGTTGTGAAAGTTCCTGTCCCACCAAGGGAAGATATATCTTGGGTCCTTATTCTCATTTGCTCCCACACTGATTTTTATTGACTCCCATTTTTCTATTTTTCTATATTGCATTTTAAAAATAGCATGACTGTTGGTATATTCCTGCTAACGTTTGTCACTAACTCCATCCAACTTGTGGAATAAGTGCACTGAGACAAGAACAGTGGTCTCTTCCTGAGTCCCTCCACTAACTTCCTCAGAGAAACGAAAGAGGTTCTTGGTGCCAATCGTCTGATTATACAACAAACTTAAGGGCTAAGACGTCAGAATCATGGGCTTTTATCTGGTTCTCATCATTAGTCTTCCTGAGTGTGGAGGGGAATATTGGGATGATTCCGGCTGAAAGACAATGAAGCAGATGTCTCTGACACATGAATCCACCGTGTCCAAGTTTCTTAGCAAGGATCATCCTGTCACAGCTGTTAGACTTTATGCCTTTATCCATGTGACATTTTAACAGGAGACGAATCCAAGTTATTATAAACAGAGAGAAACCATTCAGTCCAAAATGGCTCAGAGTAGCAGCTACATCCTGCTGACAAGCTTTGTTTTTTCAGAACTTTGTAAACATTATTCTTTCGTATTTTCTTTTTTCCTCCTCTACAAAGCTTAAAGGGTTTCATGCTTTTGTCCTATAAAATTTTAAAGTGCCTGTTTAAAATGCATATTTAATTACATCCCAAGATGTGAGTGATGGAAACACGAAGTCATTTAACTAGCTCAGTGGTGGAAAGAAAGTTGGGTGGCTGTGATTTGCTTGATTTCCGTGTTCTTGTGAGATCCTCCCTCCCCCCAACTGGTGGGAGGAGTTATGACATTACTGGCATCTGCCACAGACACACCCCCAAGACATTGAACCACCAATCAGCGCATGCTGAAGTGCCCTGGAGCCCACCCCTTCCTGTTCTGCCCTGGGTCCTACCCTTTCCTGTTCCTTCCCTCAAAAGGCTCCCCCAGCCCTCTATTTGCTACTCTCTCCAATCTCCATCTGTGATGGCAGCCCCGCTGGGTCCTTTCTCCTCTCCCCACTCCTTCAATTCTGATTTCTCTACCTTTGTAATGAGTCCCGCTCATTACTGGAGAATAAACTTTCCTTTGATATGTCTTTGTGGTCAGTTTCCTGCTCCTCAAACCTTACAGTTCTCTCGGTGCCAGTGGCCTTGGCATCCAACAAGAGAGAGATCTAGGGAAATGGAAAAATAAATTGAATGGATATTTGGGAAAGGCACTCGAGTGGGTGGAGAGTAAGAGCTTTCAAGTAAATTACCAGTGAATGTACATTTCCCAGATGACTCTGAGTTTTTTATTTGAACTGACATGGGTTGGATAAATGTATTACTATCCTCCTTGCCCGGCACAAACAAAAGACAGACAGAGAAGACATAACATTTAAGCAGCATAGGAAGAATAAACACATGCCGGAGGACAGCCTGCAGCTCCTGGGTCTATAGTGCCTCCACATCTAGGGATGCAGCCTACCTAATAACACTTCAGGACTCCCAGTGCGTTCTTATGTCTCCTCCCCTGTGGGTAAGTGCTCAGCCAGCAGAGCCAGAATGCTTGTTGGATGAATGACAAAGAATGGCCTTCCCCCCTTTAAATAGGCACACCGTTTTCAGACCAGAGGGAGAGCAATACAAGCTATTGTAAAGGTACAATAAGGTGACATGTTCCAGAGAGCACTCAAAAGGAGAGATGTAACATGTTGTGGGGAGTCGTCCTGGGCTCCCCAGGCAGGATTAGCTAATAATGAAATACCATCTCTTGAGACTGTCTGACTACACAGAGCACAGGTCAAGGCCAGAGAGAGAAGCAGCACCAGGTGAGTGAATTAGCAATCTCGTCATTTCCAGGTTGTCCCTTGGAAACAATGCTGTCTACCATCCCCAGCTTGGGATGCTAGGCATAGTATGTTTTATGCCAATTATGGACACAAAGCAGCTGGCTCCCAGTCTCTCCAAGGTACTGTGCAGTGTCCCTGGGCCGTGAGAGGCCCCGCACAGCCAGCTTTGAGCTGAGACAGTGATGTCCAGATGTATTAGCTATACCACTATTTGATTCAACTTGATTCTACATGTAAATTTGATGCATAAAACATATAAAGTGAAGACATAGGTCTGGTTGATGACCTGGTAAAAGGGGCAATGACACAATAATCCTTCACCTCCTCCCTCCTCCCTCAGCCATATATAAACTGCCTAAGTTACAACAGATTACAACAGCTCTGAAAAACATACTAGTCCACATTTACTCTGAAGACTGTGAAAGGCAATGAAAAGACAGCTGGACTGGTTTGAAAGATCAGGGTTTACGTTCTGGCTCTACCGTGGGCCTGATAATGAACAGGAAGCATTGTAGGTATATAGATGACATTCATGCTCACCTTTATTTCCAATTTTTCTTTTCCCCACCATAGAACTTACTCATACTTTCTCAAGTGTTAAATGACTTAGCCAAGGTCACATAACAAATAAGTGGTCCAAATAAGACTGCACTCTGATCATGGCCATTGAAGCCAGGTGCTAATCATAGAATATTCACTGAAAAAATTCACAAATGCTTATTCCACATTATCTTAAGAGAGAAGGGGATCTTAATTTGGAGGCTTAATTTTATAAAAGGGAAAAACAAAGGAGGGAAGGAGGAAGAAGGGAAGGAAAAGAAGGGGAGGAAGAAGAAAGGAAAGGAGGGGGGGAAGGAGGAGGGGAGGAAGAGGAGGAGGAAAGAGAGAAAACACAAAGTCCATACTACATGTCTACCAGCTACATGGGTAATTCTTCTATAACAATTCTTGTATTCACTTTTTGACACCGAGACATATTTGTCCACTCAAGGTTCTTGCCTTTTTCCCCTGAAATATCTAAAATAAATGTAATGATAACAAAAAGATTCACTGTTTCTATTTTTGTCTGGATGATTTGTGATAGTCAATGCTTACTCTCAATATGCTTAGGAGAAAACTCAATAAGATGACATTTTACCCATTTTTCAATTGAGAAGACTGAGGCAAAAGAACAACCAAAATGAAGCTAATTGACACATCCATCCTCTTACATTTTTACCTTTCTTTTTGGCAACTGCCGCCACTGATATTAACTGCAAACAGGCTCTTCTGACTCCCTTTCTCCAGTGAGTATAGACTGTAGAATGTCTAAGCACAAAGCCAAGTTTTACCATTCACACAGCATTTAAAGGACTGATGTCTGACTATAAATTTGCTTTATCACTGTTGTCACCTTAAACCCTCTATGCCTCGGTCTCCATATCCATTAGATGAAGGTTATAATAATAGTACCTTCCTGAAACACCTATAGGAAAGATTAATTGGAAACATGATATAAACACATATCATATATGGCACTAGTAGGAGTTAAATTAATAGTATCTGTTTTGTTATTTGGTACCATATGACTTCCTGAATATTAAAACATTATACATGGCCTTCAAAGATCACTGAGTTCTGGTCTGAACCTTTCTTTTCAAATCCGTCTCTTCCTATATATCTACCTTCGCCCTGATACCGTCCTAATTAAACTACTCAATCTTACTTGGATAGTGTGTATAACATAACCGTATGGAAAATACTGTGGCATCAATAACGTTAAGCAAACAGTTTCTTACATATTACTTTGTATTGAGCAAAATGTAATTAAAGTGATTTAAAGATACCACGGATTTTTGACAGTTGTCTCCCCAGGGAGCTAGCTTGATGTGATATTAAAATATGTTTCATTATATCTGGTGGAAATTCAAGAGGAATGCTCTTTGCAATTCAAAAGAGACAAAAATCTCAGAATAAAAAATTCATTTTCAATCCCTGCAGAGTTCATTACGAACAACAGAGTGCTAGAAATTAAAATACTTCAATGTATTTAATAAGGTTCTATAATGGAATGACATTTTTGTTTTTAGATAGATTCCCCATTCTCTCTTTCTCTTTTATCCTTCTAAACTCTACGCTGAGGGGGAAAGTGAACTGCTCATGTGATTTAATTGGTTAATTATGGCTAGATTCACGAGCAAAGGGGAGAGTTGAAGCAATTATCTAGATTATTAAAGTTTAGAAACCTTTTCCCCCAATATCATGATATCCCAGCAGAGTGGGTTATGATTGGTGCATTAATTGAGACCAACAATTGGTAGTTGTGGGGATGTGCGTGCTTGGAGAATAAAATTGAAGTGTTAAGGCAAGAATTAATTGAGTCAGAAGAGAAAATTAATATAACTTCATTTAGACACATTTGAAAGTTGCTTACATTTTTAATATTTTATCGTCCTTCCTGTAACTGGGGAAGCATAAGCACAAATGGAATCCAATGAGTGGAATGCATGTACTTTACTTCCCTGCCCTTTAATTGCATATATTCTGTTAGACTACTTTTTAAATTTCATAAAATAATCTTCAAAAATAAGCTTCCAAAATCAGATGTTGATCATCAGAATTTGATATCTACACGAACTCTTCATCCTGTTTTGTTTCTTTGGTAGCCCCACCAAATTCTGAATTCACTGGCGCTGAACTTAGATTAAGGGAAAAAAGATATATTATCCACTCACTTGGTAGCTTGGATGTGCCAGTTTGTATCTCATGCCAATGAAAAAGGCAAGATGAAAACAGGAAGAATGGCTCATTCAGAATTAAACTCCCCACATGCTTTTGAGTTTTGGGGCCCAACTTCACTTTTTTAAGCTACACAAAACATTATGGAAGGGCACTGTCTCTTCTAGATTCTCTAAAACCTCTCTCTCAAATCCAGAAACTACTCTTCTTCTCATTCTATACATTTAATCTCTAATTAATGGACCTCATTGATTGGTACCCATGATTTAGTTGGTCTAGGTATCTAACTTATTGCCTGCAGCAGAATGGTATTTGCAAATCAGTTGACCATATCTCAAAAAGTCTACTTCTAGACTCTATGTTTTTCTATTTTTTATTCTGGTACCCATGACACACTCTCTTGTATATTATAACTAGAAATTCTTAATCAAAAATGGCACCTTCAGATTAATTTAAGCATTGGTCCAATTCATTATTTCCACCATGGGAAACTGCTTACAATTAAAGAAGTGAACAGCAACAGGCCACACCATCTATGTACTGCCAAATTAAGAAACGTATGCCTCACAGCACAGCTTTTAGGAGGGCAGAAATTTTAAAATGACAGCTCTCCATTTAGAAGTCAGAACATGAGACCACCAGGCTCTAGAGATACCATGCTAATGTGGCTCTTAAGGCATCACGGTGATTAAAGAAAGCACTCTGCAAGAGAAAAATAATTGTTTGGTTCTTGCAGCTGATTGTTGATGGTGTGTGCATCAGAAAATAAAGCCGGCCGACTTGAAAAGGAAAATTAAAAAGAAAACAAATAAACAGCTGCTCGATTCTCCATGGGACCAATAATTACAGAACCACGCAGTGTGCTCTGCTACCTGCATGATCCACATTTCACAGTCAACATTTTTGAGGGCTGTTAGCATGTTTAACTGTTTTCCAATTGATCCGATTCTTCTAAGGTGGTATATATTTCTGAGATGAGTTTTTTAATTTGTTTTTTATTGCCAACAAGCTGCAAACAATAAGACTTTAAAACATCTGACTTGATTAGAGTAGTTTGTTTCTCAAACTTTAGCATGCATATGATTCTCCTGAGGATTGGGTTACAACTCAGATTCTGATTCAGAACGTCTGGAATGAGACCTAAGATTATGCATTTCCAACTGGTTGGTTTCATGTCAATATTTTTCTATTAAGGACTCTGTAAATGTTTTTAAATATATTTTTATTGATTTCAGAGAGGAAGGAAGAGAGAAACATCAATGATGGGAGAGAATCATCAATCAGCTGCCTCCTACAATCCCCACACTTGGGATCGAGCCCGCAACCCAGGCATGTGCCGTGACCAGGAATCAAACCTTGACCTCCTAGTTCATAGGTTGATGCTCAGCCACTGAGCTATGCCACCTGGGCTGTAAATTTTTTTAACTGAGCAAATGAATTAAAAATTAAATTCATGTAGCTTATAGTTTTCCTTCTCCACAAACTATTATAAAGAAATACTGTAAAGAGCATTTTATTTAGACATACAACTAAAAGTAAGCAGATATAAATAAAATAGTAACAGAATAAAACAACACAGTGTTAGACATATTAATTATTCACTGTGTTGTACTTAATATTCTTATTTTTATTTTACAGGAAAAGTCTATCTATACTGTCTGCCTTTCTTAACCATCCAAAGTCTTTCTGCTATCGCTATGCTTTTAATTCCCTTGGACCCTACATATTTTTAGTCTCTGCATTACCATTTCCTCCACTGTTCAACAGGTGACACTCTGGCGCTGAGCAGGTACTTCAAAGGATGGCTCCCTCATTCACTTAGAAAGACATATTAAATCTTTGATAAGGCCTTGAAAAGGAACAGAATCTTTTAATGTCTAATCCAACTTTACTAGCTGACCTATTTAATTGGGTGACTAGAGGGAACTAGGGGAAATGTCGAAGCCATGAGCTTGAGCGTGCCACAGTGAGCTCCGGATTGCGGAATCCTGTGTCTCAAACTTCCTCACTCTACGGCAGCGTTTTTCAACCGCTGTTCCGCGGCACACTAGTGTGCCGCGAGATGTTGCCTGGTGTGCCGTAGGTGCAGACAAGACAAGAATTTTATAATTTTTCACTATTTTGTTTACTTAATATTTCATAATAAAGTAATTATAAAATACTTTCTTTGTGTTTATTTGATTCCTATTCAAGAGAATTACTTTATATATAGTCAATGTAGGCACAGAGTTAAATTTTTTAACATTTTCTAATGGTGGTGTGCCTCGTGATTTTTTTCATGAAACAAGTGTGCCTTTGCCCAAAAAAGGTTGAAAAACACTGCTCTACGGAATACATACAATGCGTGCATTGCTTTAAAATAGTAGGTGTTCACAAGCCAGAGGAAAATCATTTGGGGAGGTGGGGGGAGGGAAGAAAAAGGATTCCAAGTCAAATTTATAGAAAATATCCCTTTATTAACTTTTGGTCAAGAATATGTTTGTATATTTTCAGAAAACAACTCCGAGACCATCTGAAATTCTGTAACAGAGGAATAGATAGAAGTGCCCCAGCCATGAAGACAGAAGAGAAACAATTCAGAGATGGAAAACGCTGACGATGCCTCAGCATACCAGCAGACAGCAGCTGCGTGTTGCGGAAGGATGCCCAGGACCAAACCAGAGATGGTCAGACCTGCATCACCACTGTTTGTCCACCAACCAGATCTGATATATCATGGCTAACATGTACACATAAGGAACTATTTGACATTGAAATTGGGACTCAAAAGAACTGTTGGTCCAGAAAGGAACTCACTACAGACTGATTCATTTGCCTCTCAGCATAACCATTATGGCTTTTCTCAGTTTAGGTTCTTACAAGGTTATTTCTTAGATCACAAGATCTCACACATCTAAGAGGAAATGATGAACAATATAGACTTATGAACAAAAACAGACTCAGAGAGAGAAGTGCCGAACAGACTTTCAAACCTCAGAGGGAAAGTAGGGGAGGGTGGGGGTAAAGGGGAAGAGATCAACCAAAGGACTTGTGTGTATGCATATGGGCCTGGCCAGTGGCCATGGACAACGGGGGGGGGGGGGGGGGGGGGGGCATATGTAGGGAGGGGTTTGGGATGGGATTGGGGGGATGAGGACAATTACGTGATACCATAATCAATAAAAAAAAATGGAGAAAAAAATAGTAGGTGTTCAATAAATGTGTGTGAAATAAGTTAAGTATGTGACTGGCTTCCTAAAAGAATATAAAAATCTTGCTCTCAAAGGTCACTTCGAATTCAGTGTCTGAAAGTGAATGCTACCCTGGCTGGTTTGGCTCAGGGGATAGAGTGTTGGCCTGTTGACTAAATGATCCCAGGTTCTATTCTGATCAAGGCACATGCCTGGGTTTCGGTCTCAACCCCCTAGGATGGGGGGGGGGGGGGGGGAATTAACCAAAGAATTTATATGCATATGTTCATAACCCATGGACACAGACAATAGAGAGGTGAATGCCTGAGGGGGGAGCAGGGAAGGGAGGAGGAATCAATGGGGGGGGGGGGGGGAGAGAAAGGGAGGACATCTGTAATACTTTAAACAATAAAGATAAAATTTTTTTTAATTAAGTGTACTCTTTCTTCTTTCACTTTGATTCTTGCTTTCATTTCTTTTCAATTCTTTGTGAAGTTCCCAACTCTCAAAAGAAACTAGTATTCCATTTTGTAGCCTCACGGGTACTATATTACTGGTAAATTGACCTGTGCTTACAGGTAAACTCTCTATTTTTGCTTGTAACTGACCATATTTAAAGTAGAAAAAGCTCGTTCCTTCCCCTAGTATTTCCAAATTATTATTGATATACTCTGCAGCCCACATGAATGATATTGCGTGCACCATCTCCAAGCAAAGACCCATGTGTGCTCACATATACACACACACACACACACACACACACACACACACACACACCCCTGTATTCTGGCAGGGATCATGGCATCTCAAGGTGCCACCAAAGCCCCACGATGTGTATTCTGGCACTTTATTTTCTTGCAAGAAAGAGCACAGCTTAGGTATCTAACATTGTAGATCTTTCACTTGAAACCAACTTCTGAATCCCCCAATTCCACAGGGGTCAGACCTAGTCAATGGTCTGAAAGAAGGAAAGGCGGTTCAATATTTTTACCCTGCTGGGCCTGCCAGATTATTTCCTAGTGTCTTTTTCTCTTCTTGGGTTTTTTTTATCACCAACTTTGCCTTGTAAGTAAACACCATATATTCATTACTGCTAGCTTTATATGATTTCGGTGAATACAGTATTCATAATTTAAACTTGCATGGTTTCAATTGCTTCTCATCTCTAAACTGTTAAATTTTTTTCCTTAAGACATGCCTCTGTCTGCTCGGATTTGCTGCTGAGACAGGAAAGCAGACAGTGCTTGGTGGTTATGCTGAAGAGCAGGGTTTTTAACCGGATAAGTATTTGCTGTGGAGACTGTCCTGTGTGTGTAGAATGCTTAGCAGCATCCTTAGGCTCCACCCACCAAAAGCTCAGCTTGAGAATGCTTCCCCACTTCTTGTTGACTTTCTTTCACCCCACATTTAAGTTCACAAATATCCCCTTCATTAAAGTCTCTTTGATGGCCTTACTGAATGAGCTACCTGCAGAGATTATGACCTACAGAACACTTTGACTAACACATGTTTCCCACCCCTCTATTTCCCCGCTCTCTTTATCTGGCTAGCTCCTGCTCATCCTTTCAGACTCATTGTAACTTGAGAAACCCAGAAAGGTTATCTGGAAGTGGGGGGGAATCTTTGAAACATATGCCAAATGTCTTCTGATAGCTGAATAATTGCCCTTGTCGCTCATTATTTCCATGATCTATTTCCTCTCCTTGGAAGTGAAATTCTTTCAGCTACAAATGGGTGATATTTGTTTTGTATGCTCTATTTCTACCTCACTGTCTTATATGAAGCAAATTCTGGTTGAATAAATAAAATGAGTTACTGCAAAGTGTTTGGGTCAGTGTCCCAGGTTGCGACGACCTCAATGGATAGTGTGCTCTTGTGTGTAATACCTTCTTGCAGTTTTGTCTCAGGTCTCATTCATGGGACATCTCTGGCAAATCCTCTGTGATAATGGGCATTCATCCTGAAAACTTAACTATTCCTGGAACAAGAAGGAGGATATTCATCATTTATACATTGGTGTGAATTAATTTAATAAAAATCTCTGTTAAATATTAACTGATGTCTGCCATGGTGATAGAATAAGAAATTCAAAGGGGGCTAGGAAATAATTATGTGGTGCCATTAAGCTTGTCAAAGTTTAGTTAGGTTGCACTGGAGCATTTTAGCGATGGTTCAACAGTCAATAATGAACCCACATTTCTGAGCATTGGCATAGAAAATCACAAGGAACAGAGCAAGGGGACTGAACTTGGAAAGCCCTGGCAATTTAATCTTCATCTATTACAAAATATTACAGATTTGAATAAGAATTAAGCAGACCACTTACTGGCTCCTCCTCCACTTGAACTTTTTTTTGCCTTTTTGCTTTATTTATAAGTACTGAGTACAGTGGAGAGGCTTTGTTCTTCCTGTTACAAAGACCACTTAAAACCCAATCCATTTATAAATAGCACTAATGAAAGGGCAGGGCGGGGCTAACTCCTCATAATGAAAGGGTAGGGTGGGGCTAACGCCTGATCCTCCGTTTTGTAACTGGACCCTAGCCCTAACCCAACCAATCAGGGTCAGCCAAAGCAGTGACATCACCACCCCTATAAAACCCTTTGATCTGTTGAAGCTCGCTCTCTTCCACCATGCCACTGTCGATGTAAGTGGGACAGAGCTCGGACTAGTCCGAATACAGGCTTTTTGCTATTGCATCAGACTCGGCTTCCTGGAGGTCTTTGGGGATCACGAAATCTGGGCATAACACTGCCTCTATTTATTTGTTAGAGGAGGGCAGATGGGAATGACGCAATCCTGCCATCCACATCCCCAAACAGCCAGGGCTCTAGTTTTCATCTCAATGTACCTTTCAGCTTTGTGTAGTGGTGAGTCTTCTTTTGACCTGGGTAGCGAGATGCAGTTTACCCACTCGGTTTAATGACTGTTAATCCAGTGTATCACATGGTAAACATGAATACAAAGAAAAAGCTGCCCACGCCTACACTCGATGTGGTGATCTTCTTTTGATCTTCAGTATACTTTACTGACTTCCCTACAGGAAGAAGTAGAAAAAGAAAAGGACTGGCCAGCCGGCATTGCTCAGTGGTTGAGCACTGACTTATTAACCAGGAGGTCATGGTTCAACTCCCAGTCAGGGCACATGCTTGGATCGTGGGCTCCATCCCTAGTGTGGGACATGTAGGAGGTAGTCGATCAATGATTCTCTCTCATCATTGATGCTTCTATCTCTTTCTCCCTCTCCCTTCCTCTGTCTGAAATCAATAAAAATATATTAGAAAAAGAAAAGAACGTAAAGATCTTCAAGAGAGGCAACCTACTTGTTAGAGAACCAAACATTCCACCGCCCTTCGTATCCAAGGTTGCACTCATTGAAATGACACAGGGAATGCTGTGGAGATGTGGGGGTACAGGCCAGGGTTGGGCGATCCCCAGCCTTGGGTAAAAGTATTGGACTTTACAAGGCATTTTGTGGAACTTCTTTGATCCTTTCTATTCTGTCATGGAATAATAGTATGTGTGCATTTTACAAGATGGATTTTTTTTATGTAGGATTTAGAAGTAATTCATGGCTAGATTATAATAAAAATATATATATAATGATTCAAATCAGCTAGACTTGGTGTTTCTGGGACATTTGGGTTTGGTCATAGAAAGTCTCCATCTATTAAGTCTTTCTTTTTTGGGGGGGGGAGGGGAGAGGGGAGAACGGGGAAGGGCAGTGTGGGGGAGCGGAGAACACGTGAAGGGAATGGGCAGATTACTGCCCACCGGAGTATGGAGAAGGAAGAGCTGTGCCTTCTAACAGAACCACCAGAACAGCTTTCAGAAAAGCTGGTATGTTTTCTCCTGCTGTGCAGGCATTTGAACTTGCTGAGGAGCCCAACTGTTCCCTCTGTTTGGAGGCTGAAATATCAGCAGCTTGGAATGACAATGAAGTCACAATCAGGAAGGGCATTAAAAAGGGAACCACTTGAAGCAAGTGGCAAAGGGAAATCAATCAGCGTTGTCATTTTTTGCCTCCCCTGGAGAGCTAGCAAGGCCAGGCGTGAAGACAGTGGCTGGAATTTGCCTTTGAAAGTTCTCACCATAATTATCAGTCTAATGGCACAGTGTAACTCCCATTCAAGGAAAGGGCAGCGTCACCTCTGAGTGTTAGGTTCTGCATTTCATGGCGACTATTAATCACTCTAATGGCTAGAATACCACGGTGCATCTGTCTAGTGCTCTGGCTTTTACGCTGCCCCTTTACAGGCATTACATCATGGAGAAGCAGTATGGTGGGTGGAAGAAGCACAAGACAGTGTGTGGCATGCTTCGACTTCAATTTCAATCCCGCTATTTCAATTTCAATGTCAGCCTAGGTAACCCTAAGCACACTGCAAAGTGTCCTTATGGCTTCTTGGCTGGAAAATGAGGATAGTGATGATACTGGCTTTAAAGATTCCTTGTGAAGGTTATAGATATTGTCTATAAGTACTTGTACTATGTTAGGTGGTCAGGAGAGAATGACCATTATTCTTACTAGTGTTGTCACATCCACAAAATTAACTCTAAAGTTAGACATGCAGATGGGGCAAAGGAGGTCAAATACAAGGTGATGCAAGGATGCCCTAAAAATATGCCTTGTCTTGAGAAACCAAGTGCCATACATTGTATTTCTCTTCAGCTAAATAACAATTATTTGATCTTTAAGGATATCAGTAAATTGCACCAAACTGAAATCACCAACATAGGCAGCAGAGTGAAGGGAGGAGCTGGGAAAAAGGTACTGAGGATCTTGTTAAATTATTGATTTATGAAGTCCACAGATAGCAAATCATTATTTTGCTAACTGATAGATCTGCAAGTCTTGTACAACAAAAGATCTTTTAAGCAGTGGGATTGATGCTTTGAGTTGGGAAACAGTACATCAATAAAGGTCAGTGTGACAATATGATTTACTCAAATACAATGCTATTCCAGGCAGTTGGGTTTTACATTCCAGAGGAAATGGCAGACATTTTTTTTTTCCATTTGTGTTTAGGCTCCCCTAAGAAACCTTGTTTGAAATGTTTCACTATTTATCGTTGCTTTTTCGAGATGAAAGGAACCCATTTATTTACCTTCCGTGATCATTTCTAACTGGTGAAAGAAGGTAGGGACCTGGAGCAAGAATCAATTGGTTAATAAAATAGTTAATTGACTAAGTGCTTGTTCTGATGAGCCAAAAGCAGACAGGATACAAGCAAAGCAAGGGCACTTAATTAAAATGTGCTGGCCGTACTTGGTGGAATTCTGCCTCATAGATAGAAATTAATGCTTGAAAGACATCTGCATTTATTATTATATTTCAAACTGGAGGCAAATTAAAGAAACCCACCAAAGCCTTTGTCTTAATGTCCTCCACATAGCAGCGCTTGTGGGCTAGCCCAGCAGTTACAGGAAATTCTAAAAATCATTGTTTCTAAAAGTGCAATAACCCATTAGTTATATACTTCACATTCTGATATGGTATATGAAACATAAACTACGACAACTTAGCTAAAAATACTTCTAACATTTTTTCATAAATCATGTTTTCCTTGCAGATAGATGGTGATGAGGTACTGGACATGGTGTGGTGGAACTTGTACATATAAAAGATTTTGGTAGAAGATTTGCAAATGACAACTAACCTTGCCTACTCAGACATCATTTGCCATATCATAGGATTATGAGTGATTTTTCCCTAAGAAAGTAAAAACGCTACATTATCAAAGAAAACGTAAGTTTCTTCTGTGTGTTTTTTTCACTATGCCTTGTAGCCTGGATCTCCTAGGATTGTGCCAGTGACCAATGGTCATATGGGGTTTCCATTATGACCAACTGCATCTTATAATCAATGAACTTTAAATGCAATAAAATAGGGTAGCTATAGATGGCAATCAAGTTTAGAAAGTTTTTTAAAAGTATACAACCAACTTGATTTTGATTACCTGCAAAGAGAAATCTATGAAAATAATTGAATCAATGCTCACACTAAATTAATGTTGACTTTCTGATAAAGATTTCAATGGAAAAGGAAAGGTTTTAACACCCACAATGGTGATGAAGCACCGATTATATGCCAGAACCTAAAAGTCTATTTTTTAAAGAAAATAGCAACCCTTCTAAATATTCACATTATTAAGTTGGAAAGAAACTTCTCATCTGCCTTCAAAACAAACGTTCCCCATAGACCATTCTAGTTAAAAATACAAGAATAGTTAAAATAAAATATTATATATTAGTTAATCTTGAGACTTAATAAAATGATTTGTGGACTAATCTGGCACAGATCATTATTTTAGCATAAACCTCATGAATTCTTTATTTGTGTATTTCCCATAGAACTGAGAGCTCTGTCATGTACAATTTGTTTAATGTGTGTTTTAGAACAAAATTAAAGATTCCAGAAAATGAAACCATCATGTCTACATTATCATGGAATCTTAAAATTGAGAACTTGCCAATAGACCACTTAGTACAATTTTCATATTTTATGATGGTGGAGAACTTAAACTGAATTGATTTGTACAAGATCACACAACCAGGCAGCAGGAAAAGTTATTCTGTAAACAAATCTTAAGCAAATATCTGCTACATAAAGACTAGGATTATAATGAATGTCCTTCATTGCCTAATTCAATACCCTCCAAAATATCTAAGACTGGTTTTCAATTATTCTTACTACAACATAAGCTCCATGAGAGAAAGGATGCTGTTCTGTTCACTCCTGTGTCACCAGAAAATTGAGCAGCGTCTGGCATCTGAGTGTGTGATGAATATTTGAAGAAAAAGTTAACGAACCGTCAATTTTCAGGCTATGTAAACATCTTTTGATGGTGTAAAAAATACTCAAGAATCTTATCCGTTCATGTCTAGCAATGTCTGTGATTACAGTACCATTCAAGATTGTAGAATTCTGATCAAGTGTTTCTCTTCCTCATGAAAGTGGCATCTATATGGGGAAAAGCATTTCGGTTATGTGTGTTTTGTAATTGCATTCAATATAAGCAACCGTTTATTCCTGCATTTTTCACACACAAAAAAATGGTCATGTTTGGGGTGAATTTTTTGTGTTTTCTTCCCTTGTTTGGGCATGGTGCAAACACAGCTAGAATCTCTAATTGGCCACGCTATGGCTGAGCCTTCACATACCCAATGGAACATCAGCTTTAAAAAAGCAGGTTTGCTTTTCATGTTCACAGTAGTGTGGTGAGTTTTCAAAAAACGAGGCCCTTACAAACCATTTTCAGTGAGAAATAATAAAAGGCTGGTGGGAACCAGGTTCGCGTTGCTTCCTTTTAAGGCTTTTGACAAAGGTATACTTGGGAATGCTGTTTTTCAAAATCCTGTCCTGACAAGTTAAGTACTAGCAGTTCTTTGTTGAAAGAAAGATCTTTCATCTTTCTCTTTTTTCTTTTCCTATTTAGGAATGCTTCCTTCCTCTGAGATAGCCCCCTTTGGTCTGTAATATGCCTACTGCACGGCAGGCAGAATTCACAGGTCCACCCCCCACCACCGCCACCCTTTCTTCTGAACACAGGGAAATTGTTAGCTATCCACACTGCTTGAGTCTGAAGACAAGCCCCCCTCTTCGCGTCCCAGTAATATGTATTCACCCACTCAGAAACACTTCCTGAATGCCTAACAAGTGCAGAGAAGCTAGATGGGAGGTTCCAATGATGAATCAATCCATACAATTATGGTATACGTACGGCAGAAATGACTCTTACTGCCTGCCTTCTTCATTCCAAACATATTACACAACTTAACATTCAGAACACCCCCGTCAACGAAGCATAAAGATTCTTTATTCTGAAAAAAAGCAATAAGTGAGATCTGGTCAAACAGCTTTGCCAAGATCCCACAGATAGAAGACCTATAGTCTGATTTCAGATGGGTCTTCTGGCCTGTAATCCTCATGCTCTTTCTACTCTAACAGAGTAAGCAAACCTAAGGACTCCAAAAAGGAGTACACAGACACAACCAGTCTACGGCCTCCAGGGTGAGTATCATTGCATTAGATACCACAGTCAGAATGCAAAGAAACTTTACAAGGCCAGTTCATGAAACAAATTACAGTAAGTATATACACAAATAAATCATAAAATAAAGTAATTTTAATAATAGATTGGTTTTCATTTGTAAGTAGATTATACATTCATAAATGTTTAATATATAAATTTCTTAATGATCCTGATAATTAAGCCCATGGCTTTCGGGGGCTTATAGAGCTAATTTTAAAGGTTTGACTGGGTGAGATTTTAGATGCACTGAAAGAGAAAGAGAACATTGCCTGGCAATTTCGCCCAAGTAACCTCTGGGCCCCACTCTCTGATGTAAAACACAAAGGTAGGCTCTCTCCGTGGTTTTCGAGCTAAGAGGCCTGCTTTCTATAGATGTGCCTCTGAGCCCCGGAAGGAGACCAATGACACAGCACTCAGAGTCCTCCCAGTCTCACCCACCATCCCCACAACACACCTCCCAGCAGAGCAGCGCCACTTCGGTCGTTTGAGATATTGAATTTCTACCCAAGAAACGTGTTACCCTTCCTTTGCCCTCAGTTTCCTCATATGTAAAACACACTCTAAGGAAAATAATACCATGACCACTGTCCAGCCTGTGGGACCCCTCTGCCAGTTGTGATGGCCAGTGGGTTATTTTCAATAATAGGTTATAGCTGTCTACATTGTTCTTGCTAAGGATGAAGTGCATGTATGTCACACACACACACACACACACACACAGGCAATGAGGGGGGTATGGTGAGACCTAATTCCTGCTGTTCATTGTTCCAGGCATCAAAGGGAGCCAGCCTGCCAGCCTGGTCTCTGCGAGTGCACGAGGCTCAGAGCAGGGTCAGAAGGCATCTTCCTCCCCGGGCGCCCCGCATTAGCTGTCTTATGTCTGACACCTCGTGCTGAGCGGGCTTCCTTGGCTAGGAGCTCTGCACTGACTCGGCTCCGTCTGATGAGCCACTTGGAAAGGACCAAGTCAAGGCTGTTGAGAAACTGCAGAAAGAGCCAGAAGGTCAGTGTAGTCCGTTTGTAAAGAATCAGCCTGGCTAATGGAGGGGCACGGGAAGTCTAACACGCTAGCGTAAGGCTGCCTTTCCATCCTGCGGGGGAAAGAATTAACAGTGCGACTTTTTATCTTATTGTCAGTGACTCTGGATCTAATTTTTTCATCCACTCCATTTAATTCTGTGTTGAAAAATAAGTTTGCACAGAGCACCACGGGGTTGGTAGGATTATTCCAGCATAATAAAAGAGGGTGGACTTAGAGGAATAGGGAAAAGGTGAGGAAATCTGTGGATAAAGGAGAGTCCAAGGCACCTTTGGGAAGAGTCAGAAAAAGATGTCTCTTACCACTGCTTAATCCTAGAGTGGAATGAGATTCATACGACACAGGACTATCATCAAATAAATCAGATAGTGCAAATAAAGTGTCTCACCGTGTTCTTGGTATATACTAAGTGTTTAATAAATGTTCATTATAATTTGTTGTCAATAGTATTATTGGAATGGAAAGCCTTGACAACACACTAACAAACTGAATGTTTGAGGAAACATTTTAGGTGATCAGGCAGGGTGCTTTGTATATATTAACCCATTTAATCCATCTACAACCTGTGAGGTAGATACTATTACTATGTTACATGAGGAAACCAAGGTAGAGAGAGGTGAAATAGCGTGCCCAAGGTTATCCAATTGGTGAGTGGGCAGTCACAGTTCAAACCAAAGCAACATGCTCCGAAATCATGCTACTGCCTCTCCAGATTTTGAATGGCCAGGAATGCCACATTAAAGAACATCAACTTCCTTCTTTCTTCAAGGAAATCTATTTATGTTCTTTAGAGATAGCGATAAAAGACAACCAGTACAAAAATGGGCAAAAATACTTGAACAGGAAATTCACATAAGAGAGTATACAAGTGGCCAATGAATGCCTGAAAAGATGCTGTCTTTTATCAAGTATAATAAAACCATATCATATCAAAATGGCACAATTTTAAAATGATAGGCAATACAGACCTTTGGTAGGGAAGTGAAAGAACTCTCAAAGTGCTGGTGGTGGGAGAATTAACAAGTACAACCACTTTGGAAAACTGTAGGGCTGTATTTACATACACATACCAATCACTCAGCAATTTCAATCTACTAAGCATTTTCTATGTCAACCCTCAGTCTATCAATCTGAAGTGTATATAGCTAGTTTACAGGTGAGGATAAAAGGATTTCAGAACAGGTAAAATAGTTTTCCCAAGATCCAGGTCTGCCTTGCTTTAACATCCCTGTTCTAGGTACAAAATTATTTCTCAGAGAACGCATGAGGCATTTGGACTACAGATTTGGAGAAAGTACTAGTAAGAAGCATCAGAGTATAAAGAGGTAAAACCAGGAAAATGCTCAGAGTATGACGTCAGAATAAAATTCTATCCCAGCCAATGTGGCTCAGTTATGAATCAGGAGGTCAAAGTTGGATTCCTGGTCAGGGCACACACCCGGGTTGTGGGCTCGATCCCCAGTAGGGGGCGTGCAGGAAGCAGCCAATCAATGATTCTCTCTCATCATTGATGTTTCTATCTCTCTCCCTCTCCCTTCCTCTCAAATCAATAAAAATATATTTTTCAAAAATTCTAAAGTACATTTGCTAGAGAAATATCTCTAAACTCATATCCCCTAATTCCTCCCCCTTCACAAATTAGCAAGTCATAAATCACATGGCCAACCAGCAGAAGGGTGAGGTTAAATTTCAGATCCTCTTGTCCCCAGCTCCATACACTTGTTTTTGTCCTAGACAATCTTCCAATCCCAGTCCCTTGCAACATCCGTACCTTGAATGAACTCCTCGTCACACAAATTTGTCATAGAAGTTTCTCCATGCATTGCTTAAGATGGACAAAGCAATTGAAGTGACAGAAAACCAATGTTCTAATTCCATCACCACACCAATGATCACGTTTGACAGCTTATATGTGAAGGTGACTGATCACTTATTGAGTATGCTACAATAATGCAATCTGACCAAAGGCCCTTCTTCCTTTCCGATGCCTCTATCTGCTGGGCATTTCCCCATGTACGTCTCTGGATCTCAGAGCACTTTTAAAACATCACACTTCTACTCTTGCGGACTATTTAAATCTCTTTGGAGGTTGTCATAAATTGAGGTGCTCCAACAGCTCCAACTGGAAAGATCAAATCTAGCCCAGTGGGGGGAAGCAGCAAAATCAGCAAAAGCACAAGTGACAGCCTGGTAGCAATTTAAAATTACTGCGAGACCACAACCGCCAATTAAAACAGACTTTCGTGGCAACACAGGAACATCTGGTAGCTTCCATTTAGAAAGAAAAATTAAAAAGACTTTACAGTTTTGGTAATGAAAAACTCAGACATAAGCCTGCAATGTTTTTGTTTGGGTTTTTGCTTAAATTAGATATTCTTCTATTATGCCTTCCGACGATACAATGGTTTTTGCTTTGTGTTGGGTTGTTGTTGTAGTTTTAATGGTCACAAAATGTTCATAACGAAACAAACAAGGCAAAAGTCAGAATTCATTATTCATTCATAGCCGTTCTAAAAGCTGCGCATTATCCTCCTCTCATGCCCGACAAAAACAGATTTGGAGGAGATTATCCCAAAGGTGCTATTTTGATGAAATGTATGTAATCTGATTTCTGTGAAAGCATTCCTGGAAAGGGACTCTCAGATCTAAGAAGAGAGAGAGATACAAAGAGAGGAAGGAAGGGAAGGAAGGAGGAAAGGAGGAAGGAATACATACACATACCCAATCTAGACACCCATGACTAAAGCTTACTTTATATTCATTACACCCTCTATACGATCAAGTTTCTAACATGTGGATTCTTTAATAAGTTGTACTTGATTAGAAAGAACCACCCCAAGATTTTCTTACCTTTTATGATAAGAATACCAAGAATAACTAATAATCCATTTAGAGACATGTTTTGTTTTGTTTTTGGTTAATTCTCATCCATGGATAGTTTTCCATTGATTTTTAGGGAGAGTGGAAAAGAGAGGGAAAGACAGAAAGAAATATCGATGTGAGAAATACATCGATTGGTTGCCTCCTGTACACACCCCAGGGCCTAAGCCAGGAAGGAGGCTACAACCAAGGTACGTGCCCTTGCCTAAAATCAAACCAAGGACCCTTTGGTCCACAGGCTGATGCTCTATCCACTGAGCCAAACCAGCTAGAGATATGTTTACATTCAATTGTTTAAATATCTCTTTTTAAACAGAGATATGTTTACATTCAATTGTTTAAATATCTCTTTTGAGAAATCTGCTCTTACTACTTCAATTTACCCAATACATCCTGCAAAACCCATGTATGCCTTCGTTATAGTAATTAATATTGAACCATGTTGCTTATTGTCATAAGTTATTGTCATGTGCCTTTAATAAGCTTTGATATATTTCTTTCTACTTCTGATCCATGACCAAAACTACCTATCGCAAAAAGAACACCAAAGAAACTTTGATGACAAAGTGACAAAATGAGAATCCAATAGAAACTTAACTAGACGTGAACTTTTCTTCCATTTATTAAATAATGTAGAACCCAAATAAGTTCAGTAGCATTCATAGGAAGCATTTTCCACACTAGCTTGTCATGCACGCATATGTACTATGAACTTCTCTAGAAAAGCTAGACTTGACCCACTTTAGTTAGGTAGCATCCATTCCCTCACATCTTTTGCTCACCATCTAGTCAAAAACAGCTCTTGATGTCATTTCCTTACCAGACAGCAATCCACCTGTCTTCATTTTGCTCAGTTAGTTCTGCCTTTCTTCACGACACTCCTCAAGGCTGTCTGGAGATGAGGAGATGAGGTCTGTGAACCAGAAGAAGGAGAGTCCATAAAGAGAAAAGCAAGACATTTGTGTGATGTGAAATTCCTCGTGGCTGGCATTGGGTAAATTATATCACCCCTACCCTTTCATTAAAATATGGAGAGTAGATAATTTTCCTATGAAAGCCTCAAAGATCTCTTAGTTCACAGGGAATAAGTATGACAATATATCTGCCTCTAAGAAACCATCTGCTCCTTGAATCCAGGGGCTGTGTCTTACCCATTTTTTTTAATCAAATCACAGCAGTAAATCCATTTGTGGTCGTGAATGAAATGAGGAAAGAAATGAATGAGAGAAAAAATGTGCCTAGCATAGGACATCCTTAAACTGTCCCACCTAAAAACTTTACCCTCCTGATATCTCCTTCAAGGAAAATGAAGAATAATGATGTCTGAATACATAATGAACAAAGGAGATTTGACTTTGAGTGGTAAACACAATCAATATACAGATGCTGTATCACAGAGCTGTACACTTGGAATCCTATGTAATTTTATTAACCGATGTCACCCTGATAAATTTAATTCAAAAGTTTTAAAAATCCTATCTCTGCCAAATAATGTTATACTCATATAGTATCAATTTCCCCAATATTAGACAAGAAAGCTAAGGACCAGCAAATTTAAGCAACTTGCCTAGTGCTGCACAGCTAGTGAATGGCAGACAAGATTTAAACATCAGTTGTATCTAATTCCATAATCCATGTTCTACCCAATGTGCTTTCTTTCTATTCATTATCTATTTATTATGCAAGACCTTCATGTCACCTAAAATGGCATATCCAAACAGATGGTCTTAGTCTCAGGAGCATACCTTATTAATCAATATACAAGACATGTAGAGTTAAAAGTAAACTCATTATATCCTATTCGTTGATATCCAACAGAACACTGGAGAAAAATGAGTCTAATCTCTTTGCCTTACCCAGATGGAAGAGGGGGGGGGGGTTGATAACCAAAGACCTTGTATGCATATATGCATAACCTATGGGCACAGACAAGAGGGTGGTGAAGGCCTGGGGGGGAGGGCCGCAGGCTGGATGAGGTTGGTGGGGTGGGGACTTATGTAATTCTTTTAACAATAAAGATTTAAGAGGGCCGGGAGAAAGAAATCTTGTTCCTGAGAGTTCAAATTATTTCAAGTCCCCCCCCTCAGCAAGTGATGGTTAAATAAAAGTAGAACCCAGTGCCTGTCCACAAATCTAGTCCTCATTCTTCCACACCACTCTGCCTCTCTTAATTAATTGCTGCTTCTATTATTATTAAGTTTGTATCAGAAAGGCCTTGATTTAATATTTCAGCCAAGCTCTTACAGCACCTTCTGTGCCAGTCCTTGGGATTGCCTCTCAGGGAAGCAAAGATAAGACATGGCACCATTTCATATTTAACAAGTCCCTTCAATGGAAACGAGGTCAGCCTTTGTTAGACCTCTCTCTCTCTCTCTCTCTCTCTCTCTCTCTCTCTCTCTCTCTCTCTCTCTCTCTCTCTCTTTTCTTGGTATTTAAAGAAAACTCCCCACTTATCTTCAGGTCTCCTGCCTCCTGCCCATGGCCTTCCCCTCTATTCTCTCTGGTCAGAGTGATTAGGTTATGAAGCTGTGCTAATCCCATTAGTGCCCGGATGACTTTTCTCCCATGTGTGCATCCCATGGCTCTTAGAAAGTCAGAGGGAATTACTGGGCATTAAATTCACCTTGCAGGAAAGATGACACGCGGGGAGGGAGGGGACGGGTGCGGGAGTGCCCCGCAGACCTGGCCTTTCACCTTTCCTCTGGAAGCCACTCTTCCCTCTGTGGGTGTCAGTGCGGGCCGGAGGCAAGGCTCACGCTGCCCTTGAGGAACGAAGAGAGCAAAGTTGACGTCAGCTTTTTCTTCCTGGGCAAACGTTCCACTAATTCAGCAGCCGGACAGCTTGCAGAATCGCCTGTGTGGACTGCTGAGCTCTCCTTTCCCGTCAAATTCACTCTGTATTTATGCAGCAAAGATGTGCCTACTGCAGAGTGCGCCTGGAGACTGGGTGTCAGAGTGACGGGGAGCCACTTCATGGGTGATTAGCATCCTCTGACCCAGCCACCAGTGCCAATCACGTGCAGCGAGAGGCTCCTGTGGCTGCAATTACTTCTCTCCTTCAGACCCTGGTCCTCCTCAATGTCAGAGTCGGTTTGTTAAAGCCTCATGGGGGGCCTTGCCGGGAGCTCTCTTGGACGCAAGTCTATATCAAAACGTACATATTCCAAACACACTCCCAAGAAATGTGAATTCTGCAGATCCCATGCATGTCCCCACTTACAAATCACTGGATGAGAAGGACTGCTTGTCTATTTGATTCTCTCTCTAAAGCAGAATCCCTAAAGGAAATTCATCTGATGTTTATTGGCGATCTCCCATGTCCTAGGCCAGTGGTTGGCAAACTCATTAGTCACCGGAGCCAAATATCAATAGCACAATGATTGAAATTTCTTTTGAGAGCCAAATTTTTTAAACTTACACTTCTTCTAATTCCACTTCTACAAAATAGACTTGCCCAGGTCATGGTATTTTGTGGAAGAGCCATACTCAAGGTGCCAAAGAGCCGCATGTGGCTCGAGAGCCGCAATTTGCCGACCGCTGTCTATGCATTGGGCAAGACTAGTGCTCCTCCACATGCTGTCACAGACCTGCAGTCTCAACCACACCTGCGTCTTGCTGGAAATGCAAATCTGGGCATCTCCCCAGAGCACAGGGCTCTGTGTTTTAATAGGCTTTCTAGGTGAGGCGCATGAAACTTGAGAAGCACGTGGTAAACTACATGTAGCTCAGATGTCAGGGGGAGGACTGCATCAATCCTGAGATCTAAATATAACTGTGGAAACCTGGGTCCCATGACCTGGGTGTATGTATTACTTTGCTGGGGCTGCCATAACAAAGCACCTCTAACTGGTGGCTGTCACGACAGGACTGTATTGTCTCACAGTCCTGGAGGCTGGAAGTCCAAGATCCAGGTGTCAGCAGGGTTGATTCCTTTAGGGAAAGTAAAATAAGGATCTGATGGAATACTCTCCTGGGTTTGTATATGGCTGTCTTCTCCTGTGTCTCTTCAAATCGTCTTCCCTCTATCCAAATGTCCCCTTTCCATAAGAACACAGCATACTGGAATAGGGCCCACCCACCCAGGGCCCACCCATCAGGCATAACTTAAAACAACCCAGTAGAACTCACGATGTCACCCCTTCTTTACACTCCCTCCCTTTTTGTCTTTTCCAGAAAACAGCACCTCCCTTCCAGGCATTAGCACCAACTTCTCACCTCCCTTCCCTTCCCACATCCAAATGTGTCCACTGTCACTGCAAAAACAGACCCTAAACCAGGCCACTTCTCTCAGCCTCCATTTCTCCCGGGGTCCTGGTCACCACATTTTTGACCGGAAGTCTGCCATCACCCCTGGCTGCTCCATCTCACCCTTGGATCCCAACTTTTCAATGACATCACTACCCATCTTTTTTAAAACATGTATGTCGCATCACTTCTCTAGGGAAAACCCTCCAATGTTCCCAGCCCATTAAAATAAAACTCAACCTCTGCGCCCTAGTTTCCAAAACCATGCTCAACAATTCCCTTCCTGACGTCAGCTCACACAACACTCATTAACCTCTATTGTTCATCCTCCTTCTGTGGGCATTCATCTTTATGTCTAGTTCATTTGATGCTTTGTCCGTTTTAATATCAATGGAAACTTCCGCAACTTTTTGTAGGGTGGGAAGGAATTGTGGTATAAATAAACCCCACAGAGCACCTTAAACACGTCCTCACTTAGGAAGCAGCATCTCCCATCAGCCCAGAAAGTGCTGAATATCTAATAAGGATTGTCGTCTTTATTCATCACAATAAGGCTTATTAGAGTGGTTGATGAAAGAATATGAGAGATGAGGATTTAATAAAGTTTAAAAATTTGCCCAAGTGCATGTAGTAGTAAGTTCAGACACAGCTTTCAACAACTCTTAGTACATACTTTGGGCCACTCACTGAGCTAAGACTTTCACACACGTTTGCTCATTTAATGTGTAAATCAGCTCTGAGAGGTAAGTATGATCACCACCCTCATTTTATAGATAAGAAAACTAAGGCTCAAACTCATGGTCACGTGACCTGGGATTTGAACATAGGCCGGCAGCTCCAGGGCCTGATATTAACACCAGGTGTACAGCCACTGTCTTATTACCACTTCACTTCTCAGCTTCCTTATCTCTGAAATGTAGTCAAGCCACTTGCTGCACAGGTGTTTAAGGATTAGAGGGCCAATATATACATGAAATTCAAAAATATTAAAAAAAAAAAAAAAAAAAAAAGTTCCATTTAAGCACAACAGTGAGAAGGAATCTGACCAAGGGCTTAAGTTGAGATAAAATAAGAAATATAAACTCCCATATGTGAGAGTGGATTAAGACAGGGTAAAGGAAATAGAAATAACCCCATTAAGAAGACAAAATAGTCATGCAAATGCTTTTTTTTTTATTTTTTTTTTTACGAAAAGCATTGGGGATGGAAGGTGGGCAAAATGAAGGCACAAATGACCTCAAGTCCAATTTCTTAAATAGCCTAAGCCCAGAACCATTTGACTGACGTGAGATGATAATGCCACGATGTTCATTTTCCCCTCGTCCACGTCCTCTCCCCCTGCACTCAATCCCCAGCGCTCTGGATGCAGATGCCGCAGTCAGTGAGTGCTGCGATCCCCAGAGAAAGCCACATGGCATGGGACTCTGACATGGTGCAGAGTCCACATCCTGCTGTCTCTTCGAGCTTTATTTGCAGGTGATTCACAGGATGGCTCCTGCGGTTCCTGGTCCGGCCAGGGGACACTAAAGTGGCAATTTGAAGTCTAAGAAAAATTAATTTCTCTATCTAAGTTGGCAACTACCGTGACCAGTGGGGGATCTCCTGTCCCTAGCTGCGCTCCATGAACTGCGGAGATGAAAAGACAAAACGTAGCCATCTCTGCGAGTCCCCCGAGAGCTCCTTCAGCAGATGTAAAAGCGGATGGATTATCCATAGGGGTGTTTTTGCAGTCTCCTCCTGCCACGCGTCTCCCCTGCCCACCAGCCTTCTGTCCCTCCAGCTCCCCAAGCCCCACTCTGGCTCAGGGATTTGAGCCTGTGTTTCTTCTGCCTACACCAGTGGTCAGCAAACTGTGGCTCGCGAGCCACATGTGGCTCTTTGGCCCCTTGAGTGTGGCTCTTCCACAAAATATTTCGGCCTAGGAGAGTCTATTTTGAAGAAGTGGCGTTAGAAGGAGTTTAAGTTTAAAAAATTTGGCTCTCAAAAGAAATTTCAATCTCTGTGCCGTTGATATTTGGCTCTGGTGACAAATGAGTTTGCCTACCATTCCCTCACCTAATGGTTAAGAGTTGAATTGTGTATCTCCTTCCCCCCTCCCCCGCCGCCACACACACACACACACACACACACACAAAAAAAGATATGTTGAAGTCATAACCCCAGTACTCCAAAAAGTGACCTTATTTGGAAATGGGTCCTTAGAGAGGTGAGCAAATTAAAATGAGGTCATCTGGTAGGCCCTTATCCAATATGTCTTGTGTCTTTATTTTTTTTTTTTTTAAGGAAATTTGCACATAGAAACAGACGCACAAAGAGAAGACGTTGTGATGAGATAGAGAGCAGGGCCATCTACAGGCCAAGGACTGCCTGAGACCACCGATAGCCAGGACGCCTGAACAGATCCTTCCCCAGCGCCTTCAGAGAGAGTGTGGCCCAGCCCCCACCTTGGTTTTAGACTGCTGGCCTTCAGAACTGTGAGACAAAAGATTTCTGTTGACCTAAGCTACCCAATTTGTGGTATTTTGTTACAGCAGCCCTAGACAACAAATACTCTGATCTTTGCCCGGCCGGCATGGCTCAGTGGTTGGTGTCGACCTATGAACCAGAAGGTCACAGCACACACCCGGGTTGTGGGCTTGATCCCCAGTGTGGGACGCGCAGGAGGCAGACAATGATTCTCTCTCATCATTGATGTTTTTATCTCTCTCTCTCCTGCCCCCTCCCTCTCTGAAATCAAGAAAAATACATTCTAAAAAAGTATTCTGATCTTTGTAAAGTTTCTTCTTTTTACCCTTCAGCCTCAGCGTGGCATCATTCTCTGACCAATCTCTCAATAGTCTTATATCTGCACCTTTTGGTTTCCTTCAAAGTACTAAGCACAATTGATACCAAGTCAGCCTCTCTCATTCTCTTTTTTTGGAGTGCCAATGTGTGTGCCTGCGTGTGTACTTGTAATGTCAATTTTGTCAGGGAAGGAACTGTGATTTTTCAGTTCACACTTATACTCCAAGCATCTGGCAAAGTTTCCTGCACATAGTAGCTGCTAAAGAAACAAACATATTGAGTGAATATGTTTACAGGGGTCCTCAAACTTTTTAAAGTGGGGGCCAGATCACGGTCCCTCAGAGAGCTGGAGGGTCGGACTATATGAACTACTAATTCCTACTGTAACACCTTGGCTGCGCTCACTGCCCAAAAAACCTGGCGGGCAGAATCAGACTCCCCTAGGGGCTGCATGTGGCCCATGGGCCGTAGTTTGAAGACCCCTGTTTTAGAAGAACTACCTAAAAACAAAACATGAATACATTTATTTCATAAAACAAAAGAATAAGTTTCCCATAATGCCTTCTGAGACATGTCCTGAAAGCCTAGGAAGTGTGCCCCACCAGAATTCAATTTAAAAATGTGACCCCAGTGGGAAGCTGCCCTGGCATCGCAGAGCTTTTTGACTCGTGTTACATTTCTCCAGACTAGTGAGAGTGCAGGGAGCCTAGATATTCATTTGGAGCCTCCGGGAAGTCTTGCTGAGGCAAGCTCCGTGGGCTTCTTCCTGACTAGGGGAAAAGAATTGATCAAACAAGAGAATGCTTCATGAGATATTCGGGAAAGTGAAGGGAACAGGAGGAAAGCCTGGCTGTTATTTCGCAGCCCTGCTGGCACCTTCATGGCTGGGAAATTCAGCCCACAGCTCAAAGGTCAGACTTGAATAAATGCTAATAATGCACAGAAAATGCCTCTGAGAAGTTTGCCCTTGCCTTAGATCTATATCCAACATGCAAATGTAGAAGCGTCTTACCGTTTCCTTCTCAACTCCTGAGGGCTGTAGAAGGCTCACTTTCATGCCAATGGTGGCAAGAATTTTTATCTTGGACTCCCATATCGGGTCCCACCATTTAAAAGGCACGTGGCCAATAAGCAGGACACAGTCAGAGGAGGGTCACAGGTCAGGGGATAGCCCTCAAGGATGATACACAAATTGTCTGTCCCTCTTGCTCAGTAAGGACAGTGGTAAATGATTATGCCAACCAGACTGGCTTCTTCTGAAGCTTTTTCTAGAGACTATGGCAACGATGAGCCAGGTGATGAAGGGAGGAAGGAAGAGTCACAGAAAGAAAGAGAGAGGCCATAGAACTAAGTCAAGATGGAGGGAAAACTGACCAGAGCTGCCTCAACCTTTAACAGCTCTCAGTTCTAATTCTAGGCCATAATGGCCATTCGAGAAGGCACAACCTTCTTCATTTTGTTGTTGTTGATTGGTTGATTTCCTTTAAGTGAACTAAATTAGTTTCTGGACTTTACAATCTGAAGGGATAAGGTAACAACTGAAAACTGGTGAACTAGAATAAGTAGTACACAAAATTGTACTAGTGTGAATATAATCACAGTTATCATTATAATTACTTTTAATATGCTTAGGAAGAAAAAAAGACTAGAGCTTTATTTCTCTTTGTAGACATGAATTCTTGCTGGTATAACAGACTTACATTATTACATTAGCTAGAATTCTCTGAAACAAGATCCCCCCAGGTGCCTGAGTAAAATAAGATGCAACATACAAAAGAATGGAGTAAATAGAATAGAACCCCTGATATCTAAATGATCTGGATTATATGTAAAGTTTTGGTAAAGAGAAATATGCTCCTATAGAATTATTAATTATTATGAGTGGAGGAACTATCCTTCACAAAACTGTGTAACCCTTAAATTCCTGAGTATAATTACATTTATTTGGAATTCCTGCAAAAATTACCTAGAATTAGGACATTATTAACCTCTCAAATAATAACTATAAGAAATGCTGCTAATATGATATATTAATAAGATTGTAGGACTACAAATAAAATGGAAAAATGTAACGGTAAAAAAAAAAAAAAGACTAGAAGGAAATGAATCATCATGTTATGTAACAAAAGGGCTCTGAGCAGTGGAATTAGGTTCTGATCAGTTTTCTTTTATAATATATTTTAATATTTACTTTCCCAATGTGCTATGATGAATAGAAAACATTTTTAGGTCCTTTGATACCATTGTGTAGTAAGCACTCACAACGTATATCATTGTTGGTTCACTTATTCATCAAGAAAACCCAAATGAAGTGCCTACCATTTACCTCCTATCTCTATGGAATCATAAGAAGGATGATGTCATTACAAGTTTCAAGAGTTATTTTTTTAATATATTTTTATTTATTTCAGAGAGTAATGGAGAAGGAGAGAGAGAGAGAAGCATCAATGATGAAAGAGAATCATTGAAAGGCTGCCTCCTGCCTGCCCCCTACTGGAGATCTAGCCCACAACCCGGGCATGTGCCCTTAACCAGAATCGAACCTGGGACCTTTCAGTCTGCAGGCCGACGCTCTATCCACTGAGCCAAACCAACTATGGCTCAAGAGTTATTTTGAATAATTGGTCAGAACATCCTTATAAAATAATATTGTATTTTCAAACTATTTTGAATTCTAATCATACTTTCTTATGTGGAAATTAATTGCTTTTGAGAAGGACAAGGTGAAGAAAAGCCTTTTTCAGCTGTAGCTTTAGGAATGGTGCTCAGATTTTGGTAGAGGAAGATGGAGGTCGAGGAGTTAATTCCACTATCATTAATCTTATGATTCTAATTATTATAATTATACTTTTTATAACACCTTTCATCTTAGACACTTGCAGTAACTAACTGCTTTGTCTATGAGCTGATTAACTCAGCACTGAGTGTGATGAAAATTTCTAGATGAAAAATATTTTTTCCTAATGGGATTTGCATAAATCCCAATAAAATGGAATGAAACTAACATCATTCTCCTTCTTTTAAATTTGATACAATCTGCATTGAACAGAGACAGACTGAGAAGCCCTGAAATTCTCTCCCCAACAATGTGAAAAGGGACGGTATCTGATCCAGTGGTTCCAGGACTGTGTTCAATTTTGAAAGGCTGGTTAGATAAGGGAATATTGGCACAACTCTCTAGATATTCATTCTACATTTAACAATGTCATTTTCTATTTTTCTAAGTGGAAACTGGGAAACTTCTATTGGCATCACTAGCCTCTGCTTGGAGCTTATACTTTTCACAAGTGGTGACTGCACCAATTCCACAGCTTTGGAAAGATGTGGGAGTAGATGGGGGTGATGGAGAAAATGACAGTAATAATCCTATTTATATAGTAAAAGCTTAATATGCTAAGTGTCCAACCATTTGACCAGTCGCTATGACGCACACTTTCCACCAGGGGTCAGACACTCCGACCAGTAGGTTAGCTTGCTGCTGGGATCCGGCCAATCAGGACTAGGCGAAACAAACCAGACCCACCCTGGAGCCCTCCACTACTCCTTCCCTGGCCCTCATTATGCACCAGTGCAGTTCCTCAGCCTGCCCTGTACCCTCTCACAATCTGGGACCTCTTGGGGGACATCAGAAAGCCAGTTTTGGCCTGATCCCCACAGGCCAGGCTGAGGGACCCCACTGGTGTACAAATACATGCACTGGGCCTCTAGTATATAGATAAACACCATGATCTTACTATTCCTTCAGGCTCTACTATGCCCAACTCTCAACTTTTTACATGTGATAAACGTGTAAAAAAATTTAAGATGGCCGGGACCGGTTTGGCTCAATGGATAGAGCGTCGGCTTGGGGACTGAAAGGTCCCAGGTTCGATTCCGGTCAAGGGCATGTACCTTGGTTGCAGGCACATCCCCAGTAGGGGGTGTGCAAGAGGCAGCTGATCAATGACTCTCTCTCATCGATGTTTCTAACTCTCTATCCCTCTCTCTTCCTCTCTGTACAAATTCAATAAAAAATATATTTAAAAAAAAATTTAAGATGGTGTGCTTGCTTCAGCAGTACATATACTAAAATTGGAACAGTACAGAGAAGATTAGCATGGCCCCTATGCAAAGATGACATGCAAATGCATGAAGTGTTTCATATTTTTAGTACTGGAAATATCAAGTAGCAAATTATTGGTACAATAGCAAAATTTATTTTGAGAAAAAAAGTCAGAAACAAAGAAGTACTGACTCTATGATTCCATTTATATTGAACTCCAAGGACAAGCAAAATCAATGCAAAAAAATTTTTGAATAGTGATCCTCATTGGGCACAAATAGTTGGTACCCCCTCATTCTACATATAATGAAAACTAGAGCTGGTGTCGCAGATTGGCAAGGTTATAAGAATAATGAGCAACAAAACTGAGATCTGAATTCCCTCCTCTTGGCTCATATTCCATGACAACTCATGTTTATGGAGCCTACTCTTTATCCCAGGTGTGAGGCATGAAAAACCAAATGAACAAAATAAACTTATCCTATGCCCTTATTGAGAACAAAGCATGGAGAGTAGAAATATACAATGAAATGCATAGGACTTCGTATGTAGAATAAAACTTCTTAAATAGATCTAGGCTGTTCACCTCATACCTTTAAGCCCTCACCTTTGCCTTACCCAGGGAGAGAAGAATTACTAGGCAACAACTTCCGTCCTCGGGTCCAGATGTTCTCTAATAGACATTAGAGGCTGGAGGTCTGTCCGTAATTACAGCCATGTGAATAAACTATTTCTCAGGGCTAAATTCTCAAGTTCTCATGTGAAATTACAAAATGCTGCAGAGCCAAAAATGAAAGATAATTTTTGAAGGATATATCTCAGAAGATAATATTTTGTAAGATAGTCCCCATGAGAGATGCAGACCATGGCAAAATAACCAATGGAGACATAAGCAACTCACACTGACTGTTTACTGTGAGAAATACAAAAAAATGCCTGATACCTGTTTTCCTTGTCTTTTCTGTTCAACCACATTGAATGTTCAGAAGGGAAGAGTAGAAATGGGGTGTGTGTCTGCCTAGCATTGCCAACTCAATTTGATGAGAAGGAATATCTGCCATGTTGCTTGTGGCCCCAGCATGGACCCATTAGAGAACTTCCTTCCCTCCCACATCTCTTCTCATACTACTATCTGACCAAAAAGTTAGGCTGGAGCCTCAGGCATGATAAAATAGGGGGTTTACTATTCACTTGCTGTTGTTGTTGGTTTGTTGTTCATAATTTCTTCAAAAGCATATTACTAGTATATCATAAAGGGCATATTTGGATTTCAGCATACCATTGAAACAAAATTATAATCCCAGATGTATTATTTCTCTTTTGCCGTAAGCATGTGTTCAGCTTAAGAATATTTATTCAGGGCCCAAGAAACAAGCTCAAGGCTTTTCGTTGTTTTTTTAAGTTCAGCCACGAGTTACAAAGACCCTTCATTATGAAAATTTAATTGAGTCACATGGTTTTGTGTCAATATGCACTGTTAAATCTTTTGCTTCTGCCAGTTGGAAACATATTATTCATACTTAGCTCTGTAAAATCCTACAACTTTAATTCTTCTCTACCATTCTGAAATAGATCTGGTTTCTGGCCAACTGAATAAGTAGAATTTATTTTTTTCTTGTAATTGTCTTTATTTTCCTAAAAAAGAAAAAAAAACAATATGTGCAACATGAAAAATGAAGCAGGACTGAAATAAATGGCTGTCAACTCAACAAATCTTAAGTAAATTTTATGCCTGGTGCTGCCACTGGTACTCAATATCACTAGATATTTTACCTTGAATAATCACTGATGGACATTGATTTTGTCTTTGCTCTTCACAGCACAGCAAAATTAATGTGAAAGTCAGACTCAAATGAGTCCCAACGGTGTCCTCCGATCTCTGCTGAAAAGCGCATTTCAAATACAGAAGAAATGGCAGCCAGCTGAGACCCAGTGCATCTTGTATTGTAACAATTAATGGATATAAATAGCCCTCATAGGAGAGCTCAGGTTACCTTTATATCAGCTTTGGAGGTGAGATTCTGAAACAGTTCATTGAGGTTAATATGATTAATTCTTATAATTTGATTAATCCTCACCAATTAAAATGATGATGTTTCTCTTTTCTCACATTATATTTTCATAATTACCCTTTTGGGTATGTGGATGTAACAGTGAAATGTCAACAAGGGTACAATAATTGCATAGGAATTTAAAGTCAGGGAAAAATGTTTTTCCTGAATGTAGTTTAAAGGAGGAGGAGGAGGGGGCTAGGGGGAAAGAGGCTAGAATGTAATGTCTTGTTCAATAGGCAGGGAACAGAGGGAATGGTGCTAAAACTCCACCCCACCATTTATTTCTTTCAGACTAATTCAGACCACGTGATAGAAGGCATAAAACAACATGAGCAATCATTCTAGATGAGCTTTGGGCTATTAAAGATGCCAAATGGCCCAGCCGGAATGGCTCAGTTGGTTGAATGTCATCCTATGCACCAAAAGGTTGCTGGTTTGATTCCCAATCAGGGCACATACCTGGGTTGCAGGTTTGACCCCTGATTGGTGCACATATGGAAGGCAATTAATTGATGTTTCTGTTTCTTTCTTTCTCAATCTCTCTCTCTCTCTCTCTCTCTCTCTCTCTCTCTCTCTCTCTCTCTCTCTCTCTCTCTCTCTCTCTCTCTCTCTCTCTCTCTCTCCTTGAGTGAGAATTTAAAAATAGGTAATTTTTTAAATGATTGGACATGACATCCTACACTACAAAGTATTGCTGTTTTTTTATATATATTTACAGCATTTATTGGGAAAAAAATACATGTGTAAATGGATCCACACAGTTCAAACCCATGTTGTTCAAGCATCAAGTGTAACTACATATAAAGACAATGAAAATAGGTGGCTGGCCAAAACCAGTTTGGCTCAGTGGTAGAGCGTCGGTCTGCGGACTGAAAGGTCCCAGGTTCGATTCCGGTCAAGGGCATGTACATTGGTTGCGGGCACATCCCTGATAGGGGGTGTGCAGGAGGCAGCTGGTCGATGTTTCTCTCTCATCGACGTTTCTGGCTCTCTATCCCTCTCTCCTCTCTCTGTGAAAAATCAATAAAATGTATTTTTTAAAAATGAAAGGAAGAAAGAAAATAGGTGGCTGTAATGATCAGTCTAAGTACCTGCAGCTTAACACCTTTTCATTACACCAACATGTTTCAAGCATGTATGGTAGCTGCACGTCCCTATAGGTGTTTGTGTGGTATTTACAGCACCTGCTCTGGGACTACAGCAGTGACCACAGAAGCAAAGATGTTCCACACCGTTAATCAGATTGCTTCATGGGTAGGAAAAACAATTCAATCATTTCTCTTCAGTGCTTTTCTGGTCCAACCTTTTCCCTTGAGCTGTCTGTGCAACACAGACTGAAGAAGAGATTTGGCAATTATTTGGTGTAACATAATCCAAAAAGATGGCAAATCAAATAATGCAAGGCATAAAGTTATCCAGGAACTAGATTTCCTCTGTGTTGATGACCCAACTGCCAAATTGCCACCTGAATCCCTCCTGAATCTTTACCTCCCTTAAAAGGAACCAGGTGCATTATCATTTTGGATTTTCATTTTACCATTTTCACATTCAACACAGTTTTGATCAATTGGATTGATTTTTCTCATTCTTGGTCTATGTCAATGTTTTGAAATATATTAAGTAAAATATTAAGACTAGACTATCTCTATGTTTAATGTGAATGTTTCCCAATAAAGATTATTTAAAATAATAATAAAGAGAATGTTTCCATTAATAACTGATGAAGGGAAAGGGAACAAACAAGACATAGTAAGGTACCCTGGAAGTGACATACTGCTCATTACATATATGACTAATTGTGTGACCTTGACAAAGTTCTTGATCTGTCTGGGCCATTTTTCACCTACACAACGGGGGCAACCACTCCTAATTTTCAGGGGCTTTAGGGAATAGGCTATCCTATGTTTAACGTTGCTAGTCCAGTCCTCAGAGCTGCAATTTCCCAGCCTAATTTCCAGTCCAATTGTATTAATTGCTTCTGAAACTGATGATGCTTCTCTCAATTCACATAAGACCAGTTTCTGCCAAGGCTTTCATATGCTCACTATTTCAACCAAGTCAATGAAGAAAGCCTTGCCTGGGCAGCTCATGAGGTAGAACTGGAAGAGCCTGTTTCTCTATGTGAAATGGGTTCCATGGGAAGGAGATGCAATTTTAAGATAAGGCTAACAATTTACTTAAATGGAATGTGTCACTCATCTAGGGAGAAAAGCACATTTGAAATTATCATTTTGGAGTTTTTATTTTTTAGAATTCAGCCTACAAAACTGCCAGCTGTGAATATCCAGCTATTATAGGATTGCAAACATTAAATGACACCATGTAATTAAATCACCTAGCACAATGGTTGGCACAAAAGGCATTCAAATAAGTATGATGACTTCTTAACAAATGGAAACCATGAAATTGCATTACCCGCACTTGCCATATCATGGAACAAGATAATTGGGATTGACATATATATAAACCACTTCATCCTAATGTCATGTACATCAGCGACATTAAATATGTAAAACAGCCTTACACATTTAAGACTCAGAGACATCAATCATAGGGAAGCAGAGTTTTAAATGCCCTTTTCACTTTTTTGCCCATAAACTGAATTGCCTTTCTGTCTTGAAACTAAAGAGCTGGAAAATATTCCCAACCACTTATTCTCAGTGATTTAAATTTAAGATTTTTGTTGTTAGGAAGAATAGACTATGTCAGTCTTAGGGCTTGCTTTCTCCTCAGGACTCCGATTGTCAGGATAACATGCATCCCTGGCAAACGGCCCAATTTGTAAAAGGATCCAGGTTCACATACAACAATTTATGTCTAGAAAGCATCCCTAAATTCTCCATTTGCAATTTGTATTCCCAGGAGGTATGTAATCCAAGTAAAATAAGAAATCTCTTCTATCGTGACATTTGCTATCTATAACAATAACACAACGTATACACATGCACAAGCACACATACATGCACAGATTATAAGAGGCATATTTATTTAATACTAGAGACCCAGTACATGAAATTCATGCACAGGTTAGGGTCCCTAGGCCTGGCCGGTGATCAGGGTGGATCAGGTTCCTGCCTCCCTGACTCCTCCTTCCCTTGCTCCCTCAGCACCCCACCACCACCACTGGTCACCAGCCACGTTCTGCTCTGCCCCCTTGTGGTCAGCACACATCATGGCAAGCGATCGAACTCATGTTCTCCCAGTCAGACTCCCAAGGGGACATTTTGCATATTAGCCTTTTATAAATATAGATGCCTTTCATTTTAATTATCAGTTTCTATAAAACAACTGATTGGAGAGCTAGTGCTGTATACAAAGAACCTATTCTTTCTTTTTCTCAAAGTAAAACATATTCATTTTTAACAATATATTTTTATTGATTTCAAAAAGAAAGGGAGAGGGAGAGATAGAAACATCAATGATGAGAGAGAATCACTGATGGGCTGCCCCCTGCATGCCCCCTATTGGGGACTGAGCCAGCAACCAGGCATGTGCTCTTGACCAGAATCAAACCTGGTACCCTTCATTCTGCAGGCCAACTCTCTACCACTGAACCAAACCAGCAAGGGCTAGTCATCTTTATTTTGATCTTTTCAGACATGCTCTTTCACTATTTGTAAAATTTAACAGAAAACTGAGCATATTTTGATGCATCCCCAAATTCCCTTTAATTTCTGTCAATATACATCAGTTACAATGTAAACTGATTCAATCAAAACTATGGGTTAAAAATTAGCTTCCTCTGACATTCTATCCATATGAATCCTGCTTTCATTCTGTAAAGGGAGGACCTAGAACTTGGTTACTTGATCTGCTAACGAAAAAGTTTCAGTATGTGGAGTGAGTTACCTCAGCGGGAAAAGCAAAATTCACATAGGATTTTTCTGAATATCTCTGTATTTGCATGGCTTCTATAGAAATTGGTTATTTTTTTCAAAAGTTTGCTCTTACTCAGGCCTCCTTCTTTACAGTCTCATTATAACTTGACAATTATGAGTATTACAATGGTAATCCTTTCCGACCACCTGCTGTTGATAATAGTAGCAAACTTTTATATGACGAACCTTTCTTTTCAATTAGCCATGTCCATTCCATAAATAAATATTAGGATTTGAGTCCTCCCCACCTTCAAATTAGCAGGTATGTTATTGGATGATGAGCCATTTAATGATTCATAAGAAAATAAATCTGACATACAAGATCATTGGAAATCTGTAGTTTGCTTTTCTCTTAATTATAACTGAGCAAGCGAGCTGGCCCTGAGGGTTGCTGATTGGGGTGAAGATGGGAGTAGGGAGCTCATTTTCTGGAAGCACAATGCCTAGGTTGGGTCAACTTGAACGTCAACACTGCAAATGAATCCAGCAATCATGATCATAAACCATCAATGCCCCATTTTGGAACCAGGAAGGGAGCCAGGGCCCTTTTCCTATTTCAATAATAACCTATTGCCTGGCACATGCCCGTAGGTACCAAAGCCAAGTTCTTTGCAAGAAAATGAATATTAGGTCTCACTGCTGGAATAATAATTAAATGTGGATGGTTAACTCACTAGATATGACAGTCTGTTAGGGGATGTCCCATTGGAGAGCCAAAGTATTTGGATATATTACAGTCACAATAACTTTGAAGGTCCTTTCTGCATGAAAATGCAGCTACCTTCTCAGAATTCTTTGTAGAACCATCATTCATAGATGTGCCTCAAATGCTAAAATGTCTGCAAATAATAGTAAACTCGACGTTGTGATGCCGAAGAATTGTTGAAGAGGTCAAACTTTTAAGAGAACATGCTCAGCAAACGTGTCCCTATGTATCTGATTACCATGAAATTCCCTCCAAGTTATCTTTTTAGGGATGAGGACACCAAGACTCAAAGTGAATCAGTAGCTTAAAAAGGAGTCACATGATAGAGTAGATTGTATCAATACTTTCCAACAATAGTCACAATATCTCCACCTGCTCTTCTACAGTGCGACCTGATATAAAGCCTATGTCCCTTCCCCCTTTTTCTGGGGAATCTTGTAACTGCTCTAACCAAACGTGATTTGATGCTCTTTGACCTCCCAGGGTAGGTCGCAAAAGGCCATGCCACTTCTGCCTTGTTCTCTGGGGATGTCTACTCTGGGAGAAGCAAGACACTAAGAATCCCATCTAAGACCACCATGTTTGATAAGTCACATGTAGATGCTCCTTAGAAAGCCCTACCCAAGCTTGCAGCCAACCCACATCAGCTGCCAGTCCGTTGAGTGCGCCATCCTGGATTCAGCCCAGGCATGCCTCCGGAGGACTGCAGCGCCATCCAACATCTAACTGCAACTGCGCAAGACACCCCACGTGAGAACTGCCCAGTCAGGCTCTCCTTAAATTTCTGACCCACAAAATCATCAGCCAAATAAATAAAGTGGCTGTGTTAAAGCACCAAGGTTTGGGTGAGATACGTAGCTAGCAAATCAGAAAGCTAAGATTTGGAGCTAGGTGTGTGTGATCAGAGGCATTATTTTTCCCAATTATGTATTCCTCAGGGTACATAATTCTCATTATTTTTCACCTTTGGGATGTGGGGTTTCAGTGGAGAGAACCTATAGCTTTGAAATCACCTTTCCTTTAGTGAATTGAATGGTCAGATAAGCAGGTCCGATTAAGATGAGGGTGAACAAAGTTAAAAGAAGTACTCAGGTAGGATGCTGAGATATAACATCCATTAAACCATTACGCTAAGCCAAAAGCATAAAAGGGGTCTTTAAGGCACTGGACTCTAACTCAGTTCTTGTGGTTTTAGTGATTAACTAGGACAAAAATAAATAAATAAATAAATAAATAAATAAATAAATAAATACCAGAATAAAGTCTTTACCTTATCCCCAATCCCAAAAAAATATCTCCTGTTTTATCTTCCAGAAATCAAACATGGCAAATAATTGAAAAATAGACAGCTATTTAGATTTTAGCTTCTCTACAACTCACAGAACGGAGGGGACAGGTCATAGATGCAGAATTCTAGTGGAGGCAAGCCTCTTTCACAAAGAAGAAGCAGAGCCACTGTCTTTGTTCTCGTCAAACATCATCAAATAAGATATTCTGAGCACCCACAGGGTACAAAGAATCCTCCGACAGAAAAGAGAAAGGAGCAGAACATCCTTCTATCCCCAGAGAGCGCCAGCAAGCTCTCTAGGGATAAGACAAAAGGATATATGAAGTGATGGTGCAATTACTTACTTTTTGCACAAACACCCATACTTCCGCAGGAGACCCGTGGGGGTGATGGAAACAAGGAGAGAAGAATTCTGATAGAAGAGAAAAAAATCTAACATTTGAGGGCCCAAAGCAGACATTATATTTCTGGTACAACTGTCATCTGATTCCTATTGTTCTCATTTGCAAATGAAAGGGCACAGGAAGAGAGGTGAGGTAATTGGCTCGGATTGGGCTGAAACCAGCTCTCCAACATTCTCTGAGGGGTCCCGTATTGCAAGAGGGTGCAGCCAGGCCAAGTGACCCCACCGGTGCACAATCTTGGTCAGGGAGGGATGTGGAAGGTTGGCCAGCTGGGGAGGGACTGTGGGAGGGCTCCAGGGCATGTCCAGCCCATCTCACTCAGTCCTTGATCAGCCGGATCCCAGCAGCAAGCTAACCTACTAGTCGGACCATCTACACCCTGGTGGTCAGTGCACTTCATAGAGAATGGGTGAAGGCCTTAGCATATCATTAGCATATTATGCTTTGATTGGTTGAACGGATCACCAGAAACTTAGCATATTAGGCTTTTATCATATAGGATATGTCATACTGAGCAGCCCCCAAGCATTATGGTGGCTCTTTTGGCCATTTATAAATTTTATGTCCCATGTCCTAACTTTTATTTTGTACTTACTTGAAGGATTTTCACGTTTTTCCCTTCCGTCTTACAGAGTATCATTCTTTCTTCCTTTGTACTATCCACCCCTTTGCCTTTACATAGACTGGTTTCAGCTTCTCTTGGTTGTCTCACTGCAATTCCAAACCACAGTAATGAGCCAAACATTAGTCAACCGACTAACTGAAAAGGACAGTCCTTCCTCTGCCATTTGCCTTTTAGGAAAGAATAACAAGTTGATTCACAGTCCATGGCTCACAGATGAATCTGGAGAGTCTGTTCCCAGCAGGCAGGGCATATGCCTTCTGTGCAACAGCTGTCTCTTCATGCTCTAACTTCAAGCACAGTATTGTGCTAAAACAGCAAGTAATGTCATAAAAATGGGACAATTCAGCTTCCCCTCTGTGCACTGGAGAATGTGATTAGGGGGAAAAATCAAGGGAGAAAAATGTGATTTTTAAAGGAAATGCCCAACAAACAGCTGGGCTAAGGGGAAGGTCTAGGAGATGATGCTTCCATTTCTCCTTTGCTAACGAGAAGCCTCAGTGGTTCTCTGGCTTGCCTTCTGATGCCTTGCCAGCAGCATCAGATTTTCTGAAACGAAGGCAGAGAGATGCTGACAGCTGTGCCCAGCATGGAAACCGCCAAACAGCAGCAGCCCCTGTCGCCTGTCTTGTGGCATCAAGCCAAAGGGAGACATCAATGATGCACTCGGATTCAAAACAGCTTGCACGTATCAGAGGATTTAAGGGAAACGGAGGACAGAGCCTGTAGAAGCACCATCGGCTCTACAGTGTATTTCTTTTCAAATCATGAGAATGATAGGATTTCCAGGAAGGTGCTCGTTGAAATGGATCCAGGAAAAGCGCATATCACCATGCATGGTATCAGATGAATTTCAGAGAGAATTAAAATAAAACAATCACTTTGAAGTAATCACAGTGCCATGCTATTTCACATCTATCATTCAAATGATCTTCACCCTAACCTTTTGAATTAGGGACAGCTTTTTCGTTGATAAAAACTAATTTCAATCCAGCTTCCACAATAAAAAGAATTTATTAGCTGGTCTAGATTCATGAATATTAGGTACCTCAGAGGACATTCTTGTCAAACTTCCGTTATTTTGTCCTTGGACAGAATTTCTCCTCTTAGAAGGCAGAGTTGATTCAAAGAGAAGGAAAGTTTTGAGCTTTCTTCATTGTCAATTCCCTCCACTTGGTTTTCATGAACAAACAATCATCATTGCTTCCATATGTCCTCAAGATTTCCTGTCCCCACACTGCTCAACAAGTATCAAAGGTCCCACTGAGAGGGAAAGAGGGAAGAATAATGGAAGAGAAGGAAAGAGAAACGATGGAATGTTTATAGAGGAAAGAAGAGCCTATCAATAAAATGAGAGAATAAATTAATGTTCCATCGTGCTCCAGTTTCTCTCTAAACATAACAATAGATTAGGATTTCATGCATCTATATAAAAGGATATGCTAAATCTGTCTGTCAAATATGCTAGCCACCAGATACATGTGGTTACTGGCACTTAAATTATGTAATGAAAATAAAATAAAATTTAAAATTCCGCTCCTCGGTTGCACAAGCCACATTTCACATGCTCAATACCATAGGTGGGGAGTGGCTACAATATTAAACAGTGTGAAGAGAGAAGGTGTTCCCCACTGGAAAAGTTCCATTGGCTAGCACTGATCTATAAAAAGGAGAAACCAACCTGAGCTATTTTAGGCCTTCATTTGGTGAGCAAAATAAGGTGAAGGACTATTCATGCTGAAACATAGATTCAAAATTGAAAACAAAAGGAGAAAATGAAAATGAATTTTCTGATGGGCATCAGGGAATACTGCATCAACAGGGTATTAGAGACATAAACAGTCAGAAAACCAGCAGACAGAACTAAGAGAAATTAGAGCTAGGAAGTGAGAAAATTGTATCTGTAATAGGGGGCTCAAACTTGGGGATCAGAGATATGCCTCTCAAAGTGAGAGATTTCCATGTCTAAAAAATGGAGTTGGGCCCTAGCTGGTTTGGCTTGGTGGATAGAGCGTCAGCCTGAAGACTGAAGGGTCCCAGGTTCGATTCTGGTCAATGGCACATGTCTGAGTTGTGGGCTTGATCCCAGGGAGGGAGTAGGCAGGAGGTAGCTGATCAGTGGTTCTCTCTCATCATTGATATTTCTAGCTCTCTCTCCCTCTTCCTTTCTCTCTGAAATCAATAAAATATATTTTTTAAATTAAAAATAAATAAATAAAATGGAGTTGGGTAGGTTGTTTTCTGGGGGTTTTTTTCTCAATGAAACTAAAATATATTGAATATAGTGTAAATTGGCTAATTGACCTGGTGCTCTGTGATCTTCATATCTTAAGTCAAATGCTAGAGCTTACAAATTTTATTATGAATTAAATGCCAAATAATCTATTTTCTCTTTATTTTCTTAGATGAACAATCATACCCAAGTAGAGGTAGTTGAATAGGCAGATATTTCACAGGTACAAATAGCCATAATCTTAAAATGGAGATAAGACATTTTTAAACCCTTGATTTAACATGCAGTATAACGCCAGATGTCACTAAGTATATATAAACTAAGAATTTTGCAAGTCATAAACCTCTTTGTGATCTCATGCAAAATTTGTTCTCTCTAACCTTCCAGAAATCCAAAAATCCCATGACTCTTTCGTCCTCATAAAAATGAGGATGAAAATCAACATTTCCCCCTTTTTTTGTAACTACAGATTGACCTGTAGAAATTACAGTCTTTAATTTAAAAAATAAAAATAAAAACATGTTTCCTCTGTCCTTGACAGATATATTTTAAATGCCACTATTTAAAATAAATATATTTATTATTTCTAAAATAACATGCTCATTACAGACAAGCAGAAATTATTTGTAAAAAAGTAGAATAAAGATTCAAACATATATGCACAACTTAAATACAATCCCTATTGACAGTTTGATTTTATTTTTTTGTTGTTGTTGTTGTTATTTGTAGCTTAATAAATATGTTTTTATCCTACATTTACATTTAGTATTATTTTTTAAAGCTGTCAATATAAAAACTTTGTTTATATCATTTTATATAATCCTAGAAAACCAAAGCATGAAGATTCGTGCAAGAATGGGCCTTCCTTCCCCTGGCTCCCTGCACTGCCTTTGCTCTGCCTGGAGCTGCCTTTCCACCTTCCCATGCTGCCCAGAGGCCCAGAGTGGCTGGGGCGGTATAGAATGCCGGCATCATCACCATGGCGACAATGCAAGCATCCTGCCCCACCCCCAGCCAGTCAGTGCCTGTGTATGAAAATTACCCACCATCTTTGTTTGGTTAATTTGCATACTCATTCCTGGTTGGCTGGTGGTTGTCACAAAGGAACAATCAATTTGCATATTGCCTTTTTATTAGTGTAGATAATTCACTTAATGACTCTCTTTACATATTTTTTTTTTAAATTTTGGATCAGCATAAATACAATGGCAACAAATACTATTACACAACATTGGGGTTTAGTGATTTTGTGTTAGAAAAGACCTGACTATTATTTCCTATCTATGGGATCTTCGAAAGCTGCTAGAACTCTCTGTGTCTCAGTTTCCTCATTTGTAATACTGAATTCATAGGGTTGTTTTAAGACTTAAAAGAGATTATATGAGGGAGGGCATATATGGGAGTGGGGGGGTGGGGATTGGTAAGGTATATACACATATAATACCTTAATTTAAAAAATGAGGGGGAAAAAAGAAATGATATGACATCCCCATCTATAAAACACTATCTGCCTAAGAAAGAAATAATAGTATCTGCATAAGAAAGATTCCCAGAAGGGAAAATACAGGTTGGAAGCTATACACTGTGTCAAGTCTTTTGAGCCATCTTGCCAAGCTTACTTTCTGGAAGGTTTCTGTTTGTGGTGATGCCACCAGTCATTTTTGAGCATGCTCATTCACAACTGGCTCATCTGCACTGTTTCTAAATGATTGCTAATCTTAAGTAAGTCATCACGCAAACACCAGCCTTTTTCAGACAAAAATAAAGTTCTACAAAAAAAAAAAAAAAGTCAAAGCTAGCATCTTGCTCTAAAACACCTGGAAGGAAATAGCTTGGGCATCCATTTTTAAGTATTCAGCACCTCTGTTTTAGGCACCTTTATTGCTAATGACATTCTCAGTGGGGAAAACAAGGTCCTGCCAGCAAAAGGAATGTTGCTGCTTATAAATAAAAATAACAATAGTTGAGGAGTTTGGAAGGGATGAATGGAAATGGAAAACATCACATGATAACAAGAGTTTCATCTTCCCTATGTTGCAGTGAAATGAAGCTTTCCCATAGATCCCACTTGAGAGAATCTACTGGCAAGTTTTGACTCCCCAGAATTTCGATCCCATTTCCCAAGGTTAAATGCCTTGCCTTGAGGCAGCTGCTCTGAATGATAAAGGGGACACTGTAGGATAGCGGTGCTCTTTGTAATGTTAATCACCCTTGATTCTGATGCCTGATGCAACTCAGGGGAAATCTACCAGTTCCTGCTGTGAAAATCTAACTCAGTTAAGTGCATATTATTGAGGAAAAAAAAAATTAAAAACTTTCTTTAATTTGGCAGGAGCACGAAGATAATTTGAGAGTTTCACCTACTTAGATACTTTATTTATGTTGCTGATCTGAATTTCCACAGGATAACATGTTGTGATACAAAATTAATGTGTGTGTTTTTTCTACAAAAGCAGATGGTATTTTATTTCAGAATTCACATATATTTATATGCTTATTAGATTCATTTTTATGGTATGAGCTAACCAGGGTAGTGATCTTTTATCATATATTTTACTTACTTATTTAGGATTTATGCCCCATCTGGCCTCAGAGAATGATAATGTCTGCAGAGGAATACATAGGTAAAATGAGACATAAACCCATCATAAGTTTAATCAAAAGAGCAGAAGGAATGAGTACTTTCCGACTGGAATTAATGCAGGTTCTGCTTTTCGTTAAAAAAAAATAAAAAAATAAAATCCTCTAGCCCTACCTGGTTTTGCTCAGTGAGAGAGCATCAGCCTGCAGACCAAAGGGTCCTGGGTTCGATTCTGAGCATATATCTGGGTTGCAGGCTCCTCCTGGGGCAGGAGGCAACCAATCAATGTGTTTCTCTCACATCAATGTTTCTCTCAGTCTTTCTCACTTCTACTCTCTAAAATCAATGGAAAAATATTCTTAGGAGAGGATTATTTTTTAAATCCTCTATGTTTTATAATTGCTCATTTAAAAAGAAAAATATTCTGAATCATTATATAAATTTCCACACACACAACTTTAAAAAAAAAAAAAATAGGAAGCATCATATAAGTATATCTAAAGAAGAAATGGCCTGGCTGGTGTCGTTCTGTGGTTGAACGTGGACCTAGAAAGTCATAGTTTGATTCCAGTCATGGCTTAATCCCCAGGAAGGGACATACAGGAGGCCACCAATCAATGACCCTCTCTCATTAATGTTTCTAGCTCTCTGTCTCTCTCTCACTCTCCCTTTCTCTCTGAAATCAATTTTAAAAAATTAAATAAAGAAGAAATGAATGTGAGGACTGAGGAATTATTGGTGCTAAGAACAAAGAAAAGGCAAAAAGTATTACAGAAAGGCTTTAACAGGATGGTACCTTTTATCGGTGCACTGTGGTTGGTTTAAGGAAGGCGATAATGAATAAAAGTGAAGTCTCTATCATGGGACAAGGTTTGACAAACAGTAACTGTTCGGTAAAATGTTGAAAACAAAATAAAACTGAGTACTTTCACACGTTACCTTTTTTCATTAATAAACAACTGACTTGGATTTCCTTTTGAAGACAATGAGTTAACCAAGTAATAATAATATACTTAACCACAACAAAGGAGTTAGCTGATCTGCCCACGATGGCCAAAGAAAGCCCTGTCCTAAAGTGATCCCTTAACTATCACCCTACCCAATTGCATGTTATGCATGTACCTATGCTCTTCAAAGCAACCCAGTCATGAAAACTGAGTCAGAGCTTGGGGGAAAAGCAAGGGTATTTTCTGTCTGAATTCATTTCCAAACCTATTTTATTTTGACCACTGAACAATGGCTATTATAAATTAACATTGAAAATAGAACTTTTGGGGATTTTTTCTAAGCCCTTGCTCTGTGCTAAGTGCTTTGCATTCAGCGACTGATTTCGTCTTCTCATCAGTCTTAGGAGATGGGATTTAGTTAAGTGATGAAGTCTGAGGCTCAGAGAATGTACCAAAGGTCACACAGTTGCAATGATAAACATAATTAAATTAGGATTTGGGCTGAGGCTTAAAAAGCCCATTGTCTTTCCACAATCCCATCATGTCCCTTTGTAGCCTAAGTATGCAAGGGTATTTGTAGGAAAGATAGCTCTATTCCAATATCAAATGTGTTTTTGGACCCTACAAAGTACAATAGTTTACACTTTTTTCTTTCTCTTTTTTTTTTTTCTCTCTCTCTCTCCAATCACATATAGGAGTACTAAAAAGACATTTTTTTACAGTGGTGGCTTTTGAGTACAATATGTTGTATACTTAAAACTAATACAATTTTTTCTTTATCTCCATTCTCACTGCCTTTCAATATGATCAATGTAATAATTCCATTGAATTGACTTAAGTGTTTGTCAGAGGCCACCTTTTCACTAAATAAGGAGTCTCTCTTATGTAAGACTTTGACTTCACATCTGGAAAATAACATTATAGGAAATGTTAAAGAATTTACTCAAAGTCACAGAGCTAATGAGGCACAATACTGATAAGGGCCAGAGCCCAGCTTCTGATCCTGTCCTTTCCTGATGGGTCATTCTCACAGACAAGTTCTCCTTCCAGACAAGGCCATCTGTTCAGCACCCTGGACAGTGCACAACATCTGGAACTGGAACCATTTTTATTTGCTTTATTTCCACAGCCGTGTTCTCTGAACACCAGGTTTTACATACAGTTTGTTGAAGAAGCAAAAGAACTGTTAATAAAGATAAAGAAAGAAAGGGAGAAGTTGTTCCAAGCAAACAGTATATTCTTTCTCCCTATTTATGAGTTTTTTGCCCTAGTTGCCTTTTTTTAAGTATGTTTTTATTGAATTGAGAGAGAAGAAGGGAGAGGGAGAGGGAGACAGAAACATCAGTGATGAGAGAGAATCATTGATTGGCTGGCTCCTACATGTCCCCGACTGAAGATCGGGTCTGCAACCAGGGCATGTGGCCCAACCGGGAATCAAACTAGTGACCTCCTGGTTCATGGATCAACACTCAACCACTGAGCCACACTGGCCAGGATGCCCTGGGTACTTTTTTGAGATATCCTCATGTTTATAGAACTTTGCAGCAGCAGCTATGTGGGTGGGTAACATGAATGGTTAAGGCTGTTCCCTGATGGTTTCTTGGCAATGAAAAACCAAAAACATTAAAATGGAATTTTATGTCAAGAAACCAGTCATTTTTCTGTGTCCTCTTTCACAGCCTTAAAATACAATTCCCTATTTAAATACCAAAAATGTATTTCATGTACAGAGCTCACTCTGGGCTAATCTCTCAATCTATGCGTGGAATGACTAAATCTGGCTTCCCTTTCAATAAAATATTATTAATGGAAGAGCTTTAGGAATCATTTCCTTGTGAAATATAAATCTGTCTCTCTGAATAAAGCATTCTGACAGGCAGCCTAGGAAGTACTAATACAAGGTAACAATCTATCTGTACTACTGAACTTTATTTGACTGTGAGAAAAACAGCATAAAATTCTATTATGGCACATCAGAAAGGCCTGGCTCTCCGAAGGCCTTTGTATTTCTTTTACAGAAAGCCTCATAAATCATTTAAAATCATTGACCATATCTTCTGCCTCCCTTTCAGCTGTAGTTCGGATGGAAGCTGTGTTACACTTGAAACGGCTTTGCTGCTTGGATGTAAAACAGAATTTATGTTTACTATTCTTCTTTAGACACCCACGCTTTTCCTTCTGCAAGATAAACCTTCTAACGGCTCTAAATCATCCGTTTTCTTCATGTGATTACTGAACGAATGGCAGATTTACAGGCCCGAGCCCATCTGTGCCAAGAAAAGAAAAGATTACTTTTTTTTTTTCTTAATAGGAGAGATGGTATTGTTTTATTGTGACTCTTGTCATCTTGCCAGGAATCCTCCAACTTTGACCCGTAAGTATTCATGTTGCTCACTGAGATAGCCTTCTCTCTTCTGCCCTATGAGACCAATGAAACATACCCACCTTTATGCTAAAGCTGGGTTTCTCAGCTTTGGCACTTTGATAATTCTTTGTTGTGAGACGATATCCTGTGCCTTGTAGGATGTTTACCCACTAGATACCTAGAGCACACCCACCACACAAGTTGTGGCAACACAAAATGCCAAATGTTGTCCTGGCCAGTGTGGTTGGAGCATCGGCCTGAAAGGTTTTGGGTTTGATTCCCGGTCAAGGGCACCTGCCTGGGTTGCCAGTTCACTCCCCATCCCTGGTCAGGGCACAACCAGGAGGCAGCTAGTCAATGTGTCTCTCTCACTTCTCTCTCTCACTTCCCTCTCTCTCTCTTTTTCTCCCCTCTCTCCCTCCCTCCCTTCCGCTCTCTATGGGAGAAAAAAAAAAGCAATAGAAAAAATATCCTCAGATGAGGATTAAAAATAAATAAATAAATGCCCAATGTCATATCGAACAATGTCTCCTGGGAGAAAAAAAAATCCCCCTCAGGTGAAAAACTGTGAAAACACTCCACACTCGCCTGGTAAGTTGTGGGAAGGAAATTAAAGTGAAGGTACCCCTACTAGACACTCCAATAAAATTTATCATGTCTACTCCACCATCCTTTCGTTCCTTCATCAACTCTTTCTTCCGTTGAGTCATTCTTTCTCTCTTGACCATGTGGAGGGTCAGCAGTCCTTGCTCTCTGAAAGGAACATTCTCACGGGGTGTTGTTTTATGGTTATTTGAAAGGTATAACTAATGCACTAGGTTCTAAGGGACTTGGTTGGTAAGCCTGGGAGAGAGCAAAACATTGAATAAATCTGAAACTCATAAACCCTGGAAAGAGTAGCCAGAGTATTTATACTCACAAAGATTTTACTTTGTGTGTTGGGTGTTAGAAGAAGACATAATGCAACAATGAGTTTCAAGGTGCTAACACCTTATAATAAAGATAAAGAGAGGAAGGAAAAAGGCTGTTCCAACCTGTTTGAACCACACAAAAAAATTCGAAGGGGCCATGTGAAGGTAGGGAAGGCTGTGTTGAGGATTATCATCTGGAAGATAGAAAATGTACCAGGTGAAGGGAAGTTCCTTAATGCTTCAAGTTCCCAATCTTCTTTTTAAAAAACAACAAAAAAAACAACACCAACACTAAATTTAATAAATAGACTTGGATATATTTCTTGAGAAACCTGGAGTAAATTATGTAATAAATATAAACCCTGGATTACAGATATTTTTCAGTTGGTTGATACTTATCTCTACCTTCAAGTGTTTCCACACTGTGTGCGCACTTCTTTTCCAATTAGAAAACAATCAATAAGCTTTATAAAGTTCATTAAAAATTCTGGCAACTGTAGGTCTGCAGTGAAGCCCAGAGCTGTGAACACCTCACAGTGACTTTTAGCCTCAGAGGGGATTATTTTTATGAGAACCCCTAGAGAGCAGGAAGTACCAGTAGAGTTGACACGACGACATTTTCCAAATTGCACAAAACAGCAGGAGGCCTTTAAAGAAGTCTCTGCCCAGGAATCAGTGGTTCATGAAACCAACTCATCTCTCTCCGGTCCTTCTAACTCTCAGAGTGATTTCTGCTGTGGCAGCCAAAGCCCCTGACACCCCCCTGCCCAGGCCCCTGGAAGGTCACATTTGCATTGGCTGCAAGGACGGTCCAGGTGGTGCTGCCCATGGGTACAGTCTGCTATTGCTCGTTTGCCTAATTACAAATCCTTCCCCTGCCAGCCTTCCCCTCCTGGTCACCTCCTGCTGTGCGCTGCTTGGACATTTAGCTGGAAATAGGAGGAAAGGAAAATAAAGCTGGGGATGCAGCTACGAATCTGGGAGAAAGAATCTATAGGTCAGTGCAAGCTGCTTGCAGGAAACAATACAAAGGAGGGAGGTGGGAAAGGTTACCCAAGACAAATTATCCCCTTGAGGACAGGAATAAGATCCTCGTTGGGTTGATAAGAGCACTGCCTTGAATGCATGCTACCCTGGGTTCCAGGACCAGCTCCATTGGCTCTTGGCTCTGCCGCATGAGGAGCCTGTTACTCTCTCTGAATCTAGTTTTCTCCTTCTGAAAAATGGACTTAATACCTAGCACAATCTGCACATTAAATGATAAATACCAGCAACCATATTCACAGTCATTCATTCAGTCACCACATCGTTAGCGGAATGCTCAGAATATGCCGGATATTGTGCTATAAAACATGGTCAACAAAAGTAGACAGTCCCTCCCCTTGGGGAGCATTCAGCCTAATTATAAAAAACATACGTTGCCCTAGCTGGTTTTACTCAGTGGTTAGAGCATCGCCCAGAGGACTGAAGAGCTGTGGGTTTAATTCCAGTCAAGGGCATGTACCCCAGTTGCAGCTTGATCTCTGACCCCAGTAAGGGCACATGCAGGAGGCAACCAGTGGATGTGTCTCTCTCACATCAACGCTTCTCTCTCTCCCTCTCCTCCCTTCCTCTCTGAAATCAACAGAAATATATTTTTTAAAAAGACAGTAAGAATATAATTTGAATACATCATCATTCTAGCCTTCACAAAAAAACAAAGGTAAAAAAAATGGGACAGTAGAGTGAGAAAAATGTAAGACAGAACTGTGATTCAGTACAGAGTTCCCTCGCCGTGGGAGAAAGTGACTTCTCAGTGAGAATAAAGGAAAGCTTCATGGGATGTGATATATCACTTTTGTCTCCTACCATGGTGTGCAAGCCACTTGAATCCAAGAACCAGAACTTTTACCCAAGCCCTGAGGACCACTCTTTGGAGTTCAGTAGGTGAGTATGCATGATGGGCCTGAAATTCTGCAACCTCTGGGAAAGTCGAATTAACTGCAATAGCTCATTTGCATGTGTTTTAAATTCTTAATGCGAAAGAGAGAGAGAGAGAGAGAGAGAGAGAGAGAGAGAGAGAGAGAGAGAGAGAGGAGAGAGAAACTGCCATTCACAGCAGCTCCCAGGGGAAGTGGGCCTTCTCTTTGTGTGCCATCGGGACAGAGGCCTATAAGCTGTCTCACTACACCACACAGGCCTCCCCACTACAGCACTGACCCTGTGCCACCATGCAGTGTGGAGAGCCATTGAAAGAAGTACTTATTACTGCCTTGGATTGAAATCCAGGAGCTGGAATTTTTCAGGAGCTAAAAGCAATTTATTCCTAAGCTTTTGTTTTTATAACGTTGAGATGCTTCCCACATCCCATCCCCCGGGCTTTTCAACGGCAAGTTCCAGGACAGGTGTGCAAGGCTTCGGGGTTGGTTCAACTCCAGATAGTGTCAGGCTTGTGCACAGGCCTAAGAGGCTACTCAACCCCAAGTTTTGCCTTTAAAGAAACAGCTAGCTGAGGATTTTTAGATGTAGAGGAATTTCTCCTATAGTCAAACCCACAAAACCATGTAAGTACCACGCAAGTGACTGGTAATTTCAGTAAAAGACCTGCCCCTTCCAAGTGCTAGTGTGTGAGTGTGTGTGAGTGTGAGTGTGTGTGTGTGTGTGTGTGTGTGTGTGTGTGTGTGTGTGTGTGAGAGAGAGAGAGAGAGAGAGAGAGAGAGAGAGAGAGAGAGAGAGAGGGGAGACAGTGGTTTCAACCAGGGGCTATTTCACCTTTTAGGAAACATGAAATGCTTGAAGATATTTCTGGTTGTCACACTGGAGGTGTTCCTAGCATCTAGTGATTAGAAGTAGGTGATGCTATTGTACCAAAGACCCCCTATAAGGCATGGGGCAGCCCTCCACCATAAGGAATTTTCCCGCCCCAAAATGTCTAGACTGCCAAGACTGAGAAATCTTGAGAAAAAGAAAGATAGAAAGAAATGGAATCAAGGAATTATTCCAGCGCTTTTTTTCCTACAGAAATGAAGCCTAATTCCAGAACCATCACGTCTTCAGGTGGAGAGGATTTCCAGTCATCATTGTCCTGGGCTGTGGCATACAGCTGCAGGATGGCAAGACTGGTTTGTGCGCTCTAATTCTATTATTATTATTATTATTATTATTATTATTATTATTATTATTAAAGAATCAATGATGAGAGAGAGTCATTGATTGGCTGCCTCCTGCACACCCCATACTGGAAATCAAGCCTGTAATCTGAGCATGTGCCCTTGACAGGAACTGAACCTGGGACCCTTCCGTCTGCAGGCTGCCACTCTATCCACTGAGCCAAAACAGCTAGGGCTGTGCGCTCGGATTCTATTAGACAGACTCGTTGGATAAAAAAGAAAACATGTGCCACGGCTCCATGATAAGATTGCAAAAATATCACCCGTGTGCTGTAACTAAAAGGAGATAACCCCTCCAGCGAGCAACAGAAGGGAACTGACTGCATGAAGAGGCAACGAGAGAGAAAATATGTTTCGCGTTCCATTTGGAAAGAGGCGCCTGCAAGATGCAGCTCTGAGACGGGCTTGTGGGTTTAGGGACCAGAAGGGAAAGTGGCCTTTGACCTCCAAGGGATGCCGGGAAACAGATGCCTGCAGATCCCAGGGAAGAATTTTTGACCCAACAGACTTTGTGCATGTGTCAAATGGTATTTCTTTTCACGTAACAATTTGCTGCTTCTTGTTAAAAAATATGAGAAAAACGTCCAAATTCTCATGCAGCCTCCCTGAGGCGTCAGCTCATCTGGTTGGCCACACTCCCAGCTGGAGTCGCAGATACCCACATTCTCTCGCTGCATGCGACTTAAGGATTTGTTATTCTAAGAGATAGCATGGGGCTTCCCCGTTGTCTCACGGCTCACTGGGCAGCACATGTCTTTGTAGAGCTTTCGGGAAGTTAGATGTATACTCAGAGAGAGGAAAATGACAGGAGCTGGAGGAACGGGCAAGCTTGAGTGGGAATCCTGGCTGGATCCCCATCTTCATGTGTGACCTTGGTAACACCTTCACGTCTCCAAATCTCAATGTATGAATCAGTTAATGAGGAAAGACAACTGCTGTGAGAACTGGGTGTGACAAGACACACAATTCTGCCAGGACCATGCCTCGTTCTTGGGACGTCTACTTCCAGGTTGTTATTATCGCGTTGAGTGTTACTTCTGAAACACAAGGTCTAAAGCTACTTTTCTACCTATATTTTTCCACGTTTCTGCTTATGATCTATCTGAGTCAAATACCTAGCGGAAGCAAATGTTCCTTGTGCTTCTGGCTAATCACACTGGTGACAAAGCCACACAGGACACAGAATAAAAATACTAGAAATTTAGAGAGACAGATTTTCCTATTGAAATAAATGTCAGAGCCTATATTTTCCCTGAACTTCTTCACAAACAAGAAATAGAGCGGAATATCTAATTAGAGGAGATAGGGAAAAGGTGATTCATATGAATGCCCCGCCTCTGAAAAGAAGACATTTTCTTACACTCAAGTACACTTAATACCTATTGAGGCATCATACCAGTTATCCCTTCATGTGTCCTTCCTTCCCACCATTTAGCAATAATCCCAAGTCCAATGTAAAGTTCAGATCTTCTAATGGAAGGGACTGGACACACTTGTTCTGAAATATAGTGCATGAAATTTCATGCAGTCAGAGACTTCAATGGTAAAAAAAATCACTCAAGATGTTCTGTTCACAGGATAATACTAATTATTTCAGTAATGGCGGCACTAGAAATACAGAACGTAGTATTGTGTATACCCGATGGTTCCATATGAACATCTAAGTACTGAAGTTCTAACAACCCCTACCTTTGAGAGACTTTCAGAGCCAAAGGGAGAAAGGAAAGACCACAGCAGGCGAGACAGATGCTGGGAGCAGCATGAGTGGGTGTGAGTCCTGGCGCCAGCACCCACCAGCCATGTGAATTTGGCAAGTAATTTCCCTCTTCTGAGTCTTTTTTCATTCGTCATGTAGGAATAGTCAGTCTTGTCTACCTTTAAGTCTTGCTTGTAGAAATTAAAGAAGACAATGCACATAAAGCATATGAGATGGCCTTAGCTGAGCTACTAGAGATTCCCATTTCATCTTTTCCCAAAAGAGTTGCTCAGAGCATCTCTGGCTCCAACTCAACTTTATCTGATGACTTCCTGCTTTTGTCTCTGCTCCTTCACGAAACTGAACCTTTCTTTGCACACTCCCAAACCATTGAGGTAAATGTCACTTCCTTTGGATGGATTCCCAGATATGACCACTCTCCCAGGGGACTTCAGAGTACAACCATCACAGCTAGTGGCTCACCAACTGTGATACACTGTCTGCCATGATTACTGCAATTACCTCTGACCTTTTCAGAGCCTTTTGGATCCTTCACCCCCATTTCTTTGTATTTGTCGGGATTCTCCAGGAAAAACAACAACAACAGAAAGAATAGGATGTGTATATAAAAGGAATTATTTTAAGGAACTGGCTCACAAGATTATGGATGCTGCCTGGCCGGTGTGGCTTCTATGGGGAAGAGAGAATGGGAAGGTGGTCAGCAATATCAGCCTTAAGTTATCTATCACCACTCTACAGGATTGGGCTTGCTTGTTTATATTTATTTCAGTTGGCAGAGTTGGGCGATTTAGTTAAATGCTTCCATCTTCTTACTTGTTTGATGGATTGATTTCTGCCTGAATCCCTTTAGTCCAACAATAAAGGATTAGTCACAGTTTTGGATAATCCCTGAAGCTTTATCAGTCTTGGTTTCTACCTTAATCACCCTCGACACACTTTCAAGGAACCAGGGGCTGGTATACTTCATTATAGATGGGGATAGGTTTTTAAAGGAGATCTAGACAATGAAGACATTGTAGTTCTCCAGCATCTCTGTGTTAACACGTATGCACACACTTATTAAAATAGATATTGAATGTGTCCTGTATGTCAGGCACTGTGCAAGCTGTGAGGGTCACAGCAATTGATAAAATAGATTGTTCTTACCAGAATGAGAATAAGTGACTGAATGACTGAATCTCAAATTGTTAAAGGTCATGTGAATTTAAAAAAAAAAACAAAAAACCTTTTTCCTCTTAAATAAGAATGTGGCTTCATCTGCAAATGGAAATACTAGAATTATTGTAAGAACCAAATTTCAAAAAAATTGTCACAGTGACTTGCACAGAGCTGAGTACATTTAAAAGTCATATTTATAGAGCTCTTGATATCAGCAATGGAAGCGCTTAGAAGTATAGCACTACTGTGATTTCCCACCCTATCATCAGGGATTGTTTGAGCTTCAGATACCAGTGGATTTTAGGAATGGACTTATACACAGTCTGCTATAGATAAGCAATTTCTTAGCAGTTAACTAGACCAGTTGGGTGCATTCTTCAGTTATATTGTATATGTTCTTAAATATTAATACATGTTTTAGGTATCAACGGAGCCATGAGCTTGGCTCTAAAGACAATATTAGCTTTAAAAAGCTGATTTTTAAAAATATACTACACACAGAGTGATATCATTCTAAACTAATCAATAGCAGAACAGTGTCTAGGGACCCACAGAGAGCTGTACCACTTGCTCCATACAAGTTATAGTGAGCTATTCTATTATTTATATAGCAGCAATGATAATATAATTTGTATTGTGAAAACAAATGTGAACTTTATGAGTAATAATCTATTCTAGATCGGTAATAATAATTATAATAATAAATTCTATTTCTTGCAGATAATAATAATAGTTATAATGGCATTTTTTATATCTATTATGTGTCTGTCCTAAGTATGTTGCATCTCACTTAATCTCCTAGCAGCCTAGTGACATCATCTGTCATGTCCATTGACATAGCAACGCCGGGGCTCAGAAAAGTTGTGCTTGTTGCTGGTGGGACTGATATTCAAACCCAGGCATTCTAAATCCAGAGCCGTGCTCATGATGAGTCCATGGGACCCAGCACACAGGCGGTGATCTCGTGTAGACATGCCTACCTGTCCGGAGGTGCTGCTTCAAACCTCCTTCTCTCTGGATGAGCCAGGGCCGGCTGTTCTGCTGGAAATGAGCAGCTTTCAGAGGCCAATGGCGAGGACACTGAACCACATCCACTGGTGGCAAAGAGGAGATCTTCATTACAGCAGCACAGAGGCTGCCAGCCTTTTGCCAAGGAAGCAGCCGCCACACCCGGACTGAGAAAGCTGCCCTCTCTGTGAGATCTGTGATTCCGCCCCCTTCTGTTGTGCTGTGCCACTTCTGAGCACGCTGGATTTTCTAGCATTCTCTACAAGGAGGAGGGAAAGGAAAAAAAAAAAAAAAGCCAACTCAGTAAATCCCAGTATTTTTACTGCCTTTGCCAAATTTGACATCTTTCAAAGTAACTGTGGGAAGCACGCACAATCTCTGCCAACTGCATGATTTAGCAGCTCTAAAATCTCTCTGAATCAAACCCATTCTGAAATAAAAAGGAGACTGCTTGAGAATTTCATTGCACCGTTGGATACCTACTCAAAGATCAATCACCCCGCTCCATTCTGTGTCCCTGGTATATGTTTAAGCATTCTTTTTTTTTTTTTGCAGCGTACCTATTTAGTTAAGGGTAGCATTTTCAAAGACCAAAGATTGAGCAAGGAGGAGGAGGACATGAAATCTGAACAAAGAGTTTCTTTCTATTCTGCACAATAGAATTGAGGAAGATGGTCTGTTTCCTTTTCAGCTCTTTCCCCAATAATGTGGTACCTAGATTCTCAAAACGTGAGTATCCTTTCCCAGAAGGAAAACAGTATCTCTCTGCGGGGCACCAGGTAGGATGAAATAGCTGTTTCCTACTCCACAGGGAATTCCTTCCGATGAAAGTCTATTTTTTAGGCTAAATATGATTGGGTGAGTAGAAGGCTAACCACGTTGCTATGGTTTGGCCTCCAATGACAATAGAAAAGCATGTGTTCCTAAACATGGTACAAAAGGAAATTATTTACCGTCCAGAACTGAGATATACATTGTAAATAAAATACTGACTATATATTGGGAAATGTAAAAGGTGTGAACATTACCAAGTCTCAAGGGAATAAAAATAAAGTTGTTGAATTTGGGTTTCCCCAAGGATTTAGTATATAAGGAACAGAAAGAAATTCTTGGCTCTCACGAATGCAAATATTTCAGTGATGACATATGCAGACAATTCACTTATGCAGATACAAATGCACTGTGTTTAGAGGTGAAATCAACAAGGGAGACGCTTTTTTTCTCGCAATAAGGATGTTTACAAAGGACTAATGTATGTTGATTTATAGGACTACTAAGAAAACGCTAAAGTTAAGTATGAGCTAAATTCCCCTTTTAAGGTGGGGATCGGGGGGAATCTTATATGAGAAATACTGCATCGCCTTTATCTTCCCCTCTCTCTGGAAGAAATTCCAATAGAATCACACCTAGAAGCCATTTGTAGACTACAAACATCTACTAGTCATATTTCTTGTTTAGAAACCAACAACCTTTTATTAAGAGCCCAAATTGATTTCAACAGTAGTCAGTATCCATTCACATGGAATTGGTGTGGAGCTCCCAACATCAGGAGTAGACTTGCAATTGTGTTGGAATAAGACAAGATTTATAAACCAGAGTATGTTCACTTTCCATAAGCCATCAGGTTGCTAAATTGTGATTAATTACTTGGATGTAAAATGCATCAAATTATTTTATCACATAGTATCTGCAACTTCCTAATAAAATCTATCATCAACTGAAGTGCGCGTGCACACATGTGTGCTAGTTTGGCCACAAGAAGACTTAGAACTAGAAATAATAATTTGTTGCCAAAACATAAGTAAAAATATAGGTTATTAATAGGGAGATTGTCTAAAATGGATAATCTTGAAAGTTAAAGGGGACTCTATTAATAATTGCAGAAAGACCACAGACATAAACTATATATTAACAAAATACCTTTGCCCTGATGAGAGCATGAAACAACAGTGGCATGTTCGGAGGGAAGAAGGGTGCTTTGGGAGCAGCGGGACTTCCATTTGAATCTAAGCTCTAACGTGTTAGTCATGTATCATACATGTGTTTCCACACCCTCCATTTCCTCGTTGGTAAGATAACAAAAAGTATATCTAACTTTGATTTAGTGTTACAATGCACCAGAAAAGATGCTAAGGTATCATATTAAGTCTCATACTGACTAAGTCATGTTGTTCCTAGTTCCCTGTTTCACACGTAAAGCAATGGATTAGGTGAAGTTAAGTGACTTGTTCATTGTTACTCAGCAAGTAAGTGGTGAAAATGAAATATGAACTCTGACAGCCATACTTGTGTCCATACTGCACAGTCCTAAAGATAATGATATCAAGTTTTCATAGTTCATGTCAGGGCTAAGATACTGGATACCAGACTTTTAGCACCATGCTCAAAACATAGTAGAAAATAAAAATAAAAAGTTGCTAAAAAATAAAAGATAGCTATCAATGCCTTTTATATATAAACTAGAGGCCCAATGCACAAAATTCATGCAAGAGTAGGCCTTCCTTCCCCTGGCTGCTTGTACCAGTTCCCTTTAGCATCCAGGACCTGGGCTTTCCTCCCAGCCTGGGCTTTGTCTGGAAGATCACCCAAAAGGATGTCCAGTCTAACTAGCATATTATGCTTTTATTATTATAGTCTTTTTATTGATTTCAGAAAGGAAGGAAGAGGGAGAGAGATAGAAACATCAATGATGAGAGAAAATTATTGATCAGCTGCCTCCTGCACACCCCCTACTGGGAATTGAGCCTGAAACCCAGGTATGTGCCCCGACCAGGAATCGAACTATGACCTCCATAGGTCAACGCTCAGCCACTGAGCCACAGTGGGCTACTAATGTCTTTTGTAGGTTGCTCTCTGGGACCCACCTGGGAGCACATTGGTGGTGACAGTGATTTATCATGAGACCCTTTGCTCAATTCTGTAGCTAAAGCTCTCACTTGACTAGAAACATCTATTAACCTGATCCATAGTGAGTTCTGTAATTCAGTGGTGAGAATGAAGTGCCAGGTAAATTATTTAAATTACTTATTTTCTCTCAGATTCCTTAAAATCAAAGAAGCATTTACATCGTCTGTTCACATTCTTTTATAGAACTGTAATTAAATGTCTGAGAATGATGGATACCATTTGAAGTATTGTGCAAATAGAGAATTATTAGAAATTAATTTGTTGGTAGGTTACCTCAAACATTTATAAAATACCCAGAAAAGATAAACAGCCTATTAAAATGATTAACACAGCAATCATATGACCAAGGAACCAGTAAGTTAAAGTTTGTTCGTTCTGCTACTTCATCTCATGAGGAGGAAGTTGACTAAATTAAACATAGTAAGATATTTTCACATCCAAGTTGATTTGCCTTCTAAATAAATTTTACATGTACATATATAGATATTTTTTTCATATGCTTATAGAAGATTTAATACCTTGGAAAATGTACCAAAATAACATTTAGGAAGACATTTTAACAAAATTCCCCAATCAGAGTTTTTAAACTTTATGACTGTGATTTAGGATGTCAGCGGCAGATAAAATTATTTTCCATCACCCATTTAGAATATTTGATTACTAATTTACATAGTCAAGACTTCTGAATATAATGAATGTGTAAGTCACCTTAGAGAGAGGGCCTTTTCAGAATTGAAAGTGAGTACCCTGTTGCCGTCAGTCCAAGAATATTAATGAATACTAATGAATCAAATACATGTCTACCCTATTAGGCTAAAGCACCGATATGCCAGGAAGTTGGATGTTAGTTAATACAAAAACGTGTGGGTAAAGGAAGCAATCTTTTTCTACTTGATTATGAAGTTCCATCTTTACCCTCCAACTCTGAGTGATTTCATACAAGATAAGCAAGACTTATGTGTTGATGCCCAAGAGGAATTGGTTTGATTTATGACAATTCACACAAAATCACAATGGTCTTCTTAAAGTCATTCTAAGTGGCAGTCCATGTTTGAATATAGAAAACAATATTTAAAAGCTCGGTTACAAACAATTCAAAATTGCCTACATAGTTTAGTTTCCCAGTGCGTTTCTCCTCAGGTGTTTCTCTTTTGATGACCAGTGTGCTTGTTCTCACGCAGTTCATTCTCAGACTACCAGTGAGGTTGGGCATTTAGACCATGGCATGTAACTGGCTCCTAATACACTTACCACCCTGGATAGAAGTTGCCAAATATCATCCTTTTCCTACGAGATCCTAACAATCTCTGACAAACAAACAAAAAGTGAGACTTTAATGAAAGTTTCAGTAAACAATTATCATTCTAGATATGCCCTATATAGGAGTGACCAATAAACTGAAATAAACATTGGAATAGTTGAATTATCCCTATATTAGATTCTGCCAAAAGTAAACATCTATGTATGGATGAATAGATGATCATGTGGATTATTGACCAATGAAATTAGCTTTAAAGAGTAGCTCTAGACCTATCTTGTCTAAAGTATGTGATCCTGACCTTGTAATGCAGGCAAAATGCCACAAAGGTGTGCCAACTGTTTGAAACCACAACTTCTTTAAATATTGGATTTGAGTGGATGTTCTAGCTTTCTATAGTTATAGGTTTAATTTGTCTCTGCTTTCCCTTTCTCTTTATACTATAAGTCTTTTTTTAGACAGTGTCAGATTATCTCATGTTTGTTCCAGGAGTCGAGGGACTTGGTCATATCAGCACTGAGTGTTATATGGGGCTATGCCAGGGCTGAGGCATATTTCCCAGCAACTAGAGTGGTGACCTCTTACATCTCAGGAGAGCGTCAAAGCTACCGTCTCCGTGTCCTCTTCCCAACCTGAAGGTTTTCCTCTATCAGTGCTCCAGGAATTCATATTCTGAAGAGAGGAGAGTTTTCCTTTTCACAGCATCAACGTGAGCATGTTTATTCTAGGATTGTCTGTTAGTAACAGTAAAGAGTGGTACAAAATTATTTTTTGAAAATAAAGTGACTTTTAATAATTGGTTTGGCAGGACATCTCAAATACTCTTCAGACCCACAGATGCTTTTATATTAACGTCACTCTGACTTTTTGCTAATTTAACATTTTCTCATTTCTTCTGTGAGCTCTATTCTTGATTTCAACCTTTTTATCTTTGAAAGGCAGTTTTATCATTTAGGATATATCTATCATGTTACTCATTCATATAAATTGGTGGCCATTAGAAAGCATATTTCTTATGTAAATCAATTTCCCACATTTGAGTAGGTAAACTTTAGGGAAATTTTTTTGTTTGTTTGTTTCATTGTTTTGGATTTTTTTCGTGTGTGTGTGTGTGTGTGTGTGTGTGTGTGTGTGTGTGTGTGTGTTGTTGTTGTTGTTACAAGTAGCATGTGATTATCCTTCCTCTTGAGTTTTCTTGGATCTACAGGTATGAAATTTGCTACCCTTGCATTTTACCTCAGTGGGGGGTTTCTAGTAGTCTCACACTAGCCAGAGAAGAGCAGTGTAATTTTGAAATTATACTTGACTCCTTGGCAGTTTTTAAGAGCTTTGCAAATTTTATTCTATGCTTTCAAAAGAGCAGAAAACCTTTAGCCAGTTTGGCTCAATGGATAGAGCATCAGCCTGCAGACCAAAGGATCTCAGGTTCAATTCTGGTCAAGGGCATAATGCCCCAGTTGTGGGTTCAATCCCCAGTAAGGGGATCGAGGCAGCCAATCAATGATTCTCTCATTAAGGATCTCTCTCTCTCTCTCTTTCTCTCTTTCTCTCTCTCTCTTTCTCTCTCATCCTTCCTCTCTGGAATCAATAAAAACATTTTATAAAGAGCAGAAAAGAGGGGGAAAGCTGCTTTGCCAGACACATACTGCCCCACCAAAGGTAGATGTGATCATGGATGGATGGATACACGTCTCCTGTTTGCGATGACTGGACTGTATATTTTCTCTGCAGCAGGACTGGGTGTTTCATGCAGTCCATGCTGGTCTCACATTTCTAATGAGCCTTCAGACTTCCAAGAGGCCACCTGTCTGCGTGGCATGATGTCTCAGCTGGAATCCAGCTTCTACCGCTAGCTCGTGGGGTGACCTATGGCAAGTCTCTTAACCTTTCCGAGAATCTCTTAACATTTCTCCAGTCCCAGGCTTTGCAGAGTGTGGATAACAATAGATACCGCGCTTGCCTCTCAGAAATGGCATGAGGATTAATTAGCTGATGTTTGTGAAGAGCTGCATAAATGCTAAGTATTATGATTATTCTTTACTCGTGATAGCATTATAAAATGTCAGTGGGTTGAGTGGGCGGAGATGGGGTTTATAGGACCCTGGTGGAGAATGACTCTTTTCTAAAAGTTTCCACTCTCCAGTGGAAATTATGTTCAATTACTCTAATTAATGGCTTCATTTTTACCAGGAGATAGCAATTCGCTCATTTGAAATGATACATACAATCATAACGCACAGCTTTATATAGACCAGAAGACTCAGGGAGAGACCTGGCAGGATAATCTAAAACTCATTGAATTACAGTGGGGCTTGATTGCAGTTTGGGGTCCATACCTGACTCCCTGGAGCTAAATATGCTCTGTATCAGACCAAAGAGAACTGGGTTGTTCCACTAACTACCTGATTGTTTCTGTTTAATAGTGAGCCTGGCTGGGCAACACTAGGACCATTAATTACTCATGTGTAACTCTTCCTTTTTTTAAAAACATATTTTTATTGATTTTTGGAGAGGGAGGGGGTCAGAACTATCAATGATGAGAATCACTGATGGGCTGCCTCCCACACATCCCCCACTGGGGATCGAGCCTACAACCCAGGCACGTGCCCTGACCTGAAATCAAACCGTGACCTCTTGGTTCATGGGTTGATGCTCAACCACTGAGCCACGCCTGTGGGCTCTTTCTTTTATACCTTCGGCATTGAACAGTGGGCAGCTAGATTGAAACATAATTAAATATATAAGGGCAAGGGAAGATTTTGCGAATAATTCCTAAGGATGCATAACAATATTTGACTGTGATGGCCCTTCTCTTCCCTCTACCACAGCATCTATTTCCATCTTCGCTATCTGGGCACTTGAACATCTGAAGAGACCCAACATATGGGTGGCATATATATTTCCAAAACAGTAAAATCTTAGTTTAAAGTAGGGGTGTCGAACTCAATCAGAGAAGGGGCCAAAATCTAAAATCCAGCCTAAATCGCGGGCCGAATGGTTTACTGAACAGTCATAAACTGACAATGTCATAAACTGACAGCGGAGTGCAGTGATGACAGCGCGGTGCGGGCCACATTGCAAGGCCTGGAGGGCTGGATTTGGCCCGCGAGCCTTGTGTTTGACACATGTGGTTTAAAGAAAACTATTTTACCACTTTTATCTGGACCAACGTAATTATTTCTTAATGAATATCCCAGGGCCTGCATGCAGCCTCCAGTATTAATATACTTTTTTAAAACTATATGTTAAATTACTGGCATTCCAGGGTAAATGGTCCCCAAGCCTGATAGATTGCTGGGAGCCACTGATATTTTTCTTCTATTTGCATTTGGTACTTGAGCATCAAGGATACCAACCTCTTATTCCTTTTTGATAAGTAAATAGTGCTCTCAACACCCCAGTGCTACCACTACAGACAAAGGAACACAGGGTAGGCCCTGGCTGGGTTTCTGAGTGGTTAGAGCATCGGTCTGTGAACCAAAGGGCCGCATTTGATTCCCAGTTAAGGATAAGAGGGGCTCGTATGGGAGGCAACCAATCGACATGTCTCTCTCACGTCAATGTTTCTCTCTCTCCCTCCTCCCTCCCTTCCAGTATCTCTAGAAATCACTGGAAAAAAATATCCTTGGGTGAGGATAAAAAAAATGTTTTAAAAAGCAGGGTGGGAAATTCGCACGGAGGTTCAGACAGTGAAGGAAGGTAGGAAACCTTGTGCTCAATCTGATCTGTGTTGCCTCATTCTGGGTCACTTCCCCCATCACAATGGAAAAAAAATCAAGGCAGAGTATTAGATTCCAAATGTTCACAAGAACATGATTTATATGATTTTCAGAGCTAGATAATAGATGAAAGCAAACTTCTGCAGAGACCATGGTACACTCTGATGCTGCCTTGTTATTGTGCTGACCCCAACATTATATTACTAATTGACACTGACTTATATTAAACACCAGAGGTGAGCCGTAACCATTGGCTAACCGATAGAGCATTCTCTAATAGATGCAAATCCATAAGAATCCTCGGGAGTCTGGTCAGGAAGAAGACTCTGCCTTGGACTCAGAGGTAACAGCATTAGGCCAGATATCATGTAACTATTTAAAAGTCAAAACCTCACTCTCAGTTTGAACAAACGTTTATCTCAAACATGCACTTAAATGTCTTTTCACCCCTTGCCAAGCGAATGGTATTTGTCTTTTTCTTTTCCCCCTACAGACTGCCAGGTTATTATAAAAGAGCATTTTATATAGGTGAGTGCGGTGCACCAATTGAAACACAATTGTATCATCATTTCAAAGCTCAACAGGCACAAAATACATCTCTTGCTTGCCAATTCCCAGACTGTTCTCGGGGAAATAGACACAAATCAACTGAAAAGCTTGTATTTATTCATACCCGAGAAAGTTTTTCTTGTCAATAGCTATGCGTGGATTTCCCCTACTGATTTAAACAAAAGGAAGGTGCAGGATGTTTTGGTAGCTTACTCTTGTCTTCATCCCAATCTCCGCACCAGTAGAGTGAATATAATCTGGTGCCAATATATTTTGAGCAGAGCAATCCTCTCCATACAGCTATGACCTTTTCCCCTGTAATTAGTTTCAACTGAAATTAGATTCGGTAAAAGCATGGCTCCAATTAGAGTTAAATCAAAACAAAACTCAGAGCTTGATTTCATAGAGCGAAATTGTTGAGGAGAAAAAAGGGGTGGTGGAAGAGGGGATCTTCTTCTAATTTAATTCAGCAGATTGGACCAGATGGTGAATCCTCTGAACTCTGGAGAAAATGTGCACTTATTTCCATACAGGCCTAAGTTCACATCTCCCAGGACTTAGAGGGATTGTGTAGCCTCACCTTGGTTGACCCGTTTCCCAAAACTCTACATACAGCATTCCCCAAATGGTCCCAATTCTGATCTAGGAAAAGATCTGATTTCTCTAGGAGAAGTAAAAAGAGAAATCTTCAAGCTTCCTTTGGGACTCCTATAATAATAAAAGTATAATATGCTAATTAGTCCGGACATCCTTCTGGACGTCCTTCCTTCCTTCCAGACAAAGCCGGGGCTGTGAGGGAAGCTGGGGTCCTGGGTGCCAGGGGGAAGCCGGTGCCAGCAGTCGTGGGGAAGGAAGACCTACTCTTGCACAAATTTCATTCATCGGGCCTCTAGTAACATTATCAAATAAAAAGCCAAGATTATGTTGGCCTTATTATGGAGTTACTGGAAGGTGTTTACTACTTGTCTCATCTTGAATAGCTCTACGTAGTTTCCTGACATGCAAGTCTGTAACAGCAGAATTTCTTTTTAAGTTCCGTTTCTTTATCTGTAAAAGAAACATACACATAAGCAAGAAGAGAAACTAAAAGGAGAATAAGGCTGAATCCTAATTCATGAGGCCTATGTAAATGTGAGTTACAGTTCTTCCCTCTCTTGTCAAACTGCTATTAAGGCACAAAGCAGCAAAGCTCTGGTCTATCCAAAATACACGCCTCATAAAATACAAGAATGGAAAAAAATGGCTACCAAAAAATAAGGTTGGGCCTTGCTGGTGTGGCTCAGTGGTTAAGCATCAACCTATGAACCAGGAGGTCATGGCTCCATTCCTGATCAGGGCACATGCCCGGGTTTTGAGCTCCATATCCCAGTAGGGGGCGTGTAGGAGGCAGCCAATTGATGATTCTCTCTCATCATTGATGTTTCTATCTCTTGCTCCCTCTTCCTTTCTCTCTGAAATCAATCAAAATATTTTTCTTAAAGAAGGAAACAGTTAAAAAAAAAAAAAAAAAGAAGGTTGGTACTAAATTATTGGGAGCTTCAAAGTCCAAGTTAAGAAACTGTGGCAACCATAAGGATGTGCCTCACAGACCTACTGGGATAGATGACTGTTTCAGGTATGCATTTGCCTTTCATACATAGAATCTATTCCAAAACCACTATCTGGGGACTGACGGAGTTCCAGGCCCACATCATGAAATTCCACATGGCATAGCAGCCAACCAAAGGACCCACTTTATAGCAAAGGAGGTGTAGCAGTTGGCCTACGACTATGGAATTTACTAGTCATATCACATATTACACCATCCAAAATCAGCCAGATAGCTTCACAAGACACTAGAACAGCTTCTATAGGCACAAGTACAGTGTCAGCTTGGAGGAAACTCTCTGAAAGAATTGATGGTCATTCTTCAGAATGCAATATATTTATTACATTAGAGATCATTGTATGAAACTGTCTCTGTAGTAGCAAGAATACATGGGCTTGAGAAGGAAAAATTAGAAACAGCAGTGACCCTATTTCCCCCCTCTTCCAATGACCAACAAGAGGACTTTGTGCTTCCTGCCCCTGTAATTGTTGGCTCTGTAAGGATGCAGGTGCTGGTCCCAAGAGGGGGCATACTCTTGTGAGCAGACATCACCAGGGTTCATTCAATAGAACTACAAGATACAGCTGCCGCTAGGGCCCTTCGGACACCTTGTCAGAGGCCAGCAGGTGAAAAGAGGAGTTTCCATACTGGCAGGGCTAATTTACCCTCAGGAGCAGAAGGGTGGGAGAAATATATGTTGACCTAGGTAATCCATTGAGTGTCCCCTGGTTCTTTCAAGCTCCGAAGTAACTGTGAGCACAGACAGGTAACAACCCTTAGCTGAGAAGGGCATAACTGTCAAGTGTCCACATCATTCAGGTTTGAAGGTTTGGTCACACTACCAGATAAGCCCCCCTCACCTCCAAGGTGAGGATACAGAGAATTTAAAATGGATCGTGGAGGATGGATGGATCGTGGCAACCTCAAGATGAACTGCACTGACAAGAGCTGTTGCTCATCTCAGTGGCCTCATTCCTTGTGAAGTTACCCTCAAGAAGAAAGAAACCATGGAAGAGTTGTTTCTGAAATCTGTGTGGCAAAGGGTAGACAGTAGAAACCATGAGCATATTCAGCATAGACCTCCTCTTACAAGTCTCAGAGAAGATGACATGCTCCCAAGGATCTCTTATTTAAAGGTCAATACACCTTCCATCTAGAAATCCGCCATTGCCCTGGCTCAGCGCCAGAGTTCCCATCTTCATTTTTCGTAGCAAACTACCGGATCCAGCCGGCATCACAGGTCCTGGAGGTAGGGCTAGGAGGTTTTAAGAGAAATAAAGACAAAGAGAAAGCGGGACTTCAGGAGGACTGCTAGTCCATGATGAGACTGCAGTAACTTTATTGGTTGCAAGCGTACATTTATGAGGCTTTTCTGGGCATTTCTCCAAGTGCCCCTTTCCCAGGACAAGGCCGCCCGTCAGCTCCTCAAGACATTCTTAGAAAAGATACATAGAGCAAGCGTCTGGTTAGATATCATTGAGAACAGCCTAGCTGAGAACATCCAGATAAGTCGTGCATCACGCGCACTCTCTAACAATGGGGCTATGGTCTGCCCTGTCCCTAGTTGACCCTGAAGGCTTAGGGGAGAGCAGGTAGGCGTCCCTACCCTGCGCTCAATCCCCTGCAGGAGAGCAGGTAGGCGTCTCTACCCTATGCTCCATCCTTGCCCTCGGGCCCCACGGAACACGGCTTCCCACAGCAAACTATCAAAGAATGTGACTGATCCAGTTGGCCTGGGGAATCTAACCCCAGACCAGTCGTGTCTTCCCAGTGAGGGAGGGTTACAGAGCACACAAAGGCTGTCACGGGCTCAGCCCTTGAGAAGGCTCACACTGAACAGACCCCATCTGCTAAGGAAATCAAAAGCAAGAGTCTCTAACCCGCTATGACAAACGCGCTTTGCAATTCCTCTGAGCAAAAGTCGCCACTTTCCACAGAAGCAGCTTTCTCCCATCTGGGGACCGTTCTAAATATTTCTCTCCGTCCCTGGGTATTTTGGGGAATTGCGTGAGGCCACTGCCTCTTAGGGTCGCGCAGATGATATATCTGCCTCCTCTCAGAATTTCAATGAGTGACCAGAAGTCTGTAAGCGTTTAAGCTTCTGGAAATTTCATCATTTGATGTGATTCCAACCACTTTTTTCTGCCATTCATTCCCTGCCCTGCTCGCCACTGCAGATAAGAAAATCACTTAAAGATGAGTGTTGTTCTCCAAGAGATGGTTAGGTTACTCGCTGGCAAGGGTTCCAATGTCAATAGTTATTTCAGACAGAGCACGTCTCCATTCTATTTAAGCCAATGAGGGTGATGTGGAAGGAGAGAGCTCCAGATTTCTCTTTTTTCTTTTCTGCCTGCATTTCCATTTTGTTTTCTAAACCTCAATCTCTCCAGGAGGCAATGTTTATTAGGATTCTGCATCTAATAGAATGTTCTGTTTTCAAAGCTTTTTATTTTCTGTTTTACAAATAAAATCCATCTTCCCATGAAGCCAGTGACCGTTTTAAATTGAGAGCCCTAAACTGTACACAATCAGGACTAGTAATGGGTTAATACATGAAAAGTGCTCACAATAAGATCTGACACATAGCCGAGACCGATTTGGCTCAATGGATAGAGCGTCGGCTTGGGGACTGAAGGGTCCCTGGTTTGATTCCTGTCAAGGGCATGTACCTTGGTTGCGGCATATCCCCAGTAGGGGGTGTGCAAGAGGCAGCTGATCAATGACTCTCTCTCATTGATGTTTCTAACTCTCTATCTCTCTCCCTTCCTCTCTGTACAAAATCAATAAAATATATTTTAAAAGAAGGCAGCATGGGACACACTTTGAGTCTTCTTAAAAAAAAAAAAAGATCTGACACATAGTAGGTGATATGTATTTAATAATGAAGAAATGGAGGACTTGAGTAATAAGAAAATGAAGAAATGGAGCTGGATATCGGGTAGGCAAACAGAATTATTTAACACGGAGACAAGTGACTTATCTACATTGACCAGCGAGTAAATGGCAGTAATGCGATTCCACCCTGAGTTTTTTCTGATGTCAAGAGATCTTTTTTTATTATGTCTTTCTGATTATTTTATAACTATACTCCCCACCACACATGCAGTTTTTAAAATTCCAACGTGACCATGTCTGTGATTGTCATGAGTTCCATGAATGCTGCTTAGGATATTAGCATTACAAGTGAAGTATCCGGTTATAAGAAGACAGGCATGCCTGTCTAACCAATTTCATTCTCTGGTGAACTCTGATACGCCGGGCTGGGAAAAAGATCAAAAGTAGCATTGGCATTCACAGAAACCCAACCTTGGCTTAAACTTATGAACCCCAGACTCTTTGTGTTGATTCTGGCACTTAATGTAGAGCCACTGATACACTGAGGTGAGAAGAACACGTGTGACTCCCAGGAAATACTGACAAATGAGCACTTAATTGCAATGTGGGGCTGCCTCTTGTTAGCTAGCCTGCTAGCATTTCTGGGGTTTTTGCCCTTAGGACAAGGAGTGATCTTAACTCGCCCTGTCAACTACTGACAGCACATCCATAGATCAACACAGTTGGTAACTTTCTCTGTTTGACCTCAGAAGTCCTCAAATGCCAGGTATCCTCCTTCATACACAGACACACCAGGTTGACTTGAGCTGATCCCGGATGGCAGGAGAGAGACTCAAAGATCAGCCCTTATAAAAATTCATTACTGATGAATATTGAAATATTCCTGGAGAATTATTCAGTATTATTAAACATCAAGAGATTAATGCTGGCTTGTTCTGAGGGACACGGAACCAACCCCTACGGAAGAGCTATTAAAAGTGCTGATTGAGAATGTTTAAATATAGATATCCATGAGCAGACATGGACTAACTTTTCAAAGGTCAGTCAAGGGTAGAGAGCATGCGGAAGACTGAGCAGGAAGGGTTCAGTGGTGGCAGGGATTGTCCGTGGCCCTTACTCAGCAGTCCCCTCACACGCACGGAGTTCCTATGGACTCTACCTCAAGTAGCTCTTTCCTCATCAAAGAAAGGGAGTTCGGCCTGTTGCTTTAGCCGAGGTACACTGTGGACTCAGTGGATATTCTCTGAGTAGGTCGGGACCTTAAGAACCCAATCAAATAATGAACCCCCAGGGCTTCCCCAAAAAAAGAGAAATTACTGTTTTCTTTTCATGCGGATTATGACTTGTTTAAACCCCAGTGACTCTTCGGTTTCTGCTCACAGAAGACAAATATGTGCTAATTAAGGGTAAGAACAGATAAAACCAGAAGGTCAATCGGCTTACTCCCTGCTAGACATTATACAAGGAGGATTATGTCTTCTAAAGTGTGCTGTACAAGACATTTAGAAATTCTTGTCTTCCATCCACACTGGCACTGGGTAGCATGCACTAGGAACCTGCCTTCCTTTGGGTGGCCATTATTGGGAGTCCCGGAATGAGAACAAGGAATGACTTCTGTCCTGGACACTCTGGAGCTCCTACATCCTGAATCTTGGATCATTTCTAGGTCATCCTCTGGAACCAGGCTACCTGGGTTTGAATATGGGCTCCACTACTTACTCCTACTCTGACCTTAAACAAATTTTTCCATCTTTGCCCAGCCAGTGTTGTTCAGTGGTTGTCAACCTATGAACCAGGAGGTCACATTCAATTCCCAGTCAGAGCACATGCCTGGTTTTCTGGCTTGATCCCCAGTAAGGGGTGTGCAGGAAGCAGTCAATCAATGATTCGCTCTCATCACTGATATTTCTCTCTCTCCCCATTTCCCTTCCTCTCTGAAATCAATAAAAAACATATATTTTAAAATATATTTCATCTTTTAAGTTAGATTCCTCTTCTACAACATGGTGAGATCGATAGTAGGCATGCCACAGACATGTAATTAGACATAACGAATTTTACATGTCAAGTGTCTAACCTAACTCCTGGGTCCCTAATAAATACCCAATATATAATAGTAGTGGTTGCTTAAAGTAAAATGAATCTACCTATACATCCCAAGTAGACGGCATCAACTCTTCTTATGATGGATTTAATGTGGATTCAAATATGATATTTTCCCAGCCACTTTATCCTTGCAGGAAATGAATAAGCTCCCGAACTCTATGAATACATTCCTAAAGTCACAAATGTATCTAAATGCAAAGCTAATTCTCCAGCTGGTGGCTCGCCAGATGATGAAGGGACTAATTCCTTTCCTTTTCTCCTGGAATTGAGTTGCACAGTAGAAAGAATACAGACCTGTCATCGGAGTGGGAAGCATCATCTATTCCAAGATGAGAGTTAAGATCTTCAGGGAAAGTCAGAGCCTCCTGCTCATAAGCCTCAGTACATAAGTGGATATGTATCAAGGTGCCTCCTGTTTGCTTTAGCAAAATCTCCCTTTGAGAGACATTAATTAAAATATTTAGGGATCACAGCTGAGGCTACCATTTGAGTGGAAGCCAGATACTGGAAAGGGTCTCTCTTACACTGGATTATTTAATCGTTGGTAGAAATACCCCAGCTACTGTTCAGAATGTTGCTAAAACCACACTTCCAAGATGCCATGCATTTTGTTGCCCCGTCTCACAAGGTCCAGAGGAATGAGTCAAGATGTAAAATGGTTCCCCTGCACACAATGCAATATACAGGTCGTGTATCATAGAAACGTACCCTTGAAACCTATAGGATCCTATGAACCAATGTCACCCCGATAAATTTAATTTTTTTTAATGGTTCTCCTGCAGATATTCTGGGATGGAAGGAAAGAGACATTCTGACCTCAAGCAATAAAGCCAGAGGACAAAAGGTCTCTAAAAATACACTGACAGGCTGGTCCCAAGTCCAAATTATTGCGCCAACAGGCCAACATTTGTGACCTTTCTGGATATTATTGTGTCAAATGCATAACACTCTTGGATGAAAAATTTCACTTCTAGCATTCATTCTCTTCGAATAGTATGATCAGGGTTGACATATTTCTCACCCTCAAATCTCTGTTCTACCCCCACGCAAATTTCTTTTAAACTTTGTATAACAAACGGCCTATTCTTCAGGAATAGCTCACATCTTTTAAACCAGTACTTCCTTATAAGCTGACTTCTCTTATGTGGCCTCTCTAAGCATATGCTCCACAGTTTCCCCAATGCACACCAGCCTTGATTGCTTCTCATTGAATAAAAATCCCTCCCCCATTAAATAAAAATCATCATGTCCTATCAATATCAACTGAAAAGAAAAAGAAAAAAAAGCAATATTTCACTCCATCTGATTTCTCACTCTCTTACTACCTTAGCTCCAGCACTCACAAGCTATGACTTGCATTATGGGAATAATTTCTTAACCAGCTTCCCTGTCTACCTTGCTCTCCACTGATGAAATCTCCACAAAGCCACGGATAATCTTGTACATTGCATCTCTAATTATGACACTCCCCTGATTAAAACATTTTAAAGATTTTCACTTCCTATAGGATAAAAAACCAACTCCTTATAATTTTGGAAAGTCCTTTCATGGTATGGCCCCTACCTGTCTTCTCCAGAAATCCTCTTATCCTTCACATACAATGTCCGGGTGTACTAAATTATCTGGGGCTTTTCCAACTTGTTTTTCTTGCCCATAAGCCTTTGCACCTGCTGTTCATGACACTTAGAAAAGTGAACCATTCCCCAATATTTTCATTTATATGGTTAACTCTTATTCAACGTTCAGGTTTGAGTCTAGAGTACCTCTTCTTTAAAGTTTTCTCTAACTTACAATTGTATACAGTACTGATCATGCAATTACGCCATTGCCTTCGTTTCTATTCCTCTCTATACTTCTTCTTTTCTAAGGCTATTAAATTCAGCAATTGTGCTTGTTGTATTTCCAATGCCTAAAACAGAGCCTCACACATATGTCCTCCATGAGGCATTTTTAATGAATACCAAGACATTCATCAAGATATGACTATAAAAACAAACAAAAAACTGATGTGAGCAAAACCCCTAAATATGGAAGTGAGTAAATACATTTTGGCATATCCATAAGGTAGAAAACAGCATTTTCTTCTAAAAAAAAAAAAGGTTTTGAAATTTTGTCATATGACAATTATGTGACACCATAATCAATAAAGAAAATTTTTTTTAAAATTGTCATAGTTGGGCGTATAGACATGATGGGATATTGAGTGGAAATCTACAACCTAGTCCATGGATCCGAGTGGGCCAGCAAGAATAAAGGAATGAAAAGATCAATTTCTGGGACAAGAGAGAAATTAGAGATGCTAATTAGAAACTGAAATAGACTTCCATTATATAGATTAGATATGTATGATCATAATTAGGGTAAAGGCATGAGGATGAGTATAAGACACCTAGACTTATTTCAGTAAAACTCCTACTGGATCACACTAGCAATGGAAATTAATCCCCCCACGCTCCATATATTAACTTATCTTCCTCAAAATGTGCACAGGGCCTAGACAGGGGCTAGAGCCATATGTAAAGCATGAATTTTCTGTTTAAGAAGCCAGGGACAAAAGAGGAAAAGGCAATTTTGTGACTGTTCTTGGATAAAGAAAACGTTTTAGCATTCCTTAGTCGTTTCAAAAATGGACCTAAATAATAAATGTTCCTTTTGAAAAGAACAATTACCTAGTTAAATTCCAGAGTGTTTTCTTATGAGGGCTGCAATTAAAAATAGAGGGCAAGAGAAGCTTGCCTTCGCCATTTGCCATCACCCCAGGGTTTGTTGATCAACTTTATGCTCCATTTATGTCTCCATAAATCATACCGTGGAATTAAAAGTGTGTGGCTGACATGAATATTGCCCACTTTGCAAATGAGAGACAGGGAGCCAGAAAAACTTTACGCAGAAGCAGGAGGCTAACGCACAGAATTTCTTCACGACCATTATCTCTGCTTCCCCACAAAAGTGAGATTATTCTCTTGGTGGATGTCATAGAACTGAGGCTCTGAAATGGAGATGCCAAGTTGTAAATTACATTTCTGAATCAATTATGCCTCTATCAGGGAGGCTATAAATAACGTGCAGAATTACCAGATGTGTAATTTTTTTGTTACACTTGAACATTTGGTGCGTTTAGAATGTCTTAAGTGAGGGCCCCGAGTTAATCTGTGCATTTCACGGACTCATCTGACCAGACAGCACAAAAATGTGGGTAAGAATTCTGATGACCTTGCCTCAAGGTCGGCTCAGGAACTGGCCTTGCATTTTGTTTTAAATATATTTGTGTTTTTTATTAATATCAGAGAGGAAGGGAGAGGGAAAGAGAGATAGAAACATCAATGATGAGAGAGAATTATTGATCAGCCGCTTTCTGCATGCCCCCCACTGGGGATTGAGCCCGAAAGCTGGGCATGCACCCTTGACTGGAACTGAACACCCGAGACCCTTCAGTCCACAGGCCAGTGCTCTATCCACTGAGCCAAACCAGCTAGGTCCTTGCCTGCATTTTTCTTAAAAAGGACTTGGGTGTGAAATGATCAGTGAAGCCAGCTCCTCAATGTCTCCAGTGGCTGAACTTTCAAAAGAGTGGAGCAAAGGACGCATCAGGTTGCAGATGGGTTACTTGAGCAAAATAACTCAATGATGAGCCTTTCTCCTGACAGCTTTACATTAATTTTACTTTGTCACCTTCTTGGGCAGTCTAAGGGACACACTGTTAGGCAGTTTATTGTGGCCCGTCTCAGCATCTGCAGCTGAAACATCCAACAGCGGATGCAGGGAAGGGCTGGGATTTATCAAGCAGCCTCAGGCGGTGACCTTCCCGGGAATATCACTTCTTCCTGGGCCCGTTATATCGAAACAACTTCCTCTCTGTGGCAAGTTAAGCTTTTATTTCTCCTATTTGGAGGTGAGCGTTGGTGTTATTAAATTTAGAAGCTGTCGGTAATAGGACTAAGGGAGAAATACGCCTCTCTGTTTAGGAGAATATAACACCCATGTTTTCCTGAGAACATGGAGGGGACATGGAGGAACCATTCTTGGTTATGGCGCGAGCTGAAATCTGGCTCCCTCTGCAGAGTTAGGGATGGATTGCGCGATCACATAAATTTTTATTGGTCGTAGCCTGCAGTTGGCTACGGCTTTTAAAGCTAGCAAATGGAATTAGTATATCATATATAGTTTCCCTTAGCACAGCATAATAGAATGAACAAGGCGTTTGGAATCAACTGGAGCCTGACAGATGAAATATATCTGAGATTGTGGTGTTTAAAATGCCCCTGCTGAGATTCCAACACAGCTCCGTTTTCTTATCTGTAACATGGATATAAGAGCATCTCATTTCCAGCATTATTTTGAAGGTTAAATGGAGTAATGTTTGCAAAATATTTAGCACAGTTCTCTACCTATAATGGCTACTAAAAGAAGCAGTTCTTGATATCGTGTAGAGAGGATGTGGGTATTTTTTAATTCAACACGCCTCTTCCCACATTTCTTACCTTCTACCTACACTTGCCGATCCTTAGAAAGGAGGAAAACATGGCATTTAAGAACTTAAACTCTAAAAAAAAAAAAAAAAAAAAAAAAAAAACTTAAACTCTGCCCTCCCAGTGTCGCTCAGTGGTTGAGTGTCAGTTGACCTATGACCAGGAGGTGATGGTCAGGGCACAGGCCCGGGTTGCAGGCTCAATCCTCAGTCTGGGTTGCGCAGGAGGCAACCAATCAATGATTCTCTCCCATCATTGATGTTTCAATCTCTCCCTCTCCCTTCCTTTCTGAAATCAATAAAAAATGTATCTTTCAGAAAAGCTTACACTCTGAGTTCCTTTGGGTTTGAATTTCAGTTCAGATCCTCATCAGCTTCATGAGTTCCAGCAAATCATATAACTTAGCTCTGCCTCTGTTTTCTCGTCTGTTAAATGGAGATAATATTAACCATCTCATATAGAGATTGTGCTTTCCCTACCTAACTAGTGTATGCTTTCAGACACAACAAATCGAACAGGAAAAGCACCCAGAATGCCGGCCTTCACATAACAGCATACAATACATGGTGCTTCTATTATGAATGCTTTTTAATATCTGTTGAGTCCATTCTCTTGCCTCTATCTTGTTGACCTCACACTTCCATTCACTTGTAAAAGCCATAACATGTGAGAAACATATTTTCTTCTCCTAGTTAAAGTGCTTATCACCAGCTTCTTCTTTTTCTTCCTTTCTTTCTTTTTCATGTTAAAGTTTATTCCCCAATAATGAGCGGGACTCATTATGGAGGTAGAGAAATCAGAATTAAAGGAGTGGGGAAAGGAGAAAGGACCCAGCCGGTCTGCCTCCACAGATGGACATGGAGAGAAGCAACACGTGGTGGATCTGGGAAGTCTTTTTTGAGGGGAGGAACAGGAAAAGGTTGGACCCAGGGCAGAACAGGAAGGGGTGGGCTCCAGGGCACTTGAGCACTTGCTGATTGGTGGTTCAATGTCTTGGGAATGTCTCTGTGGCAGATGCCAGTAATGTCATAACTCCTCCCACCACATCACCAGCTTTTGAGTAATCCAGTACAGAGTGGATGAGGGACTTTTCCTCAGAAGGATATTGGCAGATAGCAAAGCTAATGTACTTACCAAAAGTTATCTCAGAATCAATGATCATAATGGGATGCACCCAAACCGAATGGGAAGGCCAACAGCAAATCCTCCACGAAAGCAAGCAAGAGGAACAGGGAGGAAAGGCGGGACCACAGTGATGTGTCTGCGAGAGATTTCCTGAAGGGGTGCTTTGTGTGCTTTTTTAATTGATGTCAGAGAGGAAGGGAGAGGGGAGAGAGAAACATCAACGATGAGAGAGAATCATTGATCGCCTGCCTCCTGCACGCCCCACCCTGGAGATCGAGTCCACAACCTGGACATGTGCCCTTGACCAGAATCAAACCCAAAACCCTTCAGTCCACAGGCTGATGGTCTATCCAAAGGAGCCATAAAACATTAAATCTGGAAAATGTTTAGAAAACATAGTTAGTCTTATCTAACCACTTTAGATAATCTGACTACAAGACCAGACTTTCCCAAGGAAAAGTCATGAGTACGTTAAAATTCATGGGAAAGTCAAGGTTAAGAATAGTTTCTTTCCTTTATCCTTCCTGGCCTTCCTTTTTCAATAATTAATTGTCAAATCAATGTAGAATTCAAAGGATACAAATTATCATTTTCTACATGTGTGTGTGTGTGTGTGTGTGTGTGTGTGTGTATTTCCAAACACTGTAGACATAAAATGGACTCTCCAGGAATTCATGGCCTATTATTGAAGAAACAAAACTGTAAATAAATAATCACCAATAAAAGCAGTTATAAGTGCCAGGACAGTGATATTTTCAAGATGGAATGTCGCTCCTTAGCACCTAAACAGCCTGCTGGTGCCTTCTGGTTCTTAGTCTATGGCATGGTTTTTCCCTCCAGATTGATTCTTATCGCCTTGTCAATGGCAAATCTCCTAGGAAACCAGACCAGATGACATTGTAACCTAGAGCAGACCGTGGGGACCCACTGCAATAGCCCGGACTACGATGCTTTCCTTCCATTAACCCTGACTGAGGGCTGAAGATAGAACATTCTAGTTTACAATTCCCAGAGCACCTCTCGAGTTCAGCTTGCCTCAAGTAGGACCATACATCAGAATTACCGGTTTCCCACTTCAGTGCCTTATACTCTGGTTAGTTCAGGGGATTCAGGTTTCAAGTGCCAAACCCTGTTCTTAAAAGCCACTATTCCAAATATTCGGGAAGTCCTATTTGTGTTTTTTTAACTCAGTGAAAGAGATTACGTGGGAATGGCTTTCTACTTAAGAATCTAGTGTAGCCTGGCCAGCATGGCTCAATGGTTCAGCGGAGACCAATGAATGAAGAAGTTGTGGTTTGATTCCTGGTCAGGTACATGCCCAGGTTGCAGGCTCGATCCCCAGTATGGAGGCAGCTGATCAATGATTCTCTCTCATCATTAATGTCTCTTTCTCTCTATCTCTATGTAGGATATACACTGAGTGGCCAGATTATTATGCATTCAGAAATCATAATAATCTGGCCACTTGGTGTATATACATATACACATTTACCTGAGCCGATGTTAACATCCTGACTGTTGTTAGGTTTCCTGTCAGGTTTCCTTTTTTGACGTTTTTAATCATATCCCAGCTCTAGTTTCCTAAATAATCAGCGTACTAAAGGGTTGTGTCATTTCTAATAACAGTCCTTAGACCTAGGAATGAAGTTTCCTGGTTTAATCATAAAAACCTTTCATGTCTGAGGGAAAGAGAGAGAGAGAGAGAGAGAGAGAGAGAGAGAGAGAGAGAGAGAGAGAGAGAGAGAGAGAGGAAACAAAAAAACAAAAAGAAGGTTGGTTGTATTTATAATTCTAATCTGCCTTTTCCATGTACTAATGTTTTCATCAGATTCTTTAGTAAGACCAAGGCATTGTCTTGAAATGGGTGAACATTTTGGAAGAATTTTGTTAGGTGATATGCAAAAATAAAAACACCCTCAGTAAATACTTCTTCTGAATCATTTATTCGGGACATATTTTTGTGATGATTGCTTTGCCGCATAAACCGTGCAACTTCTGAGAATGTAAGACTTGTCCTCCTTTTTGGAGACATGCAAACAAATAATTAAACGCTGTTGCTTAAGTAATAGCATGTGTGCAAACAAACTTACATGACATCACAAAGGATAAAATAAGTGGCTTTGATTCAGGGAGGAAAGCCAGGGGGAAGCAGGAAAACCTGATAGGAGCGGTGAATTTGAGGACTGAATGGGAGTATTTTAGATATGGGACGATGGGGGGGGGGAGGGGAGGAGAAGACAGGAAGTGGCAGGTGCAATGTGAGAAGGTTAGAGAACCCTTGTGGGTGTGATGGCTCACAAGTGGCCGAATTATGAGTAAAGAGGAGGGCAGAGTGGAGGGATGCAGCTGATGCTGTTGCTATTCCCACACCTTGGTACCTATTGCATAAAGGCAGTTCTTTCTCCGGTAAAGAGCCCATCCTTAGAAGTTAAACGTATGCTACTCATGTTAAAGATGATCACCCTCTTCCAAAGAGTCCCCGCTGTCACTTCTCCCACTCTCCATCATAACCCATCCTCCAGCCGGTCCTCCCTCCCCAAAGAAGTCTCCGAGGCCCTTCTAGAGGATTTGGTATTCAGAAGGCTGAATAATGAAAAGTTATTCAAACCACATGCCAGAAGCTAACTACGTCAAGCGTATCTATTGACTGAAGAGATTTGCATTGTGAACTAAGTCGGTGCAAAAAGATGATGGGAAATAACAGCAAGAGCAAAGAAAAAGGTCATTTACATAAAGGAAAGGCAATGACACCACCGTGTACCTGTTTCTCCCCAGTTGAGATGTACTCTGGAGGAACTAAAATGAACTGCTATGAAAATACTGCTCTCATGGTTTACATGAAATCCAATAGAATAGAATGCCCAGTCTCTATTTTCAATCGTCAAACAGCAAAACGAGAGGTGCATTCAAAGGCAGTACATCAGCTTTTGCTATATACATGCTGTACAATTCTGGAGCTATCGTGTAAACAAGACTTAGTCATTGCTCTGAAGAATGTTACAATTCTTTTTTTTTTTAAGTTGAATGTATTGGGGTGGCATTGGTTAATAAAATTATATAGGTTTCAGGTGTGCAATTCTAGAATGCATCCTCTGTATATTGTATTGTGTGTTCTCCTATTTCATTTTGCTGATGGTTTCCTTTGCTGTACAAAATCTTTTTAGTTTGATGTAGTCCAATTTTTTATTTTTTATTGTTTCCCCTACATAAGACATATCAGGAAAAAAATTGCTAAAAGAAAAGTCTGGGATTTTACTGTCTATGTTTTCTTCTAGGATTTTATGATTTTGAGTTATACATTGAAGTCTTTAATCCACTTTACATTTATTCTTGTGTATGGTATTAGGAAGTGGTCTACTTCATTTTTAGTATGTATCTGTCCAATTTTTCAAACACCATTTATTGAATAGGTTGTCTTTACTCCGTTTTTGTCTCCTTTGTCAAATATTAATTGGCCATGAAACAGTGGGTTTATTTCTGGATTCTCCATTGATCTATATGTTTGTTCTTATGCCAGTACCATGCTGATTACTATGGTCTTGTATAGTTTGATATCAACTAGTGTGATTCTTCCAACTTTTTCCTTCTTCAGGATTGCTGTGGCTATTCAGAGTCTTTTGTGGTTCCACATAAATTTCTGTATTATTTGTTCTAGTTTTTTTAAATATACCATTGGTATCTTGATAGGAATTTCATTGAATCTATAGATTGCTTTGGGTGTATGAACATTTTAATGATGTTAAGTCTTCCTGTCCATGAACACAGTATATGCTTCCACTTATTTGTATCTTCAATTTTTTTCTTTTTCAGTTTATACATACACTAATTTGTTATTTTCCAACACTGGGATCATACCTCCACTTAAAGTATTTTAGATATTTTTCCATATCAAGAAACATAAATCTATATAACTTTAATACAGAATATTTCTTGGTAACTCATCCTTCCAACATTAACTTGTTGACAATTTTTTGCTATTATTAAAAAAAAATTCAATGAATATCTTTGCTAAACATATCTTTATCCTGATCACTTCTTTCATATAGTTTCTTAATTAAAACCTTTTAAAATGATCCTTAGATTTGTTGATACATATTTCTAGATTGACATTCCAGAAATACATTCCAGTTAAACTCCTTCTAAGAGCTAACAGGTTAATACAACTGCCAAGAAGCATGCTAATTTTGCACCAATCCATTGTACCCCCTGCTTTCCCAGCCATAACATCCTTTCAAGAAGCTGTCTAGCATTAATCGAACCAATATAACATGGCCCTTTCTGCTCGGAGTGAAAAGGCCAAAACAGATGATACAATTTGCAAGGAACACATGGAAACATGGATCCAAGAGCTAAATTGCATGCAGTACAGATGCTAAGCACCCTGGGAGGCTCGACTTATTTCCTTCTGCTTTTAGTCCCCAGTCAGGGTGGAAATAAAACATACTCATGAGTTGTAATGTGTTTGATTGATATCCTAGAGGAATATTTAATATTCTGGCTTACCATTAGAGAAATTGATGCAAAATCAGCCCTTACTAACCACTCTCTACCTTCACCTGGTACCATGACTACCACACTCGATAAACACCATCCACATGGATTTTCTCTGTGTTTTTCTAGTATTAAGCTCACTTCTGACCAGAAGGCTTTCCATGTGCTATCTTTCACACAAATGCTTTTCCCCTGGATCACCCCCAGGGTTTTTTTCTCGCTATTCAGGCATCCATGTCATTCATCTTGCTCATGATGTACTCAGAAAGGGTTCCTAATTTCTTTTAAAAATAGCTTTAGTTATAAAATTAAAATCACACTGAATATATATATTTAATTGATATAATAAAAAGTAAAAATATGAAATGGTATATAAAGCTATTCAAATATGTTCATCAGTGAGCTTTTTCAGATAACTTAGAAAATATATGATCACATAAAGTATATAAGTTTAAAAAGCAGAAATATAGTTCCATATCCCAAAAGCAACTGCTCTTTGTTTAAATACGTAACTAAAAAGACAGATATCAAAATGTACATAAACAGAACATTGAAATCATAATCACTACACAGTTTTATATAATAAATTTTTCTTAATATTTAATAAAAATATTTTTCCCATCACAATAGAAACTCTGTGATAAATTTGCTATTTGCCTGTTTGATTTGGGATGATTTTGGTAAATTCTAGGTGTGTGGCTATTGTTCTTTGGAGCTTTGACAGCCCTTAATAATAATAATAGAAATTTGAAAGATTGAGGTACAATCTTAATGCCACATTCTGGATGCTGCTCACCATTCAGCGGGACTAGATAAAGTTCCAGTATTTTCTCTGCAACTTGAAGTCTTTGAAGGTTTAGTATAAATAGTTGTAGGTCAACATCTCAACAACTTTTCTATGAAACACAAAATAGAATATGTCCAAATGCTATACTTTTCAGGCTATTAAGTTCCAATGTTATTAAGCTCAAATTTGAACTAGCCCTGTAGGGTGAATTGAAAGAAACATACTCATAAATTCTCTGCGAATTCAGTATCATTCGCTCGGACAGTCTGCATACTTCTTGAATACTTGAATATTCCTAAGAGGTTCGTGTTTCTGCTATGGATTCCCCTCCACCCCCGATATATGTATAGTTATTTCCATATAAATATGACATCATTTGTGCAATAATTTACAATGTTTATAAATTTTATGTATATGCAAGTCTACTCATATACTTTATAAATACAGAGAAAAATATTTTTAAGATTGGAATAAGCCACATTTTAAAACTATTATTTTATGTGCTATTGGAACAAGCAACCTTGAAATTGTCACTAAAAAAGAATCACTATGATTCAAAGGTCTGGCTCTTAGTTCAATTTATTTCAAAACTGTGTTTGAGAAACCAGCACCATTAAACGAGCTATCTGCTACATGTAGGAATCTTCTAGAAGGGAAGAGAAAGAGCACCATGAGCTTGCTAAATAAGCCATGGTGCTCATCCCACCACACAGGGTTCACTTCATGGATGTATCACTTTCTTAAACAATATTTGTATTGACTTCAGAGAGGAAGGGAAAGGAAGAGAGAGAGAGAAAAAACACATCAATGATGAGAGAGAATCATTGATCAGCTGCCTCTCACACACCCCACACCAGGGATCAAGCCCACAACCCAGCATGTGCCCCGACAGGGGATCAAACTGTGACCTCCTGGTTCCTAGGTCAATGCTCAACCACTAAGCCACGCAGGCTGAGCAGGATGGGTTTATCACTTTTAAATATCTTGCTAAGGGTGATGATTTCATACAAGCTTTAATCAATATCTCAAGGCAAAATAAACAGAATGTCAAATATTAATAATTGAGTCTGTGATCCATATATCAAATCGTGTACTAGAAAAAAAAATTTTTTTCTGGCTGCTTCTTGTTTGGCTTCATGAGCTTGTTGTTTTTCACCTCACTGTACTCCAACAGGCTTGCACTGGAAGTAGAAGAAAGATGGCTCTATCATTGTCCAATCTTTGCTTCTTTCCTGCATTATTGATATAACTTAAAATACATGATTTCATTGCAGGAATCATTTTTAACAGCTTTACTGAGGCATAATTGACATCTGATAAGTGGCACATATTAAAAGTGTACACTGGACTCGTTTTGACAAATGTACACACTCGGGAAACCATCTCCACGCTATCTTGATTGTGCAGCTTTATAGTAAGTCTTAAAAACAGGTAGGGTAAATCCATTGCTTTTATTCTTCTTTTTCAAAGGAGTTTGGCTATTCTAAGTCCATAGGAACTGAGTTAAATGCTATGAAGCAATACAGTGCTTTATACTTAGAGCATCTAACCATGGAAACGAATCAACTATATGAGAAAACGTTTCCTTGAGGAAGTTAATAGATGACAAGTAGAGAGAAACGTCTCTCAGAAAAGGAAGCATTCCTATCGCAGGAAGAGGGATGGAGCATCGGAGCCTAGAGAAAGTGTGAGGACGGGGACAGGGGTGGCAAGGGCCCGATCATGCCGCTTGAAAACTTGAGTAAATATTTTAATCTTTAGTCTGAGAGCAATCAGAAACCACTAAATGATTTTTTAAAAAAACAACAAACACTAAATGATTTTTAGCAGAAAACAACAACATCAGATTTGTGTTCTGAAAAGACTAGTGTTTTGGGTTCCTTCCAGACAATCAAAAAGAAAGGGAAGCAGCAGATTGGAAAATCTTGCCGTCCTTGATCTAATCAGTATTTTGGAGGTTGTCTCAAACAAATATGGAAAGTTGGAAGAAAATGCATCCCGTTATCAGCTCACAGATCACATCGGGTTGGGGTGCCCTTCTTAAACGGGTGGGGGAGAAAACCAACCCTAGGCAGTGCCATTTGATTAAAAGTGTCCTAGCCTACCCCAGCTGGTGTGACTCGGCGGCTGAGCATCGACCCAGGAGCCAGGAGGTCACGCTTCAATTCCAGGTCAGAGCACATGCCCCGGCTGTGAGCTCAATCCCCAGTGGGGAGCAGGCATCTATCTGACTATAAAAGTCTAGATCATAAATTATGCTGAGGAATAAGATGTAGACTACAACATGATAAAGTCAAAATGTTGTTCTCCCAGGTGTCTTATTATCTGCAAGAGGCCCGGTACACAAAAATTCATGCATGGGGGGAAGGGTCCTCAGCCTGGCCTGCACCCTCTCACAATCCGGGACCCCTTGTGTAGGGTCCCTAGGCCTAGCCTGAGATCAGGGCCTATCGGGGCTTTCCTTCCCCAGGCTGCAGGCAGCTGGCCCCACCCCCGCCTCTGCCACTGCTTGCCATCTGTGCAGTGCTGCCCTCCCTCCCCTGCCACCAGTAGCCTCTCTCTGCAGGCAACAGGCTGGGGTGCAATGGCTTGGCTGGCCTGGGCCTTTCTCTTTCTTTGCTGGAGGGTAGGGCCAGCCCTGCGAGGGGCCATCTGCCTACCTGATCACCCCTAACCACTTTGCCTGCCTGCCTGATTGCCCCTAACCACGCTGCCTGCCTGCCTGCCTGATTGCCCCTTACCCCTTGCTTGGGGGCGGGGCCATCACTGACTTCTGATTGGCCAGCCTCTGGTCGTTACTGGTCATTACGACCCAGGGTTTATATATATTAGGATTATCATTTTGCTTTCATTCTTTGACCTAAGTTGATATATGGTTACTCAAAAGAATCTACATTTGTGAATTTAAATGGGGATAATGGAGAGGGGAACATGGAGACTACACCTTCATGAAATCCTTAGAAAGCATATGTATGTTCAATTGACCTACTACATTACTACACTTACAGTTTATCTTATAAATATAGTATAAAAAATTTAAGAGTAGAGCTACCCTATGACCATCAGATATTGACCTTCAATGCAAGATGCTGGGAAGTAGAAGTTTCAGCCACTGATCCTCCCCCACTGTGAACCTATCTCATCCCTATACAGCATGCCACTTTCCTGGAGATACTCCAGAAATTAATACTGTAAAAAGATTAGAATTAAAATGAATGTCTTCTCTGACTGAAATCCCAGTACATATGCCCAGGAGCCAGGAGGTCATGGTTTGATTCCAGGTCAGGGCACAATTTCAGGTTGCAGACTCAACCCCCAGTAGGGGGCATGCAGGAGGCAGCCAATCAATGATTCTCTTTCATCATTGATTTTTCTCTCTTCTTCTTTTTTTTTCCTCTGTTAAATCAATAAAATAAAATAAAATAAAATTTTAAATATATTTTATTGATATTTTACAGAGAGGAAGGGAGAGAGATAGAGAGCTAGAAAAGTCAATGAGAGAGAAACATCGACCAGCTGCCTCTTGCATATCCCCTACCGGGGATGTGCCCGCAACCAATGTACATGCCCTTGGCCGGAATCGAACTTGGGACCTTTCAGTCCGCAGACCAACACTCTACCACTGAGCCAAATCAGTTTCAGCCAATAAAAAAATTTTTTAAGAGCTTCCTTTTATTTGAGTGTAAGGATCAAATTCCATAAGAATGAGCAATGCTCAGATAGTACCCTGCGTTTCCACTTCAATTCATTTTTTCTGCCTCTTTAGACAAATCACAGAAAGCCAAAATTTCACCCCATTTGTAATCAAGAGTGCAGCCTCTAATGCCATCACAGTTTCCTCTGCAAATGTTGCCTGAGTACTTGAAAAATCATCTTAAAATATATTTTTCAAGTGGCAAGCATAATTGGTGTAACATGAATTAGTCCGACTAATATTCAGACTGATGGTGTTTATTTTGATCTTGTTCAGACACTCACCACACTCTTATTTTTAACATGAATATGGAAAAGGCTGATTAGTGGAAATGGGAAATTTAACTTTCAATGCTGGCCCCGACCCTTGAATTTTTCTTTTAGTCTGAAAAAGTAAATTAGCTCTTCGAATCAGATTTATGTAAAATGGATTATTATTTGGACCAGGTGCTACCTAGGGAAGTTTTCAGTTGATATTTAATGAATCTCTGACCAAGGTCATGTTGAAAAGAAATATTTCCTTATAATGGGACTATAGTCTCCAAAAAAAGGAGACTATATAAAGGTGAATCTAACCTCAAAGGTGTTTCTGTAAGCAAGTAGAAGACAGCAATTTTCAACCTTTTTCATTTCATTAGTTTAGTAATAAACTAATTATTAAAATTCTGCGGCTTACCAAAAAATATATCTTTTGCCAATCTGATAAAAAAAAATAGGTGTAATTTTGATTCGTTCACACTGGATGGTTATTGTTCTAATGGCTGTCGTTTTTTTTAATTGACAATCTAAGGTTTAGAAAACTGAATTAAGCACGTTCCTCAATTGTTCTAGGCAAAGCCCTTTTCTTGTTTTACTTTCTTTTTTCTTTCTTTCTTATCCTTTATCCTCGCTACCCACAGCCTTGACTATATATGTAACTTTGTAAAACATAATGCTATTTTATGTGTTTGGCTCAGTGGATAGAGCACTGGACTGTGGACCAAATGGTCCTGGTTTCAATTCTGATCAAAGGCACATACCTCAGTTGCAGGCTCCTTCCCCAGCCTGGGCACTAGTCAGGGTACATGCAGGAGGCAATCAATCAATGTGTTTTTCTCACATTGATATTTCTCTTCTACTCTCTCTAAAAATCAATGGAAAAATATTCTTTGGTGAGAATTAAGATTAGATAGATAGATAAATTGATAGATATATGATAGATAGATAGATGATAGATAGATAGATAGATAGATAGATAGATAGATAGATAGCATAGTATAATGGGTGAGATGGTATCTCATTGTTTTAATTTGGGGATTTTGTTTCCATGATAATATACTCTCTCTTTTCTTGTACTTGTTTGTCATTGGAATAGGACAAGCGAGGCCATTCTGAAATATCAGTGGCATAATTCAACAAATTGGGCTGAGCTCCAGGGCAACTGGCCTCCGGTGGTTGCTATAGACAGCATCCATGTCAATGATCTACTATCTCAACAGATGGCCTCCAACGCTGCCACGGAGGGGGAGAGAGGATGGAGGGGGCACACCCGCTCTTTCTGGCCTTCGTCCAGACGTGACATATGTCACTCAGAGGCTGTCAGCCAGAACAAGTTACTCAACTCCAAGGAAGCCAGGGAAGTGCAGAGGACTGCATGAATATTTTTGCGAGTACTTTCTGCCACCGCGATTTAAGTTTCCAACGAGCCTGTGTGCTTTGTCTTGTTGTTCTACTCTTCATGCCTTTATAATAAAATAAAAAAAAAAAGCATGTACGCAATGATCAAGGAATCAATTTTGGATGTCACAGCCAGATGTAATCATGTCACTCCTCTGTTCACAAGCGCCCCGCTGCCTAACAGGCTAAGCTCCTTGGCCCCGTTTTCTCTCCAGCAACAGCAGATCAAATTTAGGATGGCTTTTCAATCCCATAAATTTTTTATCCGTTTTCTATTCAATCTTCGGGTACATTGGGAGGTAGTGATGGTCCCTTAAGAACTGGTGGACAACTGAATGGAATTTAATCAGACACCAGTCACTTTGGTGATTGTGATTTGTAGAGCTTTCATTGTATAACCTTAAGCAACATTCACCTCAGAGAAGAATAGACAGAAAGAAGGATGAAAAAAAATGATTATGTTATTCATCTTTGTTCTAAACTTCCTAACGTCCTACTTGATAACTGCCTCCATAAAAGCCTAAGTTAATTTCTGGATCAAACGTGCACAAATTTTGAGAAAGTTGATTCATTGCCAAGACATTTCCTGTGCAATATGCACAAAAGGATGACAAGCAAATAGGTTTGACAATGAGCGCTTTGAGAGATAATGGGAAGATATAGAAATGAACAAACAAACAAAAAAAAATAACTGTCATGGGTGACTCTCAAGCGGACAGCCTAGGGGATTCAGAAGGTCCCTTTAACATATGGGGGTCTACTTTGAACCCCAAGAGATGGCCTGACTCTCTGAGGTAGAAAGGACACATTTGAAACCATGCTCTTCAATTATTTCAGCCGGGCACACACTACTAATAGCTCTTAGGGTGAGCTGGAGTATCTGGAAGTTTGCAGGCCTGCTTTAGAAAGTAAAATGTACCTCTGCTAGATTTCGGAAAATGTCACTTCAATTATTTTTGCACAATAGCATGGGAGAAGCGACGCTCCCTCTGATGAGTTTGACACGTGGTAATTTGGGTAGAGTGTATTCATCTCTAACTAGAACAAAGTGTCTCTCTGCCCTTGTTTATCCAAAATGCTGTTAATTTTTGCTCCTTTCATTTGTACACTCTGGAGCTCGGTTTCATCCTGAATGCTTGCCATTGGTAAATTGAGGCGGGTTTGAACGGCCTCAAACTCCCAGCTAAGGAAGCAAAGTGGAGAGGTACAAAAGCCAAGGATCTTTTATTTTTTATTTTTTATTCTTGTTAACCAAAAGCCAAGGATTTTTTTTATTCTGATGTTTGGCAGAACAATGAACAAGCAAAGAGTTCCTAACTTGAAAATAAAAGGAAAACTGCAGAGGAGACACTTCCGGTGCAACTAGGTTTCAATTCTTTACTCTCAAATGTATATCTTGATCATATGTTTAGATCAAGGACACTCTAATCATTTTATCCCAGCCTGATAGGAAAAGCTCACATGTGTAGTTACAAGTCCCCTTTAGAGATTGTTGGCACATTAAAGGATGTTCACAAATTAGCCTTGATAACGTGTAACCACAGACAGCACTGTGAACTCACTGAATTTCCCCCCCTTAATTATGCTACATTTCATTGGACCGTACTGGAGTAGATCATAGAATCAGGCAAAACCTAGAGTTTTAAAGTCACCTCTGAAGCTACTTCTACCCACAAAGTTTATTTATTTTTCTTCTTTTTTTAATATATTTTATTGATTTTTTACAGAGAGAAAGGGAGAGGAATAGAGAATTAGAAACGTCAATGAGAGAGAAACACCGGTCAGCTGCCTCCTGCCCACCTCCCACTGGGGATGTGCCCGCAATCCAGATACATGCCCTTGACCGGAATCAAACCCAGGACCCTTCAGTCCGCAGGCCAACGCTCTATCCACTAAGCCAAACCAGTCAGGGCTATTTTCGTTTTTCAACACACTTTATTTTTATTCTGTTGACTTACATTAAATTCTATTCAATGTCAGTTTGGCCTTTCTATGAATTATCTACATAGATTATTTCATATAAAGGCTCAATACTGAACAGAGAAAATGAAAGAGAAAAGGGGACTTACTGAGTACCTATGACTTGTAAGCCTTCTTGTAAGCCTTTTACATGCATTATCTCTTGTAATCCTCACATAAGAATCAAAATTCATGGCCATTTCACTGAGTGGGCTATGTTTATAATTTTTTATATTTGCATTTTTTGCTAAATTTACTTTTTTATAAAATTAAAACGTTCTTCATAGGAATTGTGGAAATATATTCAGGGGAAACTATAAATCATCCATAATCTAAGGTCTAGATATTATCACTATTAAGCTTCTATTCATTTACCATGTAGAAGTCCTGGTTTTTAAGGTAATTAGAATCACACAGGTTATGCAGTTCCTTGCCCTTCAATTTTCACTGAAATTATATAATCAACATTTCCCTGTGTCAGTATAAATTCTCCATCCATGATTTTGAAGGGCCCATTATGTTTCATCATTTGGATGCCCCATCATTAGCCTAACCTCTCTGGTAGGCTGGGGGGGGGGGGGGGGAGGGGTGCATTTAATTTGCTTAGAATCTTATTTTCTATGAAATCACAATGCATCTATGATAGTAGTACCATGAACAATTATAGTACAGCCTCCTTTTCAAGGTCATTACTGAAACCCAATTGAAATGTAAAGATCGCCACAAAACGTGTTATCAGGGGATGGAAGGGTGGGTGGGGATTGTTTGAAAAGATATTTCAGAGTCGGCAGGATATCCAGTGCTCTGCTCTCTAATTTACTCTATTATTCCAACCAAAATTTAAAAGGGTTGGGGTTCAAGACACAAGTCCTGGACTCCTGAAGCTTCATCAAATCTATCCCACGCCTCAGTGAACTTCTAATATAAATTATTTGTGGGGGGTTTTTTTTAGTTAAATGGTTTTGCAATCTGCAACCAAAAGAGCCCTGATACTGTACTGACTAGTGAACAAATATATCTAGCATTCGTAACAAAGATGATAACCAGCCCACTCTATTCTGAGCAAGCCACATTGGGATTAAAGGGAGTTCATTTATTTAAAAGAGATATTGGCCCTGGCCAGTTTGTTCAGTGGTTAGAGTGTCAGCCTGTGGACCGAAGGGTTGCAGGTTTGATTCCTGGTCCAGGGCACATATCTCAGTTGCAGGCTCGATCCCCAGGGTCTGTCAGGGTGTGCACAGAAGACCAATTGATGTGTCTCTCTCACATTGATTTTTCTCTCCCCACTACTCCCGCTGTCCTCCCTCTTCTCCATTTTCTCTCTCAAAAAAAAAAAATCAATGGGAAAAATAATAACCTTGGGTGAAGTTTGAGAGAGAGAGAGAGAGAGAGAGAGAGAGAGAGAGAGAGAGAGAGAGAGAGAGAGAGAGAGAGGAGTCCTTCCACCCCACAGGACAAGGGCATCGGTAGCCCAAATTGCACAATGATTATCTGAAAATCTTGCAGGCATTAGACAAGCCCAGCAAGCATTCTGATTCAAATGCATCCATAATGACTCTGTTCATCAGTAAGAGCACAGTTTGTGAATTTACATCTGGCTCGTGAAAACTGTACCTATTAATCAATCATCTCCTAAGTGGAGAGACCTGCACATGGGAAGTTGTATGTTTGGGATGATCGCGGTTTGATGGTCTGTTGGCACCCATATTCTAAATTCTGAACTGGCCTTCCGATAGCACAGCTATTTTTCCTGCAGTCAAACTCATGCCAGCAACCCTCATTCTTACTCACTAACACTGGCATTTCACTCCTCAAAACATCCATCTCATTTTATACAGGACGTGAGCTTCAACCATGCATATAAATTATAGGTGTCTATGAGGGGGAAATTTCTAATGCTTATAGGAGAGAAAAGTCATTGCTCATACATTTCTACATTTGTTTCTTGAATGATGAACATTTCTTTTTCTCTTTCTCCCCCTCCCCCAGCTTTCTTTGAATTATTATTTCTTGAATGGCTTCTCTGGGCCATCTTAGTAACATCACATATTCTTGGGGAGCTAGGATAAATTAACAGCCCTAGCTGGTTTGGCTCAGTGGATAGAGCATCAGCCTGTGTACCAAAGGGTCCAGGGTTTGATTCCAGTCAAAGGGCATGTACCTTGGTTTCAGGCTCCTCCCTCCTCTGGGTCTGGTCAAGGATCATGCAGGAGACAACCAATCGATATATTTCTCTCACATCGATGTTTCTCTCTGTCTTTCCCTCTTTCTTCTACTCTCCCTAAAAATCAATGGGAAAAATATCCTCGGGTGAGGATGAACAAAACAAAAATAAATTTAACAGATTGTTATAATGCTTAGTTAAATGCTCTAATTAGGTCAAGTTTATGGTGATACAGATATAGAAAAGGTTGTCTAATAAAATCCTCAAAGATCAGAGCGCATTACCTTGAGGACATGACATTTAAGTCATTGTGGACAAAAAGAGATGAAAGAAAAGAATGTACCAGCTGGGGTTGGGGGGACACAACATACAAATGCCTAGCAGTGTTTCCCAAACTTTTGACATCTGGGTACCCCTTCTATAATTTTCGTAACGCTGAGTACCCCTCGTACTCATGAGAACATAGAATTAGGCGCAGCTAAGCACGGTGCAGTGCATATCCCCACCAAACTCCAGTGCAATGCGTACCCCCACCAAACTCTTCCCGTACCCCTGGGGGTACTCGTACCAAACTTTGGGAAACACTGGAGAGGAAAGAGGAGACATAGAACAACTGAGGAGCTAAATGGAGTAGCCACTACCTCCACAGCACAAATGGGGTCATTGACAAGGGCACAAAGGGTGAAGTCAGAGGGGGAAGCAGTGGGCCTGTCAGGAAGAACTTCACAAGCTATGGTAATGGGTTTGGGTGCGGGATGCCAATGGAGTTGGAGAACCAGATTAACTTCTTGGATTTCTTTGGTTGCAGTCTGGGGAATGGATGGATTGGAGTATGACAAGACTAAAGGTAGGAAGAGGTCAGTTTTCCGCAAACCTAATATGACAGAGTTAGGGAGCATGCTCTCCAGACTCTTAAGGCACAGTTAAGAGACACACAGGTTCAGAGGTGAGAAGGGGGTCTCCAGGCACCCGTCTGCAGAGCTGCCACCTAAGGCTCAAGGCACATGGTCAACCAGTGATCATGAAATGAAGAGAGACTCTGAGGCCCGGAGGAGTCTGGTGAGTGCCTCTCTGAAGGCACTGGACAAAGTCGAAAGGAAAGGGAGCAAGCCTGACCAATGAGGATGGGGAAGGAAAGGGGAAGAGAGAAGCAAGGCAATTTGGAGTCCAAGGTCATGAACACTGACCGGGCACTATTGCTCTTTCTTCTCTGGCTGCCGCAGACCTTTACATCATCATCACCAAAGGGTCATTTAAAGCAATCAGGAAAGTATACGCATACACAAACATACACAACATTCATTTGGGGGTTAGTACCAATCTTGATGAAAACATACTAATCTGTTACGAACCAGCCTGGCATGGACACACAGGCAAATGCGGAATATTGAAAGGCCAGGGCGGATGGAAGTTTTGGTTCCAATGATTCAAATATTTGAATCTTGCATCTTAAATGTGAAGTGAAAGATAATAATGTCCAAGCCAATTAAGCATGTGGGCCTATTTGCTAAGGTACGCTTGATTTTCCACAATAAAAAATTGTCTGTGAATCGAATGTTGGGCTATTAACCAAATGTTAAATGCCTCTTATTGGCATAAAAGACTTCTGGCATTAATTAACCCTTTGGCATGATGAATTCTCTTCATTCACACTTTCCTAAGCAGATGAACCCCATTCTCAGCCCCTGTGACTGCTGAACATTTCTAGGGCCTCTTGTCATGCTGGAGCTTCAAGTCATCAAACTTCCAGCTATAAAAATACAGTGAACTCAGCAAATAACCAAGCAAAAAAAAAACGGGGTCAAATTTTCTGCAAACCTAATGTGATGTAGTTAGGGATTATGCTCTCTGGTCTGATCACATGGGCAGCTGCTCCGGGCATCTGGTTCTGGTTTCCTCTCTGATACCCGGAAACTTGCTCTGATGATGATGATGGAGAGAGCCCTGGTGCTGAGAGAAGGTCATCCGATGTGTGCGCTCGGGTTTGTCATCACTTAACAGCAATTATGCTTTCAAGAAGGTCTTGCTTATGAACTGCCCATTTCATTTCTAAGACTTTGAAACCTTCTGGTGGAATAATAGAACACCTAGGAGGCAAATTGAAATAAAAAGCCTTTTACTGAGTGGCAAAGAGAAAGAAGTCAATGCTTGATTAGAAGTTCTATGGCACTCATCATGAATGCAAGAGAGAAACAAAACACAGCCAGATGCGTGCTCTCTCTCACATCCTGCCTTCTCTGCCAGTGTTGACCAGGCACGGACTTCCATTCTGCACGGACACCTCAAAACAGCTTTGCAACTGGTTTCCTTACAGAGAACAAAGAAAAGCAGTTGGTTCGTTCGGTCTGTTGAATATTTTCTTTTCTTTTTTTAATATATTTTTATTGATTTCAGAGAGGGAGAGGGAGATAGAAACGTCAATGATGAGAGAGAATCATTGATCGGCTGCTTCCTGCATGCCCCACACTGGGAATTGAGCCTACAACCCAGGCATGTGCCCTGACCAGGAATCAAACCGTGACTTCTTGGTCAACAATCAACCACTGAGCCCACCAGACGGGCTGTTGATATTTTCTCACTGAGATCACTTCCTTAAAGGATTGCTGTGTTCCAGCTTCAGATGTTGAGCCGGGCCTACCTGGGTTCTGCCACTTTCCACCATCCTGACCTTAGCTCAGTCATGGAAACCCTGGGAGCCTCAGCTTTCTCAACCACAATATGGGGATAAAAACATCGACTTCTTGGGTAGTTAAGAGAATTAAAACAGAAAATCCTCAGACACATATTAAATGCTTCACCGTTAAATCTCTTCTCCCTTTTCTCCTGTCTCCTTATTTATGTTCTAATTAAGCTCTGCCTTGTGCTTGGAGGAGTATCACAAATGGATGATAAATCCTCTAACAGCAAAACTATACCGATGGGATTCCAAGGAAAGAGACTTTGATTGGCATTCGGGAGATTTAGGCCTGGGAGAGCGAAAGTGACCTGGATTAAGCCAATTGCCCTCTCTGTGCTGCAATTTCCAAAGGTATAAGGAGTTATTTAACCACGTGGATTGCCCAGCTCTCAAATGCCATGTGAACACCTATTTTTTACCTCTTGAAAGACCTTACCGAACAGGCAATAGGCATTCAATTAACACTTGCTGACTGCTGACTGAGTGTGCTCAATATGAGAGGCTTAATGGCAATAGATACTGGGCAACAATGGAACTATATCCAGTACAAATCATTCTTAATTTTAACCAAATATTTTGAGGAAAATAGGAATACATCCTAGGCCTGTGTGGCTCAGTTGGTTGAGTGGCATCTCTTAGAGCCTTCACACTGAAAGGTGGCCAGGAACCTGACCCACCAGGAGTCATTTAGTCCCCCAAGCTGTTCTGGTTACCAAGTGAGAGCATGTTGACATATTGGCAACTCACTATGACTCCCAATCCTTCCAACAAGAGTGAAACTTAGAGTTAAATAACCCTGGATACACCTCATCTAATCAACCACATTTTTTTTTTATCACTGTGGACAGATTAGTAGTAATTCGCAATCTGTAGAGTATATCCAAATAGCCTGAAGAACTTGTTAAAATGCATAGTTCTGGCCTTAGCCGGTTTGGCTCAGGGGACAGAGCATTGGCCTACAGACTGAAGGGTCCCAGGTTCCATTCCGGTCAAGGGCACATACCTCCGTTTCAGGCTCCATCGTTGGCCCAGGTCTGGGTGCATGCAGGAGGCAACCAATCGATGTGTCTCACTTATCATTGATGTTTCTATCTCTCTCTCCCTCTCTCTTCCTCTCTGACATTAATACACTTTTTTAAATGCATATTTCTGGGACCCAACACCAGCATTTCTAACTCGGCAGGTGTGGGGTGGAGCCTGAGATATTTGCACGTTCAACAAGCTCCCAAGTGGTGCTGATGGTGCTGGCCCTCAGACTACACGTGGTGTAACACTGGGCCAGATTATCTACAGCATGACAATAAGTTTCTCGTGAGAAACTGAGTTTTAGGTGAAGAAGGTGACCAAGAGGTGAGCCAATGAACAGTAGGTCTGGAGTTTTAAGATAATCTTCCAAGTTTGACTCTATGTCACTGTTCCTATTATAGAATTGGAATTTCAAGGACCAATCAAATTATAAAGTTAAATGAAAATGAGGTAGACCTGCCTCCACATTTTGAGACAGACATAGACAGACAGATAGATAAGGAGAAAGATAGATAATAGACAGATATAGAGATCATCTACTCTCTAAATGTGTGCCTCTTAAGTGAAGCAAAAATCATTTTGAGACACACCTGCTACCTTGCTCTTACTTTTATGCTTTTACTACAAAGAGGGAAACCTCCCTGGGCACTAGGCATTCTAGAGGACTGGACATTGCTCCTCCTTTCTGAAATACCTTTTCTTTTTCTTTTCTTTTTTTTTCTTTTTTTTTTTAAATATATTTTATTGATTTTTTTACAGAGAAGAAGAGAGAGGGATAGAGAGTTAGAAACATAGTGATGAGAGAATCATCGATCAGCTGCCTCCTGCACACCCCCTACTGGGGATGTGCTCACAACCAAGGTACATGCCCCTGACCGGAATCGAACCTGGGACCTCTCAGTCCGCAGGCCGATGCTCTATCCACTGAGCCAAACCGGTTTTGGCTGAAATACCTTTTCTTTTTGTTTTTACATATATTTTATTGATTTCACAGAGGAAGGCGGGGGGGGGGGGAGAGAGAGAGAGAGAGAGAGAGAGAGAGAGAGAGAGAGAGAGAGAGAGAGAGAGAGAGAAACATCAATGATGAGAGAGAAACATAGATCCGCTGCCTCCTGCACACCCTACACTGGGAATCGAGCCTGCAACCCAGGCATGTGCCCTGACTGGGAATCAAACTGTGACCTCCTGGTTCATAGATCGAAGCTCAACCACTTAGCCACACCAGGCAGGCCTGAAATACTTTTCCAATGACCTCATAAACACTGCTCTCTAGAGACCCTTCATCTGATTCCAAGGCTGTGTTTAATTTCTTTACCCAAGCAAAAGTTTGGTGATTACTTGATTAATTTAACCTCATTCTTCTTTGTCATTAGAACAAATCTAAATGTCTCAGCTGACAAACACCACTTTAGAAACATCCTGATTCTGATAAATGGTTTCTTTAAATGCCTAGAAAGTGTGATTAGCATAGATGCTTGTTTTATTCTGAAATCCCGGAGGCACTGGGGTGGGGACCGGAACCCTGATGGGGAGCGCTCTGCATGCCCTGGGGCAGGGATTGAGATTTGTATGCAAGACCAGTGTTTGTGACTGTGTGCATTTTTAAAGTCCTTCCTTTTTCCTTTTCTATTTTTTTCATTTCCAGGTGCCCAAAGGAAAGCTCAATTACTCGCTGTTACCAAAAAAAAGGCCACTTATTATCTTGAAAATCCAAGCAAGGAAAAAAAAGGAGGCAGTGGATAACTGATTCTGACTACTTAGCTGCTTAAATAATCAGCTTTTTATTCCGGTGTAATCGTTTTTCACAGCATCCTACATAGCATGAAGAGGGTAAAAGAAACGGTATTATTGGTGATTTTTAATCAGGTTTCTATAAGTCTCAGTCATAAAGTAATTATTCAAACAAATGAAGGAAGACAGCACACTCTTAAGTACCTATTAAGGGAAGAATATCTCATTTTAAAATAAAGTACACAAATGGGATACAACTCAAGTAAACCATCTTTTTCCCCCGCATTGTACCACTTCATGGAAAACAAATTGCAAGTAATTCTGTTTAATGATTACGTGACATGTACAAAATAATGCTCCATTACTATTCTAATATCTTTATCATTATGATGGATTGTTATTGTTAATGTTATTAACTATGACTATAGCTCATTCGATAAAGCGCATTTTCTGTGCCAAGTGTGTTGCCACATATCTGAAGTTAGTACCCACAACCTGAGCATTGCATACTCTTCGTTTCCTGTTGAGAAAACTGAGGCTGAGATTTTAAAGACCTGAGTGTCAATAAGCTAGTAAGTATAAGACCTGCCTAGGCATTAAATTTGTCTGCCTGCCCCAAAACCCATCCCAGTCCCTCCCACACTACTACCGGTGATGAGGTGCAAAGATAACACACTTAAATCCTGGCCAGTGTTGCTCAGTGCGTGGAGTGTTATCCCATGCACCAAAGGGTTGTGGGTTCAATTCCTGATGAGGCCACATGCCCAGGTTGCAACATGGATTTGCTCTTATAGAACTACATGATATGAATCTTGCTTTACTTCTGAATGGTCCTGTCCCCGTTGGCTATTAGTTACAATGGTCTTTTTCCCCTATTAAAACTATAGACGTTCTGACTCAAGTGGATGGCATAAATCAAATATAAAAATGAGCAAAGCATTACAGACCTCCCAGATGCCCCACATCTGGCAGGGTTTCACGATGGGTAGAAGCTTCTGGAGCGGGAACAGCCAAGGTTAGGTCCCCAGCCTGGGTTAGTAGAGGCTCTGGAGCACAGCGGGGAGCCTCTTCGCTTTTCTAACCCCACTCCCGCTCTGTAAATGCAAGAAGATGGCTCTAAGCACTTAATTCTGTTCCAGTGTACTTAGCACAGCACCTGACCCGTAAGGACTCCCATGCAAGATAGTCAGTGACACTATTAATATGTGGGATCACTTTTCAAAAATAAACATCCCACTTGACTATTGTCCTCAAAAACCAGAAGTATAGAAGAGTGTGTAACTGCCAACCTGTTCACCATGGCCTCTCTAAATGAGGTACAACTACATGTTAATCAAATCGAAGCAGCGAGGGGTTCCTCTGTTTATCTTGTGGTAACAGGCATGATGCTGAAGAGACTTGTACTTCAGCAGCATGGCCTCAGACTTGAGTAGCTCTTGTGCATTCATTTATTCACTTCTTCATTTACATATTCATTAAGCACCTCTTAGGTGCTGGACCCTTATTATCTGAGTATAATATGGAAAGGGATAAGTCACACTCCTCATCCTTAAGAGACTCTCTGCTTAACAGGTTTAACAGGCAGTAAATAAACACTTCCATTAAATTAGTTACGATAAATAAAACACACAAACAAACACACACACACACACACACACACACACACACACACACACACCAAATGCCAAAGAAGCATTTTTAAAAGTGAAGATGGAAGTCATGGCATACATCAGACTCGGCCTTGGGATGGCCTCTCTGGAAGGAATGACACAGGAGTCAAGTTTTAAAAAGTAACTAGGAATTTGCAAGATAATTAAAGGAGACAGTATATTCTAAGCCAGCGGTTTTCAACCTTCCTAATGCCTCTACCCTTTAATACATACAGTTCCTCATGTTGTGGTGACCCCCAACTATAAAATTATTTTCATTGCTACTTCATAACTGTAATTTTGCTACTGTTTTGAATCATCTCGACCCCCAGGTTGAGAACTGCTGCTGTAGAGCCCAAGACCATCGGAAAACACAAGATATTTACATTACAATTCATCAACAGTAGTGTTCTAGGCGGTCCTGCTTGAAGACCTACAATAGTAATCAGATGAGTGGTAGTCAAAGAATCACTGGAGCATGGAGTTGCACTCAGAGGGCTAGCCATGAGTATAGGATTCATGGGGAGCATGGTAGGGGCAGGTTTAGAAGAGAAAAGGCAGACCTCCCATGGAAGAGTGGTCTTCTGAACTTGGATTTGGGTCTGGCACTGAAGAGCTTCATAGACCATCCATGTAAAGACCAATCAATCAGAAAAATGCTGGAGGACCCAGCAGTGGGGGAACATCCTAGCTCCCTCCATGTTTAATTCTCTCCTTTGCATTTTGGAGGCTCCAGAATTTCAAGGCTGTTTCCTTCCCATTTGGCTTCAATATGAAGCAGAACTGAACTACTGGGAAGCCCCATTCTCTGGTCTTATTTTCCCCTTTCCTGGTGGGATCCCAATGGGTTTAATCTTTTGAAGATTCAGTGTGGATCACTCATCCTTCCTTCTCAAGCCTAGCCCATGACACTGGGCTTCCCAATATGATGGTGTTAGGAGGTCATGAATGTGAAGCCCTAATGATGGGTGTCCTCATGAGAAGAGGAAGTGACAACAAAGCTTAGCCTTGCTGCGACCGGTTTGGCTCAATGGATAGAGCGTCGGCTTGGGGACTGAAGGGTCCCAGGTTCGATTCCAGTCAAGGGCATGTACCTTGGTTGTGGGCATATCCCCAGTAGGGGGTGTGCAAGAGGCAGCTGATCGATGACTCTCTCATCGATGTTTCTAACTCTGTATCTCTCTCCCTTCCTCTCTGTACAAAATCAATAAAAATATATTTAAAAAAAAAAAAAAAAGAAGAAGAAGCTTAGCCTTCTTTGGTTGGGACAACATCCCCAGAGCATGCAAGGGCTCTTTACTGCCTCATTCTAACCAAAACGGACAAAAATCAATTGATTGACCATGACACGACTAAGTGACACTTTAAATGGGGCAACACTTTACATGATACTTTCCAGTTAGAGCAAACACAAGACTGGGTGTTTTATACACTTCATTTCATCTTCACAACCATCTGGTCAGATAGGTGCTCCAGAAGTGCTGGGTTGATTGATCAAGCAATCAATTGATTGACTTTGCTGTTTTCACTACTTTCAGACAAACTTCTTTCTGAGAACATCAGATTCTTAGCTGCCTTCATGTATATATATACATAGCTTACCCACCAGCACTAGCCACTTTTTTATCTGCTTCAGCTTTTATAGTTAGAGATGGAGGAATGACAGCTATACCTTGCAATTAGAGCTTTACATCAGATTGGGTTTGATTTTTGACATCAACGAACAAACCCATTTGTCTATCCCTGCATTTCAGAACTAGAAATCCATCATCATTATCTGCCAGCTGTTAGTTCACCCTGCTCACGGTTTCTTATTGAAAAAATGCTGCCTAACCTCCAGCAAAGTCCTCACTCCATTTGTAATTTCCAGGTATCGAAAGAGCTTGCATTTTTAATGAATTCCTAATGTACTCGCTCAAGCAAACAAGGAAATTATAACCGTGGAACATTATATTTCAGACATTAATCATAATTACCTAATAAGACCAAACAAGGAAATTTTATTACAAGCGGGGGCTTCTTATTTAACTTCAGAATCAGAATAATTATCACATCTGCACATACTCTAAATGATACCACATATTTCCAAATGCCTACATTAAACAGTTTAGTCATAAAGAAATATTTTGTCAGCTAATTTAATTTAATTGCATGGCATAATCATTTCACCTATTTCTCTAAAAACAGATATTTTAATAAGAGAACTGCAAGAAGGTTTTAAAAAAAAAACCTCACTTTCTCAATTGCCAGGAAAGGTCTCTACCGGAAGTTACAGATTCAGGCAGGTTCTATAGCTCTTCAATGTATGTGTTATATACCATTAGTCACCAGGTGAAGCCCCCCACTAATAGCAATGCCCTTCAACAATAGCCCAGGAGAATTTAACATTGATTGATGGCAGGTCACCTGGAATTGGTTGGCAGAATTTCCAATTTTCTGTTGGGAAATTGCTTATTTCTCCAAGTCTCTTCCCATTTTTACAAGTGGACAGTGAGCTGAGATTATACATTATTATGTGTCTAAATATAAAATTGTGATGGATGGCGTCACACATTTAAAAAGAGTTAAGCATTTCATTTAAGATTTTAAAAGTTTAAAGAAGTTGAAAATGTATTTTTAATCTTTCTCAGGAATTCATGGGCTGATCCATATTATGGGAACTATTAAGAGATGGCCTAAAGATTGGCCTATAGAAGGCGGATCATTTTCAAAAAATTAGCCTTTTAGATTTTCACAGCAGTGACACCATAAGTTTCTTATAAATATATCTGAGGTTCTCAGGCTTATCGAAGGACTTAAAGGGATAAATAGGTTTTTTTAGGAGAGCACTAGCCCTAAATTTCACCAAAAAGCAAAAAAATAAGCAACCAAAACTCAAAAACCATATTGAAATCACACATTATGTATTATGGTAGATCGGTCAGAGAGATAGATACCAGGTCAGTCCCAAAGAGCATTATATATCATTCAAAATTCTTGTTGGTGTTTTTATCAACAATGTCTGTAATTACAATTTAATTTGTGAAAATATAAAATGGAATGCTATGGAAACAGAGTCCGCCCTTTACAAACCAAGCCCAACTCAGACCCAGGCATAGAAAGATTAACTCTGCTGTAAGGCCACTGCGATTCAGTCACGTGGGATTGTGACAGGGGAAAGGGAGATGTCCCACACTCAACCTGATATGGCGTGTTTAAAAAACAAGTGAGCCATTCTTCCCATTAATTTGTTTACGTCATAGAACCACTGTTATCCTGCTAAGAGTCCTCACCATCTTTGCATGATTAAAACCAAAGTCACAGAAAACTGATACGGATGGACTCCAAGGACATCTGAATGCAAAGTTCCATCAAATTTAACCTACATAAAGGTATAGGTCACACATATGTGACCTATGTTTATTTACATATATACCTCCTCAAAGAGAGCACATACTGTAAAATGGAGTATAAGTAGGTGTGAAGGACAGGTATGTATATTAATAGAGTGGCTCAATGGATCTTTGAGGAAAAGTCATCACTTCTTGCATTTATTGGAAAGTTGACTCAAGGGTGATTTGGAAAAGTTCGAGTTTTAAAGATAATCATCTCCTTTCTATGCTTTGCACAGAAAGAGCTAACCATTAAGCTAGTAAATCATGGACCACAGCTAGTTAGCATAACCTAGAGAGCAGAAAAAGTCTTTTCCATGTGTAAGAAGTGAGGAGTTTAATGTTATCAGGCATCTGATTGTTTTTACTCGTTGAAATAAGGTGTGGTACACAAGTTTTCCATAACATTTGCATGCAGATGAGCTCATGTTGTTTTCTCTGTCCCTGGATCCAACATTGGTATAATTATTTGATGTATATAATTTTTGTATCAAAAGCATTGGTGCACAACAGTGAGAACTTTCAACCACCTTGAAAATGACTTTTAGAATATTTCATTAGCAGGCTGTCTTTCAGACCCTGCGTTGACATTCATGTTTCTTCATACCAGTCTTTCATCCATAAAACCCTTTGTTCTGCTGAACAGCTCCCAGACAATGTGGGTAATCAGAAAGAAAGCATCCATTCCAACATCTGATCAGTCGTATTCAAATCTCATCTATTAATAATCTTTTGAGACCTTTCTAAGAATTTTATTTCCTTTCTTGCGGTATCATCCTATTATTTCCTTAAAAACATCCCCAAATGTAATGAAATGAAACTTGATATTTCACAGGAAATAGGCACAGTGGTTAAATCTTACCCATTTTTATCACTTTCAATAAAGTATATGGGAAAATAACTGCTGTGCTCAATTCAAAGATTTATTTTTAATTACCATAGATTGAATTTTTTAGCACTGAAATTATTAGGGGAAAACACAATTATTTAAATAGTGTGCACAATTATTATGCACACCAAAAAAATAAGTTCAAAATGGAATAATCCAGCCAACTGGATAGTTTTTCAATATTTTAATAAAAATAAAATGAGTATTTAGAGGAACAACCTATTTATAACAGACCCTGTAAATTGGATGCATTTTATAATCACAAATCCATGAGTCTATTCTCCACAATGCAAGAATCGTGTTATTTCAATCTTCTAATATTTGTGTGCAAAATGTATATCATTTCAGCTGATCTAACATGGAAGCTTAAAATGAATATGCTCTCAAAGAAGTAAAAATGTTATGTACCTCGGTGTGTGAAAGTACACATCTTGCAACAATGCACATTTTAAAATGCTTTTGCTGCACAACTATACCTATTACAGTAATTTAAACAACAATTTGGAGGGCTTAGTCTTAAGGATTAAAAACAAATCATTAAAATCATAGAAACATAAAGGTCAATTTGAATTATTATCTTTTTTATATTATGTGTCTGTCTACTGTATATTGGACTCCCCAGAAGTCAGACTGAAATATGTCATATTCCTTTGTATTTTAATTTCACCTTTTGTTATAGAATTTAGAATTTCTAGGTTTCGTTATATTTTAATATTTTATTTTTCAGGCTATTTTGTTTTTATGGTACTTCATAATATTATGTTTCATGGATGAAAATAAAAAGTAGAATTTGGTTTCAAATAACAATTTAGGAGAGAGAGATGAAATTGTCAAAAATGAAAGAGTTGGAAGAATCAAGATTCTTTCCACACTTTTCTTTCAAAAATATTACTGAAAATTTCTAAATATGTCAAAAGACTTCTTAAGCAAGAGAGCTGTATTTAACACGGTGTTAGACTATCTAAGAGCAACTTTCTACCCCCTTACACCAGTTACACAGGAATTTTTTCTCCGTCAGTCCTGGTAGTATCAATTTGGAAATGGAAAGAGTTAAGGTAGGAGAAAAGTCTTCCAAAGAAAATCCAAGGAGAGAAACAGCGTAGCAATGCACTTAAATCCACATGAGGAATGTGCCAGCACTAGTGCAAAGCAGATATGATTTATCAAACAAGGATCAAACACTCTCCTGATAATGGGGGTTAAAAACTCATTTATGGTAAACCACTTACGGAAGGAAGAGAAAGCGTGACAAAAGTGAGATGGATAGTAGATACGGAAGACCGATGGGACTCTACTGAAGAGCTAAATTGTTTTCTCAGCTATCGTAAATATTCCTAAATTGTGTTCGTGCATCAGATTACGCCTGCAGAGTGTTTGTATGGTTTTGAACACTTGAACGTTTTTGCCCTCAGTGATATTCACTGAGTGCCTTCCATGTTTCAAACACTGAACTAGGCACCGAGGTTATAAGGACATTTAGTGATGTTAATCCTTGCTCAAGGATATTTTTCCCACTGATTTTTAGAGAGAGTGGAAGGGAGGAGGAGAAACAGAGAGAGAAACATTGATGTGAGAAAGACACATTGATTGGTTGTCTCCCTCACACACCTAGACCAGAGCCAGGAATTGAGCCGAAAACTGAGGCATGTGGCCTTGACTGGAATCAGACCTGGGACCCTTCAGTCTGAGGGCTGACGCTCTATCCAATGACAGTGAAAGCAGAGTCCATGCTCTGCAGTGAAGGGGAATGTGTGTGCAGAGCTTATGTGCAGCTACGGGGAACACTGAACATGTAGTCAAAAGGACGTAGGTCTTCTTACTGGTTGGTCCTAACGTTTGCCTCTTTATATGGATCTGGCCTTTTTTATCATCACAATAATAGAAAATCACAGAGCCGAAACCGGTTTGGCTCAGTGGTAGAGCTTCAGTCTATGGACTGAAAGGTCCCAGGTTCGATTCCGGTCAGGGGCATGTACGTTGGTTGTGGGCACATCCCCAGAAGGGGATGTGCAAGAAGCATCTGGTCGATGTTTCTCTCTCATTGACGTTTCTGGTTCTCCATCTCTCTCCCTTCCTCTCTGTAAAAAATCAATAAAATATATTTTTTTTTAATTTTTTTTAAAATTTTTAATTTTTTTTTTTAAAAATAGAAAATCACAGAGACATCTTGGGAAATTATGACACTCTTTTGAGTCAGCATCTTATATTGTTCAGCATATACTCATGAATAAAGATCTGCCATCTTAACTCATATCTGCCACCCATTTTTCAAATTTATATCCAGTCAGTCCCCAAACTCTACCCTTAACAGCTCCTCTTCTTCACTCCTGTTCTAATCTGGGTTTACTCTCTGCAATCTACAGTCTGCCCCATTCAGATCTATTCTCATCTCTCCTCCAACTTGCTCTACTCTGGAGGCTGGTCTAGAGGAACTACTTCCTGGACTCGCTTCCTTCTGGCTGAGTGTGACCAATGGAGAGCACAGGCAAGAGAAGTGAGGCAGAGTCAAGAGAAGGTTCAAAGTAGTTACTCTCCATCCTCTCCCTGCAAATCGCCTCAACCAGAGGTCAGAGTTCCTTACACTGAGTGACCAGATTATTATGATATCTGAACACATAATAATCTGGCTACTCAGTGTATATCCTTCCTCCTTCCTTCCTCCTATATAATAAAAGGCTAATATGCAAATTGTCCCCTCAACCAGGAGTTTGACCAGCAGGCAGGCCAAGCAACAGCTCATATCCCCTCTCCCTGGCCAGGCTGGCCGGACCTCACCCACACACAAATTTATGCACCGGGCCTCTAATAATAATCTGGCCACTCAGTGTAGGTAGCAGTCTCCCACGAAGCTCTCCCATGCTAGATTCTGGTAGCTGCTTCCTCCTATTGGCTGAGGACCAGTCATGGCATCACCCTCCTACTAGTCCTGGTGAGAGGCACTGTTCCATAGTTTCCTTACACCCAGCCCACACTTCGGTCTCTTTATGAGACTCTCTTCAAATTACTCAGTTTAAGAGTGTAATCTGTTTCCTACTGGCAGCCTGACAAACTACAGTCCTTATCTCACCTGCCTGCTCTCCAGCACTGGATACCAATGTCCACTCTCTTCTTATCTCTGACTCTGCCTGCTTAGTCTCCTTAATGAGTCTGTCTTAGTTTGGTCAAGAAAGAGGAACAGCATTAATCTTGACCAGCCATCCCTCATAAACATAGAGTCGGGGTTAAAAAGGTGCTTTGATGGGAACACAGCTTCAGGACAAGTCCTTACATAGTACTCTCTTTCTCTCCCTCTCTCTCTCTCTCTCTCTCTCTCTCTCTCTCTCTCTATCTATCTATCTATCTCTATCTCATTGCAAATCAATTTTATGCCTCCAATAAATTGTGGATTCACTTTAGTGGATCTTTCCTTCTGCTTATCCCTTAAATACTGCTACTTTCCAGACTTATATTACCCATGCTGTTCTCTTTTTACTATATAGGAGTCAAAAATTCCCTACTGAGGGTCTCCTATCTTAATCATTTTCTTAGAAAACTTCCAACAGGAAAATAATTGTGTGATGGATTTTGTTCCTGTGAAATAATTATGTAGCTCTCCAAAACCAAAAAAAAACAAGAAAATCCAGAATATAGCCAACCATCCATTCACCCAGCCATCCAAGTATTCATTAAACAAACTCTGTTTATCGATACATCCCAGAGTCTGGTACATGGAAGTTGCTCAATGAATCAAACACTCATGAACTGAGCCCTGTGCTAATGCTAAGTTTACAAAGATGAACAAGACACCATCCAAAGCACTGCAGAACTCACAGTTTAAGAGAGCATTGGAAATGTAAATACTAGTTACAATGCATTTTGAAGGGAGATATGTGTTAGTAAAGATGCATAACTCCCTTTTTTATGTTTTTAATTGACTTTAGAGAGAGAGAAGGAGAGCAAAAAATATCAATGTGAGACAGAAACATTGGTTGCCTCCCGTACACACCCTGACCCAGGAGACTGAGTTAATAACTTGGGTATGTGCCCTGACTGTGAATCGAACCAGTGACCTTCCAGGGCACTGGACAATAACAACTGAGCCACATTGGCTAGAGATATAACTCCACCTTTAAAAATTAATGTATTTAGTAAAATAATGGAAATTCAAATAAATTTGGGGGAAATGTGGGGGGTATTAGCAAAAATCTTAAGCATTTATAAACCAAGTTAGACTAAATTTTTAAAATAATTTTTACACCTAAGTACAGTGTAAAGATGCCTTGTTATAAAACTGGTCATCTTATCCATCACAGCTTCACTCTGTTTTTTCTCCTATGAGTCTAAACAGGTTACACAGAATTCATTTCTGAGCAGACACGCTGTCATGTGTCTTGAGCCAGTGCTGCAAATGCTGGTCAAGGTTTCATATCAACAGAGCTCCTCACCCTCATCCAGAACCTGTGGGTAACTGAGAATATGTCATTTAACAACTTGCAAGGAATCATTTTTTAAGAGAAAAAATAGTAAAAGAAAAAAAAAGAATAGAAATAGAATACATTTATGACCTTGACTTTCTAACCTCTACCTACACACTTCTTGTTCACACCACTTGCCATGGATCTCTCTTTGCACAAAGGAAAGAGTCTCCTCCCTCTGGGTGACTGGGACGCCTGCATTTCTCTCCACTCCCAGCCCCAGTACGACATCAACCTGTGATTGACAGAGAGAACAGATCCTGGAGAAATGGGCTATTTTTCCACATGGAACGTTTCCCCGGACTGCCTTCTTCCTGGTCTGGAAGAAAAGTTTCCATGACAACCAAGTCGCTAATGTTCACTCCCCACCAGCTGACTTGCCTGCCTCCCAGAAGATCTGCTGGATATTGTGTTGAAATTATTTTCAGAGACTGGCTAATCCGCAGGGATTGTTTGTTTTTGAGAAGCTGGCTCCTTGGCAGAAACTTCTTAAATGGGTCTAACTTCCTTTTCTGGTCCCTTAAAAGCATCATCTCAATTAAACAGAACAAGTTTAAGCTGCCATCAGATAGTCACCTCGTGGGAAATAAAATATAAAGCTTCCTTTCCCATGAAGGGTACGCAAGTGCTTTGAGGACAGAACTAAACTTTCTTTTTCTCCCCCTCCTCGTCTGCCTTACACGTGGTCTGGCAGGTGGTAGACATAAGACAAATGTTGAATATCCCATCATCCGAGGGTCTCCAAAAAAGAGGATTCATGTGGAAGGTTGATGGGTTGAGGGAAAATTAACCTCCTAAAAATGTAATAATCTTTTCGTTTTTTAAACATGTCTATAAAAAAGGCAAGAGCCCGGCTGGCAAGGCTCAGTGGTTGGGCATCGACCTATGAACCAGGAGGTCATGATTTGATTCCTGGCACATGCCCAGGTTGCGGACTCAATCCCCAGTGTGGGGCATGCAGGAGGCAATCGATCAATGATTCTCTCAAAAATTGATGTTTCTATTTTTCTCTTCCTCAGCCTTCCTCTCTGAAATCAATAAAAAATGTATTTTTTAAAAAAAAAAATAATTTTTTTAAAAGACAAGAAACTTGCAGTGGAATATTAATACATACCAATGGGTATCCTGTGCACATAAGAAGGACTGGAAGGAAGTACAGTATACCAAAATATTTACCATTGTTATGGTTAGTAGGTTAGAACCTGGGTGTATTCTGATTTTTTTCTCAATTTAAATTTTATTGTTGTTAAATAAATGAAATTTTCTGTTGAGTATTGTTCTTAGTCTGTTCCATCTTCTACAACAAAATACCATGGACTGTGTAGTCTATAAACAGCAAATATTTATTTTTCACAGTTTTGGAGGCTGGGAAGTCCAAGATCAGGGTGCTAGTGTGGTCACATTTAATGAGGACCCTCTTCCTGGTTCATAATCAGCACCTTCTGACTATGTCCTCGCCTGGTAGAAGGGGCAAAGGATCTCTATAGGGTCTCTTTTATTTAAAAAAAAAAAAAAAAACATTAATCCGCTGAAACCTGTTTGGCTCAGTGGATAGAGAGTTGGTCTGTGGACTGAAAGGTCCCGGGTTCGATTCCGGTCAAGGGCATGTACCTTGGTTGCGGGCATATCCCTAGTAGGGGGTGTGCAAGAGGCAGCTGATCGATGACTCTCTCTCATCGATGTTTCTAGCTTTCTATCCCTCTCCCTTCCTCTCTGTTAAAAATCAATAAAATATATTTTAAATAAATAAATAAATATTTAAAAAACCTTAATCCCATTCATGATCTAAGTACCTCCATGGCACCAGCTCATAATACCATTACGTTGGACATTAGGATGTCAATATATGAGCTTTCGGGTGGCAGGGGTAACACAAACATTCCGACCATAACAAGTATCTACCTTGTTCAAGACATAGTACTGTCCCCAGGATCGCAAAGATTAACAAACGTCTCTCAGATTCCGAGCCTTGAAAAGAAGAGGTGAACTAGGCAGCAAACAGCCTGCGAGGAGGCTTATCTACCCTGGCACGCATGTTGACCGGTGCTAGGACTATACCCTGTGCTGTGATCAAGGTCAGATGAGCTTGTGGAGAGGGTTGAACAGATGCTTTTCTCCTCTAAAAAACAAACCTGGTTATAGGTTAACTTTGGGGCTCTTTCAACTGAAAACTTGTTAAAGGTGGACTCCCATTTGGATTACCAGGTACCATTGTTTATGGGGAAAGTGGCCCTCGATAGATCACTTGCATCTGGCCTGGGAGAGTGTAAGTGGCCGATGGGAAGCCATAGCTCTGTGGCTTCTTGAATATAGAAACTCACAACGGGGCATCTCCTTTGTGGGGACCAGAGAGCTATGTTTATTACAAAAGACTGGTCTTATCAGCCATGAAGCTTCTATGCCAGGGCAGCTCAATATGGAGCTAAGATATGCATGTGTGTGTGTGTGTGTGTGTGTGTGTGTGTGTGTGTGTGTGTGTGTAACAGCTCACCTTCCTTACTGGCCCAGACATACATAGTGCTGGTAACAGTCTTGGATCTCATTGGCACAATATTACTCAGCAGCTATGAGCTAGTGGGTGTATGTACAGAGAACAAAGCTTTCAAGTCAGGCACACCTGAGCTTTTATCTCAACTCCACTACTTACTTGCTAAAAAGAATTGGGCAAGTTACATGACTGAGCTACTCTCCCATCCGCTGTCAGACTGCTAATCACACTCTACAGGGTTGTCATCAGGCTTAGGTGAGACTCTATGTAAAAGCATTGGCACATAGTAGGCCTTCAGTAATTCTTTAGTCTCCCAACCCAAATAGTTTGTAGTGATCTTTGCACTTTCGCTCCCTCCCTCCCTCTCCTCTCCTCTTTTGCCTCCTCACTCCAGTTTTCCCTTTAAACTCACACTGTGCATATAAAGCAGGATTTCAACTACCTAATAAAGATAAAATCCTGCCTCTACCCTCCCTTTGTACTGTCTGGCCCCAAATGTGTTTGGAATCCTCTCCTGGCCTAACTACATCTAATTTACTTTCTTTCAGTTGAATGTTATCACACATCATGAATTGTTCTCACTTCATGTTTACTGCAAACAGATAGCCATTATCTCCGATGGGCTTGCTTGGTTTAACTTAGTGGTTTCTAATTCTGCAATTATATGGAAAAACATCGATGAGAGAGAAACATCGATTGGCTGACTCCTGCACACCCCCTTTAAGGATGGAGCCCACAGCCAGGATGTGTCCTGACTGGGAATCGAACCAGTGACCTCTTGGTGCATAGGATGAAGCTCAGTCCACCTAGCCACACTGGCTGGGCCATTCTGTAACTTTTTAATTATTTCATTTTATTTCTCTACTGTTAGGTTGTTTCCTTCTGCATTGATACTCGGATAAAGAGACAAAAGCAAATTTGTAATTTAGCATATGCCTTTTCAAACCTATTACAGCTGGAAGCAAGCTGAGGCCCTTAAAGTTTGTTTTGATTGTCAAGTTCAATGACCATATCAAAATTCTTTGGCTGGTAAAGACAAAAAGCTTTCAGATTCCCCTTTGCAGGGGGCAGAATTAATTTAGCAAAGGGTCTCGGTCAAGCAAACCGAGGCTTAGCTGTTCCAGGAAACAGGCCTCCTTCATTCAAGGCCATGGTCAGCAAACTGCAGCTCGAAAGCCACATACGGCTCTTGGGCCCCTTGAGTGTGGCTCTTCCTATTTTAAAGAAGTGGCGTTAGAAGTTTAAGTTTTAAAAATTTGGTTCTCCAAAGAAATTTCAATCGTTGTCCTGTTGATATTTGGCTCTGTTGACTAATGAGTTTGCCGACCACTGTACTAGACGGTCCCTGTTTGGGGGTTCGGAGCACTGTAATGAACCTCGAACTAAACCAGCCAATCCCAATGGAACCGGCGACCCTTTGGTTCCTGAGCCACACCAGCCGGGCTCCTTTCTCTTCTCTTGATCGCTCTGCTTGACTACAGATCTCACCTCTCCTCTCCTACGTTGTTTAGCCCATCTCTCTCTCTCTGCCCATTGAGAGTTCTGGAGAGTTCTAAAAGAGAATATAAAGATTGAGGCTAAAAGGTCTTCCTCGGCCTTCTTGTTGACCGTATCGATCAGCCCTGAACAAAGGAGCTTAGAGGAAAGAGAACAGCGTTTTCTGAACACCATCCATGTGCCCAGCATGTAAACACTTTACATGACTGATCATCCCACTGAATCTCATGATGTTCCTGTTTTCCATCTTGGGAAAACTGAAACTCCCTAAAATGCCAAAGCTGGTGTGGATGGAGGCGCTGGAATTTAGACACTGGTCATTCAGACTCCAAATTCCACTTTTGAAGAATGCTAATGCAGGCATTGCACTTTTTTTCCCCAAAAACTTATGAATTGTTCATTTCTGGAATTTTCCATTTAATAAGTACATACGTGGTCGGCTATGGTAGCTGAAACCTTTGATGGTGCAATATCAATCATTTCTCCACCATGAGCTGCCAGCGCCCCCTGACCCAGCTTCCCCTCCCCTATGCGAATGGCATTTGGCCAGCCAAAAGCAAACTGGGGGGGGCGGGGTGTGAGCTAGAGAGCACACGGCTCCGAGCCCCTTATTCTCAACTCTGGGTCTCTGGTATGATTTGCTTTTCCCCCGCACATACATTGAAATATAATGTATTTTGTGAAGTTAATACTGGAGTGGCCGTTAGAGACCCAAAACCTGACACTCAGCTTTCAAATCCTATCATGAGATAAATATCCCTCTTCCGTGCCGAGAAGGAAAAGAAAAATCAAAATGAAAAGGCGATGCATTTCATAATCATCCAAATGAACAGGAATGAAAGGAGCTGATTTGATGCCCAGGCACCTCTGCCCTGTCTGAGCTGATCCCTCCACCCACCACCCCCTCCTCTGTCTTCAGCTGTGTACTCAGCCCAAGGGCCACACTTCCTGTTTGATATGCAGCCCGGAGCTGCAGTGGCCTACACCCTGAAAGAAATCACCCGGTAGGCTCCAGACAAACTCTCACTTGTTAGGAATCTGTAGAAGTATTGATAGCAAGAACTTCCCGTGGACCACAGTCCCTTCGGGGGTGCTGAGAAAAGAGGGATGGAGCCCAGAAGCACAGAGCCACAGTCACACCTTCCGTGTGTACAAATCCCTTCCTTCTGCAACCTCATTCAGAGAGAAGATCTGGGGCTTTGGAGTCAGAAAGATCTGGGTTCAAGTCTGGGCTCTGCAGCCTTCTGCAAGGGCACTAATGCCGGACCCTCGGGACCTCCCTATGTAAGGTCGGTGAGAAATTACCGTGGGAAAACGTGGTGGTAACTCACTGAGATCATGTCTAAAGCACCTTCCTGGTCCTGGGCATGTGGTCCATGTGAAGAGAGGCGTCACCTGTAACTTCCTACCTACCTTATAGAATGGGAAAAGACACAGCATAGTGCAAATGCTGATGAGACTGAGAGATTGGAGGCGAGGGGGTAAAATAATATGCCAACTGCACTTCAGAAAACTGAGGCCAAAAATCTGGTCCTGCCAAGGCACCTGTACCGTCTTCCAAACCTTAGGACTTTCCCTCCCACTAATCTGGCTCCAGGAGCAATGAATGAAGTAGGAATCAGGCTCACTCCTTCCCTGGCTCCCAGGGGAGTTTTGTTTGCAGTTCTTGACCAACTGGAAGGGAGGCAGGAGAGAAAGGTACATTGCCAAGACAGACTGGTGGAAAGCAGGAAAAGTGCGAAGATCTCTGACACCCTCATTTCTGCCACACGACGGGCACTCTAGAGAAATTGTCTCTTCGGTTTTATTTCTATCGGAGTGCATATCCGCCCATTCCTAAGGAAACCTAGGCCAGAGACCATCGCATTTGCAGAGAAATCAGCCTAATGTCTGCCCGTCTTCCTGAACTATTTTGTGACCCACTCCAAACGAGAGCACAAGATTTTTGAGGATAAGGACCACGTGTGTTTATTTTAACCTAACTACTCAACAAGCACGAAGTACACAATAAATATTTATGAACTATGCCTTCAGTGAATAACTGTTTAAAAGGAGTACACTGCCTCCTTTTGATCGATTGACCGTAATAGAAAATGGAGAATAATTAGTTAATAGTTATGATATTTTTAAGCCATCCCATTTTTGTCATGTTTTGAAAGCATGAGCTGCCTACAAAGACATCTCTTAAAGCTGTAGATGATTCATAGATTCAGAGAATAAATTGATGGTTGCCAGATTAGGGGGTAGAGATGGGTTGAGGTGAAAAACATGAAGAGATTAAGAAGTACAAATGGGCCCTGACCCATTTGTTTGGCTCAGTGGATAGAGCGTCGGCCTGAAGACTGAATGGTCCTGGGTTCGATTCCGGTCAAGGGCATGTACCTTGGTTGCAGGCACATCCCCAGTAGGGGGGAGTGTGGGAGGCAGTTGATCAATGTTTCTCTCTCATCGATGTTTCTAACCCTCTATCCCTCTCCCTTCCTCTCTGTAAAAAAAATCAATAAAATATAAGTACAAATGGGCAGTTATAAAAGTAGTCACAGGGATATAAAGTACAACATAGGAACATAGTCAATAACATCGTGATGATTATGTATGGTGTCACATGGGTACTAGGATACTAGACTTATATCAGGGTGAGCACTTTTTTTTAATATATTTTATTGAGTTTCAGAGAGGAAGAGAGAGGGATAGAGTTAGAAACATCGGTCAGAGAGAAACATCAAATCAGCTGCCTCCTGCACACCCCTATTGGTGATGTGCCCACAACCAAGATACATGCCCTTGACCGGAATCGAACCTGGGACCTTTCAGTCCACAGGCCGACACTCTATCCACTGAACCAAACCGGTTATGGCCCGGGGTGAGCACTTTGAAGCTACATAAATGTCGAATCACTATGTAGTACACCTGAAACTAATACAATATTGTCTGTTTTCTGTGGTTGAACATTTTTGTCAATATTTTTTAAAAGCTACAGATGATTCACTGAAGCCTGTTAGACCCCGAATTCATAATCGCACTAGGCAAGGTGGTTCATTTCCTACGTTCAACTTGACCCGCCTTTTGATCGAGGAGAGCCAGGCTAATGGCACCTGTGACTTGTAACCCTTCAGAAGAACCACGGAACCCGTCTGACTGTGCTTCAAACACATTTATGGCATCTTCGGACTAAGCACCAATTCCCTCGGCATTAAAAAACAATTGACGATGAATAAAGAAGCGGGTTCGCGTCTAACTAGACAGAGTGTGTTTCTTTATAAATCCTCTCTGAGGGCCCCTAATGACACGTAGCTCATATTGTAGTCATCGAATGAGCCGCATTTGCCCCTGGGCCTCCTCAGTCTGGTAACGCATCAGACATTTGGGATGTGCATTTGTACTCTCATACCATTCACTGCCTTGTTTTTCTAAAGAGCTGGTAGCTCACTGCTAATGAGGTCAAGGTCCCAGCTTTGATTTCTCAGGAGCACAGATAGTTATCTTCTCTTGTTTAGACATATAAGTATCACTGAACCTCACCAGTTCTTCATGGACAAATTCTTGTAGGGAAAAGAGGCTCATTTCATCTTCTGGGTCTCAATGTCCTACTCTATGAAATAAGAAGAAGAAGAAGAAATCCTGCCTGAACTGGTTTGGCTCAGTGGGTAGAGCATCGGCCTGCAGACTAAAAGGTCCCAGGTTCAATTCCAGTCAAGGGCATGTACCTTGGTTGCGGGCACATCCCCAATAGGAGGTGTGCAGGTGGCAGCTGATCAATGCTTCTCTCTCATCAATGTTTCTAACTATCTCTCTCCCTTCCTCTCTGTAAAAAAAATCAATAAAATATATATTTAAAATAATGATAATAAATCCTTATTACCTATGTTATAATGTCCAAAGAAGGATCTAAGAGAATTTCTATGAACATACTTAATAAACATTATAGAAAGAAAGGAGGGAGAGAAAAAAGATAGGAGAAAAGTAAGAAAAAGCTTTATTAACATGCTATTAATACAGTATTACACTGCCTTTTATTGTTTTTTTTTTTTCCTATCCCATGTCCATATGCCATGTTTATAGGAGCAACTCAATATTCTTCTCTTTTCAGAATATTTGTGTTTAAGGGGCTTGTTCATCCCCAAGATCTAGGGATGGGCCTATGTCACAGGTCTTGCCAATCAATTTAGTTCCCTTTTTTGCCACAGTGATTATTTCAGGATTGGCACACACCTACATCAATCCAAAGTCAATCTCAGAACTTTTCCAAAGCAATTGGACAAGAGGCCTTTTCTACAGATTTGGAAAATGAAAAAGTGAGAGGGAGAGAGATACATTCCACAGTGTCTTGAAACCTTCCTGATTTGAGAGCCCGCAAGAAAATTAATCCAAAGCAGAACTGCAGAATCTAGGGATATGGAGAAATCACTTTTGATGATACTGTTTGAGCACCTAGATCTAGCTATGCCTGAAACTAATGTTTTAAATTGTCAGCCTTTAAATTCCCTTTTTGTTTAAAGCCAGTTTAGATGTGGGTGTCAATCAGGAAGCGTCCTGATTAACAGAATTAGAGAAAGTAGGAAAGAGGGTCAAATACCTCAGATCTGCTCCTGCACCTCTTTCAGCCTGTACAAGGGGAAAAGAAGAACAGCCCTTGCTGGTCTGGCTCAGAGGACAGAGCATTGCACTGTGGACTGAAGGGTCCCAGGTTCGATTCTGGTCAAGGGCACATACCCAGGTTTCGGGCTCAGTCCTCAGGAGGAGGTGTGCAGGAGGCAACCAGTCAATGATCCTCTCTCATCATTGATGTTACTATCTCTAGCTCTCTCTCCCTTCCTCTCTAAAATCAATAAAAAATATATTTTAAAATAAATTTAAAAAGTGAAAAAGGAAGAAAAAACTTTGTACACATAACTTTCTCAAATCTTGACTCTACTAACCACTAGTGTTGAGCAAAATAACCTCTGCAAGCTTATCTTTGCACATATAATATGGAGATAGAGCTAACTGCCATGTGAGGTTACATAAAGGATTAAGTAAAATGAAATACATTAAGATTGTGGTGGCTTGTATGAGCTCCATACACTATTCCCCACATTCCTGATTACCTCCTGGAGACCCAGAGCGGAGAGGGAATTGGACAAGTTCTCAGAGGCTGTGTTCTTAAGGCCATCAGCTCACGGAGTTCCAAGCTCAGTTTTCCATTCACTTGGGTTCCATCGCAGTGTGACTAACTAGATTACAATCTCCAACCAGATGCAATTACTGTTTCATTCTCCATTAAGCCCAGAATCCTTCCATCAGCGTAAGAGCTTTCATAAAGGGCTGGGAATGAGGTTCTGCAGCAAAGAGAATATCTCAGGTACCTGAGATATATAGATATATAGATATATAGATATATAGATATATAGATATATAGATATATAGATATATAGATATATAGATATATAGATATATAGATATATAGATATAATAAAAACATAATATGCTAATTAGACCGGACATCCTTCCAGACAAAGCCACGGTGGGAAGGGGTCAAGGCCGAAGCTGAGGCAGCGGAGGTAGGGGCCAAGGCCCTTGCATAAATTTCATGCATTTCATGCATAACTATATCAAAAATATAGTTAGATTGCATTTTGTTCGGGGCCAGTGAGGAACTATGAGTTTAATTCTAGGTATCTTCATTTTAAGGGGACCTTGACCAATCAAAATACTCCTAAGAAAATGAGGGGACTTTAAATGTCTAAGAAATCATCTGACAACTCTTGTCAATTTCTAGCTCACTCCAAATCTACTTCTTAAATGCCGCTTCTTTTCTAAATACTGTCAAATGCATTTGCACAGAAGCGGGTGAGGGCCCTTTAACTGGGAGAGGCAGCTTATTCACTTGTATGTATACACCATGCCTACCACTTCTTATCCCCGTGATGAGATTTTGAGATTGAGAATGTTTGCATGAACTGGCAGGAGAGAATGAAAGATCATGAAATTTACGGTTTGAAACCAAAAGCTGGCATTTTTTACAAGTCTATTTAAAAAGACTCTGCAAGCCAAGAAATACATGTGCTCATCATAAATGTATAGCTACAAACCAATGCGCTCTATTAAACCTTCACCTTAAATAAATCAAACACACCCAAAGAAGTAAACATAAGAGGACAATACCTAGAATTTCATCTTTTTCCAAAGAAAAGGCCATTTCCCAAACTAAGTTCTAAGAAAAAAATAATCTTTCTGCCCTGCCCAGTGTGGCTCAGTTGGTTGGGTGTCATCCAATGCACCAATAGGTTGCTAGTTCGATTCCCAGGCAGGACACATGCCAGGGTTGTGGTCTCGATCCCCCGCAGGGGGCGGGCAGGAGGCAGCTGATCCATATTACACTCTCTCTTGGATGTTTCTTTCTCTCTCACTCTCTCTTCCTCTCTCTCTAAAAATCAATTTTTAAAATCTTTTTTAAAAAGAAAGAATAATATTTTTTTTTATTTTGGAGATATTTTCTCCTTTTATGCTGGCAATACACCACTATTGCAAATCTGCTCCTTAAAAAAAAAAAAAATGAGTTTATATTGATTCATCTTAAGAGCATGGAGCTATAATTCTGATTAAGTCACCGGCTGCAGACAAGAATGCAGATGGCAACACCGCTCTCTGCATCGTAAACACGCTGGACTTTGATGCTCAAAGGTCCCAGGTGTCACACTGAGGAGCGCCCACGCCTGTCCTTTCTCCCTTCATTTTGGACGGCACTTCAAGTCCCTGCTAATATCATTTCCCATTTCCTGGGAAAGAAATTAAAAGTCAGAAACAATTTAAATGACTTGAATCCTCTCTCGTGAGACGAATTTGTATACCTCGGGGATGAAGGTGGCTCTTTGATGGGGAATGCTTATTTGCTGTTGACAACTTTTTAGTGAAAAAGATAGAAATCAGATTGAATTTCGACAGTGAGAAATTGAGAGCTTGTTCTGCCAGCAGGAGGCTGAGGCCCCTAATTTTACCTCTGTGAAACAATATGAACCAAGAATATAACCTACCTACTTTTCAAAAACAAAACTAAAAATTCTGCACATCACCTGCTCTAAGGTAAGAAACATTCCACATAGCGCCAGCTCTGATCTGTCCATCTTGGTATAAATATAACAGCTGGGCTGTATTCAAAGCAGATAGAATAGGTTCCAAATTCCATTATACTCTAGTCTGAACTTTGCATTTGAAGAATGAAGTCCACAGTAACCCCATCAAACTTCCTTAAACCAAATATCTGATAGACCAAAACCTCTCAAATACACAAAATTAAATTTTATTCTATGCACAAAGCATGGATGAGCGAAGATGCATTTTTGCAACAGTGCTGATCGAGATGGTCTTCATTGGACTGCAATAAGCTCCTAATTACATGTGATCAATCCAAACAGACGATACTTGTTTTGTGATAGAAATAAAATTTGGGTTTGGTGATGTGTCAGATTCTTCAAAGATATCTTGTTTTCTAGCATTCTGATCTGAGACAATGGGAGTGTTTATAAATTTCACTTCCCAAATGAGGCCCAATAAGGGAAAATGTCATAACAAGTTTCCAAGTGAGTACGTGATGGTTGTAGAAGAGATTTTTGCTAATACTAGAGGTTTTTAGCATCAAGGGTGTTTCTGGTACTATATATGACCCTGTATGTATTACCTCGGGGGGGGGGGGGGGGAAATGAAGTTATAGGATCAAAACAGGGTTTTATCAGGTAACATCCATGGACTCTCATTCCCTCTGACAGAATAGAGAAAACCTAATCATAATACTAACTAGTATTACTACCAATATGCCAGGCAGAAAAGCAGATAAATGTTTCTGGGGACAAAACTAAACACAAAAATACATAAAGGGAAGTAGTGTAGTTTTTTATTTTTTTAATATATTTTATTGATTTTTTACAGAGAGGAAGGGAGAGAGAGAGAGAGCCAGAAACGTCGATGAGAGAGAAACATCGACCAGCCGCCTCCTGCGCACCCCCCACCGGGGATGTGCCTTCAACCAATGTACATGCCCTTGACCGGAATCGAACCCGGGACCTTCCAGTCCGCAGACCTACGCTCTACCACTGAGCCAAACCGGTTTCGGCTAGTGTAGTTTTTAAACAAAAATCCTAGGCAATTATAAAAATGTAAGAAAAAGGACTACACACCCAGCCAGCATAGCAGTTCAGTGGATGAGCATCAATATGAACCAGGAAGTCACAGTTCAATTCCCAGTCAGGGCACATGCTCAAGTTGTGGGCTTAATCCCCAGTGTGGGGTGTGCTGGAGGCAGCTGATCCATAATGTGACCAATAGGGAAAGGAGATTGAAATGGAAACCCTACCCTGCCTATCTTTGGGTCAAGAATTTCACACGGCCAGCTGGAATGGCTCAGTGGTTGAGCATCAAACCAAGAAGTCACTGGTTCAATTCTAAGTCAGGACACATGCCTTAGTTTTGGGCTTGGTACCCAAGCAGGGGCCATGTGGGAAGCAGCCAATAGATGCTGCTTCTCTCTTGGATGTTTCAATCCTTCTCCCTTCTTTTCTCTCTCTAAAAATAAATAAATAAATAAATAAAAATCACTAAAAATATATTTGGAAAAAAAACATGCTATGGATATTTACCTGCAAGTCCTTGTGTTTAAAAGAAAAAGAACTTTACATATATAATTTTAAATCAGCAAACTTACCTAGAGGCCCTCACTTCTAGCCATTTACCTCACCTCTGTAAGCCTCACTTTACTCACCAATAAAATTGAAGCAAATATTCTTGGCCTGGTTATCACATTGGATTGTCCCAAACATTGCACGAATGAGTGAACGTAAGAAGTGTTTTTTGGAAACTTAAATGCAAGGGATTGTGGTGACAGCTACATTGACAGCTCAGCCCCCATCTGGGCTCTCTGACCATTCAGGGCAGTGTTCTATTCTCAGCTCTGCTGCTCCTCGGAGAATCTCAAGCTGGAAGCACACTTTTAAATGCGGCTCTGCTGGCTCCAAGACACGGACCCACTCCATAAAAGATAAATTGAAGCCCGTTCCTAAAAGTACACGGAAGCTGCCAAGGGAGAAGACTTATCAAAGAGAGGACCTCAGCGTGTCCCTCATCCTCCCCGTCTGCACCTGTGACCGAGGAAAATGTTTTCTTTCATACGACTTGACATTTGGAAAGGAAATGGCAAAATGGGATCCCTTCCTTTCAACATTTACATTATGCCATCGAGGTATAAATTTAATCATAGGCATTTTGATTTATGCCAATTGGTGGAGTGCACCCTATGATGGAAATAGTCACCTTTATTTCCTAGGAGATACATATATATGTAAGATCTGTGTATGGATATATAGAGACAGTTATATGTGTGCATCTATTAGATCAGAAAACTCTCCTGCTCAAAAGTACCTAAATGTTTCCCATCATATCCTATATAATAAAAGGCTAATATACAAATGGATGGAACAGTGGAACAACTGGTCACTACGTTTATACGAATACCTACGTTTTTAACACTGTGACGTCAGAATTTGTTTGTGCATGTGCCTAATCATACTGACCACCAGAGGGAAGACTCTCAATGCAGGAGCTGAACCTTGTGGTCAGTGCCCTCCTACAATGGGAGTGCTGGCAGACAGGAGTCCCGGACTGCGAGAAGGTGCAGAACAGACTGAGGAACAGCCTCCAGTGCACAAATTTTGTTAAGAATACCTGGCATCTCCCCAGTTATGGCCAATAGCTGAACCTTTGCCCTCCACTTAACAAGGCAAAACGCTTCCCTGGGAAACAATTTTTGTCATATGCCTTCATTGAGAATTCCAAGAGTAAGGATTAGCAACTAGACAGATGTGGATTCAAAACCTGATTCCCTGACCTCGTCACTGATATGTAATACTCAGAATTATCACCTATAAAATGGACATACCAATACCTACGTTTTTAATACTACGATGTCAGACTTTGTTTGTGCATGTATAATCAGAATGTAAACTATGGCCTCTGTGGTCCAGTATCCATGATGTCCAGCCATAAAATTAAACCTGGGATTTATAAAGGCAACCCTTTCTAATGCTTTACATTCATCTCTTGGGGGGGGGGGGACATTAAAAGGAATCAAACTCCTAATTCATAGTCGCCTCTCAAACTTCCCAGCATCACTTTCTAATCTCAGGATTGTTGTGGCCACGGCAGACCCTCTCATGGGACTGTCCCAAACTCCCCAGTCCCTCTAATCCTTCTCATTCTCCTTCTTTCCTTTCACCTCTGTATTATTCCCCTTTATTTTGGCTTTTGATTGTGCTCTCCTGTTCTCTCTTCCAGGCTCCCTCTCTTTCCCTCTCTCAATCTGTTTCTCACACTTACCCAGAGAAATCCAACTACCGAAACAAAATAAAAGAAGCCAAAAACCCACTCAGTTTGCAGGAACCAGGGGAGAGCAACACGAACAATCCAGGAATGGGCAAAAGTAGACCTACAGTTATTCGAATGGAAAACTACAAGTGAATAAATAAGAATATAAGAATAAACTCTGCCCAGCCAACATGGTCCAGTGGTTGAGCATCAAACAATGAGCCAGGAGGTCACAGTTCAATTACCGGTCAAGGCTGTGAGCTCGATCCCCAGTGTGGGGCATACAGGAAGCAACCGATTCATGATTCTCTCTCATCATTGCTGTTTCTACCTCCCTTGCTCTCCATTCCTCTCTGAAATCAATACAAATTATTTTTTAAATAAACTCTGTTTTCATACAACTGTAAGCCTACTGTTGCCCACCCCTGTATAATAAATCGTATCCCTCATACGAACTCCAAGGGAGGACAGTGCCTGCTTAGATGACTCAGCCAATAAACACTGGAGCTCAGACTAAAACAAGTTTGATTCCAAGGACAAACTGGACCCTACCGGGAGATTCAGAAACCCCAGATCCTGCCGAAACCGGTTTGGCTCAGTGGATAGAGCGTTGGCCTGTGGAATGAAGCGTCCCGGGTTCAGTTCCCATCAAGGACATGTACCTTGGCTGCGGGCACATCCCCAGTAGGGGGTGTGCAAGAGGCAGCTGGTCGATGTTTCTCTCTCATCGATGTTTCTAGCTCTCTATCCCTCTTCCTTCCTCTGTGTAAAAATCAATAAAAAGAAAGAAAGAAAGAAAGAAAGAAAGAAAGAAAGAAAGAAAGAAAGAAAGAAAGAAAGAAAGAAAGAAAGAAAGAAAGAAAGAAAGAAAGAAAGAAAGAAAGAAAGAAAGAAAGAAAGAAAGAAAGAAAGAAAGAAAGAAAGAAAAGAAACCCAGATCCACCTAAAAATTAGGGTCGTTTGCAACCACGTGCCCACTGATGAAGCCACATCCTTTCCGTCCCATTTTGGAAGGAACGGGAGACGCAGCCACATATGGATTTCTGTTTACGCCTTTCAACGGGTGGCCCCCAGAGAGCTCAGTGCCTGGCTTGGTGGCGCTGCAATCAGCTCGTTGCCATGTCAGCTCGGTTTAAACAGGGCAGGCTGTGTCTGTCTGCTCCAGCCCGGCGCACGGCGCGCCAGTTGGGTGAGGTTTATCATCTGTCTCTAATAGCGGCGGGCCCCAAACGTGGCACAGAGCAATTTTCTGCTTTCATTTCCGTAGCACTTGGAGAAAAATCTGGGGGCAGCTTTTTCGTCTGGGGCGATATTTCTTCACGTGTTTATCTCTGAGAATTGCTACTCCGTTCTCGCCTCGACTCCCTTGCAAGGTTTCAGGCAGAGGCGGGCACGGGGTAGCTCGGGTCCGACCAGCAGGGATAAAAGAGGGGTCGGAGGCTGAGAGAGGCGCTCAGGTGGGGGCCCTGGGAGAGGGAATCAGGTCAGTCACAGGGCAACTTCTGGGTGAAAACAGAACCGCTTGTCTGGCCTTATGGCCGGCCCAGGTGTGTCCGCAGAATTCTTCCCTGGACGGGAATGCGAGCGGTGCCTCTGATTCCGACACGTCTTTCGTTTTCGCTCATCACCAATGTTAACGTTTCTATCCATCTTTTTTAAGTTAGAAGTTTCTATGCTGAAAGGATGGCGATGCATTTGTTGAAGACTGCAGCATTTAGAAATAACCCCTGATGGCTTTCCATGGCTTGCCATCTCACAGACAGACACGTTCTTAATCGACACGAAGTGGCACAGGCTATTTAACTTGCCACCTTCAAGCGACCTGACATGATCATCGTCAAAGCCGCCTAATTTCCTTTCTCCTGCGTCTTTTGTGATGGTGCCACAAATCTAGCGGTTTATGGAGCCCACCATCTGCGGTTGTTGGCGTATTCTGTTTACAAGTCATTCACTTAGACGTGATCCCCGCCCTTCCATCCGTACCCTGGAGGCTTACTGCTGAGAGGCCACAGAAGAGCTGAGAGACGTTCTCCTTTGTTCTCATGAGGGCGGGGATCTAATGTTTGCCCTTGATTGGTAAACTGACCCCAGGATTTGGAGTCCCTCTTCCACTTCCATTCAGCTCTCATGCAAACCCGACATCCTCACAGCATCTGGCTGGGTAAGAAGGGGCTGCTGAGGAAGACCTCTTAGGAAAGAAAGTCGATTTTCGCTATTGATTCTTCTCTCGGACGCCACAATTGTTGGGGTGATGTTGAGGACAGAGGAAAGATGTAACATGAGGACAGTGAGAGGGAGTGGGAGTAAAAAAAAAAAAAAAAAAAAAAAATGAAGGTGAGCTGAAACCGGCTTGGCTCGGTGGATAGAGCGTCTGCCTGCGGACTGAAGGGTCCCAGGTTCGATTCCGGTCAAGGGCATGTACGTTGGTTGCGGGCACATCCCCGGGGGGGGGGGGGGGGGGGGGGGGGGATGCAGGAGGCAGCTGATGGGTGTTTCTAACTCTATCCCTCTTCCTTCCTCTCTATAAAAACTCAATAAAATATATTTTTTTTAAATGAAGGTGAGGGAGGAAAATAGCTAGTTCCACACCTCTCATCTCAAAAATAGCCCTGTTCCTTTCATAGAATAGTGAGCTTCAGTCACCGCAGCAGCTCTTAGAGGCCATCGAATGCAATCACACCTTTGCTGGCATTGAGCAGAAACTGGGGACTAGCAAAAACTGGACGTGGATCTTAGAGGCAGCTTTCCCAACCCCCCACCTAAAGCTCCTCACTCCGCCTTGCTACCTTTCACCCAAACCCTAAACCAACATTCAGGGAGAGGTCCTTAACACTGAGCAAAACACTTTTGCATATGTTATTCTGTTCTTTTTTAATATTTTTTAATGACTTCAGAGAGAAAGGGAGAGAGAGAGAGAGAGAGAGAGAGAGAGAGAGAGAGAGGGAGAGAGAGAGAGGGAGAGAGAAACATCAATGATGAGAGAGAATCATTGATCGGCTGCCACCTGCACGCCCCACACTGGGAGTGGAGCCCACAACCTGGGCATGTGCCCTGACTGAGAATCGAACCGTGACCTCCTGGTTCATATGTTGATTCCCAACTACCTTCTCATTGACTGTGCTAAGAGCAGAACCACAGATGTTTCTATCGCAGCACAATAAATAATGTGCTTTTCTGGGGGATCTATTTAAAATAAGCCCAAAAGATAGCTTTATGCAATATACCGACCTTCCTATAATAAAAGGTATTTTCAGGGACATGGAAAATCTCCTGTGCATATTCTAAATAGTTTGGTGTATGAAGACACAATTTTGGCAGGAAAAGCTTGATTCATTATGTATCCATGATTCAAGCATTGTAGCCAAAGACAAATGAGAGTTTAAAAGGGAGGAAAAAGGCACTCACGTGCATTTAGGAACAAAAGTACAGGTCTATTACACTTTGACTGGAAAGGATCTATTTACAGTGCACAAGTGCGTCATCTCTTCTTGGCTATTTTACATTCCCATTTAGGAACTTTGGGGAGGAGGGGGCAGAAAAAGTTGATTGCAGATACTCTGATTATCTTGACAACAGCCTCTCAGGCATGACACTCTGCAAACCTCTTCAACAGCCCCCATGAAATTCGGAACATCGCTTGGTTCCACTGCCTACAGGGAAATACAATTCTCATCGGGAGTTACCTGTGGCTGACGCAGGTGACAAATGTTATCTAATCAAGTCTGTAAGCATCTCAGACAGATGCGTCTCTCCCCCAACCTGGGAAATCACCCTGAATAATTCATTATGTTTCTCTAAGCGGGGGTGGGAGGGGGCATAAACCCCGTTGTGGGAAGCTCTTTATGTGGAAAAAGTAAGGACTTGCGAATTCTCAAATTCTCATAAGAAATATCACAAAATCTTTTCTTTTTCTGTTAAAGAGAAACCAGCATTAGGGAAATGCTGGCCGTGCTGCTCCATAACCAATTTCATGAGTGATTTCCACACCCATACCTTGGCACTATCCTGCGTCAAAGATAATCCTCTCCACTGTTAAACCCATTTCTAAAGCAACCTCCACTTCTCACATTCAGTCTTGCCACAGACATGAACATATTTAGCTTTGCAGCTCCTGTGAATCTGCAAAGGGGTCCCACGCTCTACCTTTGTTTTGTGTTGATATGAAAAGAGCAGAGAATGACTGAGATTCTGACTCAGCCATGTCATATACACATATTCCATGGGGCAAGTTGCTTCCTCTCTCTAACTTTCAGTTTCATCATCTATAAAGTGAGGGTAATATGTCTAGTGCATTCAGTTACTCATGAAGAGCAACTAAAATAAGAGCATTCATTCACTCTTTCATTCATTATTTTATTCATTCACTTAACAAATATTTATTGATCACCCACTACATGCTAAGTGCTGTTATAGGCCATATGGGCAAACCAATGACCAAGAGAGACCAACAGCCGAAACCGGTTTGGCTCAGTGGTAGAGCGTCGGTCTGCAAACTGAAAGGTCCCGGGTTCGATTCTGGTCAAGGGCATGTACATTGGTTGCGGGCACATCCCCGGTAGGGGGTGTGCAAGAGACAGCTGGTTGATGTTTCTCTCATCGACGTTTCTAGCTCTCTATCTCTCTCCCTTTCTCTCTGTAAAAAAAATCAATAAAATATATATTTTTAAAAAAATTTAAAGAGAGAGAGAGAGAGAGAGAGAGAGAGAGAGAGAGAGAGACCAACACATCCCTGCCCCCACAGGACTTAGCAAAGTTCTGGAAATGCTTATCACAACTGTTATCCAAATAACTGGAGATAATAATGGCTACCAGCTCAACATGTAATGATCAAATGAAAGGCAACATGCTTTTTATATTTCAAAAGAATGTTCAAACTAATAATTATAGGTTCAGCCATTCTGGAAAACTGTATAAAGTTTCCTCAAAAAAATTAAATATGGAACTGCCATTTGACCCAGTGATCCCACTTCTGGGAATATGTCCTAAAAGACCACATACGCCAATCAGAAAGGAAGTATGTACCCCTATGTTCATAACAACACAATTTACAATAGAAATAGCCCGAGTGCTCATCAGTAGATGAATGAATAAAAAAGCTCTGGTACATTTATACCATAGAATATTATGCAGCAGTAAAAAAGAAGAATCTCTGACCCTTTGAGACAGCATGGAGGGACCTGGAGCATTATGCTAAGCGAAATAAGCCAGTCAGAGAAAGACAAGTATCACATGATCTCCTGCATATATGGAATCTAGTGAACAAAGTTAACTGATGAACAAAATAGATCTAAAGAAGTAGAAGCATGAACAGAGTGGGAAATCTCAGAGGGAAGGCAGGAGAGGGTGGGTGAGTAAAAAGAGATCAACCAAAGAAATTATATGCATATATGCATAACCCATGGACACAGACAATAGGGTGGTGAAGGCCTAGGGTGGATGGTGGGGATGGGCTAGAACGGGGTCAGTGGAAAGGAAAAGGGAATATATGTAAAACTTTAACAATAAAGATTTAATTTTAAAAATTAATCATTACAGTTGTCTTTACAGTTATAATTGACATTATATTATTATGACCAATTTTGCAAATTTGAAAATTTTGATTATTTTTTTCCCTTTCCTATGCATAACCTAAAGGATGATATAGCTATGAGAACTCAAGATGATCCCAGAGATTATTGAATGAAATTCCCTCACATTGGATGAGAACTCCACAGTCCTCTGAAGTGAAGTTCCTTCCATTTAGACTTGGTTCTTTAGAGTGTAGGTTCTGAATGAATGTTTGTTACTGAGAAAATAAGTGAAAAATGTATAAATAGCTCTGGCCTATTTGGCTCAGTGGATAGAGTGTCAGCCTGCAGACTGTAGAGTCCTGGGTTCGATTCCGGTCAAGGGCACATGCCCAGGTTGTAGGCTCAATCCCCAGTAGGGGGTGAGCAGGAGGCAGCCAATCAATGATCCTCTCTCATCATTGATGTTTCTATCTCTCTCTCTCCCTCTCCCTTCCTCTCTGAAAGCAATAAAAGTATATTTTTTAAAAGAAAAATGTATAAATAAAGGTCAATGGTAATCTTTGCTCAGAGAACATGCATTAAACATCAGACAGCCAAATGGGCAGCTTTTCAACTTGGTATTTTAAAACATGACAAAAGGCCTATAAATATCTCATTTTCTCTGAAATACAGCCATACGTAAGCATGGTAGAGTATTAAATAAATGTTATAACAAATAAGTTTCTTTTCAATGTAAATTAATAAATCTCCTTTTCACATTATTTTTAGCTCTCTAGGTCCTTAGCCTTCACTTAATGATGATGCACTTGATTAAATAAAATGAAAGAAAAATGGAAGTTCTTTCAGACATTAAAATGAGTAATGAGTTTAGCCTTAATCCAAAAGCAATTTAACTTTAAACATTCATATGAAATTAAATGAGCCATTGAATTTGCTATATAAGCAAGCATTAATCTTATCAAGCTATGAAAACGAGAAAGTTATACAGTGACCCATTAATTTCAGAGCCTACTACAAGGGCTGTTTAATGCCTGCACTCCATTAAAAAGTCGTATTCCATGATATAACTGCTTTTTCATAAAAGTTTAAACCCCGATTCATTTTTATTTTTACTGCTACAATCATGTGATCATCAATTCTGACAAGATCGTGGCTGCAAATCTCAATGTGGTGCATAATGTTTTCACATGAAAAAAAATTTTCCTCATGGCCAACTTCATCAAAAGAAAGAGGGCATTTAGCCCCAGCCAGTTTGGCTCAGTACAGAGAACATCAGCCTGCAGACTGAAGGGCCCTGTGTTCCATTCTGGTCAAGGGCACATGCCCGGTTTGCAGCCCAGTAAGGGGCGTGCAGGAGGCTGCCAATCAATGATTCTCTTTCATCATTGATGTTTCTATCTCTCTTTCCCTCTCCCTTCCTCTCTGAAATCAATAAAAATATTTTTTAAAAAAAAATCAAGAGGCCCTAACTGGTTTGGCTCAGTGGACAGAGTGTTGGCCTGCGGAGAACAGTCCCGGTTCGATTCCAGTCAAGGGCATGTACCTTGGTTGTGGGCATATCCCCAGTGTGGGGAGTGCAGGAGGCAGCTGATCAATGTTTCTAACTCTCTATCCTTCTCCCTTCCTCTCTGCAAAAAAACAATAAAATATTTTTTAAAAAGAAAAGAAAAAAGAAAGAGGACATTTATACCATTGACAGGAATGTGAACATAAATTACCACAGCCCCCTTCCTCTCCATCCAAGGATATTTTCTTCAGATAAGGTAGTTTATAAGTTTCCCATGGATTGATACCCGTTACCTCAAAGCAAAAGTCTTACATGGAATCACACAAGCCAAGAGCAGCATTCTGGCATGCGTGAATCCTATGCTATAAGCCAATACAGTCCAATGTTGAAATTGAACACCATGTTTATTGTTATACCTTTAAATATTTCTCCAAATAAAAAAATTAATCATAATTTAATCTTGTTTATATCCCAACTTTAGGCTCCAATAAGCCCATTTTACAGTCGAAGCCATAGTTCAATAAAGAGGGAAAAGAAAAACAACACTGCTGTACTTATTGCCTTATAAAATACTTATATAATGGCAAATCTATTCTGTCATTCTACACGGCATGTCATGAATCAATGTCGAAAGATTTGAGAGAAAGGAGAAAACAGGTAGGAAAAGTGAAATATATGTTTTCTGTCGGCAGGCAGGGGCACTATCAATTTTATTATATACCATATGACAAACTGATTGATTATTACATAATAATAAAGAGGGAACCCAATGGTGTAGAATGTGTTGAGAATATGATCAAAGTGCTGTGGACTCACATGTGTTACTTATTTCATCGCATTGGGATTAGATTAAGAAATTACGTAGTTCACATGTCTTAAATCCTCGTTAATAAATAGTAGTTCTCATTATTTAGACAATGGCTTATAATTCACCAGTGGCTTGATATTTGATATGTAAAATTTGCAGCAGTAAATTTAAATAATGAAGTCTGTTATTAATGAAGCAGGATTTTGTGGTGCAACAGAGCAAATAGTTGTAGAATTCTTTTAACAAAATAAATCTATTCGTTCTTGGACTGGTACTCAAGGATTCTATTATCTGTCTGCTAAAACAATATGGGCTCTCTTTTCTGTGTCATGGCATTGTGGCCATTCAGAGCATTTGAGATATTGCCCAGCTGGTGTGGCTCAGTGGTTGAGCATTGACCTATGAACCAGGAGGTCACAGTTCAATTCCCGGTCAAGGAACATGTCCCTGTTGGGGGCTCCATCTCCAGTAGGGGGTGTGCAGGAGCCATGCTAGCCAGGCAAGCCCTTCCTTTTGTGAGTCATAGTAAGATGCAGGTTCCCAACATCCTACCAATAGGTTATCATTTTTTCAAAAGGTAGCCTGCTTTTTCCCATTAGCTGCAATCAAGAACTTTGAGAGGCACATTATGTCTTTCATACTTAATTCCCCTTTCTCTAAAACTGGGGAATATTTTGACCTGTGCTACCTACCTCGTGGGATTGAGCGGATAAATGACATAATACAAAGAAAGTGAACTATATTATAATCAACAAACAGCCTTCCACAGTGGTCTGTTCTTTCCTCTTAACCATCTCTGAAAACATTGAGAAGTCCACTCCAGAAATGGGTTTACAAAAACCTCCTACTTTTCTAAAAATGGAAATGATTTATTCTTAAACTGTTATTGTGAAGATCATATAAAAAATAACTATTGCCTAACATATTATAAGCACTCAAAAACATTCTTTCCCCTGAACGCACCCAGTCCCATCTGATCTGGTAAGCTAAGCAGGGCCGGGCCTGGTTGGTATGTGGATGGGAGACCATCTGGGAATACCGGGTGCTTAAGACCAATAAACATTCTTTCTTCTTTCCTCTTAATAAGAGGGAAAGAATGATCCAATTTCAAACTTTGTGACAATTAGCCATCCAAAATCATAGAATGTCTAGCTGAATATATTGGGTCGGCAGCTAAGTAATTGCGGGTTTCACACATATATGGCTTCAGTTGAATTTTTAGGTTTGCAGACGTAGTACAAATGTAAAACACATTTTGTTATTGATAGTTGGCTATTCAGCTGTTAATCAGTAAAAAAAGTTTTTTGATCTGTTTTGTAGTTTTCGTTTGGCGTTCGTTGAAAAATGGAAAATCAAAAGGAACATTTTCGTCATATTTTGCTTTTTTATTTCTGCAAAGGGAAAACGCATCGCAAGCTCATAAAAAGTTATGTGCTGTTTATGGTGACGAAGCCTTAAAAGAACGGCAGTGTCAAAATTGGTTTGCCAAATTTCGTTCTGGTGATTTTTCACTCAAAGATGAAAAACGCTCTGGTCGTCCAGTTGAAGTTGATGACGCCCTAATCAAAGCAATAATCAATTCGGACTGTCACAGTACAACACGTGAGATTGCAGAGAAGCTTCATGTATCACATACATGCATTGAAAATCACTTAAAACAACTTGGCTATGTTCAAAAACTCGATACATGGGTTCCTCACGAACTGAAAGAATCACAGTTAACGCAACTCATTAGCAGCTGCGATTTGCTAAAGAAACGTAAAGAAAATGATCCATTTTTAAAACGACTGATAACTGGCGATGAAAAATGGGTTGTTTACAACAATATCAAGCGGAAAAGATCGTGGAGCAGGCCAGGTGAACCAACTCAAACAACATCAAAAGCTGATATTCATCAAAAGAAGGTTTTGTTATCAGTTTGGTGGGATTACAAAGGAATTGTCTACTTTGAACTCTTACCACCCAACCGAACGATCAATTCTGATGTCTACATTGAACAACTAACGAAATTAAACAATGCAGTTGAAGAAAAGCGGCCCGAATTGACAAATCGAAAAGGTGTTGTATTCCATCATGACAATGCAAGGCCACACACATCTTTGGTCACTCGGCAAAAATTAATGGAGCTTGGTTGGGATGTTTTGCCACATCCACCATATAGTCCTGACCTTGCACCATCTGATTACTTTTTGTTTCGATCTTTACAAAACTCCTTGAATGGTAAAAATTTCAATAATGATGATGATGTCAAATCGTACCTGATTCAGTTTTTTGCTAATAAAAACCAGAAGTTTTTTGAACGTGGGATTATGATGCTGCCTGAAAGATGGCAAAAGGTCATTGATCAAAATGGGCAATACATTACAGAATAAAGTTATTTAGTTCCATGAAAAAATTGTCTTTGATTTTCTTTAAAAAATCCGCAATTACTTAGTTGCCGACCCAATACTTCGCACGTGTAATCAAAGATGTATCAAAAAACAGAAGTAATGTGAATTGGTAAGAATATGGAAATACAGTCATCCTTACAACTTTATATTCTCTTATAATCTGTAAGGCCTTTGTAACTTACTTAATGTTTTGATCCTCAGTTCCTCCATTTGTAAAATAGGGATAATTACATGGACCTCTCCGAGTTACAGTTGGGATTGAAATACACATGTATGTGGGCATGATTTATGGACTCTTACACACTATGCCGAGGCCATTTATCATCATTATCATCACCAACTTAATATTTATTGAGATGTAACTGCTCTCAGAACCATCATGTGCGTGCATGCACACACGCGTTAATTTTACTTAACCATGATAAACATGCCAGGCTGAAGAAAAATGCAAATATAACGATATGGCTGTTCATTCTGCTCCTGACACAATTCCCAGCCACGGGAGAGATTGCCAGCACTGTACCCGCCCCTTGGTGAAGATTGACAGGACAGTGTTGCTAGGGCGCCAGCAGAAACCAGGAACGAGACAAACAGAGCCATGTTAATTTCAAGCTTCATTAGAACTTAGGTGAGCATGCCCTTGGCGACCACCTGAGCAAAGGCTACCTCTAGCCAAGCCCTCACTCACCATTAATCACACTCCTTTTGCTTACCACGGCAACTCACACCCCCATGGTCCTGCGGACCTGCCTGGAATAAATCAGATTGTTCTTTTGCATTTGTCTTGAGTTGTATCCCAAATTAAGATAATCAACTGAAGCCAAAACAGGTTTGGCTCAGTGGATAGAGCGTCGGCCTGTGGACTGAAAGGTCCCAGGTTCAATTCTGGTCAAGGTCATGTACCTTGGTTGCGGGCACATTCCCAGTTGGGGGTGTACAAGAGGCAGCTGATCGATGATTCTCTCTCATCGATGTTTCTAACTCTCTATCCCTCTCTTTCCTCTCTGTAAAAAAAAAAAAATCAATAAAATATTAGGGAAAAAAAGATAATCAACTGAAGATACCACGTTTTCTGGATTGTATCAACCCAAACTTTAAAATAATAAGTGAATGATTGATGATAGATAAATGACATCAATGGATCAATGGGTAAGTAGTTTTAGCTGCTTGATTCTGTGTGAGAGAAGCTGTGGAAAAAAATTTACTTCTTCAGTGTACTTCAGATCACTGATGTCTTTAAAACCTGGCCTCTAAAACAATTTCTTTTCAAACAGGAAAGCTTCAACAGAAGAGTCCCTGTGGGCATCTCATTAAACTTAACAAATTTAGGATGAAACACTTTTCTCCATGTGGAAAAATCATAACTAAATAATAATACAAAACCATGGGGGGAAATTAGATATGCATCATTAGACTTTCTTAAGGCATCATAAACTATGAATTTTTTTAAATAAAATTATTAAAATCAGTTTTTTATGCCCAGCCAGTGTGGCTTAGTGGTTGAGTGTCAACCTATGAACCAGGAGGTCCTGGTTAGGTTCCCAGTCAGGGCACATGCTCGGGTTGTGAGCTGGATCCCCAGTCAGGGTGAAGTCCCAGGTCAAAGGTACTCTACACAAGATCATCATTTTAAAAGGGTGTATTAATTCAAGATCAAATATTCAAAATGTTATTAGGGAAAATACCACATGAGAAAAAAAGGAAGAGGGAGCTGAAAAGGCTGACAGACGTACAACTGACCAGCCAGCACAGGAAAAGGCGCTCGGCAACACTGATCATCAGAGAAATACAAAGTCACAACCCAGAGCTACACAATCTGGCAGCATACAGATGATATTAACCTTCTAACACAAAATTTTATTCTACATCTAAAAAAAAAAAAAGTCAACTAGTGTGCGTAGTGTGTGTGTGTGTGTGTGTGTGTGTGTGGTGTGTTCATATGTAAATGCCTTAGTTGATTATTATTGTATCGCTCTGGATTCACATATCCTGCCTCCTCTACTTGCTCAAGATGAATCCAGTCTTAAAACATGCAACTGATTGATGCATCACTTGCGTGGAAAATCTGACCTGCAGGCCACTCCCGCCAGTTAATTAATGTGCCTTTACTAGCCAGGCAGCTGTCATGGAGGTGAAGGATGCTCAGATTGGGATGCAAGAAGCCACTCGGGGCTGGCCCTGAAGGGGAACACTGTGAGGCCGGGAGATAGCCTCAGTCCTCTGACTCCCTTACTTCCTGTTGGCCCTACGTGCCCTCTCTCTCATGATCCTTGGATTATGAAATTCGTATAATCAGTTCTCTACCTACCTATTAAAAGCTGCTTCTTTAGTCCAGCCTGCAGGGCTCAGTAGTTGAGCATCAACCTATAAACTAGGAGGTCCCTATTCAATACCGGGTCAGGACACATGCCCGGGTTGCGGGCTCCATCCCCATTGTGGGGTGTGCAGAAGACAGCCGATCAATGATTCTCATCATTAGTTTTTCTTTCTTTCCTTCTTTCTTCCTTTCTTTCTTCTCTCTCTCTCTCTCTCTCTCTCTCTCTCTCTCTCTCTCTCTCTCTCTCTGCCCCCCCTTCCCTTCCTCTCTGAAATCAATAAAAATATACTTTTTAAAATAAAAAGGGTTTCTTCCCATTTATGCATTCACACATTCTGTCAGTCCATCACTCAGTCATCCACCCATCAGTTCACCAGTCGTTTATTCATTCACTCACTCATTAGGTCATTAAATTCTCCTTTTCTACTTCTACATCCAGAGGACCCTTCTGGGTTACTTCTTCTCGTCCACATAGAACCTGTTATGCTTTAGTCACAGTGCCTTCAAAAACAGAGGTTTGAACATGGTGCTGTGTCAGTCTCCTGTGTGGGCAAGAACTGAGCCTTACCCTTCTCTTACTGAACCCCCGCTAGCATCTCTTTCCCTCACTTCCTTGCTCTCTCTCCTCCTTTCCTTCGGGACTCAGTTCACATGCCACCTACTCATGATACTGCCTCTCAATAGCCTGGTTTCTTTATCCCTTCCCAGTACTTGTCACAGTGTGCAAGTATTTTATATATGGCTTGATTTGCTTTCTCAATCTTTACCCCCCCAGTTGGCTGCTGGTCCCACAATAGCGGGCACCAGGTGGGTCTTTGTTTTTGAATGCTGGAAGCCCAGTACATTGCACAAAACTGTTACTCAGTGAAGTGCAGATGTCATACCATTGACGGAATGGATGAACATTTTTATCTCTGCATCTCTCGCTAATAGGTCAGAGCTCGGCATGCAATCGGCACCTGATAAAGGTTGGCTCCTCGGAAATAAACAGATTCTAGCAAATGCAGAGAGGGACCAGAAAATGCCTGAGGATGGTCTATTTCTAGTTTGCATTTGCTTTGACACTAGTGTCCCTCCCTCCCATCTCTCTCTCCTTCTCTGCCCCTCTCTAGCAATAAATAAGAGGGAGGGAGGGAGGGAGGGAGGGAGGGAGGGAGGGAGGGAGGGGAGAGAGAGAGAGAGAGAGAGAGAGAGAGAGAGAGAGAGAGAGAGAGAGAGAGAGAGAGAGAGAGAGAGAGATACAGACAGAGAGAAACACATCACTTTGCTAACAGGATTCCTTTGGAGCCATTTGAAGTTCCAATGCTGTTCTGAAGCCATCCTGGGCGAGCTGGATAATGTTGTTTCAGCAAAGCATACACCGTGAAAGTACAGCCTGCTGACTTCTAACTCTCTTCTCAATAGCTTCCCATTTATATTAAAAATATGAGTGAAAATGGACAGAATGCATAATCTTAAGCTGGGAGTCTCTCACTCACTTACTTGTGATATATTGCGTCCAGTGGGCGGAGAAGGAAATTTGGCAGAGAGGGAAATGTTGCATTGTGAATGGGGGATTTGACCTGAACGCTCACTTTCCAACCTCCACCAAGGAACATTCCGCCATCCCCGCTCCTCGTTGCCTGTTCAAGTAATCTGAGTGGTGAAGCTACATTAGGCTCCCAAAATGCGGAGATTGTGGCTCATCTCCTGAAGCAGAAATGTTAAACAGAGTTGAACAAAGAACACTGAGGAGGACATGCCTCGAGAGCCACTGGTGATATTGGGCAAGGCCTTTCTGCTCCATTCCACACTTAGCACACTGTCTGAGCTCAGCAGAAAAGAGTCCACAGAGCTCCAGACTGTTAACACATTTTGTCTCAAAATAATGAGCAAATATCCCAATGGGCAAAACTGAAAGCAACATACTTGTCTACCACCTAGCACAAGGATAAACAAAATGCGGTCAGTCGATACAGCGGAACACTATTTGGCAATGAAAAGGGAACAAACTACTGGTCAAGGTTCAATTCCCAGTCAGAGCACGTGTCCAGTTGGGGGCTCAATCCCCAGTGTGTGGTGTGCAGGAGGCAGCCAATCAACATTCTCATCATTGATGTTTCTAGCTCTCTCTCCCTCTCTGAAATTAATAAAAAATATAGTTATTTAAAAAAAAACTACATGATGCTAAGGAAAAGAAGCCATAAATAAGAGACCACATATTGTGAAATTCCATTTATATGAAATGTCCAGAAGAGGCAAATGAATAGAGAGAAAGCATTAATTAATAATGATTGCCAGGGGCTGGGGTTAGGAGTGGGGACTGGTTGTAAATGGACATGAGGAATCGTGTTGAGGGAGTGAAAATACTAAAAAATCATTGAATCGTACTCTGGAAATGGGTGAATGTTATGGTGCATAACACATACCTCAATAGAGTTGTTTTTAAATGTTAAGATTACTTTTGTATGCATGGCACTGCATGCTTCGCTGAAGTTGGTGCCCCTTTGATAATATAAAAAATTAAAAAAAACTCAATGAATTTTTGCCTACAACTCTTGTTTATTGACTTATATTTTTAAATTAAACTTGTCTGGAAAATAAAACTGGGCCAGTTTATTTTTACAGAATATTAATTCTGAAAAATGAATTGCCTAATGGAAATAAATGGATTGAAAAACACTGTTTCTGAACCAAAGTTTTTCTGAAAGATCCTAAAGAATGAAGTTTGGAGCTTTTTTCTCTTCTTCTCCTACAAAATGAAACCTTTTCTTCCTTCATTTGATTCATCTCACTTGACTTCAGAGATTTTAATTTCTTCTGGGCTAATGGGAGTGGCCAGGTTTTTGTACATCTTCTCAAAGGGAATTAAATTTGCAATTATTCCTGGCATATCATAGACCCTTGCAAACCTGTGTTTCGCACAGCCTTCAGATCCCTGTTGCAATTAGCATATTTTCAAGGTGAAGTGCAGATGTCAAATTAATGTGGAAGGCACCCGGACTGCTGAGGGCCCAGGTCAATCGGTACTGGTCTAATTGGAGGACATGAGTGAAAGGAGTCCAGGGACTGACATCAGAAACAGAAGTCCTTCATGTGTGAGCAGGGGGAGGAGGAGGAAAAAAAAAACCATAAGAGAGGACTTGTTTTTATAAAGAAAGTCAGGACTCAGAGAAGAGAGGACCAAAGGAGAATTTTATTATTACTTCTATTCAGGCGCTGTTATGTGCCAGGCATTGTACGTGCATGACTCCGTGTAAGCCTGACAAAAACTCTCTTGGTAAATTATTATTCTGATTCTGCAGAAGAGAAAAGGGAGGCCCAGAAATATGACATTACCTGCACTAAATGATCACTGAGCACATCCTATAGCCAAGCACATTTTTTTAGTGTTAAACTTGTGATCACATTTACCTCTCACAACAACCCATGAGGTAGATGTTACAATCACCTACATGGTGACGGCATGGGTGGAGCTAGAGAGCATTATGCTAAGTGAAATAAGCCTGTCAGAGTAAGACAAGTACCATGTGATTTCACTCGTGTGTGGAATCTAATGGACAAAAAAACTAACAAGCAAGAGAGAGACAGGCTCAGAGAGAGAGTAAACTGAGAGCTGGTGGGGGGTTGGGGTGGGTGTTGTGGGACTGGGTGGGGAAATTGAAAAAAAAAATCCAAAAGAGAGAGAGAAACTCACGGACACAGACAGCTGTGTGGTGATTGTCAGGGGGAGTGCGGTAGAGGGAGATGGAGGAGGGTAGAGGAGGATAAATGGTGATAAAAGGAGTCTTGACTTGGGGAGTTAAGCACACAATCCAGGGTCCAGATGATGTGTTGCGGAATTGTGCACGTGAAACCTGGATAATTTTGTGAACCCAACAAATGCTGGAATGAGCACCTATTCCAGTCGCTAGCACCAAGGTCCTATTTAATAGTTATTACCACTCTCTCTCTATTCATTCAGTGCTTCAAAAATGGAAATTAAAAATACTGTCAGCGAACTCCCAGTCATCATTTTTAAGTGTCCAAAAGCGCCTTTCACAATCACGGGGGCATTTCTTCCCTGGGTTTCCAAAGAAATTCTGCCTCTAAAATGTGGTCTCCAGAACTAGCAGAAATCCAGCTGAGCCCCCCCACAAGCCTCCAAACACATCCATATCTGCATCTGTTTGACTTAATTTCCCAAAGTAGGTCACTGGCATCCGACACCCTTTAATCTCCTATAAAGAGAAGCAGCAGAGTCCCATTGCTTTTGCATAAATACGTTCTTTTTCTTCTAGTTAGCCTCTTTTTTTTTCCTTCTCTTTCTTTAGATCTGGGCCTTAACAGACGCTATTAGGCAGGCGTTTGTGTGTTTGTTTGTTTGTTTTTCCAGAACTGTAATAAGGCAAGTAAAAACATCTTCACCAGATGACCCTGAAGATAATTTCAACTTGATTTTTCTATTATTATTCTGGACCATCCTTTGCAAGCCAATTTTTGCTTTGATATTATAAAGGTATTTTTCCCCCAAACAATGTAGCTCCAAATATCTTGAATGACATGTCTCTCTTGTTTATGATGCTTCAAAATGGGTCACTCCCTGGTTACTACATCTAGTTGTTGTTTTTAAAACGTTTTTACTGATTTCAGAGAGAGGATGGGAAAGGGAGAGAGATAGAAACATCAATGATGACAGAAAATCACTGATAGGCTGCCTCCTGTATGCCCCCTACTGGGGATGGAGCCTGCAACTGGGGCATGTGTCCTGACCAGGAATCCAACTGTTATTGATACCTCCTGGTTCATGGGTCAATGCTTAACCACTGAACCCGACCAGTGGGCACTACATCTAGTTTTGTTCTCTTCTCTACCTTTCACCAGCACACACTCTTCCAAATTACATTCCATTTTCAGGTAGAAAAGAACTCTAAAGAAAAACATAAATAATTATGATAAATATGGAAGTTTAAGTAGTGTAAAAACAAAAATGCTACTGGCTGCCCTTCTCTTCCAGCTTAAAATGCATGGACTTTGTAATAAATACTTCCCCTAAGGGAATAAAGTCCTCTCTTACTATTCCTAATTCTTGAAACTCTTCAGTAAGTCTGCTTAGTAGGAAAACATGTTATTTTATTACAGAATAAAAATGTAGAGCCTCGCCCTGCTCAGTGTGGCTCAGTTGTTTGGAGCATTGTTCTTTGCACCAAAAGGTTTCTGTTGGTTCCCCAGTCAGGGCACATACCTGGGTTTTGGGTTCGATCCCTGGTGGGGGCACAAACAGGAGGCAACCTGTCAACCTTTCTTTTATCTCTCTCTCTCTCTCTCCCCTCCCCTTTTTATTTCTCTTTAAAATCAGTAAGACATATCCTCAGGTAGGGATAAAAAAGTTGTAGAGTTTCAGTGATGTTGCCTGAATTAAGAATAAAAATACTCAGGAATATAAAGTATAGCATAGAGAATGCAGTCAATAATATTGTAATAACTATGTATGGTGCCAAGTGGTTACTAAAATTATCAGGGATCACTTTGTAAAAAATAGAACTGTCTGACCACTCTGCTGTACACCTGACACTAATACAAATAATACTTAATGTCAATTGTAATTGAAAATACTTTTTAATTTTAAAAGAATAAAAAGATTCCATTTCTATTTTGCCTATGATAAAACTCACTCCAAAGGAACTCTTAACTATGAAATGAAGTTCCAATTGTGGACGAGACAGAAACTCATAGGCTGGGTGGGTCATTGACAATTCAGATTCCCAGTTCCTACCCATAGACATTCTCATCCTGTAGGTCTGGTGGTCTAACCTGAAATCTTACAATATGAAACATGGTTAAAGGATGTGGTGAAAAGCTCGCTTTTAATAAGCTGTATGCCATGTGTTCAAACTCAACATTACCTGCATCTTCCTACTTTTTACCGACAAATACATTTTTCTAAATACACTTCCCTTTTATCTAACATCAGTTGGAAAGAATTGGGTCATATTTTTTAAAGAAAGCCAATTATTGCTCTGCAAAGTGAAGGTGATATCAGTTTCAGGAGAGCAGTGTTTTATACGCCAATAAAGTCTAAGATGATATGCATATGATCAAACCTTTGAAGGTGGTTTCACGAGAAGAGCCCGGTTTTTCACTTTTCAAGATGAAATCCCCTAGGCTATCATCCTATTCACATAATTACACCGATCCAGGCATGGAAGGATGCACCGGGTTGATTAGAAATGATCATGGGAGAGCTGGCAAGCACAAGCACAGATCTCTGAACAGACAAAATCAGAACTAAACAGCATAAATGGTAAACTAGACTAAGTCTTGCTGAAGAATGCAACCTCTTTAAAAAGAATCATAAACAGTAAAGAGAAGTGAACGTGCTAGTGCAAAAAGGCATCTGGTTAGTAGTCCCCATATCCATATCTCAACATAGGCCATTGCAATGCCTACAAAGGCTCAAGAGAGAGATGAGAACTCGAAGGAAGCCTGGGAACTGAGACAGAGACAAACAAACCAGGACCTAATTGGTAGGAAATCCCAACAAGGACAAGCCAAGGGAAGTCCCATGACTCAGGAGCCACACTCAGTTATTAATAAGTCAGATGATAAGAATAACCAGTGGATGCAAACCATTGGTGAGTGAGGGCATGTATGGGAGTGGTGGTGGGGGGGGGGACCCAATGGTAAGATGTGTACACATATAATTCCTTAATAAAAATAATAATTAATAAATAAATAAGTCAGGTGCCCCTATACTGGGAGACTCGCGTCCTTCTGCTTATGCCTTCATCCCTTCCAACTGTCTCTAGTTCAAAATATATTGGAAAACTTGAAAGTTAAGAAAAACAGTAGGGCTGAAAAGAGGATGAGTGCATGCATAGTGATACAATGCATTTAGGATGGTGAAACATGAACAAATAAATTGTGGTATATTCACTCAATGAAATTTCAGCAGCTATAAGTATCAATAATGTTCAACCATTATTGTATGGTTTGATCATATGCATATGGTCTTAGGCCTTATTGGCGTATAAAACACTGCTCCCCTGAAACTGATACCACCTTCACTTTGCAGAGCAATAATTGGCTTTCTTTAAAAAAATATAACCCAATTCTTTCCAACTGATGTTAGATAAAGGGGAAGTGTATTTAGAAAAATGTATTTGTCCGTAGCAAGCAATACGGAGGCAAATGTGGTGTTGAGTGAAAGAAACCTGGTACAAAAGAATACATGTCACGTGATTCCATGGACACAAAATAAAAAACAGGTCAAAGGAATGTGTGTTATTGGATGGAGCATATTGCCTGTGGGTACCTTTGTAATCTGTTTCTTACTCAGGGTACTAGGTACATGGGTAAGCTCAGTTTGTGAAAATTCGTTGAGCTAGACAGTCTTGTGACGTGCACTTGTCTTTATTTACATGCCATTTTAACAAGAAGTTTTTAAAAGTAATACATCTGTAGCAGCATTTAATAAAAGATTCTATCTTTGCAATCAATTCCCTGAAACAAGACATGACATGCATTCATTTATAAGAATTAACAATGACTATAATTGGCTAACGCTCTGTCATAAGGTTACATTTTCTTATTGCAGCAATTTAGCAGTCATGGACTTTTTATTATATTAAACTAAGTATAGTATCCTGTGAATATCAGTGTTACCAATTATCTCCATGAAATTGTAGATGAAATCTTCAGTTATTGCATCCCAATATTTTGTGATTAGTCATGTGGAAAAAAATTGCATTTTTTTTCTACAAAAAAAATATATTTTTTAATTATTTTTATTGAATTTATTGGGATGACACTGGTTAATAAAATTATATAGATTTCAGGTGTACCATCATATAATACACCATAGTATTGTGTGTTCACCGCCCAACATCAAATCTCCTTACATCATCATTTATTCCCCCCTTTTCCTCTTCTACTTCCCTCCCTCCCATCCCCTTTCCCTCTGGTAATCACCATACTGTTGTCTGTGTCTATGAGTTTTGTGTGTGTGGTTGGATTTTTTTTTTTTTTATTTATTTTTTTTTTGCTTAATCCCTTCACCTTTTTCACCCAGACATCCAATTCCTCTCCCCTCTTAACAGCTGTCAAGTCTATTCTCTATCTGTAAGTCTGTCTCTATTTTGTTTGTTGGTTTATTTTTGCTCATTGGATTCCACACATAAGTGGAATCATATGATATTTATCTTTCTCTGACTGACTTATTTCACTTGCATGATACTCTCCAGGTCCATCCATGCTGTCACAAAAGATAACATTTTATTTTTAAATATATTTTTTCTTGATTTCAGAGAGGAAAGGAAAGGGAAAAAGAGATAGAAACATCAATGATGAGAGAGAATTGATCGTTCATTAGCTGCCTCAGCACACACTAAGGATGGAGCCCCAAAACCTGGGCATGAGCCCTTGACCAGAATCCAGCCGGGGACTCTTCAGTCTGCAGGCCTACATTCTATCCACTGAGCCTAACCAGCTAGGGCAAAAAGTTAACATTTTAAAGTGTTGAAAATTTTCCCCTATGTATCTCCTTAGCACAATATTTGGCATAAGCTATGCATACATCCCATGTTTACTAGTAATGAATTTAGTGGTTGCAAAATTCACTTTATTTGTTTAAAGATATTGTAAATGATCTTTAAACAGGGAGTTTTAATGTGGGGTCCATGGACCACCACTAGTTCCAGACTTGGATGGGAAAAACGACATCTGATTTCCATTAACTTCTAAGTGAATCTAAACATTTCCTTTTTCACGTGATCACTAGTAGAAATTGTCATTTACCATTACAATTGTTATCTTGATATTTTTCCTATGCTTATCATAACATTATCAGATTGACACTGTAAGAGACCTACCATAGAAACAAACTACTTAATGCACTAAGAAAAGAAGCTCCTATTTTACTACATCACAGTTTTTTATATATCATCTTAACAGTATTTCAACATAATTGTTTCCTTCTTAACCTTGTATATTATATTTTAAAATTGTAAAAGATAATTTTGAGAGTCTATAAATTTTATAATTACTCAGGGGACCTGACCTTTTTTTTTTTTTTTAAGATATCTCATCTGGCCCAAAACGGAAAAGAGGGATTGTCTTCCCTGATGTCGCTAACACACCCTCAGTACACTAATCCACTCCCTAAATTCCAGCCACATTAAACCCCAAAACAGAAGGTTCTCTTTCATGCCGCTGACCCTTGGCTCAGTCTCCTATGACTGGCGGCCTCCACCCTTCTCCCCCACTGCCAAGTTTCCTCCGGGAACTGTTTCTTGTTCATCGAAGTCCAGCTAAAACTACACTGTCAACTGCCGGGACCGGTTTGGCTCAATGGATAGAGTGTCAGCTTGGGGACTGAAGGGCCCCGGGTTCGATTCCGGTCAAGGGCATGTACCTTGGTTGTGGACATATCCCCAGTAAGGGGTGTGCAGGAGGCAGCTGATCAATGACTCTCTCTCATTGATGTTTCTAACTCTCTATCTCTCTCCCTTCCTCTCTGTACAAAAATCAATAAAATATATATTTTTTTAAAAAAAAACTACACTGCCAGGTACTGTTTCTGGCCCCAGGCCCACACTTGCCCATCTATTTTCTTTCCCCGAAAAGGTCACAGCATGTCCTGACACCTATGATGATGGAGACCATGACTTCCGGTTGTATTCAGCCAATGGAGACCCCTGGCAAGCAGGCGGAGTTGGGAAGAGATTGACTCTTTCTTCCCCCTGCTCCCTCTGAGCATAGGGAAGGTGCATGCCCGCTAGTCCTATAGTTTCTTTATTCCCTGGCCACATTTTGGAAATGGCCCTGTGTTCAGTGACCTTAAGTATCCTATTTGGCGCATGCCACCCATTTCCTGCTGGTATCTGGACTGGTTCAGTCATTAAATTAAGTCTTTACATTCTCCCATCCAAAAGCAGTCTCAGGCCTCTGATTCCGTTAACAACACTTGTTGTTACTTTTATTGTTTGGGTGGTTGTTGGGGGGAGGGGAAGTTCCATGTCTCTGTTGCCATTAGCTCCTTAAGAGCCGGGACAGTAGTAATTGTATAAGATCTCAAGTCCCAGTACCTGGCAAAGAACTCATCTATAAAAGGTGTTGAATAAAAGTTTATTGAATAACTGTACAAACAAATAGTAAAAGTTATAAGGGTAAGTCTCAGCATAAATAAGTGCTTTTATCGGTTAAAGTAGCCTGTATCATCTCATTAATTGCTGCCAGTAAATACCTGAAGCTTTAAATCTCATTTTAGGGAGAGAAAAAGAATTTTATAGGCTTGATCATTTCTGTGTAGCAATGTATTTTCATAACAGTTTTATAACACAACGTATATTACTGCCAAAAAACACACAATTGTGTTCTTGTATCAAATGCCATTTAGTTTTCATCTTTGTAATTTCCTCCACCGGAATCTCAGAGTTCAGAGGGTACTAGATAACATAAGGAATTATTTCGTTCTTACTCAAAATTAAATAGTTTAATAGATTGCTAAAAGCAAATCCCTATTTATGTTTTCGCTTCAAAATATTTATTATGGATTCTAAATGGCAAATCTCATTCCCAGAAAATGATTATATCAATTTAATTAGATAGTCACCTCAGGGTCGACTCTTTTATAGTTAAGAAGTTTGTAATAAAAGATTCTGAAAACAGAAAAGCATTGCAACTAGGCACCTAAAAGATGAGGCTCAACTCTGATAACTGAGAAGCAAACTCTAAAATATATAATTTCATAAAAGATGTCCATAATTATTTTTTATTTAATTTCAGAACTTTTGCTTAGAAATCACGGATTAAAGAAACTATTGAAACCCCCTTTGTAGCCTGAGTTAATTTGTTCCCCTCTTTTGCTCTCCCAAGTAGGATAGCTTTCTCAGACATATTTTTGTATTTTTAATACATATGAAAGTATTCATAAACAATAGGTAGTACTGCTTTGTGTATTTATTTATTTATTATTGATTTCAGAGAGAAAGGGAGAGGGAAAGAAAGATAAACATCAATGATGAGAGAATCATTGATCAGCTGCCTCCTGCATGTCCCCTGACTGGGAATCAAACCATGACCTCCCGGCTCATGGGTCCACGCTCGACTACTGAGCCACACCAACTGAGTTGTATGACTTTTTTTTTTTAATTATAAAAGTATATCATATCATAATATTGTTCTGTTGCTTAGATTTTTCACTCAAATTGTACTTCTGAGATTTATCGAGTTGTATCAATCTGAATAAAGTTCTTTTTATATAACTTCTTTTTTAAAATATATTTTATTGATGTTTTACAGAGAGGAATGGAGAGAGATAGAAAGTTAGAAACATCAATGAGAGAGAACCATCGATCAGCTGCCTCCTGCACATCCGCTGCCTCCTGCACATCCCCTGCTGGGGATGTGCCCGCAACCAAGGTACATGCCCTTGACTGGAATTGAACCTGGGACCTTTCAGTCCGCAGGCCGACGCTCTATCCACTGAGCCAAATCAGTTTCAGCTTAACTTCTTTTTTTTTAATCCTCACCCAAGGACATACTCTGAGAGAGGAGAGGAAGAGAGGGAGGAAGGAATGGTGGGAGGGAGGGAGAGAGAAAGAGAGAAAACCCGGGCATTTACCCTGACCGGAAATCGAACCCATGACCTCCTGGTTCATAGGTTGATGCTCAACCACTGAGCCATGCTGGCCAGGCTAATGTTTTCATTTCTATAAATTCTATTACACTGTGACATTATTCTGAGGACTGTGTGGACATGGAAGTTGTGTCTATTCAAACTGAAACCTGTGGACTTCAGAGCCTGTACATTTTTTATTATACAATCCTGCTCAGAAGACTGTTTTCAGCAAAAATTGTATGCAGAAAAATTATCAGCAGCTGTGGAGAAGGAAACAAAATTAAGACAAGCAATCTTCTAAATTACGAAGACAAGAACATATATATTCATGCTGGTTTTCAAACATGGAGATGACAGACATATTTAAGAAACAGCCCTGGTCACAGAAAATACGAGGTAAATAAACATTCAAAACAAGAAAGGCTGCATGTCACCAGAGAAATGTCCCATAATTGCCACTTGGACACCACCTCCCTTTTAGTAGGTTAAGTGAATGCGAGGGATCCATCTTACTTTGAGAGAAGCAGGTGCTGCCTTCGCTCATGAAATTCTTCTTGCAGAATTAATTGGAATTGGCTTGGCTATGAGCGCTCTCAGTTGATTTGGGAACTGGCTCAAGAGTCACGAACGGGAAAAAATCATAAACCTCCGAGTGCTTAGTTTGCTGGTGGGGTGGCACGGGGCTTGATGGATTGAGTTCCATTTAGCATCTTCATTAATGACCTGAAGGAGGGGGCAAATAGCTTGCTAATGAAACTCACAAATGGTAATAAATGAGAAGCCATTGCAAACCCTGATAAAGACGGCTAACATTATCCAAAGAAACCCAAAGAGGTGAGATCTCTAGACAGAAGTGAGCAACCTAAATGCAACGTGGAAATTCCGAGAGCTGAGAGCAGGGTTGTGGGGTGGGGGGAGGTTGTACAGAGAAGAAATGTAATGGAGAAGAATATTCATTTTTATGCTGTCATCTACGAAGAAGCTTCAACAGCATTATTTCTAAAAGGAACCTAGGAGTTAAAATGAAAAGTCACCCATGGACGGACACAGAGGCTATTTCCATGTCTTGGCTACTCTGAATAATGCTGCAATCAACGTGAGCGTGCAGACATTTCTTTGAGATCCTGTTTTCAGTTCCTTTGAGTGCACACCCAGAAATGGGATTACAGGGTTATAAGGTAGTTTTATTTTTAATTTTTTAGGTATCTTCGTACTGTTTTCCACAATTGACTGCACCAATTCACATTCCCACCAACAGTGCACAAGGGTTCCCTTTTCTCTGCAACCTCGCCAACATTTATGTCTCATCTACTTGATGACAGCCTTTCTTACAAGTATGAGGTGATGTTTTATTTGTATTTCCCTGATGTTGAGCACCTTTTCCTATACCTGCTTATCCTTCATATGTCTTCTCTAGAAAAATGTCAATTCAATTCCTCTGCCCATTTTTTAATCAGATGGTTTATCATGGAGTTGTATGGATAGATAAAGAAGATACGTATGTGATATTATCATATAGATGGTATTATTCAGCAATGAGGAAGGACATCTGCCATTTGCAACAACGTGGATGGACCTTGAGTACATACTGCTAAGTGAAATAAACCAGAGAAAGACAAATATGTATGATATCACATATATGTAATCAAAAAAGGCTGAACTCATTGAAACAGAGACTTGACTGGTGGTTACCAGAACTAGGGGGAGGAGGAAGGGGAGAGGGGAGGAGAGATGTTGGTCAAAGAGTATAAACTTCCAGCTATAAAATGAATTAAATTCTGAGACCTAATGCATAATACAGTGATATAATCATACTGCTTTATATACTTGAAAGTTGCTAAGAGAGATCTTAAATGTTATAACCACAAAAAGGATATGGTAATTATGAAATATGATGCAGGTGGTATCATTTCTGCAATATATTAAGTATAAAAAAAACAAGACCTGGTCCACCTTACACTTATACAATGTCAACTAGAGGCCTGGTGCATGAAATTCGTGCACAGGTACAGTTCCTAGGCCTGGCCTGTCATCAGGCTATCTTCCTCAGCTTCCATCAGCCACTGCCACCTACCTCAGGTTCCCCATTTGCCATCGAGGGATCGGAACATGCCAGCCAGCAGGGGGCACCGAGAGGTGATCAGTGTGTCCCATGGTGACTGGTCGAGCAGTCGTTCTGGTTGTTCCACTGTTCCATCAATTTGCATACTACTCATAGATGATAGATAGATAGATAGATAGATAGATAGATAGATAGATAGATAGATGATAGATAGATGATAGATAGATACAATAGATGATAGATAGATGATAGATAGATAGATAGATAGATAGATAGATAGATAGATAGATAGATAGATTATATCTCAATACAGGTAGGGGGAATAAAGTGAAAGCAAATTAAAGCTCAGCTTATAACATGAAATGGTTGCCAAGAGGAACTCTGGCTGATTGCTTGATGGTAGAGCAGAAAGAACCTTGGATTTGTAGTCAATAAGATAGAACTGAGGTTTAATATAGGTCTTGCATTGGATCCCATTTTTTCACCTACAAAATGCAAATGAGGAAGACCACCTCACAGGGCTGCTTCGGGTCAAATAAGAGCATATGCAAAAGGCAGCAGGCACAGTGCCTGGCATGACCAGATAGATGGTCCAGTAAACCTTGGCTGCACATGACAGGAAGCCCTGAGATGGGCTGCTGGACCAGAACTGAGCACTGCAATTCCTGGAATTGGTAGTTAAAAGGAAGAAAGCCCCAAGGAAAGTAAGACAGAGCCCAGCCAGCGCGGCTCAGTGGTTGAGCATTGAACTTGTGAGCAGGAGGTGCAATGACACAGTTCGATTCTCGGTCAAGGCACACGCCCAGGTTTCCAGATCGATCCCAAGTAGGGGGCGGGCAGGAAGCAGCCAATCGATTCTCTTTCACCACTGATGTCTCTATCTCTCTCGCCCTCTCCTTTCCTCTTGAAATCAATAAAGATATATTCTTTTTTTTAAAAGAAAAAGAAAAGAGAGAAAAGGGGGGTAAAACCAAGAGAAAGACACAAGAATGTAATCCAGTTCACCAACTCCAGAAACACTGCTGAAGTGAGCAAGGATGAAAGTGGAGAGTGAATATTTAACATGAACAAGGAGATATAAGAATAATGGGATGAAATTAAGAAAAGGAAAGCTTACACTTTAGATCAGGAAAAAAAATGTTCCTTGACACTTCTATTAGATATTAGCAGAATATTCATACAAGGAGAATTGTAAGTGGATCACTTTTAAAGTGTTTTAAATTAACTGGATAATGGTTTTCAAAGTTTATTGCTAGAAAAAAAAAAATCCCTCCTGACTTCTTTTTCACTCCAAAGCCTTTGAGGCAAAGGGAGGAATGGGGACATCTATAATAGTGTCAACAATAAAATAATAGAAATTAGAAGAAGAAAATAAAAGGGAAGTAAGACTGTCGCTGGATCCCCACAGCAGGCATCGGAGGAAAGAGGGATGCAGGGCATGTGTCCCTCACCTGGACTCACTCTGACCTGCCTGCAGGAAGCACTGAGGGGCGGGAACCTGGGTGGCAGGAAGGAAAGAACTGTGTCTGAAAGGGTCCTGGGTTTTGCTCCCCTAAGAAATAGCTGCACACAAAAATGGGCAATTTCTAATCTACCAGAGAGAGAGGTGGTACTGGAGGTTAGACAACAAAAAGGTACAGGATTTCCAGGGTAACAGGTAAGAGAATACAAATGTCCCAGCAACATCAGGGTCAGGGCAAGATAGGGAGGTGTGGGAGGAGAAGAGACGCCACCACATCATGACAGCTTAGGAAGTGTATCAGTAACTACCACATAGCAGAGATCTGGAGGCAGAGGTCATAAAGGGGCAAAACCAGTTAGAAAGTAGGGCTGGGAATCGATAAAGAGTAGGTCTAGAGTGTAGGGGTGTCGAACTCAATCAGAGAAGGGGCCAAAATCTAAAATCCAGCCTAAATCGCGGGCCGAATGGTTTACTGAACAGTCATAAACTGACAATGTCATAAACTGACAGCGGAGTGCAGTGATGGCAGCGCGGTGCGGGCCACATTGCAAGGCCTGGCGGGCTGGATTTGGCCCGCGGGCCTTGTGTTTGACACATGTGGACATTCCAATGGCTCATATCAAACATCCACAAGCTGGTAGGTATCCCTAAAGGACATCTGATTATCTGCAGTGTTGCTTTCTTTCCATGTCATCTGCATGAATCCTGTTGAGACAAATTTATTTTCTTTATCACTGGGAACAGAGAGGATAAAAGGTGACGACGACGATGACGACGATGACGACGATGATGATGATGATGATAGAGGAGGAGATATAAAGAAGGAAGAGAGGAAAGATAAATAATACAACACAAGTACTACTGAAGGTTAAGAAAATGTGTGCATTCAAGAGCTATTTGTTGAACATCTACTAAGTGGCAGGAAGGAGAGGGGACATGGTTTTCAGGCCTTAAGAGCTTCCTTTGTCCTGGAGAAATCAGACCTGTGAATTGGTGTTTCACGGTGCAGCCTTAGCTGTTACACAGATAAATAAATTTAATTCAACTAACTTTGATGGCTATCTTATTAGTAGTAGTAATGATTATGAGTATTTTTATGAAGCTTTACTATGTAACAGATAATTTGTTAAACTATTTATGTCAGACCTACCTCATATGCTCATAAGAAGACTAAATGCAATCATCTACTATCTTCACTTTATAGAAGAGAAAGTTAATGTTTACAAGTTTAAGTCCCTCATTTAGAGTCTCCCGGCTAGGAAGAGGTGGGAGGTAATTAAAAACCCAAGCATGCCAATTCCAGAGACACGCCCCTAATCACTGCAATGGTTTCCCTTTGAAAGATGCCTACACTCTGCTCCCTGTTGAAGTCCTGGGGAGTTTTCTTTTTCTTTTCTTTTCTTTTTTTTAATATATTTTATTGACTTTTTACAGAAAGGAAGGGAAAGAGTTAAAGACTTAGAAACATCAATGAGAGAGAAACATTGATCAGCTGCCTCCTGCACACCCCCCATTGGGGATGTGCCTGCAACCAAGGCACATGCCCCCGACCGGAATTGAACTTGGGACCCCTTAGTTCACAGGCCGATGCTCTATCCACTGAGCCAAACCGGTTTCGGCTTAGGAAGTTTTCTTGGCCCATCAATGTGTCATGTCCCCTGTTATCCTTCCCAATATCTATCACTCACTCTACTAATAGCATCCAATATTACGTTAGCTCAATATTTCACTAATTAGTTGCATATTTACTAGATGATGACAGGGTGGAATGGCGCTTCCTTTCCTTGACACCCATTAAGACAATGATCACTCCCCAGGGAGTGATGCGGGGAAAGGAGGGAGCCACACTGCAGCACGTGTGCCTACCTGCGGCCTTTAGTAAGGAGGATGACCCTGCCCCAGCTCGATCCATCTGGCGGAGCCATCACCTGCCTCCGTTTACACATGACTGGCAGCGATTTGCATGCAAATCGGAGCCTACACGCTTCCGTGGAGCTAAGAGCTGTATTTCCACGTTTCACGGTGGAATCAGTCCGTGGGCAGGTGCCACGATTGTGTGGCCGTGCCAGCTAAAACCCTTCTAAATACCAAGCTCTGTGCTTCCCAGCAAGACTGTTGATTGAGCCGGTTCATGGAAGCTCCAAAGACTCCTCTGCTGAAATTCTGCCAGCTCCAAGCTCTGTCTTTGACATTGATGTTGTCAGTTGAGATTAAGCATTGGTCTAAATGAAGGCTGGCAGACATCTTCTGAGGTATGATCACCCGTGTTCCTGTGGCTAAACAGCAAAGCTCTGGAAAGCATTCAAACTAAGGTTTTAGGAGGGAACAGTTGCCTTTTTTTTTTTATTCTTGCCCTCTTTCATTGGTTCCCCAGTTTTTATAAGATAAAGGACAAGTTCCTTGACTAATCTTCATGGGTTTACAGAATCTGAGCCATACTGATCTTTGCCCCCTCTTGCTCTTTTATACTCCAACAATCCAAAAGCACTTCTATATTTCCCCTTACACATGATGCAATTTTTAAAAAGCATGGAGGGGGTTAATGGGGGGCGAGGACATAGGTAATTTGGAAAGAGAAAAGCTTTCCTTCCTTTGCACACGCTGTTCCCACTGCCTGGAATGACTTCCTTCACTGTGCTGAAGGGTAAATTTCAAAACCCTTGATGATGAATCCTTCAAAACCCCATCCAAATTATTCTGAAAGATCTCTCCTGGTTGTTGAAAATAAAGGTAACCTCTCTGGTTCCAAAGCCTCATCTATATCTTTACTCTTAGAGCATGAAACAAGACATAAAAAAAAATTTTTTTAAGACATCCAGGCATCCTATATAATAAAACCCTACTATGCAACTTGACCGAACAGTGGAACAAACAGTAGCTATGATGCACACTGACCATCAGTGGGCATATGCTCAACACAGGAGCTGCCCCCACAGGGGGAGCGCCACTCAGCCAGAAGCCGGATTCACAGCTGGCAAGCACAGCGGTGGTGGCAGGAACCTCTCTCACCTCCGCAGCAGCACAAAGGATCCATGGGGAGTGGGCCTAAGCCGGCAATTGGACATCCATCGAGGGATCCTGGATTGCGAGAGGGTGCAGGCCGGGCTGAGGCACACACCCCCCGCCAAGTGCACAAATCTCGTGCACCAGGCCTCTTGTACTAACATAATAGTCTTGACACTTGACACTGAGCATCCATAACCTGCTCATCCTTCTACACCCAGATCTCAGCACAGTGCTTGGCCTACAGTAAGTGCTCCGTCCTTTTTTGTCTAATTTAACTGAACTCTTCTACCTAAGTATTTGGTAAGGGAGGTATTCATTTAAAACAAATAAGAACATGCATTGTAATTCATGAATTAGTGCTAAATTTTTATAATGTTTACTTCTGCTCATAAAAATGCACACGATTGTTATAAAACTTTACCTCCCCCAAAAGAAAACACAAAAGAAGAAAAACATCATGAAGAATGTAAAAAAAAAAATTTCCTTAATCTCACTAACCAAAAAATAAAAGAACTACTTTCAATATATCTATATCTATACATGTATATATTCATATACGTATCAGAAGTAGGGCTTTACTATGTTTTTTCTCTTTAAAAAAAAAAATACTTTGAATAGTAGGAATGATTTATCCTTTGTAGACAAAGATGATACAATGGAGAAATAAGTATTTCCCTTGATAGAACAAGATAGTGAAGCTTGCTGGAATCCATTTAGTACAATCAGTTGGTCTATTATCTCCCGATTATGAAAGTGGAGAAATGAGATATTTAATCAGGACATAGTTTAGAAAGTTGTAACATATTTGCGTATTTCCCTAAGGCCTGTAATGAAAAGCTCTTAATATTTCATTTTCATTATTACCAGAAGAGAAGAACTATAATAAAAACTCTCCTTGTGGTCTCGGTCCCAGAGACAAAGAAGAATTTAAGCATCTCTGGGTCATTCAAGCATTGACCCCCACACTCAGACTAAGGAGAGAACAACTCAAGATCGGGGCTCTGGGTCCACTTCCCCATCCATTTCCGTTCTGTCTCTGCCCACACTCTCTGCCCCTAGCTCACAGAAAGACATCTTGTATTTAGACACTTTTTTAAAGGTCAAAAAAATAATCATTTTTCTTTTTTTAATATATTTTATTGATTTCTTCACAGAGAGGAAGAGAGAGGGATAGTTAGAAACATCAATGAGAGAGAAACATCAACCAGCTGCCTCTTGCACACCCCCTACCGGGGATGTGCCCGCAACCAAGGTACATGCCCTTGACCAGAATCGAACCCTGGACCTTTCAGTCTGCAGGCCGACGCTCTATCCACTGAGCCAAACCGGTTTCGGCGAAAATAATCATTTCTATATGCAGGATAAAGTAAGCGCCTTCCACTGAATCCCAAATCCTTCCATAGGTTCAGGACCAAGGGCCATATTATCTCTGCCATGTGAAAACTGGCCTCCCCTGAAGGGAAGGGGGCACAAGAGTAAACTGAGGCACGTTCATGGTAAATTAAAAAGATACTGGAGTAAGCCATCTTTAAGATTCTTTTCAAGCTAAAAAGTTTTCTGATTTAGCCATAGCCAGTGTGGCTCAGTTGGTCAGAGTGTCATCCCATACACAAAAAGTACCATACCTATTTGATAACGTTTTTCTAAATGTTCCCAAAGAAGGTGACTCAGTCACTCCTATGTATTTGGGGTAGTTTGTGCTACTTTCATAATCCCATGAGTTCAAATCTCAGCTTTGCCATTCGTTTGGGGGCAATGTTGATTGTCCAGCTTCCTACCTACAAAAGCAGAGAGAAAACTAGAATTTACCTCCTAGAGTTATTACATTAAATAATCATGAATGAGTGTTTGCCTGGGTCCCCAGCACATGGAAATAACAGCTCCTAGTTAGAGAGGGTTTGCTCTGATATCATGCATCATTTCCCATTAAATTAGGAGCTCCAGCAAGGAACAGACTGTGGAATTTCAGAGGGAAGGCAGGAGTGGGTGGGTGGATGGGAAAAGATCAACCAAAGAATTTGTATGCGTATATGCATACCGCATAGACACAGACAATAAGGTAGTGAAGGCCTAAGGCGGGGCACAGGGGTGTGCTGGAAGGGGTCAATGGAAGGGGGCAGGGGTATATGTAATACTTTCAACAACAACAACAAAAGATTTCATTTAATAATAATAAATAAATAAAAGGAAAAATATTAGAAGCTCCTCCACGAATGAGACCATCTTCACCACCTACACATTCCGTCTAGCAGTGGTTCGGCCTGTAGAGGGCGCTCCATATATATATATTTTTTTTTTTTTTCTTGACAGCCACAGAGAAATGACAGCCCTTGCTCTTGGCAGATTGATGAACAGGTGATGAACTGTTGGGGCTGGTTCGCAGAGCCACAGGTGAGCCTGCTGAGCCACTGCCGCACGTGGACTGCCCCTCAGCCTGCTCTTCATCCTTGTCACTGGCTTAATCATCTCCGCCGGCTTCTTTCCCGCTTCTCGGGGAGTGGAACGTGTCTGCTGCTGAAAGCACGGCTGCCTGTGATCCATCCTCTCCATTTGGGCAGTCTCCTATTATTGTCGATTCTTCCCCCCCTTTCCCCCCCTCGCTCTAACAAGTGGCTCCCGCTCCATCACAAAGCGTTCCGTGCTTCCATCCCCCTTGATCCCCGTGCAGAGTGGAGCAGAGCGGAGTCCCTCCCGGCCCACATTGTGCGGGCGCTGAAAGAGACACAATCATCCGGCTGGAAGGAGCGATGGCTTTTGAATGAGAACAAACGCATCCCGGCTCAATGCTATGCCTCATTTAATTAAGAATCAATTGGCGCTGGCCACCAGGACTGAGTTCCTCTTTTTGGTGCGGAAACCAGAACTGTTATCTATCTACCTCTCCCACACGCGCACCTCTCTCTCTCTTTCTATTTATGTGGAGTGCAGGCAGAAAAGGAGTAATTGAGTGGTGCTTGAAACAAAAACAGCTTTCTGCAGAAAGAGAATCAGAGTGAGCAAAAGTGCATATAGGTAAAGATGATATGGTAAGGAACTTCATCCCAACCCTGGAAACATAGTGAGCACCTAATATTACCAGGAAGTGTGCTAAGGTTTGGGGAGTCGCCTTTGAAAAAGCCTGACTGGCTCGGATGGCGTGGCTCAGGCGCTGAGCATCACCTATGGACCTGGAGGTCAACATTTGATACCTGGTCAGGCCACACGCCCGAGTTGTGGGCTCGATCCCCAGTAGGGAGCGTGCAAAAGGCAGCCAATCAGAGATACTCTCTCATCATTGATGTTTCTCTCTCCCCCTCTCCCTTCCTCTTTGAAATCAATAAAAAAAATTTAGGTTTTTTTTTGTTTGTTTTTGTTTTTAGAAAAAGAAAAGGACTGGCCGAAACCGGTTTGGCTCAATGGATAGAGAGTCGGCCTGCGGACTGAGGGGTCCCGGGTTCGATTCCGGACTGAAGGGTCCCGGGTTCGATTCCGGTCAAGGGCACGTACCATGGTTGTGGGCACATCCCCAGTGGGGGGCATGCAAGAGGCATCTGGTCAATGTATCTTTCTCATCGACATTTCTAACTCTCTATCCCTCTCAATTCCTCTCTGTGTAAAAATCAATAAAATATATATTTTTTTAAAAAAAGAAAAAGAAAAAGACTGATTGCTTATATGTAAGGACTTTTGGTTAATAACTTCATACGATGATTATTTGGAGTAACCAATATTTTTTTAGCTTTGGAAGAGAACGAGGCGGAGGTAGCCTGCGTCTGGTCTTAAATATATAATGGTATGTAGAAGTGGCTTCCTCCACGCTCCCTGCAATTGTCTACAAAGCTGTGAACTCTCTAGCCCCTGCCTGACTTGTCACATTGTAGATGAGAGTCTCCCCAGGTGGTGCATGAAACCACCTGTAACCACCGCGCTCCTAAGAGGCAATAAATGGGTATGTGCTCACCTTCTACCAGTATCATGCCTCTTCTCCCCAAACCTAAGACGGATCCGTGTGCTTGTGTTTGCCAGCCGTAAATAAAGATTAGAAGCTCACCCCTCCAAATGACCACCGCCTTTATGGGTAGCATGTAAGAATCCGGGAAATCGAGGACAGGATGCACAACTTGACGGGATCCCGAATTCGAAGCTGAGAGTTTTTCACAAGCCCTTGGGAAGTGTGACTCCGGTTGTCATATCGAGGCTTTCCGGTCACAAAGTGTCACTGATGAGATTTGCAAACTTTCGCTTCATCCCTTTAAATTCACACGTGCCATTTGTCACACCCAGTGGCTCAGAACCAACTCCGAGGGAGCTCCGTCCCTCTGCTTGGATGTTTGCGCGTTTCCGTATTTCTAGGCCACTTGCTTTCATGCCTTCCTTCCTTCGTCTTCTTCCTTCTGAGTGAACAACCCAATTCCAAAGGTTCTGCTTTGCTTGGGACCCAGATGGTGGTGAACATACATTTACTAGTCATCACCCTTACTTAAAGTTGCTAATTAGTGAAGATTCTATTCAAACTGGGTTAAGCAAAACAGGGAAATTATTACATCATATAACTAAAAAGACTAAAACTAGAGGTGATTTTAGTCCCACATATCTCTCTCTGCCCTCTCCCCTCATCCTTCCTCCTCACTCTACCTCTATCTCTCTTTTTTTTTTTTTAATATATTTGTATTGATTTCAGAAAAGAAGGGAGAGGGAGGGAAAGAAACATCAATGATGAAAGAGAATCATTGATCGGCTGCCTCCTGCACGCCCCGACGGGGGGATCAAGCCCGTAAACCAGGCATGTGGCCTTGACCCGGAATCGAATCATGACCTCTTGATGCTCAATCGATGCTCAACCTCTGAGGCAGGGCAGACTTCTATCTCTCAAAACCTCCCATCTCTCTATCTCTTTCCTTTCCCCATACCTTGGCTCTGCATCGCTGTGTGTGTGTTTCATGTTCAAACAGACTCTCTCCGTGTGGCCTCTAAAAGCTTTAGTCTTTCATCTTTATAACTATTTCTAGAGCCCAGTGCACAAAATTCATGCACAGAGGGGAAGTGTCCCTCAGCCCCGCCTGCACCCTCTCCAATCTAGGACTTCTCGAGGGATGTCGACTGCCCATTTAGGCCCAATCCCATCGACATCCCTCTCACAATCCAGGACTGCTGGCTACCAACTGCTCACCATCCTGCCTTTCTGATTGCCCCTCACCACTTCTGCCTGCCCACCTGATCACCCCCTAACCACTCTGCTGCCAGCCTGATTGATGCCTAACTGATCCCCTTCAGGCCTGGTCACCCCTAACTGTCCTCTCCTGCTTGCCTGATCGCCCACAACTGTCCTCCCTTGCAGGCCTGGTCCCTCTCAACTGCCCTCCCCTGCTGGCCATCTTGTGGTAGCCATCTTGTGTCCACATAGGGCCAGGATCTTTGACCACATCGGGGCAACTATCTTATGTGTTGGAGTGATAGTCCACCTGCATATTACTCTTTTATTAGATAGGATAAGACCTGCACAAAGTAGAACAACTTCCTCCCAAACTCCCCAGTAAACATCCAACTATTAGCTCCGAGTGGATGGACTGGAGCAGGTGCCCATCCTGAAGAAAGCACTGCTGTCCAGAGAGCAGATGAGCTGATCAGCGGGCTGGCTGGTCACTCGCCCACCCTGGGACCTGAGGGTGGGTCAGCTCCCGGGCTGAGAGAGGAGAAGGTTTACTCCTACCAGACGCTGGTATAGGTAGAAAAACTAATAAATGCTGAGAAGGGAAAAAGAAGAGAGAAAAAAAGAAGAAGAAGAAGAAAAAAAAGAAAAAAAGCAGGCATTTCCCCTTCGTTCCCAGTTTGAACATCGAACCCACAGTTTCAGAGACAGAGCAAAAAAATAAATCTCTGGACCAAATGTCAGGTGGCTAGGGCTTGGCTTGTTTCTCTTTTAGCTCATCGTCCTCTTATGTCTCCTGGAGTGGAAAACTGACAGAAATTGAGGGTCAGAGAACAGCTAACAGGGAGAAGGACGTTTGTTCTCAGTCTTTTGTGAGATCAGTGAAATCAGATGTTAATAGAGGGAAAATGTGACCGATAAGACAACAATTATCGATAGGACTGAGGCGGCTAGCAGGAGGCGCTTACTGTGTTTTTCCTTTAGGATGTCTCACTGATACCGATCTGAATTATTCAGACAAAGAATGAGGTTATTTCTGAGTCATGGATGCTATAAAGAGGATCATAACTGGGATTTGAACTTCAGACTCTAGCTTGACTTTGGATAGGAGAAAGAAGCTATCAGTCCAGCCAGCGTAGCTCAGTGGTTGAGTGTTGACCTAAGAACCAGGAGGTCATGGTTTGATTTCCAGTCAGGGCACCTGCCTGGGTTATGGGCTACATCCCCAGTGAGGGATATGTAAGAGGCAGCCGATCAATGGTTCTCTTTCTTCACTGTTGTTTCTGTCTCTCTCTCCCTCTCCCTTCCTCTCGGAAATCAATAAAAAAAAATTTTCAAAGAAGTTATTAACCACCCATTTGAGCCAGAATTCTATCCTTTCATCTCTCCAATCAAATACAAAGGCCATGGGTATGGAGAAATATTTTGCTACGTTTTAATAGCAGGGAGAAATTTTGTCAGAGCATCTTAGAATGGGGTTTTTTGTTGTTTTTCTGTTAGCTTTGCTTTGCTTTTCATTTGCTCCTTCCCAATGCCTGCCCCATCTCAGGGTCACTACATTGTACACCATTTCATCCATGTCCCTGCTATTTGAATCTTCGAGCGAGACTATCTTATAGAAACAATATGTTTTCTCTTCCCACGGCACCCAGTGGAGTTTCTGATAGCAATAAAAACACCATTAACCACATCATTACTATTAACACCAATAACTATAGGACAAAAGCTTAATATGACAAAACAGCCACGTTGCTGAGCAATTCCAGGGTGTCACATTCTCTGCCAAGTGCATAACCTGTATCCTCACAGCTAAGTCTCACAGCAAAGGATGGGGTCAGCACTTTTTTGCACCCCTACGTTAAAAAAAAAAAAAAAAAACAGATCTGAGACTCAGAAACCAATGCCTCCACTAACAAACGAAGCCGATGAGTGTCCTCGCCAATACCTCTGGTCCCCTCACACCCAACACCAGTCCTCCCTGCATTTCATCCCCTGCCCTGCTCTCTCCGGCTCTGCCAGTGCTGTTTGCCATTCCTAGTGCTCATTCAGAAAGCTGTTCTCAGGGCAAGATCTTCACAGCCATCTGTGATGTCCGGTTCCTGGTGGTTAACGTCAACTCATGCTCTTAGAGTAGAAGCCACCTCCTCAAGAGCTGACTCCAGATGGGACAATAGTGAATGATCCCTCCTCTTTATAATGTATGTTTGCCATTGACTACCAGCATCGCCTTGCACTAGACAAAGTTCTGTTCAGCCCGGAAGAGAATTGCTCCATGACTGAGCATCGACCTATGAACCAGGAGGTCACGGTTTGATTACAGGTCAGGATACATGCCCAGGTTGTGGGCTCAATGTCCAGTGTGGGGTGTGCAGGAGGCAGCCGATCATTGATTGTCTCTCATCATTGATGTTTCTCTCTCTCCCTCTCCCTTCCACTCTGAAATCAATAAAAATATATTTTTTGATTTTTTAATTTTCACCAAGACTTGGGTCCTTCTTTCTTTGCTCCATTTCAACTCTAAACAAACAAGTTATGATTCTCTCTCATCACTGATGTTTCTGTTTCTCTCTCCCTCTCCCTTCCTCTCTGAAATCAATAAAAATATTTTAAATTAATCATTTGGTATTTATGAACAGCTTGGAGCAGTTTTGGGTACATAGTAAGTGTTCACATATATATTTGGATATGTAATAAGTAATTGAATATGTAATATTCCATTTCATGTTGAATATATAACAAAATATTGAATACTAGAGGCCTGATGTGTGAAATTCGTGCATGGAGGGGATCCCCTCAGCCCAGCCTGTACCCTCTCCAATCCAGGACCCCTCAAGGGATCTGTGATCGGGCCTAAACTGGCAGTTGGACATCCTTCTCACAATCCAGGACTGCTGGCTCCTAACCTCTCACCTGCCTGCCTGCCTGATTGCCCCTAACTGCCCCCCCTGCTGGCCTGGTCGCCCCACACAGCCTGCTGTTCCATCATTGTGTGAGGGTGTCCTGATCAATTTGCATATTACCCTTTGATTAGTATAGATGTAATTAAGTAACAACAGTAACAACACAGTTAAAGAAAAACACTATAAGCAAAACAAAACACATCCACCGAGCACTTACGTCCTGCAGGTTACCAGATAGGGCCTCCTGCTTCTTTTTTCACTCAAAGCCACATGCATACTGCCTTTGATTCATCAGACCTCTTGACTCTTTATCCTACACAGTTTCAAAAGCAGCCCTTTCTCTGACCCCAGAGTCCCCAACTGTCTAAAATCACGTCTGCTCAGCCCACCTCTGAGTTTTCAAGACTACCCAAGGGACAATTTGCAATATGTGCCTCCTCCCCCGGCCACCCCATGAGAGTGTGGTTGCAAAACTTTACCCTAAAAAAACAAACCCTTTAGGACTCCTGCTTCCTCGGCCAGGGAGGGGTCTGTCAGCTGCAGCCCACTTTTCAATCCATCTTATCTGCAATGTTTGCAGGTGGCACGGCCACCCCCAGCGCCAGCCGTGTATCAGCAATCAGCAGCACGGAAAGGACAGGCCTTGGGCACAGTGGAGAACACGGCTAAATATAACCCTTTCCAAATTAAAATCCTGAGTCGGAGGAGAATCAAGACAGGGTAGGGCAGGTTTTATTTATTTACACCAATGAATCAAAGATAAAAGAAGGGGGGGGAAGGCATTTGGAAGGAGTTGGGACTACGACAGAATTGTTTTCATCTCCGGAAAGGTTGTCAAAACACGAAAGATGACACAAAGCAAACGCCTGTCAGACAGACCCAAGGAAGCTCATTTACATGTTTGGGATGAGCACGGATGTACAGGATGGTGTCATTGAGAAAACCCTGCCTAGTCATTTGAATGAGCAGACCTAAACACAGATGTCATAGTGCTGGGAGGAAAATAAACTTCAAGCAAGTTATTTCTCATTGCTTTACCTAATCTATTTCTCTTTCCTACTGCCTCTCTCTGTCCACTTTCATTTTCATTAGAAGAAACGCTCCTCAGCATTTGCCAGGCTTCCCTTAACCTTCCTGACTTGCTCACGTGGAGCCTGTAGAAGACTGAGCATCCCCTCAGTGACTGGAGGCAGGCTCCGGGCAGCACCCAACTCACTACACCAGTGTCTCCCAGACTTCTCTCGTGATGAGAATCACCTGGTGGAGTTGTTAAACTACAGAATCCCAACTAAGAAGTGCTAACCTAGAATTTTTGGGAGCATATAGGTAAAATTGTATACTTAACTAGTGCTCTAAGTCTAGAGCCCAGAGCTGTACAATTTTACCTATATGTTCCCAAAAATTCTAGTTTAGCGCTTCTTAGTTGGGATTCAGGAATCTGTAGTTTAACAACTCCACCAGGTGATTCTCATCATGAGAGAAGTTTGGGAAACATTGCACTAGCAGGGGTCCTCAAACTTTTTAAAGTGGGGGCCAGATCACGGTCCCTCAGAGAGCTGGAGGGCCGGACTATATGAACTACTAATTCCTACTGTAACACCTTGGCTGCGCTCACTGCCCAAAAAACCTGGCGGGCAGGATCAGACTCCCCTGGGGGCTGCATGTGGCCCGCGGGCCGTAGTTTGAAGACCCCTGCGACTACACCAACCTGAGGCTGGGATGGTGCCTTCCTAAAAGCAACAGTGCAGGGGCTAGTGGATTAGGAAAGGTGTGTTTTCACCAGCCTTCGGCAAAGCTTCCTCTGTTTCTAACTCTTGGCCTTGAAGAACCAGGATCCTGGAAACACAACGGGCGTGAAAGGCTCGCCTCATTCAACAGGAACTGCCTCCTTTTAGTCTGAGTTTCTGACAGCCTCACAACTGAACAAGAATTATATCAGCGCTCCTGCTTAGCATGAGCTCTGCCACGGGACCGGTGACATGTGATGTGTGTGCCTGCTTTTCCTGCCACAAAGCTGCGACACGTTGTCAAAGCCACACAAAGTCCTCCCATCGCAGTGCAGCTCTGGGCAACTCATCTCCATCTTCATTCTGGGACAAGGACGTTCACCATAGCCTTCTCTCATTGTCTTTTAAACGTTATTCCCCTCTCCTAATTGCTTTTAATATAATACGTTGCTGAGGCTGAATCCCAGATTCATCACACAATGTGTGACCTTGCTTCATCAAACCTCAACATTTTGTTCCATAAAAATACAGGGAGCAAGCGCATTTTGTAAGATTGTTATGAAAATTGCAAAGGTCCCTGAAATGTGTGTAGTGAATTCCCCGGCACAAAAGCATCTCTAAATTTTAAATATTATTATTAAAATTAGATTCCATTTTAATAACTGCACAATGAAAATCCGTTTTGCACTTAGAATCAGGAACGCTCAAAAACACATAGAAGGTCTTCACAACCTGACCTTTTCATTTGTATGCAATTTAACCTTCATTAAAATTGAACTATTATGTGTAAAGACATGAATTTCTCAAAAGATAATTATCAAAATACCCATCTAGGGGAATCTCAGAATATATCAATATAAGGGAAATCAGATACATGTATAGACTTGATTGTGCATGAAGCAGTTATTAAATGCCAGCTTTGCACTAGAACTGCACTAGAGGACAGAGGCACGGGGGTCTGTGGCCTTCCAGGGAAACAGTCAACAAGTGAACCAATAGCCCTCTATCGCCATGACATACATTATGTTCAAGGTAGCATGAGAAGACCTTAAAAGGAATAACCAGATCTGTGAGGGGGGACTGGAGGTAGGAACAGATCAAGTCAAGTTCACAGTTGCAACTGTTAAGCTGGAATGTTTAGGGTGAACAGGAATTGGCAAGTTGATCCATGGGAAGTGAAGATTCCAGGACACAGCACACGCAAAAGCAAGGACGTGTGGAAGAGCACAATGTGCTCAGGGCCCCCCAAGTAGGCAGATGAGATTGGACCCAGGAGAGATGGGGGAGAGTGAGGAGGAAAGAGGTGGGAAAACAGTCCTCATGAATTGTAGGCTGTGCTTATTTTGAAGTTAGCATAATAGATTGATAAGCAAATGTGTGTGAAACACTCGTGCCACACAAGGAAGGATCACGTGTCCATTTTTACATAACTAATTGGTGGCAAACTAAAACTAAAAGGTAAGCCTCCCAACTCTGAAAGTGGAGTTCTATTCTCCAGACCAATGGTCGGCAAACTGCGGCTCGTGAGCCACATGCAGCTCGCGAGCTGCAGTTTGCCGCTCTGTTGACTCATGAGTTTGCCTACCACTGCACCAGACCAATGGTTCGGAGAGAGGGGTCCCAGTACCACCAGATGAAGCATTACATGGGAAAGTGTTAGAAATGTACATTCTCACCAAAACCGGTTTGGCTCAGTGGATAGAGCGTCGGCCTGCGGACTGAAGGGTCCTGGGTCCCATTCCAGTCAAGGGCACATCCCCGGGTTGTGGGCTCGATCCCCAATGTAGGGCTTGCAGGAGGCAGCCGATCAATGATTCTCTCCCATCACTGATGTCTCTGTCTCTCTCTCTCCCTCTGCTATCCTCTCTGAAATCAATTTTTTTTTTAATTTTTTTAAAAGGCCTGTTGAGCTATTTGCAGTATTATTCACCTCCATGCTCTCAAAACCTGATTTAATTTCTTGCATGTAAAATACATTTAATAAAATACTATTAACTGAATGAGTTAATAGTACAAAGAACTAAGTAGTACAAAGAACAAACTAATGTTTTGAATATATGTCTGCAGACCAATAAAAATGTTAAAAGTTGGCTGAAAACAAAAGTTAGAGCCTATTTTAAATTGACTGAACATATACTATTGGAAGAAGTGCAGGCTGAACACTATGCTGATAAGATTGATTTTTCTGAAATTAGAACCACTCTGCATTCCATCAGCCTGCCTCTCTACTGCTGACATCAACTATTGAAGATATGAAGAAAAATCTCATTTGTGCCAGTGGCTGGCAAACTAACACAAGTTAATTTGTCAATTAAACTATCAATGTAATAAAGAATCTTACAAACTAACATTAGCAGGTTAAGATGGGCAAGCTGTATAATGCATAAAGAGAAACTCAAGTCCACAACAGGAATTCAGATATAACTTCAATAACGATGAACACTAGCAAAGCTAAAGTAAAGACGGGGCATGAGTGACCTCTAGTGTTGCTGGGAAGAATATAAGGTAAGAAGTATGAGAAATAGGAAATAGCCAAGTACAGAATTCTAAACTTATGTCCATATAAATAATAAGCTATATATATCACTTCACTGCAAGATAATTATCCTTTTCTTCAGTTTAAAATTCACCTAAGAAACACATGTAGGTTTTCATATTTCAGTCTTTATCAGTAAAATACTGACTTCGACCTACTGATTTAGTATGAAAAGTCTTTATTCATATATATGCAAAAGTTTGAGATCTTAGCCTCGCTGTTCAAATCCCTTTGCGGGGGAGAGGTAGTGCTTTGTTTTGCATGTTAGACAAGAGTAGGTTTCCCAAATGGCATTGGAGAAAGGTCAAGGGAATGCAGAGAGGCAAAAAAGCCATCCCCATCTTAGTAGTGTGGGGAGAGTGTGCTTACATTCAGCTGCTTCACCTTCTAATGTGTGCATTGATTTTTCTAAAAGCGCGGCTCTGATCACCTTCAGTGAAGGTTCTTCAAAAGCCCCCAACTGCCTACCAAATGAAGAACGAATCTTTAGGCGGCTCACTCCAGGTTTTTCACAAGGCGACCACCCAGCCTCCATTTCCTATGAAGGAGGTGTTGCCAGATATCACACCACCTGCATTCTTTCTGGGCGTGCAGACTTCCCACTTACTGGTGTCTTTTCTAACGGCTGATATTTTGCAAAACTTTTGTGTAAAGATAACTCCAAATCTGAGAAGGGTTTGTAGCTTCTTTTTAATAATCCCCTGAATTTCAACACCTATTTCACCGCTTGCTAAACTTGGGGGAAATGACTTAGCCTAACTGAGCTCAGTTTGTACATCACTAATATAAGGATCATGCATGTCATGAATATGTGACTACAGCTGCCTCTGCATGACAGAAAGCAAAGAAGGGCAGAAAGGAACCAAGGTCAAAGACTACTAGCACCGCCACTGATTCGCTTTGGGATTCTGGGTATTATCAGTTAGCTCTCTTAGTTCTCGTGTCCTCACTTGTCAAGCAGGTACAATAATAACCAACTTCATAATATTATTGTGAGGATTAAAATCAGATGATACAACAGAGTGGTGAAGGCCTTAGAGGGGCAGGAACAGGGTGGAGGAGGTCAATGGGGGGAGGGAGAAACACAAAGGGGACATCTTTAATACTTTCAACAACAAAGAAAAAAAAATGCTTCAAAAAAATCAGATGGCATATCAAAAAGCACCCAGATATTATAGGAACTCAATAAATGTTTAACCTTGCACCCTCTATCTATCCACCTCGTTCATTTGGGATAGGAGCATGGATTGTGGGTGATGCCCTCAAGCCCTCTGGGGCCCATGATTATCCGGTTCCCCCTTTAACTACTGCATAGTCAGCCAAGGATTCGAGAAGATCTTCACAGTGCAATATGGCATGATGATCGTGGGCCATCTGATCATCAGAACTCACAAGAGGGCCCAGTCAGCCTTCTAAAGCCAACATCATGCAATCAGCACTTTAGGTCATGGTCTCGGTCTAAACGGGGCTCAGAATGAAAGATTATGACAATGTTTTAATATCTGAGTCCAGTTTCATGAGGTCTCTGCGCAGTCAAACGCATAAATATGGGAAGCAGAGTGGGGGTGGCCAGGGGCTCGGGAGAGCTGTGGTTTCATGGGAACAGAGTTGCAGTGCTGCTAGCTGAAAAGGTTCTGGAATTTGGTTGCACAGCAATGTGCATATACTTGACACTAAGGAAGTGTTCACTTAAAAATGGTTAAGTTGGGCTGAAACCGGTTTGGCTCAGTGGATAGAGCGTCGGTCTGCGGACTGAAAGGTCCCAGGTTCGATTCCGGTCAAGGGCATGTACCTTGGTTGTGGGCACATCCCCGGTAGGGGGTGTGCAGGAGGCAACTGGTCAATGTTTCTCACTCATCAATGGTTCTAGCTTTCTATCCCTCTCCCTTCCTCTCTGTGGAAAATCAATAAAATATATATTTTTTTAATCTTTATATTATACTCTGTGCCCACTACCCAAAGTCAAATCTTCCCTCTCCCTTCCTGTCTAAAAAAAAAAAAAAATCAATTAAAAAAATAGGCCTCCAGGACAATGTGCCCTGTCTCCCACTTGAATGTTAGCAATTTTAGCACCCTTGTAAACCACTAATATATTAAACCGCTGCAAATACTGCCACTGAGGTTTGGAAAAGACAAATCTCCACCACCTGTAAAAATTCACCACGGTAATAAAAAAACAAGAGGCACCTCTATCCATCTTGCAGACGATCCACGAAAACCTGGCCAAATGGTGTTTTGATATATACTAATTGATCTGATCTACTTTTCCCAGGAGACAAATAACTCTTCAGAGAGTTTAGCCATTTTAAACGGCCATGCAGATCCTAAGAAGTATCTGAGGCTTTACATCACAAACCTCAGTAAGACACAGCCTGAGATTCTGGTGTCGCTCATGCATTTAATAACCAAAAAAGGTCATATTCGTGATTTTTCGGAACTGTTTGAAAGTAGAAATTGACTCCTGGCAAGGCAGGGAAGCCAATTTGCAATGAGCAGCTTTCATTTCCTGCTCTTAATTCAAATCTTCCTAAAATTGTTTGAAGTGCAGCACGGGCAGTAGCATTCCAATGTAAGTCACACGGGGAGAGACATTTATATGCAAAATACACTCTGGGTGTCAACCTAAATAGTCAGTGGACTTTGAGTCCTGAAACAGTACCTCTCTGATCGCCACAGAGAAGAGTGATGACAGGGGCACAAGACGATCAGAACTGAAGGTGAGGCCGAAACCGGTGTGGCTCAGTGGATAGAGCGTCGGTCTGCAGACTGAAAGGTCCCAGGTTCGATTCCCGTCAAGGGCATATACCTGGGTTGCGGGCACATCCCCAGTGGGGGGTGTGCAAGAGGCAGCTGATTGATGCTTCTCTCTCATCGATGTTTCTAACTCTCTATCCCTCTCTCTTCCTCTCTGTAAAAAATCAATAAAATATATATTTTTAAAAAAAGAACTGAAGGTGAGGATCGTCCAGGTTGCTGCGTCTTTTCTGTACACAAAGAGATGTGATGTTTTTCACTCAATCAGACCCACAGCCTAGAATGTCTAATTAGGATTGTATAACTAGGAGCCCTCAGAATGCGGGTGGGAATTAAGGTCTTGGAACTGAGTGACATCATCTAGGCTAGAGACAGAAAGAAAAATGTGTGAGGTCTGAAAGCTAGTCTGATCCAACACAGAGGGCAAGCTGAGGGGATGAGAGGAAGCAGGCTATGTATAGGAGGAGAAACAGGAGCGTGGGGTGTCTTCGAATTATTGGGGGCGGAGGGAAGGGGGATGTTTCAACAAGGCAGGGAAAATCAAACATTCCAAAGCTTCTCAGAGGCCAAATGAGCTTTCGGATGTGACTGACAATCAGCAAAGACAAAGGCATGAGTAACCGGGACAAGTTTGGTGTCAGGGATTGGGGAGGGCACACAAATGGATTGAGGAGGACATGTAGTGAATATAAAGTAAATAAAGAATACAGATAAGACTTTTGAGGAGTTTTCTATAAAGAAAAAATGCACCACCCTAGTTGGTTTGGCTCAGTGGATAGACCTTCAGTCTGCGGACTAAAGGGTCCCGGGTTAAATTCCAGTCAAGGACATGTATCTTGGTTGCGGGCACATCCCCAGTAGGGGGCGTGCAGGAGGCAGCTGATCAATATTTCTCTTTCATTGATGTTTCCAACTCTCTATCCCTCTCTCTTCCTCTCCGTAAAAAATCAATAAAATATATTTTAAATAAATAAAAAATCATGATCAATATGTCTTGATTACCCCAATTTCCAAGTCCCTTCAATAGCAATCAACAAAGCATTGCTGGCTCATTTAAACCATTGTGCTAACCCTCTCCTACAATAGCAATGAATTTAAAATTTGTTTACTATTCCCCTCACAAAGATGTCCAAGGTTTCAAATGAAAGAAAAATACATGATCGAACTCATTTATGGATAATAAAGAACATTATAAACTGATGAACAAAAAGATAGATACAAAGACAGGTAAAGCATCAAACAGTCTGTCAAATTAAAGCAGGAAGGTTAGGGAGAGGTGGGGGAGATAAGAGATCAACTGCAAGACTTGTATGCATGCATATAAGCATAACCAATGGACGCAAAACGCTGTGGGGTGAAGGCATGTATGGGAGTGGGTTTAGGGGGGCAATGGTAAAATATGTACACATATAATACCTTAATAAGAAAAATGGAAGGAAAAAAAAAGATGTCCAAGGTTTCACCATCTGTCCATCTCCTTCGGGTGTGCCTACACTAGCAAACTTTGCTGAATTGGACTGACTGAAAAATTCAAATGACACTTTCGTTGGAATAGGGCTGCAGGATGCTTGTTTAAAATTGAATTTCAGATAAACAATTTTCAGTACGAATGTCCTAAATATTGCATGGGACATGCAGACGCTGAAAAATAGTTATTGCTTATTTAATTCAAATGTAACTGAGTGTCCTGTCTTTTATCGAACAACCCTGCCTGCTAGCCCACCCTTGCTGTTGGATAGGATCCAGGAAGTGCACCAAGATCACACTGTGACGATGATGACAGCGATGGCATATGATTTTTATAAAGGGTTTGTAAGGGCCCAAAACTAGGGAAATTTTCTGATTGCGTAATTGGGTGTGATTTACTTGAATTGATCAAAATAAAGCATTCATCTATTTTGTCTGATTGTCTGAAAATTCATCCCATGCATTATTTTTTTTAAATATATTTTATTGATTTTTTACAGAGAGGATGAGAGAGGGATAGAAAGTTAGAAACATCGATGAGAGAGAATCATCGATCAGCTGCCTCCTGCACACCCCCTACTGGGGATGTGCCCGCAACAAGGTACATGCCCTTGACCGGAATCGAACCCAGGACCTTTCAGTCCGCAGGCCAATGCTCTATCCTCTGAGCCAAACCAGTTTTGGCCATCCCATCCATTATTAAGGGAAGTCCTATGTATGCCAGTCTTACCAAGCCCTGGGGTAACAGCAGTAAACAAAACAGAGTGTAGTTTTTCTTCCTGGATCTCGAGCTGGTAGGAAAATGGCACCTAGCAATGCTCTCCCAAAGGCACAGCAATGGGGGAAAGATGGAGTGCACACACATAACGCGTTGTGAGGGAATAAACCAGGGAAACCCACTTTAATAAGAGTGAGTTTATTTGAGCCACGCTGATAACATGCTGGGAAGCAAGATCTCAAATGCTCCCAAGGGGAATGGAGTTTTCCAAGGAGTGTAATTGGATAGAGAAGCCAGAGAAGGGCTGTCTGACTCCGAGACCTAGAGTGTGAGTAGATCTGAGCCAAAAAACCATTGTGGGCCCTGGCTGGTTTGGCTCAGTGGATAGAGCTTCAGCCTGCGGACTGAAGGGTCCCAGATTCGATTCCAATCAAGGGCACATGCCCAGGTTGTGGGCTTGATCCCCAGTAGGGAGTATGCAGGAGGCAGCCAATCAATGATTCTCTCTCTTCCTCTCCCTTCCTCTCTGAAATCAATAAAAATATATTTTTTTTAAAAGAGAGAGAAAAGCATTGAGGGAAGAATAGGAGAATTTGGTGAGTTAAAGGAGAAGTGTGGTAGTACATGGTGGGCAATGTGACAAGGGCAGAAAACGAGTCTGCAAAAATAGATGGGGGCCAGCCTGGCCAGTGTTGCCTAATGGTTGGGCATCGACCTATGAACCAGGAAGTCACAGCTAGATTCTTGGTCAGGCACATGCCTGGGTTGTGGGCTCGATCCCCAGTATAGGGCATGCAAGAAGCAGTCAATCAATCAATGATTCGCTGATGTTTCTATATCTCTCTCCCTCTCTCTTCCTCTCTGAAGTCAATAAAGTGTTTTTTTTTTAATTTTTAAGAAATAGATGGGGGAGAATCCAAGATGGCTGCTCGGGTAGGCAACTAGCCGCAGCCGCACACAACAATTTTAATAAAATACAACTAAAATATAAAATGGACATTACCCAGAACTACAGGAAAGTCGACTGACTGGAAATCCTACAACAAGAAGCAAGGAGAAAACCAGAAGGAGGCGCGGAGGAGCTGTAAAAGCCCAAGGTACGGAGACACGCGGCGCGCGAGAAGAGGACGGAGCCGGAGAGGAGGGAGGCCGAGTGCCTGGCGGGCGTTCCCTAGCGGAAAGGAGATAAAACTCCGACTGTGCTGGGCCCCTGACTGCTCTGAACCCCCGTTCTGGGCCAGACCCCGGGGACTCAGGCTCAGCCTTAGGGAGCTGGGCTGTAAGTCGGAACCCCGGGGTAGCGGAGAAAGGAGGTCCCGGAGGCGCGCACGCTGCCCCCAGAGAAGGGACGGCCGGCTGTGCCGCGGGATTGCCCTGACGGGAAGGAGACTGGGGCTCCAGACTGCTGTGAACGCCACCTCCAACTCCACTTCCAACTGAACTGAACCCCAATACCAGGCTCATTGGGGGAGAGCATAGACTGTTTGGCAGCAGGCGAAAATCGAGGGCACCTTTCTCTCAGAGGCGCCGGCAGCGAGCACTGAAGGACCCGCATAGGGCGGGGCTGACGGAAGCCAAAGCTGCAGGCTCCACCCTGAAACCCCGTCCCATCTGTAACTGCGAAATGCGACAACAAAATAGATCACAAACGAAAGAAATGGAGGACAAAAAGCGTCTGGATATAGAGTTCAAATCTACGCTTATAAGGTTTTTCAAGAATTTCCTAGAAAAGATGGATAAGACCTATGAGGATATGAAAAGAGACCATCAAGAAATGATAAGGGAACAACAAGAAATAAAGAATACATTGTCTGAAATAAAAAATATTCTACAGAGTCCTAAAAACAGAAGGGAAGATCGCAAGAATCAAGTCAAAGATTTGGAACATAAAGAGCCAGAAGACACTCCTCCACAGAAGCTAGAAGGCAAGAGAATCCAGAAAATTGAAGATAATGTAAGAAACCTCTGGGACAACTTCAAGCGAACCAACATCAGAATTATGGGGGTTCCAGAAGATGAGAGAGAGCAAGATATCGAAAACATACTGAAAGAAATAGTGACAGAAAACTTCCCCCACCTGGTGAAAGAATTTGACTTACAAGTCCAGGAAGTGCACAGAACTCCAAACAAAAGGAATCCAAAGAGGACCACACCGAGACACATCATTATTAAAATTCCAAGAGCAAAAGATAAAGAGAGAATATTAAAAGAAGCAAGAGCAAAGAAGGTAGTAACTTATAAAGGAGCACCTATACGATTGTCAGCTGACTTCTCAACAGAAACCATGCAGGCCAGAAGGGAATGGCAAGAAATATACAAGGTGATGAATAGCAAGAACCTACAGCCAAAAATAAGCTACCCAGCAAAGCTATCACTCAGAATCGAAGGCCAGATAAAGAGCTTCACTAATAAAAAAAAGCTAAAGGAGTTCATCACCACCAAACCAGAATTATATGAATTGCTGAAGGGGGTTCTTTCAGAAGAGAAAGTAAACAAAGATAAAAATTATGAACAACAAATACGTAATTATCAACAAGTGAATCTAAAAACCAAGGAAATTAAAAAAATCTGATGAACAATATTAACTGTTGAATATAATAGAATCAGAGGTATGGAAGGGGAGTGAACTGACGATTCTTGGGGAAAAGGGGAGAGGGGGGCGTGGGAAGAGACTGAACATAAACTGTGCACCTATGGATGAGGACAATGGGGAGAGGGGAAAGGGCAGAGGGTGGGGTGGGAACCTGGTGGAGGAGAGCAATGGTGGGGGGTGGGGGGGGAAGGAACATTTGTAATAATATGAAAAATAAAAACTTATTTAAAAAAAAACAAAAAAAAAAACAAGAGACAAAAAAAAAAAAGAAAAAAAAAAAAGAAGAAAAAAAAAAAGAAATAGATGGGGCCCAGACCACATGATCTCTCCTGGGTCCTGTGAAGGAGGAGGGATTGTGTTTTACATGACACGAAGAAGCCCATGGAGTTTTTTCAGCAGGGTGGTGACACGATCAGAAGTGTCCATTAGAATGTTTTATCTAACTGCTGTGCAGGAAATGATACAGAAGGGAGAAATAGTACAATTGGGGAGCACAGGCCATTGAAGGAGAGGAGGCATGAAATGAGAGTGTCCTCAGCGTAATGATAGTGAGATAGAGAAATATTTTGGAACTAGAAAAGACAGCATTTGTCACTGGATGTAAGTAAGAAGTGAACACAGAGATGTCAAAGTTGACTTGTTACCAGTAAGAGATCAGGGTGGAGGGGTGGGTGAATATGCCATTTCCAAAGCAAGGCAATTTGGGGCAGAGCAGACGAGATTAGAGTGGGTCAGGGGGAAGCAGGCACCCTCATTTTGGCTGTTGAATTTGAAATGCCTATGTGTCTCTACCCTCATACCTAGTCCCAGCCCTCATATCCCATCAGTGTGAATCTGGGAATAAAAGACTGGAGTTGTTAACACTTGCTTGCGAGACTAAAGTATTCTGTATTCAGAAATGTTCTGCTTCACAAATACAAGTGAAGGGCTAATGTTACTCATCCAGCACGGCACCTAAAGAGCTGGGATGACGTGATGACTTGTAAAACTGGAGCCAGCTAGACACTGATGTTGGAAGAAGGTCTAGCAGTATTGCTCGTAAAATGCGGGCAGATTGTATCATCGAAGAGATTTGTCTCCACTATGTAGAGAAAAAAGATTCGGATAAAGGAAGTCTTTCTTCTTGACAATTTGGCAGACAAGACACAAACGGCTTGCTCTTATAGCTGAGCCGGTTTTAAGCACAGCAACCGACAATCTGGCTGACACAGGGGTCTTCAAACTACGGCCCGCGGGCCACATGCGGCCCGCAGAGGAGTCTGATCCGGCCCGCCAGGTTTTTTGGGCAGTGAGCGCAGCCGAGGTGTTACAGTAGGAATTAGTAGTTCATATAGTCCGGCCCTCCAGCTCTCTGAGGGACTGTGATCTGGCCCCCACTTTAAAAAGTTTGTGGACCCCTGGAACTATGAGTTGAGCAAAGTAAATGAACTTTCCATCTCCCCCTCAGCGATCCCATCAAATTGACTGTATGGACATTTACATGGAACGTTCAACATTTCTGACTTCATTTTATTTACATAGGAAAGTTTGGGGAGAGGCGGTGTTCAATTCTTACATTTTCCCCCTCACTCACAGATAATCCTGAGATGGGATGAGAACCCCATCTAGAGTTCACCACAGGAAGTTTTCAACAAGAGGGAATCCCATGAAAACAAGCATTAGAAATGGTTAAGAAATAGCACAAGGATACATGGACGTGATTCCTACGTGCTGCTGGTCCAGGGTAGTGTGGTACAGACCTCACAATGAATTAGACATTAGTGTGTGTGGCTAGGCATGTAGACGGATGGGCAGAGCTTTGGGGAAATACGCCCATTAGGAAAGGAACAAAATGTGTGTCGAGCCTGAATATTCTTACGCAGCGCCTTATTGCACAGAGTAGCTTTTTAACATAAAGGTGCCCCCCGGAAAATATCTTAAGACTCTGGAAGTATACCTGCTAATGTCTTTGGAGGGAACAGCGTGTTCTTTGAAATGAGGAGTGTCAGCCATCACTGCTGTTCTTGTGATGGAGATATTAAAAGTCTGTGGTGTCAAAAATGGGCTCATTGTGGGCTGTTGATGGCGCGGGCTCCTACAAATGTTCCTCTGTACTTCCGGGCCGCGCTAATGATCGTGCCTAATGGATCGTGAAGAGCTGTTTGAAGCCACCTTTTCCCCGAACAGCGCCAACTCTCAGTGCCTTGTCAAAAAGCACCAGTGGCTGTCACCATGATATCCCTCAAGCCGCCCTTCCCCAGTGCAACCATCAAATGCACTTGAAGGCTTTGGGAAGCAGGCAGCAAAATTCAAGGGGAGTTCAAGAGTGCACGTCTGAGCTTTAAAAAAAAAAAAAAAATTAAAGCTGAAAGAATATGAGAGAACTAGGCCTTACATAGTGAAGAAAAATAAGCTTTTACTATATGGAAATACCATTTTTATCCTACTGGGATGAAATAGCAGCTCATGGTTCTAAGCATTTTTTAAATTGTGTCTTACAATTGTTATCTTATTTACTAATTCAACTTTCTATATGTGCCATTATCATTCTGATTTTATAGACCAGGCCCTCAGAAACGTCAAGAGACATTCCTTCTTTAGCAAGTGGTAAAAGATGATTCAAACCCAGGTCTCTCTGGTTCCAGTCTCTCTCACCACCAGAGTGTGAGCTGGTAAGTACTCTCAAGGTTCCCAATTATTGTGCCATGATATGCAAATCAATGTTTCCAGAAGTCCAGTGTAAATCGCACATTTACTCATGAAAGAAACTCCTAGGTTTATTCAATACTTGCAGAAGAGGGTACCCATTTGTTTGTTTTTTCTGTTTTAAGGGCATGGAGGGTTTGGGCTTTTAAGGTAGAATTAGGAAAATAGAAAATGTGGAGTTGAAAGAATTAGGTTCACATCTCAGCTCTGTCGCCTGTGCCCTATGTGACACTAGACAAGTTCTTTAACACTACAGTGCTGTTAGGATAAACTCATTGAGTTGAAGTTTTCCCCCTGCTTTCAGAAATGAAAGAGGAGGGCCTCTGAGAGAGAGAGAGAGAGAGAGAGAGAGAGAGAGAGAGAGAGAGAGAGAGAGAGAGAGAGCGCTGTCCTCCTCGGAGTAAGGCAGTGAAGGAGAAAGGAGTATGCCTCCTCTGAGGACTGGAGGCTGGAAACCAGTGCAACAGTCACCATCGGAAGGCAGCCCATTCCATGGGATGATGAACTTCCTAAGACCTAATTAGGACCACAGTCACTGAATTCTAGGATGTCAACAGGAAGGCAACACCTTCCTCTAAATTTCTGGAAATTAGGTTATTTTAAGCTTCCTATGATGTGCCTGTACACAGAACCTGCTTTGATAAAACTTGATTCCTCTCCTCCTTCCTTCCTTTGGCTAATTTCAACTTTGCAACCCTGGTGTGAAATAATATGATTAGTTCAGATCTAAACTGTTGAATTTTTCTTAGTTCTGACTAATAGAGAAATATGAAAAACAAATCCTTATGTAAAACATGTAGTTATTATTAAATTTAGTATTGCTGCTTGGTGAGAGACTAAATCGTTAAAGGCCTACTCAAGGGATAAAATGAAATAAGATCAGCCTGGCCGGAGTGGCTCAGTGGTTGAGCATCAACTTATGAGCCAGGAAGTCACAGTTTGATTCCTGATCAAGGCACATGCCCAATTTGTGGGCTCAATCCCCAGTGTGAAGCATGAAGGAGGTAGTCCATCAATGATTCTCTCTCATCATTGGATGTTTCTCTCTCTCTTTCCCTCTCCCTTCCTCTCTGACATCAATAAAAATATTTTTTAATGAAATAAGACCATATTACAAAAGACCTCTTGATGGCGGTCTCCACCACTCCCCCATTTAAAGGTTGCATGTGTGTGTCTTTTTTTTAATATATTTTATTTTTATTTTTACAGTGAGGAAGGGAGATGGATACAGAATTAGAAACATTGATGAGAGAGAAACATAAATTAGCTGCCTCCTGCATACCCCCCCTACTGGGAATGTGCCCGCAACCAAGGTACATGCCCTTGACCGGAATTGAACCTGGGACCCTTCAGTCCACAGGCGGATGCTCTATCCACTGAGCCAAACCGGTCAGTGGATAGAGCATCGGCCTGTACACATTCACAGGCACCTGTGCTTTTCTCCAGCCTCTACATTTGTGCACACCGGGAAGTAAAAACTTTCATTAAATGCATTCATCTTTTGGATTAACCAAAGGAGAGCCCTGTAGACACTAATGTAGCATAGAAAATCAATACATCACAATTAGCAAAAGGCAATTGGGAAGCCTCCTGGCTTTTATTTTCTTTTTACTCACACACGCTCAGTTTGTTCGAACAGAGAACAGTTTTGCTGTTCGTTCCATCAGCCAGAATTCTTGAACCAGCGAAGCCCATGGACACTAATGAAAAGGCATTTGTCATGTCCGTTACATTTGACTCAACACCAAGCTGCTTAATGAATTACATTTGGGGTTCACCTTGGAGTTGATTAAATATTTAACACTCGTAACAAAAATACAGCTGCACTGGGGAGGTGAAGAGTGAACTACACAATGGCTTCTTACAACCACTTCTAGGAGAGGTGCATTATGGGGGGAAACTTAAAATTCATCTCACCGAATAAGCCAGTATTTTAGGTTAGAAAATAGAGGCCCAAGAGGTCAGGTGGGAAGCCCAAGGTCATCCAACTAGATTTTGACCTGACAGTCCTTTTAGCAAGATAATAGACTCATTTTGAGAAGCCGGAAATGAGATTTGTATAGGTTGGTCAGCTCCTGCTTTTCAGAGATTGGCCCTTTTTTTTTTTAATAGGGGCAGGCTGCACTTGTCCTCGGAATGCACATGTTTCTGACCATTTCAAATGAAATTTCTGCTCTAAGGGAAAGATCTGGATGTTAGCTGCTGCCTGCTGGCAGTGCAGGGGTAAGTGGCAGGATGTTAGAGTGCGGGATGAGGGGTCATTCAGGACAGTGCGCGGCTAAGGAGGTCCCAGCTCAGTCAAAAGGTAGAACATCAACTGAGGGTCCCATGTTTCATAGTCACTGATCAAGAAATGCCAAGTTGCCCAGCCAGTCTGGCTCAATGGCTGAGCATCAACCCAGGAACCAAGAGGTCACTGAGTTCGAAACCCAGTCAGCGCACATGCCTGGGTTGTGGGCTTGATACCCAGTAGGGAGTATGCAGGAGGCAGCCAATCAACGTTTCTATATTTCTCTCCCTCTCCCTTCCTCTCTCTAAATATCAATAATATAATTTTAAAACATACACACACACACACAAAGAAATGCCACACACTTTGAAGCAGCTGAAGGTGGTCCAGCTTGGGGTAGTCGCCAGCTTTATGTATCGTCAAGGCCAGCACATTCATCCACTCTCCTCATTAAAATTTGCCAATTAATGAGCAGTGGCATACCCCTTAGCAAAGGTCGGCAGCAACCTAAGCAAACTTATCAAAAATTCAAAGAGGTACAGAGTTTGGGAAAAGTTCATTCTTCCCTTAATTAACGGATCTAATTACAATCCTGACATAACAAAATGCAAAGCGCACTCTTCAAAAGACACTAAGCCAAAGGTTTAACGGCCAAGATAACCTTCTCCTTTGGAACAGGCTGACCCAGATGTAGAAGGGGGTGGGGGAGAGAGAGAATCTTAGCATACAGTCAAGAAATTAAAGCCTCGTCACACACCAGAATCCCAGAGCAACAAAGGAATTGAAAGGGAATAAAAGGGCTCCCGCATCTTGGGATCTGGGTGAACATGAAGTCAAGGCTTTCACTAATCTCCCTTCTTAGCAGATGTCAAGGTATGTCTCCGTTGACCTTTCCTGGCCAGGTAAGAATAGCGCTTTAGTGTCCTAGAATCTGGTCTGTCCTTGCTGCCTCGTTTCGATTAAAGCCTAAAGGACAATAAGGTAGAACGGACATGCTGTGCTTCAATCGCTTCTGAAATAGCAAGTCCAGAATTTCAAACCAGGTACCACTAGCCAAGGCTTAGAGCACAGGCAGCCAGACCTCCCACTCATTCATTCAAAGAAGCACCAGCTTAGAAACTAAGGACACAGGTTGGTTTCATAGGAGACTGAAAAACTGGCAACCTTGGTTTTGATTCTTTATGTGAAAGGGAATGACTAGGAACCATTAAGTCTCAGTGCCTCCCACCAGTTTCAAGGGTGTTCAGAACTCTTCAACAGCAAGAGCGTTTTCCACTCTTCAAGTATCAAAAAATTCTTGAGAAACCAAGATGGTGGCATAGGTAAACTCCTGAACTTGCCACCTCACACAACAACTTCAAAACTACAACTAAAAGACAAAACGGACATCGTCCAGAACCACAGGAAGACTGGCTGAGTGGAAATTCTACAACTAGAAGGAAGGAGAAAAGCACTGAGACTCAGAGGAGGTGTGGAAGACAGAGAAAGGTACAGAGTCGTGCGCGTGGAGAGGGCTGGCAACTGAGTACACAGCGGGTTTTTTCAAGCCGGAGGGAGACTCAAGCTCCTGACTGCTCTGAACTCCAGTTCCAGGCAAGACTCTGGGGACCCAGACTCATATGGGGAGAAACTGGACTATCTGGCAGCAGGCGGAACTCAAGGGTGGCTTTCTCTCAGAGGTGCTTGCAGTGGTTACCACAGGACACTGAGACCCAGGGGCCTCTTAGGGCAGGGTTTGCAGGAAGCCATTGCTGTTTGCTACACCCTGAGACTCCGCTCTATCCAAACTGTACACAGAGGCTTTTGCATATGAATGGCCTGGTCCTCTGAAATATAAACTTACCAATCAAACTGCAGCTGAGTCAGAGAAACCCAGAACATCCAAAAGAAGGCCCAAGACCCCACAGCAGCTTGCATTGCCTCACAGCTGGGCCTCATCTGGGCACCTCCAAAACCCAAACAAAGAAGAGGAATCTGAAATCTCTCTGTAGCTCCTGCTGGGTGGCCTCAGACAGAGGCTAAATTAGCACCTTCTTGGAGATCCAAGAGCCAGTGTAACAAAAGTTACCTTCCTCAGAGATGCTACTGAAAGTCATGGGCTGGATGAGGTCAGCCAGGCAGAGGGAGAAGTTTCCCGCGGAGCAGTCACTCGGGGGAGAAGCTCGGGTGGGGGGCGGGGTTTCTCTCCCACACAGGGGGCCAGGCCTGGACAGCACTGGAAAACAACACGGGAAGGGAGGTGGCTCTCGTGTCCTTGGACACATCGCCTTTGGAATTGGTGCCTCTTCCCTGTAATCAAAAGGCCCTTGGAGGTGAGCCGGGAAAAGCACACTTTCTGTGACATGCAGCGGAGTGAGCCCTGCTCCCTCCCTCCAGCGCTTCAGAAAGAAAAAGAAAAAAAAAAAATCCGCTCCCACAAAACTGTTGAGTTTTACTTACATTGCACACACTCGGAGGGGAAAGCAGCAGCGGACCAGAAGCCGCGTTCCCCAGAGCCCGGTGTTGGGCTGCCCCCTAGTGTCCACAGCATGCATGATCCACTCAGCAATCAGAATAGTTTTCTTCAAGTTGCAGCACAGAGCTGCCTTTGCGGGGCTCTCAACTTTTCTTCTTAAATAAGCACCGTTTCCCAGAAATTAATCCCACACTCCCCGTTACAGGAACATAAATGAGGAAATGAGAAAGCTCCAGGTGACTTTAACCACCAAAACATCAAAAGATGGGGTGGCTTTTTTTAAAAATACCCCTTTATCAGACTTGTATAATTCTCAAGTGATGATATTGATGGCATAACAGTTTCTGGTGGTCCTTTAAGATGCCCAGAGGAGCTGAAACCGGTTTGGCTCAGTGGATAGAGCGTCGGCTTGCGGACTGAGGGGTCCCAGGTTCGATTCCAGTCAAGGGCAGATATACCTTGGTTGAGGGCACATCCCCAGTAGGGGGTGTGCAGGAGGCAGCTGATCGATGATTCTCTCTCATCAGTGTTTCTAGCTCTTTATCCCTCTCTCTTCCTCTCTGTAAAAAAATCAATAAAATATATATTTTTTAAAAAAATAAAGAAACCAGCTGTCCTTCTGAGGCTTTAGCAAAACTGCAGGAACTGTCCACCCAGCAAGGCCTAGCGGAGGGGACCAGGCCTGGGCATGGCAGGCGTCTGTGCCACCCAGGCAGGCTCACCCCGAACAGAGCAGGGAGCCTGTTCCATGGAGGGCGGGGAACTAGTCACCACTCACCAGCTCCGGGAGCTCCGGCAGCTTCTTCTCCCCTGAACCTAACGCCTCCATCTATACAGGAATTAGAGTGGTAACCATAATGAAGTGCTCTTGTAAATAATAAATGTGTTAATATATGCGAGGTGCCCAGTGCAAGGAGAACAGAACATTGGGCTGTTATATTATTGTTAATAAAATATTAATCATAAGAGCAGCATCTCACGGGCCTCGCTGGGCTCCAATGTTGGTTCACGTTGGTCATCTCCATCCTGGTCTTGCTCTTGGCAGCTTCTGTTGACTCGGATGCATGTTAGTTGCCTCGGCTTGTTTCTGTCCCTCTTCCTTCCTTCCTGACAAATACCGATCGAGCACTGGCTGTGCTACAGACATCGGGCTCAGCTGCCCCTACAACTCGGCTTTGCTTCTCTGAATGCATTTAGTGATAGGATTTAGAGGACTGGAATTTCATTGTTTGTAACAATACTGCCCACAGCCGAAACCGGTTTGGCTCAGTGGATAGAGCGTCGGCCTGCAGACTGAAAGGTCCCAGGTTCGATTCCGGTCAAGGGCATGTACCTTGGTTGTGGGCACATCTTCAGTAGGGGGTGTGCAAGAGGCAGCTGGTTGATGTTTCTCTCTCATCGACGTTTCTAGCTCTCTATCCCTCTCCCTTCCTCTCTGTGAAAAATCAATAAAATATTTAAAAAAAAAAAAAAAATACTGCCCACAGCTAACAGCTAACCCCTATCCCGCACCAGCCACGCCCTTCAGCCTTGCCATGCCACACAGAAGAAATACAACCAACAGACCACTGTTCCTCTTCAAGTTTCACAATCCACCTCCTTCTCCCAGGGGGGAGCCTTTTGCCATCGCCTTGGCCCCCAGGTGTGCCTTTCCAGCACTAATGACATCAGCCCGAGGTCCCCCAGGGTCTGCTTTCTGCCCTTCGGAAAAAGGAGGCTGGGACGACACAGAGGCAGCTTTTACACACACACACACACACACACACACACACACACACACACACGGCACGGTGGCTGTGTTGAGCTGACAGAGAGCTTTTGGTCCGCTGAGCCCAGTTCAAGAACCCAGGACTGTGGGGCCAGCAGCAGACGGCCCTGAGCCCGGGGGCGGGGCCTGGCATCACATCCCCATTAGCCACAAGGTGAGCATTTTGCTCACCATAACGCCGTGATTTCAGAAGCAATTTTAAAAAACAAGAATCCTCTCCCCCAGCTGCAGAGCTCTTGTGGGGTTTTTTTTTTTTTTTTTTTTTGTCAGCAACAAAAAAGAATTCTGCTCCAGAAGCAGCTGCAGTTCTGCATGTTAACACGCCCTCCTTAGGACAGCTGGAGCCATCAGACAGCCCCTTTTCAGGTTTTAAATGAAAGTCACTCAACGGATTCCAGCGCTCGTGGCCCCTTTTATCTCCCGAGGAAAAGACAACAGAGTGAAGACCTCGGAGCCGGAGACCGGAGGACTGACCTTGAGTCCCCTCCGTCCCGCGGCTGGCCCCAAAAAGATAGGGAGCTAAACCCTCTCCCTGGTGGCAAGAGCCAGTGATGTAATTTGACGATAGGAAGAACTCCATCAAGGGAGAATGAATGGCTGGACTGTATTATTCTTGGGGTGTGTGTGTTTTTTTTAAGCCTCAATTTGCCTTCCGTTTTTTAAAAAGCCTCCATAAGCCCTTTTCACGCTAAAAAATCAACCATTCCCAGAAGCAGGCTAGAAGGGATCAATGGGAGAAGAAAAAGGGGACATATGTAATACTTTCAACAATAAAGATTTTTTTTTTATCAACCATTCCAGCCTAAACCAGTTTGGCTCAGTGGATAGAGCGTCCGCCTGCAGACTGAAAGGTCCTGGGTTTGATTCCGGTCAAGGGCATGTACCTTGGTTGCGGGCACATCCCTAGTAGGGGGTGTGCAAGAGGCAGCTGATTGATGATTCTCTCTTATCGATGTTTCTAACTCTCTATCCCTCTCTCTTCCTCTCTATAAAAAAATCAATAAAATATACTTTAAAAATAAATAAATAAATAAAAATCAATCAATCAACCATTCCAGTTTCCCCTCCCGTCCAGAGAACAAGCAATTCCAGGACCAAAGAACTGGTCCAGGGGGGCTGTCCTAACGGGTTTATTACGCTCTGATTTCCTCCTTCTGCGCTCATTGTTGTTATTATGCCACACTCATACCTGTTCGTCCACATTTGCAACCTGAGTTCCTGTCTCTGCCCCCAACCCCCCAGCCCCATGGGATAAATGAGTTACACTTGGCTTCACAGGAATAAAGCAGCAACAACGACTGACTGGGCAGAGAAGCAAAGTAAAGCCACTGGGCCCCACCAATAGCCCAGGAGCAGGCACCTGCGGAAGAGAATGTGGCCCAGCTGGGCACCTCCATCTTTCCGTGCTGTCGCCCCGTCAGTCTCATTGGGTTTTTGGGGTTTTCATGTTTTGTCCGTTTCCTTGTTTTGCCCTCTTCTCGAAGCATCCTATCTGTCCAAATGACAGCAAAGCAGCCAAACGATCTTGAACAGCCAAGGAGTGCGGGGTCTTATTTAAGGAAATATTAAACAAAGGCAGTTGCCAAACTTCCTCGGGCAAGACTGCTCTTCTAGCTTCTTTGAGGGATGAAGCGATAGGTGAGAATGAACAGAATGGAAAGTGGGCTGGACACTGAGTACCATCCAGGAAGACTACTTAAAAAAAAAAAAAAAAAAAAAAAAAAAAAAAAAAAACCTGGGAGAAAAGATTATTTATCTCACTGGTGATGTTTTTTTTTCATTCATGGATTTACCCATGTAATAGTAAAAAAAAAATAATAATAATAATGTGTAAAGAATATGTGAGTTTTGGCCAGACAGACAAGGTCTTTGAACCTTGGGAAAGTGACTTGAGTCTCAGGTTCACCACATGTAAAACAATAAGAAAATTTATTACCATGCAAGGTAGGCTGAAAACTTACTATCGTGAATATCTATAACAGTGTTTCCCAACCTTCTCTCATGATGAGAATCACCTGGTGGAGTTGTTAAAACACAGATTCCTGAATCCCAACTAAGAAGTGCTAAACTAGAATTTTTGGGAACATATAGGTAAAATTGTATACTTAACTAGTGCTCTAAGACAGATTTTATATACAGAGCACTAAGTTAGGTATGCAATTTTACCTATATGTTCTCAAGAATTCTAGTTTAGCACTTCTTAGTTGGGATTCAGGAATCTGTGTTTTAACAACTCCACCAGGTGATTCTCATCATGAGAGAAGGTTGGGAAACACTGCTCTAGAGAGCCAGCTCCCACCTGGGTCCTTCCCCGTCAGCACGGGGCCGTGTACAGGCAACTGAGACAAACCATCAGGGCTTTGACAACACGCATGTGAAAAGACACAGTGCGATCTCCCACTCCGCCTTGAGGGGCCCCCAATCTTCTGAAGAATGATGAGTGTGGGTGTCGGTAATGAGGCAGAGTGGTGGGAAGCACTCCATGTTAAATATCCTAATCCCAGCCGCCATTCCCAGGGCCTCCCGAATCCACCTACCCGGAGCTGAAGCAAATGGAAGAGACGAGAGCCAGTAATAAGTGAACAGCCCACTTCAGCAAGGACTGCATTCGTTCTGGTGAGCGGCTACTTAAGTTCTGATGGTTCCCGCTCATTTGCCAGTGTGTGATTCTAATCAGAAGAAAAGTCCTTAATCATGGCGGCATTACAGAATCTCCTATTCTGAACCTCGCAGGACTCCTAAAAAAGTCAATACCTCGTGTTTGCTGGCCTCTGCGTTTGTTACAGTGGGATGACTCCACAGCCTGAGTCTTCGCCCTTTCAATCATCTTCCTCTCGTAGCGCAGCAACAAATCAATTTCTTGATTCAGCCATTGATCAGATCTTTGACCAGGGGTCATTTATTTAAACTCTACCAGCCTCCATTCGCATGGTTGTAAAATGGGGATAAAAATGGGTCCTACTTTGCCCAGCCAGCATGGCTCAGTGGTTGAGTGTTAACCTATGAGGTCACAGTTTGATTCCCAGTCAGGGCACATGCCCAGATTGTGGGCTCAATCCCCAGTAGGGGTGTTGCAAGAGGTAACTGATTAATGTTTCTCTCTCATCATGGAATATTTTTATTGATTAGAGAGAATCATGTATCGGCTGCCTCCTACACGCCCCACCCTAGGGATCAAGCCCACAACCCGGGCATGTGCCCTGACTGGAAATCAAACCATGACCTCCTGATTCATGGGTAGATGCTCAACCAATGAGTCACACTGACCAGGCTGCTGGTCAACATTTTACAGGGATCCTTTGAAATGGGGTAGACAGGGAAACCAAAAAAAAAAATCAAGTATATGGCCCTCCAAATTTGAGTAGATGTTAGTGAAACCCAGTGCCAGATGTTCTCAGCAGCTTCTGCTCTATTTTTCCTCCTGTGAAAAGCCATGCCCTCCCCAGTCATTTTTGTTAATTCCCAAGGACCTTATATTCTGACTGCCACTCCTTGCTGCAATTTCCTGAATTCTCTGAGCTCTTGTTCCATGATTTTAATTATGCCAGATGTTCATCTACTGAGCCTCAAATATCTTTCTTACATCATTAAATATTTATTAAGATTTTCAAACGTGAATGTAACAAAACACAGTTGCTGTTGTCTAGGACATACGATCTAGTGGAGGTGATGGAAAAATTAACAGGCAATTCAGCACTGTGCTAAGTGCTCACGTGCTCCTGCAGGGAAATTAAATATATTTTATTGATTTTTCACAGAGAGGAAGAGAGAGGGATAGAGAGTCAGAAACATCGATGAGAGAGAATCATCGATCAGCTGCCTCTTGCACACCCCCTACTGGGGATGTGCCCACAACCAAGGTACATGCCCTTGACCGGAATCGAACCTGGGACCTTTCAGTCTGCAGGCCGACGCTCTATCCACTGAGCCAGCCTAATTTTTAAGCTGATAATTTTGGATGACCCGAAAATGATGCTATAAATAAATATTCAAATGGCCCTTGGCAGAAAAAGGTTCCCCACCCCTGATCTAGACAAACAACGATGTGGGCAGGGTTGGCAGAGCCCCGTGTCCTAAGCATGCCACGGAAGTGGTGGAGGGCCACCGGAAGCATCAGAAATAGGGACTTTTAAAGATCCCGTGGGACAGTGGTCGGCAAGCTCATTAGTTAACAGAGCCAAATATCAACAGGACAACGAATGAAATTCTTTTGAGAGCCACATTTTTTTAAACTTAAACTTCTTCTAATGCCACTTCTTCAAAATAGACTCGCCCAGGCGTGGTATTTTGTGGAAGAGCCACACTCAAGGGGCCAAAGAGCCACGTGTGGCTCCAGAGCCACAGTTTGCCGACCACGGCCCTGGGAGAATGGAAGACCAAGGGCCAAATGTACCCTCAGCAGACCCCAAAATATAACATGTATAACATGCAACATGACTCCTGGGGCCGAGGGGTACAAATACCACCAGCCTGTTAAGGTGTGGGCTTAAAATAGAAAACGTTTGTTTTTAAAGTAAAGGCCTATTTGTCTCACATCTTTGTGGACTGAGATTCATACTTCCTACATATATACATGCTTCGTTATTAATGTTAAATCCTGAAGAAACTATTGATGTTGGTTTTCTTTGGGGAAAGAGACAGGGTAGGGGGGAGGGAAGCTTTTTCTTCTTTTCATTTAAAAAAAAAACAAAAACATTTTTCACAATTTCTAGAGAGGGATATGAGATGTCGATCAGCTGCCTCCCCCATGCACCTGGACAGGGGACTGAACTTGCAACTCAGGCATGTGTCCCAATCAGAAAGCAAACTGGCAACCTTTAGGCGCACAAGACAATGCTCAACCACTGAGCCACACTGGCCAGGGCTCTTCACTTTACCTTATGACCTTTCCAATTAACATATACCACGTTAGAATATTCATACTTAAAAAGTGTAAACAGTATTGAGACACATCTATGAACACATCTATATTATTTTTAAAAATAATAGTAAACACAATGCAAAACAGAATGAAAGGGTTTAACAGGGTCTTGGTACATGGCCTTATGTGGCTTGGCATTTTGTAAAGTTTCTATGAAGTTAAAAATAAACATGTGAGGGTGGGTGGGGTGAAGAGGTGGGGCACAGGGCAGTGAAAGTGCTCTGTATGATATCAGAGTGGCCGGTAAATTTGCCCAGGCCTGTAGAATGTACACCACCAAGAGGGAACCTAATGTAAACGAGGGGCTATGAGTGACAATGATGTGTCAGTGGTGTTCGTCGCTTGTAGAAAACATGCCATTTGGGTGGAGAGCGGACAGTGTTGGAGGCTGTGCATGTGTAGGGGCAGGGAGCATGTGCTAAAAGGGAAAACATCGGTACCTTCTGCTCAATGCTGCTGTGGACCTAAAACTGCTCTGAGTCTTTAAAAACAGAGTTTTAAAAATTAAAATAGACATGACATACATTTTACTCCAGAATACATCCATTTTTGTTCTAATTTATAATTTTTTTAAAAATTACTTTCTGGTAAAAATCACTTCATTCTCTTCCAAAAGCAGAGTGGGGACCGCTGAGGATCCAAGTAAAAGCCTCAGCCCCTGAAGCATCCTGCAGGGAGCATTCCTACACGCTTACCACCAGATGGCAGCATTGGCCCACAGATGCGGCAATGGCGGGGTGGGGTAGTGGGGGGAGAAAGGATGGTTCAAAAAACATCTCATCTCCTAGGAGGCAGTCCTTTCCACAGGTGCACAAACACTTAGCATCTACACAGGTGTGGCTACTTTAATCACACACACACACACACACACACACACACACAAAATGGCCAAGCTGAAAATCTCAAAATTCACAGGGATCCTGCATCTTCCTTTTTTATTTTTTAAAATATACTTTTATTGATTTCAGAGAGGGGGAGAGAGAGAGAGATACAAACATCAATTACGAGAGAGAATCATTGATGGGCTGCCTCCTGCACGCACGCCCCACTCCAGGGACCAAGCCCACAACCTGGGCATGTGCCCTGACTGGGAATCAAATTACAACCTCCTGGTTCATAGGTCAACGCATGAGCCATTGTTGCCAAGCCTTACTTCCTCTTTTAAACACAGAAGTCACACACACCTTAAGTAACAGAGTCAGTGTCAGGATGTATTAGCCCTTAATGTCTCAATGGCCCCCAGGGCGCCATCGGTGGGGGCTGCACTCTGCATAGCCAGGAAACCACAAACAGATGAACCACTGACTGACGCTGACTGAGCACTTCCCCACGCCAGGCACTGGGAAGTAACTGACCCCCGTATTTCACTTCCATTGTCATACACTACCTAATGATAGACAAGACCCCTTCTCTCTCCACTATCACATTATTGCACTTTTTTCTACCTTATTGTAGCTTTTCCTACAATACTCAGGGGACAAGAACACCGATCCTCTGGGAAAAAAAAGTTAGTGTTGGCAGATCCCCCAGAACTATTCTATTGTATTTGCACAGAATGCACCCCAGGACGCCCCTTCTTCCAGCCTCCAACCGCCTCCACCCTCTTTTCCAGCAGCCATCTTCAGAACCATCTGGGTCATCCTCAGCCTCCGAGACCAGCCCACACCATTTTTTTTTTTTTTTTAAGCTTAACTCCTTATGGCCAAGCAACCACAAACTCCCGGGTTCATGAGAAGTACTCCACCGAGGAGGAGGCTACGGTCAAAGGCCCGGCCGCCCTGCGCCTGCGGCCCCTCCACCTACCTCTCCCGGGGCTTCTGTTTCCACGGCTGCAGTGTGGTTCTGGAGGGCGTGGGCTCCTTCCTTCTCCAGCTGGCAGAGGAGACGCTCCAGGGTGCCAGGAGTGAATCTTGAAGATGCAAAACCAGCAGCGTGGCGACCGCGCCCTCTTCCAGGACGTGCGGAAGCCGCCCGGGGATGAGTGGGTGACACTCAGGACGCCAGGGGAGCCGGTGTGGGCCTGGAGGAGAGCCTGACCCGGGCCCTTCTGGACCTGCAGGCCCTGGGTTCCGCCCGCACGGACCCTCATCTCCGTGACTTCCGGGAGAACCACGTCCTGGGGGAGCAGGTGAAGCGCATCGTCCAGAAGATGGGCCCCACCTGGCTCTTTGCAAGGCTCACCCTCAAGTAGAAGCCTGTGGAGACCAGAGGCCTTTGAGGGGGCCCCCCTAGGTCCCCCTGGTTCTGGCTGCTGCCTGAGCCTCTCCCTGCAACCACGAGGCATCCTTTTAACCTCCCTGGACCCCGCTCCCAGGCTGTGGACCAAATGGAAACAATAAAGCTTTTTCTTTTTTAATGTATTTTATTGATTTTTTACAGAGAGGAAGAGAGAGGGATAGAGTTAGAAACATCGAGGAGAGAGAATCATCGATCAGCTGCCTCCTGCACACCCCCTACTAGGGATGTGCCCGCAACCAAGGTACATGCCCTTGACCGGAATCAAACCTGGGACCTCTCAGTCTGCAGGCTGACGCTCTATCCACTGAGCCAAACTGGTTTCGGCAACAATAAAGTTTTTTACAGCAAAAAGAAAACATTAGTGTCATTTGGTTTCTTTTCCTTTTTACAAATGGGATCCAGTTGAATTAAACAAAACAATGTTGCCAAATGCTAACGAGAAGTTTTCCTACAATGGACAAGTCATAATTAAATGAAGCGTGGAATTCTAGTCAATAGGAATTCTCACAGGTACTGCAGAAAATGCAGCTTTCTGTAATCACAGTAGCACCTAAATTGGCTCATCATCATGTCCTTGAGTAGCCAAACCTGCAAAAAAGTTTTATCAGAGTTATTCAAACCAAACGTTTGAGAGCATGCCCAGAATCAAGATCTCAGCAGAATGAGACCAGAAGCCTTTTTTCGGTCTTCTAAACAGCCAAACCCAGTGAGAGTGATGGTCTGGAATAAGATTTGGCTTCTGCTTTTGCCTAAACCAGGAACTCAGTCTTGATTAAAAGAAACAAGTAGTCTTCCTTATCAAATCCCGCCTTTCTCCTCCTAGAAAGCGAGGAGGTGGAGCTGGGTGGTGTCTGGGCTCTTATGCAGAGTGAGAGTGCCATTTCATTCTGAATCAATGGCATCTAAAGGCAGCTTTTTTTAAAAATATATTTTATTGATTTTTTTTTTTTTTTTTTACAGAGAGGAAGAGAGAGGGATAGAGAGTTAGAAACATCGATGAGAGAGAATCATCGATCAGCTGCCTCTTGCACACCACTGGGGGTGTGGCCTACAACCAAGGTACATGCCCTTGACCGGAATCGAACCTGGTACCTCTCAGTCTGCAGGTCGACGCTCTATCCACTGAGCCAAACCGGTTTCGGCCAGGTGATTTTTCTTGACATCGCAGACTGGATGTCTCCATTCTGCACTCCTCCGTCGGTGGCATGTGTATCTACGTTTGTCATTGCACTTCGTGGACCCGAAATCACTGTTCCCACCTTCAAAATGCATACCATGTTCTTTGGTAATTGCCCTTTCCTGCCATGTCCCCCTAAGGTGGCTAACTCTGCTCTAGATGCTTCCTGGCTGCTGAGAGTGAAGGCACAAAGGAAACAGGAGGTACCAAGGCAGGGAAGAGACCCAACAAGGATGTGTGGGTGCAGCACTGGCATCGTCCGCGACATGGGGGGAGGTCAGTATCTGACTCTGTGTAGCGGGCAGCTTCTGCATGGCTGCCTCAAGGGTTGCATGGAGGGGACCGGACCCTATCCTGAGGGCACTGGGGAGCCTCCGGAGGGTTTTAAGCAAGGGGATGTGCCATATGTTTCTTCAAACTACGGCCCGCGGGCCACATGCGGCCCGCAGAGGAGTCTGATCTGGCCCGCCAGGTTTTTTGGGCAGTGAGCGCAGCCGAGGTGTTACAGTAGGAATTAGTAGTTCATATAGTCCGGCCCTCCAGCTCTCTGAGGGACCGTGATCTGGCCCCCACTTTAAAAAGTTTGAGGACCCCTGTTTTAGAAGGATCTGGCGTCAAATGGTCCAGTGAGGGGCTATTGCTCTGACCCAAGAAAGGGCTGGTGGTGCAGCCACGTGGATGAGAGAGGCAGGTGGTTTCTGCTTCCTGTGGCAGTGAGAGATCACTGGGGCTAAATCCTAGCGCTGCCGCTCCCTGGCTATGAACTCCGGGCACCAACTTCAGCATCATCGTCAGAATTAATGAGGAACTAAGTGTCCCGGTGGTAGTATTCCAGACACGTTCCGGAGGTGAACTGGGGTGGAGGGGAGGGGAGGGAGAGCTGATCAAGATGACTCTTGGATTTCTGGTTTAAGGAAATGGGTAGATAAGTCAGAAATGACTCACCGGTGGGCATGTCAGGTCTTGAGAGAGGCGGGAGGAGGACCTGCTTAGGATCCGTGCATGGAATATGTTCAGGCCCTCACATCTCCGCCAGGCCGGCTCTGGATCCTGGTCCTCACCCCCAGGGGCAGGGCAGGGTGGATCCAGCATGGGCAACCGGAATGGGAGGGACTGACTAGAAAAAACAGCAGTCCAACTATCTGAAAGGTGAGATCCAATTAGAGGTGCTCTGTGTGACCCTGGATAAGTCACCTTTCTGTCTGGGCTTGAGCTCTCTCACACGCGTGTGCAGGGGGGAGACACCTGTGGGCAGGCCTGGTCTCCCAGACACTGAGAGCTGGGTGACCTCCTGTTCCTTTGAGCTGCCACTCACCTGCTCCCTGTCACCTCTCCTGGTTCCCAGCCCCAAGCCAGCCCTCTCCACTCTGGGCTCCCAGAACCTCCACTTTGAGCACAGGCGGGCTGTGTCTGGCCCCTGCCCACCCCACAGCCCCCCGCTGGCACACTCAGGCGCTCCCTGCAAGGAGCCAGCTCAAACCCAGGGCTCGTCCCAAACTTACGGGATTGCATTCCTCCTGGTAGAAAGTCCGAGCAAGCAGCAGAAGAAAGGAATCCAGACACACCCAGGGGCTGCACTCGGACAGCCACAGATGGACACCATTCACCAAGTATTTTTTTTATATATTTTTATTGGTTTTTTTACAGAGAGGAAGGGAGAGAGGTAGAGAGTTAGAAACATCGATGAGAGAGAATCATTGATCAGCTGCCTCTTGCACACCCCCTTCTGGGAATGTGCCGGCAACCAAGGTACATGCCCTTGACTGGAATCGAACCCGGAACCCTTCAGTCCACAGGCTGATGCTCTATCCACTGAGCCAAACCGGTTTCGGCTCACAAAGTATTTTTTAATCATTTATTAAAATCCTTATCGTGGAAGCAGGTGCGTGTACTTTTCCAGAGTAGTTTCACATATGCAGAAAAGTGTTTGGAGACACTTTTTGAGTCAGCCGGCTGGGAGAAAGAGTCATTCTTTAGCGTGGAATGGCTGTCCTTGGAATTATTCAACTTCTAGAATCGCAAATTCATTCACTTTTTCCTTTCAATGTCATTCATTCCCTTGCACACAACACTGCACTGATTTGACCACCGAAGATCTGTCATTAACAACCACAGGTTACTTGTGCTTACTAAATCTGGCTCTGTTATTAGACATAATTGGCTAATCTCACTTAATCCTCACCAGAGCCCACAGGAGACCTTGCACAACAGAGATGAGGAAACATTCATGAAAGTGTAGTAGCCTTGCTGGCACGGCTCAGTGGTTGAGCACAGACCTATGAACCAGGAGGTCACGGTTCCACTCCTGGTCAGGGCACAGGCCGGGGTTGCTGGCTGGATCCCAGTCTGGAGCGTGCAGGAGGCAGGTGATCCATGATTCTCTCTCATCATTGATGTTTCTATCTCTCTCTCCCTCTCCCTTCCTCTCTGAAATCAATTAAAATATATATATTAAAAAAAGAAAGAAAGAAAGAAATGAAGAAAGAGGTGATTTGCACTTAGGGAAGCATTGGGCTAAAGATTGAGGGTTGGCCACCTTGTTACTGGCTTTATGATGCTAGAGCAGTGGTCGGCAAACTCACTAGTCAACAGAGCCAACTATTAACAGTACAACGGTTGAAATTTCTTTTGACAGCCAAATGTTTTAAACTTAAACTATATAGGTAGCTACACTGTTATTAACTTAACTAGGATACTCCTAAGCTGGCCTTTGCTAAAAGCTCAAGAGGCTAAAGAGCCGCATGCGGCTCGCGAGCCGCAGTCTGCCGACCACTGTGCTAGGCCAAATGACTTACCCTACATCAGCCATGTCCCCATCTTTCCAAATGGCAAATTAGCTGCCACCGCTCCCGAGCTGCCCGCAGTGTCGTCACGGTTATCCGGGCCCATGTGGCCCGGCAGCGCCAACCTGGGTGCGCCCCGCGCCGGCTCCGGCCGCCAGGGGCCGCTGTGGCGCGGCGCGGCCCGGCCGCTCTAGCCCCGCGGGGAAGTCGCTGTCCTTACCTCCCGCCCGAGCCCGCGCCTCCGCGTCTGCGCTGCCCTCGCTCCGTCCTGCTGCTGCCGTCGCCGCTGCCCGCGTGTCCGCCATGGCCCTGCTGCACTCCTGCCGCGTCCTGTCCGGCGCCGCCGCCGCCGCCGCCGCCTTCCACCCGGGCCTCGCGGGCGTGGCTTCTGCCCGAGCCAGGTAAGCAGCGGGGGAGACGGAGCCGGGGCGACTGGCCTGTCCCCCACCGCACACACATACACACACACGCGCGCACACGCACACACACACGCATGCACACTTTCTCGGATGCATGGCGGCGCATCACAGTGCCCCCCGGGGTCCTACATCCCGCCCCCTCCCCTGCTCCCGAGACCGCAGGAGAGCGTGCCAACGCGTTCCCCGTGGGTGAGGAAGTGTGGCCCTCCACGGCACCCGGACTCCCATTCAAGGTGGGGGGGTCACGAGGCGCCGATTCCGCGCGGGGGGAGGGGCGGGGGGTCCGGGGAGAGCCCACGGGCCGCGGCGCGACCAGGCCTCACGCTCATTGGCTGCGGGGTCCGCGCTGCCTCGCGCCCATTGGCTGCGGCGCCGGCCGGGGACCGGTGCGCCCAGGGCGTGCCCTTGACGGGCTACCTGGGGGGCTGCGAGCTCCCGGGTCTCGGCCTCCCCGGGCCGATCGGGGTGTGCGGGCCGGCGATCGGGGTGTGCGGGCCGGCGGCTGGCTGCCTCGTGTGTGTGTCCCCGGGAGCAGGAAGTGCCCGGGACCCCGGCGTGGAGACCCGGCCGGCTATCCCCTCTGCATCCCGTGACCTTGACGCGTAGCATCCTCACGTGTGACCCTTCCCGTCTACCCTTTGGCCTTTGGATGGAGAAGGGTGGGAGTGTATGCACCTCGTTTTTTGAAAAGCCTCCTCTTAGGAGATCGAGCCCGAGGGGAGTGTCCGTTCTTTCTCCATCTCACGCTGCTCTTTCATGTAGTCAGTATTTCGTCACCAGAGTTTTAGAAAGCCGGCCAGATCCTGGACCAGATATCAGCTTAGAAGCCCGTGGCGAGGTGTCGCTGGGGAGATTACAAGGGCTGGGCGGGGCAGCCTTAGGTATACCGTTGTTCCTAGGGGGAAATAATACACGAATAAATAATAATTCAGGAATAAACTCTGTTTCACCTATTCACAGCAGTAAACCTACTTTTACCCCATTCTCTACATTATCCCAAACGAGTGCCTGCAGAGAAAAAGTACAGGGCATTCAACGAACTGGTAATGCCTTCCTCGCGGAGACCTGAGTCAGGCGATTTAATTCTCTCGAGAAGCCGATTGGGGACAGTGCCTTGAAGTAGCGCCTAATCTGGAGCCGAGTCTCCAAAACACCACCGCCAGATAGACATTCACTCCAGCGAGCAGAGCCTTGACCTCTTCCCCATGCCTCAGCCTTTTCTGTGCATGGTGTGTGACGCCGTGAAGCCAGCAGAACTGTTTGACCTTTGCAAAGCCCCGCACTCGTGGCAGTAGTTTCTCCCAGGCTTTCACACCGTCTTAGCTTCTTGATTTGGTTCCTTCTTGGCTCCCTGTCAGGTGTGCTCTTTAAGTCAGCCTACCTCCTGGCCCAGAATTAGAGAGCGATGATTATTTATGCAGCCAGTTTGGAGAAGATGGAAGGGTGCCTAAAATCAGGGGCGAGAGGAAGTTGGTTTCGCCACCGCAGTAATGTTAACACGATCTCTTGTTTTACGGGTTTGGTTGGGTGGTCTGTGGTTCTATTTATACTGTGTAGTGACAGTCCCTGAGGGTGTGACCTGTTAGTCAGGTTTCAGTTTGGGAGCCTGACTCATTTTTTCTTTCCCGTCTTTTCCCCCGTTAGAATGTTAAGTTCCAGGAAAGCAGAGACTGGACCAGCCTTGTTCCCTGCTGTATCTCAGCACTTGGAACAGTGCCTGCATGTCTTTCAGTTGGAGTATTTTTATTTTAAACATCGATTTGATTTTTTTTTAATCAATGCAATAGAAACAAATATGACCTTTTAATATTGCATCTTACATCAAAGCCTAAACATATAGGGGAACTGTGGGTGCAAAACATTTGTTTTTCAATAGTTCGGGCTCATGGGAGGGGGTGGGCAATGGTATATGTACAAAGATAATAATTTAATTTAAAAAAAAAAAATAGTTCGGGCTCTGGCCAGGGAGCTCAGCTGGTTGGAGTGTCATCCCAATATGCCAAGGTTGTGGGTTCAATCCCCAGTCCAGGTGCTTACAGGAGGCAACCGATCCGTGTTTCGCTCTCACATTGATGTTTCTCTTTCCCTACCCCCTCTCTAAAAATTAGTAACTATGTCCTCAGGTGAGAATTTAAACACACACACACACACACACACACACACACACACAAAAAAAAAAAAAAAAAAAATACCTAAAAATTGCTAGGTAGGCTCCCAGGGAAACGGGAAGGCACTTAAATCGCAAATGCTTATCTGAATACTTTGTACCTGACATATTTTGGTTGTCTGGCCAGTATTGCTCAATAGCTCGGGCTTTGCTTTGAACTTATGTCCAAAGTTCGAGAGGAATCACTTTGTAGGCCACTGGTTGTCCGCCTCAACTTCGTCTCTAGAGCACTCGTTTTTATCAGGTACTATCTCTTTAAAAGCATCTGTGTTCTTCCAATGTGACAGAGTCTTCACCCTTTTAAGGAGTGGAATAGTGAAGGACATGGAGGACCTGAACATAATTACCGATGTAGGACTGATCAAATGGAGTATCCCTGTTCCTGTATTTAGATTTCTTTTAATATATATATTTTATTGATTTTTTTTTTACAGAGAGGAAGAGAGAGGGATAGAGAGTTAGAAACATCGATGAGAGAGAATCATCATTCAGCTGCCTCCTGCACACCCCCCATTGGGGATGTGCCCGCAACCAGGGTACATGCCCTTGACCGGAGTCGAACCCGGGACCCTTCAGTCCGCAGGCAGACGCTCCATCGGCTGTATTTAGATTTTTAAGGTTGAACATATTCAAATTGCTTTAAGACTTCTGTAAAGATCCTACTCTCAATCCGATCTCTGCTGGAAGACCGGATTTCTGTGCCAAATAAACATTTTAAAGAGATGACAAATCAGTGCTCTTCCCACCAGGTAACTAAGGTACTTCCGTCCTGTGGTTAGGGGCAGTGGCTCTGTCATCATTGATTGACAACCATGGAGACAGAGCCATCTTTTTTTAAATGAAAATTGCTTGCTAGAAGCTCTACCATATGTCCTTGACATTCAAAGTATTCCTTTCAGTCATCAGCTGGTGACAGTGATACAGACAAGCAGGTGGCTACGTGTCTCCAGGGTCTGAGTTGTGGGTAGGAAGCAGCAGGAGCTTTCTGCAGGCCCTGCTCAGAAGTTGCTGGGGTACCTGTTTCTTACTGTTGCTGAGATACTGGAGCAGCCGGGAAGCCTGGCAGTGGGACTGTTGAGGAGGAAGAATGATAATATCTCCCGAGATTCTAGAAAAGACTGAGGTTATTGAAAAGCAGGAAAAACCTGTATTTTATCATAAAGCCTTGGGACCACGTGTTCCTTGAATTCTCTGCATACTTTCCTCACCAGGCTTAGTGGCACAGAGGTTATAAATAAGAGTGTAGTGGGATAACTTAGTAACAGTGATACCAGCTGATATCAAGTGCTCACTCTGTACCAGGCTCTGCTCTGTTTTATAGCTAACTAAAAGCCCAGTGCATGAAATTTGTGCACGGGTAAGGTCCCTAGGCCTGGCCTTCCTTCCCTCGGCTGCCAGCCAGGCCTTCCTTCGTTCCTCGCCACCCCTCGGCTGTCAGCACATGTCATGGCGAGCTGTCAAACTCCCAACGGGCACATTTTGCATATTAGCCTTTTATTATATAGGATTACTCCTTTCATTCTTACAAAAAAAAAAAACCGTAAGATAGGCAGGGTTGTGCCTCATTTTACAGATTGGCTCTAAAAATGAACCAGGAGGTCAGTGTTCAATTTCCAGACCGGGCACATATGGCCTCAATCCACAATGAGACTGTATAGGAGGCAGCTGATCACTGATTCTCTCTCATCCTCATTGATGTTTCTGTTCTCTCTCCCCCTCTTTCTTCCTCTCTCAAATCAATAAAAAATATATTTGAAAAAAAAAAATAAAAATGCAGGTATATTCATGTCACTCCCCCTACCTGATCACCATATTCCTCCCCACCCAAAAAAAATAATAAAATGATTCCCATATTTTCACTACATCCAAGATTGGGCCTAAGAAACGTTTTAACAAACTCTCCAAATGATGCCCTTACCAACTTTGGGAACAGGATAAAAAGCCAAGCCCCTTGGGGAAGGTGTCACATTATCCTTTCACACTGGTCCTTGCCGGATTGTCTAGTTTCATCTTTTACCATTCTCAGCTTCTCACTGCAAATTACTGGAAATAGCCTGGGAATTCAGGTCAGGCCGGGGCTGCGTTGAAAACCTACACATGCGCCCTGTCCTCCCCAGGGTGACTCGGAGAGTGGCCCCTTCCGCTTCCCATAGGATTCGTATTGGGATTACTGGTCTTCCCCGCCCCTCTGCGAGGTGCTCTGAGGTCTGATGCATTATTGAACTGTGGTGCCTGTTGCTTTACCGTGTGCGTAGCAAACACACAGCCATGCACTGAAGCGGGTTTGTGGAAGGTCCAAGATGTCTCTGGCCATGGGAACCTTGCTTCTGTAACTGATGTCTTGTCTTTCCCCTTTCAGCTCCTGGTGGGCCCATGTGGAGATGGGGCCCCCAGACCCCATCCTGGGAGTCACAGAAGCCTTTAAGAGAGACACCAACAGCAAGAAGATGAACCTGGGAGTGGGTGCCTACCGGGACGATAACGGGAAGCCTTACGTGCTCCCCAGCATCCGGAAGGTGAGCTTGCCGTCCTGTCCCGCCCGGTTGGGCTAAGAAAACTGACCGCTGGAGTGGGAGTCAGGAGAGCCAGGTTCAGGTTCTGGTCCTAACTGTTCCCATCAGGTTGTCTGAGCCGCAGTCTCCTTGGCTATAAAAGAGCCATTGGAACTGCCTGGTCTTTCTAAGGTTGTATTTCTGTGATTGTCTATGAAGGAGGCATAATGTCATATGTAATTCTGAGTGCGCAAAAGGACCAAGAATTTTATTGCTGCCTTAGTCACAGAATTAGGCCTTTGTGGATGGGTATCACTCTTATTTTCCATTTCTCTCATTGTAATTGCCTTCATAAAACCCGCCTTCTATCGAACTGTAGAATAATTTTCTTTATTTTTGTTACATATCTATTAGTAGTCTTACTATAGTTATAATTTAATCCTTTGAGAACAATTCTTTTTTAAGAAAGTATGTCTTCCTCCTCCATTGAAATATGAATGTGCTGCTTCGCCACTTCCAAAGTGGATAGTGATGTGTCCGTCATTCCTCCAAATAAAAAAATAACGCTTTACCTGCAAAATTTAAGTAGAAAACATTTAAAACACTTAATGGGGGCAAAAGTAGTTTTACAGTTGTGAGTAATTTATTCCTGTACTATTATTTATTTATTCTTGTATTTTCTGTGTGAACAAACTGTAAGCCAACTTTTGCCCCACCTGCATTAACCAGGGTAATTCCAGGTGAAAAGAGCTAAGCAGCTGCCTTTTCTCCTGTGTAGGCAGAGGCCCAGATTGCTGCGAAAAACCTGGACAAGGAGTACCTGCCCATCGGGGGGCTGGCCGAGTTCTGTAAGGCGTCCGCGGAGCTGGCCCTGGGCGAGAACAGCGAAGTGCTGAAGAGCGGCCGGGTAAGCGAGCAGCCTCCGGCGTCGTATAGGGTCCGTCGTTAAATGTAGTAATGTAGATACATTTGAGATAATTCAAGCAATTTAAAACAAATAAGAAAAGAGACACCACTTTGTGCCTGATGATGGTTGTTTTGTATTTTATTTTTAAATGTATTTTATTGATTTTCTTAGAAGAAGGGAGAGGGATAGAAAGTTACAGAGTTAGAAATATCAATGAGAGAGAAACATCGAACAGCTGCCTCCTGCACAGCCCCCCACTGGGGATGTGCCCACAACCAAGGCACATGCCCTTGACCGGAACCGAACCCAGGACCCTTCAGTCCACAGGCCGACGCCCTATCCACTGAGCCAAACCAGTCAGGGTGCTGGTGATGGTTTTGAGGTGGCCACGCTTTTGCTAATATCTCTTCTTCAGCTAATAAATTGGCCCCAATTAAATAGAAGATTTTCTATAACACCAGTTCCAAACATGGTAGTGATTTGATAGATTTGACACTGCTTTTCTGTTAGTTTCTATGTGCTTATGTTCATTTTACATTAAATATGCTTTAGAAACTCCAAACTATGCCTAGTTTTAGGCCTATACTTAGCCCCCACCCTCATGTCCTAAGCTTAGATGGAGGAAGCAAGCAGGAAAAAGCCACTGGTGGGCTCTGGCAGCTGGGCCCAGCGGGCACTCCGCTGGTCCCTCCCAGCCCTGCTCCCTTCCTGCTGCCTCCCTCCTCTCTGAGGTCCAGGGAGCACCACGCAGCCATGAGGGCGGAGCACAAGTGTCCCTTATCTCCTTCCAGCTCCCGGAGGGGTCCCCTCTTGTGGGAGAGAGGGGGCCCTAACGGTCGCTGCACGTAAGCTTTTTGCACAGATTCCCGTGCGCACCGTGGAGTATATGCAGGCGCACACTTGCAGAAGACTAGCATCATGCATGTGGGCCACCAAACAGCTCACCAGACACAAGGGCTCCTGTGCCTTTCTTTTGAAACATGTATGTTTTTCTAATGGATACATTTGTGTCTTTAAACTTTTTTTTCTGTTTAAGTCTGGGGAAAACTCACAAAGTAGCAAAACTAAGCCAACCCTTGTCCCCTCCGCACCCCTCCAAGGACAGAATAAATACATTTTATTTACAAGACGGGTCCAAGTCCGAGGGTTAGTTCATTGACTCAGAGTCAAACGTATAACCTTGACCCAGTGGTGATGGAGCAATGACCATAGGTCATGGACAGAATATGGTGTGACTAATATTTATACAGTCAACCACCTGTTAACCCCTCATGAAAATTCTGAGGGTTCTTTGGAGGTGTTTTGGGGTTTTTTTTTGGGGGGGTTGTAATTTTGCTTAGTCTGTGTAGTTCTTGTCAGTTGTTACGTAAGTATGAGACTGGCCTATCTTAAAAGAACATTAGTTTGCCTTTTATAAATCGCTGTGCCTTTGTGATCATTGGTATCAGATCTACAGCCAGGTTTTTCTTTTTATCACACCAAAGTTTGCAGACTAGCTTTGTTTAGGAAAGAGTTGGTTGGTTGGGTTCCTCCCATTTAACCCAGTGTCCTCCAGTCCAGAAAATAGGTTGATGTTTTGCAGAGCCTTGCTTCTATGGTGCCTAAAGAAAAAAAAAGAAAGAAAAGAAGGAAAAAAAAGAAGAAGAAGGAAGGGAGGGAGGGAAAAAAAAAGATGGTTTCTTACTCACCTCCTACCGTGGATTGGTTTGAAGAAACAGATCTACTCAGGCATCTATCCAAATGATTAATATTTAAGATCCTGAAAACTCATAAGAGGAGCCTCTTAGACAACCTTTGATAGGTAGTAATGTTGGTCTAAGGTACTTTTCAAGGACCTTTGATGTTCAGAGAGTCACTCCATTTTGAATAATTCTACAATAATGTTTAAATGCTGTAACTGTTCTTATTGTCCTTTTTTTTTCATTGGGGAGGGAGGGGGTTGTAACACAGGATGGTGCTCCTAACCGGCCGTAAGGGGTTGGCTTCTGCATCAGCAGGGCTGATGGAAACTGAAGAGACCGCCCTTTGGGAACCAGTGAGGAGGGTCCAGGCAGCCTGTGGCTCAGCAAACGGGGAAATGAGGCAGCGCCGTTCTCTCGTTTCCTGAAGCTCATTTGGGGGTGTCTCAGCCTCTGCGCGTGGCCTCCCCTCTGCCGCCTCAGGGGAGTGGGGCCTCACTGAGCTCATGTCTCTCCCTCAGTATGTCACCGTGCAGACCATTTCTGGAACCGGGGCCTTACGGATCGGAGCCAGCTTTCTGGTGAGTCTGGAAATTTCTTCAGCAAAGAGCTGTGAGGATGACTTCTCATTCCCTGATAAATGAACTCGGGGGTTAAAAATTCAAGTACCTAGATTAGAAGGAATCACAAAGACATGATAGTAGGACAATATAATAATGAATATAATTTATTGAGCACATCCTGTTACTAGCAGCTTTTATATTTTAACTCATTTAATCTTTCTGAAGGCGGTTCCGTTAACACCATTTTATCTTTTAATATTTTATTAATTTTTTACGGAGAGGAAGGGAGTGGAAGAGAGTTAGAAACATCAATGAGAGAGAAACATCGATCAGCTGCCTCCTGCAGGTCCCCCACTGGGGATGTGCCCACAACCAAGGTACATGCCCTTGACCAGAATCGAACCTGGGACCCTTCAGTTCGAAGGCCAATGCTCTATCCACTGAGCCAAACTGGTCAGGACAAGTTAACACCATTTTACAGATGAAGAAAGTGAGGCCCCTGTGGGTCCCTGGTCACGCGGCCGAATAACTGTCAGAGTGTGGGTTCCACCGGACAGCCTCGCTGCTCTCACTCAGGGAGAGGAGCTGTGTTTCAGGAGAGAAAAGTTGTCTTTTCCGTAAAACAGATCAACTTTTTTTTCTCCTCCCCTTTCATCGGTTTTTCATCCCCTTTCATCTCATCTCTCAGCAAAGATTTTTCAAGTTCAGCCGAGATGTCTATCTGCCCAAACCGACCTGGGGGAACCACACGCCCATCTTCAGGGACGCCGGCATGCAGCTGCAGGGCTATCGCTACTACGACCCCAAGACGTGCGGCTTTGACTTCACGGGCGCCATGGAGGACATTTCCGTAAGTGTGGCTCTCGGGGGCAGGGAGAGGCGGGGGTCAGGAGTAAACCTCCTGTGGAGACTTGAGGTCGCCCAGGGAGTCTCAACACCTGATTTAAAATCCGGAGGACGAGCCAGCTCCCACCCAGACCCTGGGTTCTTTCTGTCATTTACGGAGTGATGGTGACCTGTGGCATTTCGGGAAAATGATCTCCTTGTCGAGCTGCAGAGCGATCTCATGGTTGTTTGTCTTTTCAGAAAATGCCCCAGCAAAGTGTCCTCCTCCTGCACGCCTGCGCCCACAACCCCACGGGAGTGGACCCTCGCCCCGAGCAGTGGAAGGAGATAGCCTCCGTGGTGAAGGTGAGCGGCGGACTGACGGGATGGTCCTGCGCGGTGACTAACCAGCCTTCCGTGCTTTCCTGGCAACGTCTGAACTATGACCGCTACCCGGAGCCCACGTGAAATTTCCACTTTTTAAAAAAATGTTTTGCCGAATCTAGTTTGGCTCAATGGATAGAGCGTCGGCTTGGGGACCGAAGGGTCCCGGGTTCGATTCCGGTCAAGGGCATGTACCTTGGTTGCGGGCATATCCCGAGTAGGGGGTGTGCAAGAGGCAGCTGATCGATGACTCTCTCTCTCTCTCCCTTCCTCTCTGTACAAAATCAATAAAATATATATATTTTTTTAAATGCTTTTATTTCAGAGAGGAAGGAAGATGGAGAGAGAGAGAGAGAGAGAGAGAAATTTCAGTAATGAGAGAAAATCATTGATTTGGCTGCCTCTTGCACGATCGTACTGGGGTTGGAGCCCGCAACCCGGGCATATGCCCTGACTGCGAATCGAACCGTGACCTCCTGGTCAACACCCAACCACTGAGCCCCACCGGCCAGGCCCACACATTATTAATAGCCGTGAAAGAGCTCCACTTTCGGGAGATTAACAATTCTGTACCTGATGCTACATGAGCAGGGTGGAAATGATTTCTGTTTCTCGGCTGGCTCTAGGAAATTCTGATCGGACTTGTCATTGCCTGGCCTGTGTGTAGGCATCCACTGGGCCCCCCCCCCATGTCTGCTGGTGGGGTCTCCAGCTGTCCTGGTCGGTGGTTAAATTTGTTCATCCTTTGCCACTTTTTCATGTCCCCCCTTCCCGTGCCTCGGCATCGCCATTGTCACTCCGGGGTCAGCTGGCAGCGAAGGCACGCGTCCGAATTCCTAGGGAGGAAGATACTCGCTCCTGTCGCCTTGCATCCCCACCGTCACTCCTTCTGGTTCCCCTTCCTTTACACTCTGTCAAACCTCCGCTGCAGACAGAATGAGAGAGAAGCAGCATTCAGAGAGCTCTTCCAGGAGGAGATGGCTCTGACGTGGCCGGCCCCTGAGCCCTGGGTATAAGAAGAGTCTGCCAGGGTGACATCAGCCCCAGGAAGGCTGATGCTGATCCTGCACTGACTAAACTGACATAATTACCCAACCACTGAGGGCCTACAACAAGCTTCCCATTTGACGAAGTCGCGCCTGGGGAGATGGAGATTAAGATTCTCCTTTCTTCGTGTCTTCTAGAGGGACCATACCAACCGGAGTAAAAAAATATACTAGTACATTGATGTCTGAACTCTTAGGAAACGGAAACATTGCCAAGCTGCCACCTGTGGAGGAGACTGTTGCTTCTGTCTCCGTGAGGCAGGCCTGGTCTCCCAGAAAGCACAGGGACCATCTGGGCATCCTGAGGGGCTGCCTGAAGCTTTGGTGTCTTCTCTTTTCCTTCCCAGAAAAACAACCTCTTTGCGTTCTTCGACATGGCCTACCAAGGCTTTGCCAGCGGCGACGGCAACAAGGACGCCTGGGCTGTGCGCCACTTCATCGAACAGGGCATTAACGTTTGCCTCTGCCAGTCCTACGCCAAGAACATGGGCCTCTACGGTAAAGGAAGGACCCCGTGCGAGTGTGTTCCGATGACATTGAGGAAGTGCCGGGAGGGGTGCCCCACAGCTGTGGGGTTGCGTGTGCCAGTGTGTGTGTGTGTGTGTGTGTGTGTGTTTTGTCCCTGTCCTTCCTTCCCCAGAGAGGAAGACAGGTGAAATGGATTGTACTGATCTTAGCCACATCTTCTGTGGTGTCCTTGAATTTTTCCCACAAAGAAAACTGATTACTGCTGCTCTAAACAGTGACTGTTCCATGAGCCACAAAGATGGATACAAGAGAAAGAACACCCTTGAGTATTCAACTTTCTGTTGTACCCAGAGTCACCATTCTAATTGCTAAAAACGTTATCCTTAGAAAAGTTATCTTTGTGGTGTTTCTGGCGGAAACCGCTAACGGGTAGCCCATTTAACCATGACTTGCTCTAGATAGAACTAGGCGACAGGATGGATCCACTCTGGCTTTTCAGGTGAGCGTGTGGGAGCCTTCACTGTGGTCTGCAAAGATGCCGATGAGGCCAAAAAGGTGGAGTCCCAGCTGAAGATCTTGATTCGCCCCATGTACTCCAACCCTCCCGTCAACGGCGCCCGGATCGCCTCCACCGTCCTGAACAGCCCCGACCTGCGGAAGCAATGGTAACGACCAGGGGTCCTCAAACTTTTTAAAGTGGGGGCCAGATCACGGTCCCTCAGAGAGCTGGAGGGCCGGACTATATGAACTACTAATTCCTACTGTAACACCTCGGCTGCGCTCACTGCCCAAAAAACCTGGCGGGCCGGATCAGACTCCTCTGCGGGCCGCATGTGGCCCGCGGGCCGTAGTTTGAAGACCCCTGGTAACGACACTCTGCCGCCCAGCCACCGCCTTCCCCCCCACCCCCCCACCCCCACTCAGTCTTCACAGCTTGGTTATCATCGGCCACTAGTGAGGCCAGCATCACACAGCTACCACGTGTGGGAGGGGGCAGGGAGAGAAGAGTGCCTTTTATCAGCACTTTCCAGTAAATATGTTGGTTTTTTCCCTGGAAAAGATGAACGTAATGTAGAGAATGTATTTCTTTTCTTTTTTTCTTTTTTTTTTTCTTTTTTTTTTCTTCTTTTTTTTTCAGAGAGGAAGGGAAAGAGAGATAGAAACATCAATCGATGAGAGAGAATCAATGATTGGCTGCCTCCTGCACATCTCCCACTGGGGACTGAGCCCACAACCCAGGCATGTGTCCTTGACCAGAATCGAACCCAGGACCCTTCAGTCCCCGCAGGCTGATGCTTTATCCACTGAGCCAAGCTGGATAGGGCTAGTATTTCCTTTTATCCCATCATCTCCAGGTTATATAAATTCAAATTCCTTACATAGGAAAACTTCCTGAAGAAAACCATATTTTTGTTTTATTTTAATAATAGCTAGCACTGAATTGATCTTTCTGCACCTTTTGATTTTTGTTATCTGTACTATCTGAATACCGTGGCACCTGAGCTCTAAGGTAGTGTTACTCAGTGTTTGGTTTTTTTTAATATATTTTTTATTGATTTCAGAGAGGGGGGAAAGAGAGAGAAACATTAATGATGAAAATCATCCGTCACACACACCCCTCCCCCCACTGGGGATCGAACTCACAACCCGGGCATGTGCCCTGACCAGGAATTTAACCGTGACTCCTGGCTCATAGGTCAGTGCTCAACTGCTGAGCCACACCAGCTGGGTATAAAATAAAATGCTATAAAATAGTTTTTTCTTCCCGGACTCAGTCAGGGACACACTGGGGTCCACGAGGGCGTACTCCGAGAAGGTGAAAATTCCGTGAGCTGTGGCGTATCTAACGGGACTTGGCCAGAATTGCGCTGCATCCCAGGCTTTTTACAGGTTGCAGGAAGTGAAAGGCATGGCCGACCGCATCATCAGCATGCGGACCCAGCTGGTCTCCAACCTCAAGAAGGAGGGCTCCTCCCGCAACTGGCAGCACATCACCGACCAGATTGGCATGTTCTGTTTCACAGGCCTGAAGCCCGAGCAGGTGAGTGAACTCCCTGTAGCAGACCAGTTACTCAGTCCTGGGGCACCTACCTATTCAGGAAAACAAGTCATTTTGGAGGCTTTTGGGTAAATGAAGTATGTACATCTGTAGCATTCATTCTGCTTGGTTTTTTATTAGTCATTTACCTATCTGCATCCTCCGTGAGGTGCAGACCTCCACAGAGCAGGACTTGTCTTCATCATTTTTAGTGAATGCCACTGCTTCTCTGCAGAGATACCAGAGCAAGCGGGAACCTGCAAATTAGAAAGGAAAGCAGCTGATCCACAGCTGGATCCTGGATCTGTTTTTCCTGCAGATGCTGGCTCTTAACATTTTTTTCACCGTTCCTCCTCAGAATTCATCACCTTACTTTCAAGTAGCTTTCCTTCTTCTTTCACTCTAAGCTAGCACACCAAATTCTGGGAGTAGGGTTTAATTGAGAAAAAACAGAGCCTCTGTTATTTTTCCTGTCTTAACATGTGGCTGTTGTGCCAGGGCCGGACACACACACAATACACACACACACACACACACACACACCCCTCGCGTGAGCTGGACGTGTCCAAGCATCCTTCTCTCTGCAGGTGGAGCGGCTGACCAAGGAGTTCTCGGTCTACATGACAAAGGACGGCCGCATCTCCGTGGCAGGGGTCACCTCCGGCAACGTGGGCTACCTTGCCCACGCCATCCACCAGGTCACCAAGTAATTTCCCTGCTGAGAGGAAACAGAGACCACCTCTGCTGCCCTGCGATGCACACGGAGGAAGAGGGAGGGTGGATGGTGGTGGGCAGATCCTTCCTTTCAACCACGGTACTCAAAACTCAGCGCTGGAACGGTCTCTCGGCAGAGGGTGTGTAGGGAACTAGGCAGAGGCATCCGTGGCTGGTGCGTAGAACTTTGTGGCTCTCAACCAAAACCTCCCTCCTCTGTGTGTAACCAGCTTTTCCGAAAGAGTTTACGTGTACAAGAACGTCATAGCCAAAAACCTGTCCATCACACCATTGCAATATTCCGGAAGCTTTAACTGATGGTGTCGACGCCATGTATCCGAGCCTCTGTGAGAAGACCTGGTTCCAGCAATAACGGTCAGCCTCACGTTTGTGCTCCCGGATCGAGCAGCCTAACCAACAGACCACATTAACAGAAATTGTGAAAGCCAGCACGTGGGCTGCCCCTGCAGAAGGAACACGAGAAGATGCTGTTTCCGGTCTTACTTAAGAAAAAAAGAAGGCTCTCCTTCTTGTACTTACTTGTGGGCATTTCAATGTTCCCTTCTCTCTGTGAGCGCTGTTCTTTCCCATAGGCACAAAGATCTATAACCAGCCTAGATTTTCACCCTCTTCTGCTTGGTTGACCATCGACCGCACCCTGTAGCACTTCCCCATTTGAAGAATGAAGAAGGTGATTTACTGCTCACCCCACACCCTCGCCTTTCTCAGCCAAGAACGCCAGAGAAGGGTTAACGGATTATTGCAGCATCCTCTTCAGCGATAGCTCGCCTCCCTCCCGCCGGGATGTGGCCTCTGCCCAGTTGGGCCTCGCCCCCTCGGGCAGTGCTGTGCCGTCCCAAGTCGGGTGATGCCGGGCTGAGCCAGGCAGGAGGATGTTCAGGTTTCGGTTTTAACCTTCGTGCGCTTCCAGCGTGACTCGCTCGGGCTTCATTCACCCTTTAGAACGATGACCGCCATCTACTCTAATCATGTAGACCTACTGCAGCCTGGTTTCTCTGTTACAATAAAGTTACTGCGACCCCACCCACCACTGACGACTGACTATGTTGTATTTTCTCTTTCATGGGAGGGAAGGGCAGGAGTGGCTGTATATCCCGCAACTCTGAAGTCATGTCCAGCTGACCATGAGCCAGTGGGTGTGTGAGCTGACCTGAATGTAAACTAAAGCCACATCCCTGTCTTGATCTCACTCAGCTTGTCTAGTCCAAAGAAGTTGGAAATGTAGATATGATCCATTGGACCTTGGGGGACAGGTGGAGTACCTCAGAGGATCCTGTGGGTGTCAGCAGGGAGCAGAGGAGATGGAGGGAGGTGGCAGCTTCAGAGGGCTTGGGAGTGAGGTAGGAAACGTAAACAAGGAAGGGGAAGTTAAAAGAGGGATGCCACCCGGATGTAGATGATCATTGGGGACCAGCCCTCATCCCCAGTAATGAGAAATAGGGAAGTGAGAGGCGCTGCGAGAATGAAAGGCCAGGATGGCAGGTCTTCAATTTTCCAAATAACACAAATCCTGTTTTTATTTATATTTACATATGTGTGTGTGTTTATTGAATTCAGAGAGGGAGGGAAACATCCATGTGAAAGAGAGACATTAGCCGAAACCGGTTTGGCTCAATAGATAGAGCGTCGGCCTGCAGACTGAAAGGTCCCGGGTTCGATTCTGGTCAAGGGCATGTACCTTGGCTGCGGGCAGATCCCCCGGTAGGGGGTGTGCAAGAGGCAGCTGGTCAGTGTTTCTCTCTCATCGACGTTTCCAGCTCTATCCCTCTTCCTTACTCTCTGTAAAAAATCAATAAAATATTTTTTTTTTTTTAAAAGAAAGAGAAACATTAGCTATCTTCCTTATGCAGACCAAAACCCCAACCTGGGTGTGTGCCCTGACTGGTAACTGAACCAGTGACCTTTGGGTACATGGGATCGAACCCAAAACATGGACCCCAACCAGGAATTGAAGTAGGACCTCCTATTTCATAGGTCGACGCTCAACTATTGAGCCATCCGGCTGGACCACAATCCTATTTTTCTGGAAGGTCTATTGATGCTTAAAAGTTGGCAACTGATTCAATTTTTTTAAAATATTTTTTTAATGATTTCAGAGAGGAAAGAAGAGGGAGAAAGAGATAGAAACATCAATGATGAGAGAGAATCATTGATTGGCTGCCTCCTGCACTTCCCCATACTGGAGATCAATCCTGCAACCTGGGAATTGAACCGTGGCATCCTAGTTCATAGATCGACAACCACTGAGCCACACTGGCCTGGCCTAATTCAATTTTTTTAATGATTTACAGGCAAGATGCAAACAATAGGTCACCAGTTTGCAACCTCTACCATAAAGTCATTACTCTGTCAGCCGACATGGAGCAATGGCGCCTGCTTGGCATCAAGGTTATGCTGTCCCCTTCTGCTTAGTGCTGGAAGCCATTTAAGGTGGGACAGCGGGCAATGGAGCAGAGGTCAGGCCCCGAGCACATCCACAGTGCACGGGTAGCTGCTGGGAGGGGGGCAGCAGGCAGGCCCAGCTTGCTCTTTCCATCTTGTTGCTCACTCCCTGAGGGGCGTGGTGCACAGCAGGCTTGCTCCTGACCCCGGCTCTTCTGTATCCCTGTTGGGAATGGATACACCAACGTGATAAATGGATAAGTGAGTGAGTTACCTGGAATGGACTTGGCCTGGATGTCTTTGGGAAAGTATCTTAAAAGGGAAAACGTTATTCAGCTGCTCCCCGTTCAGGGACTGACTGCCCAGATTAGGAGAAGCTGCTTTAAGTCTCCCTGAGGGAGTCACATGGTTGAGAGTTGGCAACCAGGACAGCTGGAAAGGGAACCTGACCACCCTGCTGACCTCGTTATTTTTAACCTCACGTACTGCCAGCTCCCCCCGGACCAAGTCCCTTTCCTCGCCAAACGCAGTCACGTGGGGGGTGTTTCAGCAGTTCAGACTGTTTGCCTTCAGCCCTCCCCTCGTTTTCTAGTCTGGGTCGAATATGTTCATGTTTATCCACTCGATGGAGGGGGTAGTTTGCTCAGAATAACCTCTGTGTGTGCTTTTTTGTTTGTTTTCTTTTTAAAATATTTTTGTTGTTTTCAGGGACGGAGAGAGATGGAAACATCAATGATGAGAGAGAATCATTGATCAGCTGCCTCCTACATGCCCCCTACTGGGGATTGAGCCCACAACCTTGGCATATGCCCTGATCAGGAATTGAACCATGACCTCCTGGCTCATAGGTTGATGCTCAACCACTGGGCCACACCGGCCAGGCATGCCTCTGTTTATTGTAGTTCAAGGTAGAATAGTTTCCAAATCTGGATTTTAAAAAAAATATATTGGTTCCCTAGCCGTATCTCTGGACATTCTGACTCAATATGTCTGAGATAAGGTTTGGGAGTTATTTTCTTCTTTAAATAAAAAAGAGAAAATTTTCCTGGAGGTTCAGAAACACCTGACCCGTTGACCAGCCATTGGGTGCTATTGGACTAAATGGCCTTAGGCTTACAACTTCATTATCAAAGTCCAGTTCACTCAACCAGCTTGAGAATTTTTTTACCTTTTTTCTTATGGGCTGTGGAATTCTTTTTCATAGAATTTATTGGTTTGTATCTAATAAATAGATTTTTTTTTCTTTTTCTTTTTTAATGATAATCTTATAAAATTCCTGAGAATCCCTGCCCAGGTAGCTCACTTAGTTAGAGTTGTCCGGAAATGCCAAGGTTGTGGGTTCAATTCCCAGTCAAGGCACATATGTACAAGAATCAAACAACATATAAATAAGTGGAACAAGTCAGTATTTCTCCCCCTCTCTAAAATCAATGTTTTTAATTTTATTATTTTTTTATTTTTTTTTATTTTATTAATTTTTTTTTTACAGAGAGGAAGGGAGAGGGATAGAAAGTTGGAAACATCCATGAGAGAGAAACATCGACCAGCTGCCTCCTGCACACCCCCTACGGGGGATGTGCCCACAACCAAGGTACATTCCCTGGGATTCCCTGGGACTCTTGAGTCCCCAAGCTGGCACTCTATCCACTGAGCCAAACCAGACAGGGGGCTATTATACTTTTAAAACCTGCAAACAGCTCAGACATCCTTCATTCAACAAGTGACCAGTTAAGCAAACCAGTACAGTACATACCGTGTTTCCCCGAAAATAAGATCCAGCGCAACTTTGGGAGAAAAAAATTAATATAAAGACACTGTCTTATTTTCGGGGAAACAGGGTACATACCGAGGATATTACCTGCGGAAACTACAACTCCCAGAGTGCCCTGCGTCTCGCAGCCCCGGCTATCACGTGACCTCTGTTCACGTGTCTCCACAGCCGGCTGGGCAGGAGGTACCGTGGGTAGGGGGCACAAAGTAGGAAAGGTGGAGGGTGGGAGCTTTAAGTCCCGGGGTACCCAAACCGCCCCCGATCGCAGCAGGACCCTGCCCACTCCCCGCAGGGCGCTCCGAAGCCCGGCGTCCTTGGTCCCACGGCCGCCCTTGGCTGGCCGGTCCCTGCCCCGTCTCCACCCAGTGGTCCTAGGCCCTGATCAAATCCCGGTGCCTCCGCCCAGTTTACCCCACAGCAGCCCACTCCCCTCTCTGCATGCCTGGGGGGCATCCCCTCCGCGCGGGGTGCGCCCTGGCCCACCTCCCAGTGCAACCCACCCCTCCTGTTTCGGGGGCCCACCCTCGGGCTGGAGTAGGACCCCGCTCCGAATGGGAACCGAGGGCCCTCCTGCAGTGATCCCAGCTCCCCGAGGGCGCCAGGCTCCTGGCTCTGGTGCTGCCGGCGGGCTGCCGGCTGCGACCTTAGCCCCGCGTCCTCCCTCCCTGCGCCTGCCTACCGGACTGACCGGGTACCCCCCTCTACAGAGTCCAGTCCCCTCACTTTGCTGACCAGCAGAGAACAGCCCAGACTCATCCCTCTGCTGACGGAGGACTTCTAGCAAAGCCTTGAGAGGAAGAAGAAATCAGGGCGGAGAGAGAAGTGAGGAGAATCGGATCCCCGGTCTTCGGGGAGCAGGAGCTGGGAGCAGCACCCCCTCCACCACCGCCCTGATCAGGAGGGGAGAGCAGGTAAGCTGGGGAGGATGGGGCTGAGGGACTGGGGGAGGCACGGCTGAGCGATCGGACACCTCAGTTCTGAGATGTGAGCGGGGCTGAGAGGGAGGCTGCTCGGCGCTGGCAGCACTGGCTTTGCGGGCTCTGTCTGGCACCCCGCTAGGAGCCTGGGAACCCAGGACTCTCCCTCTACTACTCGCTGCTTTGATTTTTTTTTTTTTTTTTTGATTTTTTTTTTTTTGATTTTTTTTTTTTTTTTTTTGGCTGAGTTGCTGGATGGGTGTCCCCTGACTGATGTTTCGGGAGCTGGAGCCAGCAGAGGGCTATTTCCTCGGGAGCTGGTGTCTTGGTAGCATGCGCGGTGACAGATGTCTACTAAGAGCATCAGAACCCTCCTTTTTCCCTCTCCTGAGTGTACCATTCCCGGCTTTGCTGGGCCAGGACCAGGAGGAGCAATGGGAAGCGTCTGACTACCCAGGGGGCCTCCTTTGCCATTCTAACCCCTGGCATGTGGAGGGCCTCCAAGGGAATGCCTCTGGCAGGCAGTAGTTAGGTGAGTCAGAGGGAGGTGAGTGAGAGTTGGCCTGAATGTTGAAGGACTTGGAAAGCTATGGCGAATCCAGACGCTGGGCTCAGAATCCAGACTCTGTAACACGTTGAAATAGCCTCGGTTCTGAGTGGGGGCTGCACTTGGAACCCTGCAAACTGGAAACAGGCAGGGAAGGCAGACAGATCGGTATTCAAATCCTACTCTGCAACTAGCTGACACGTGGCCTTGGATCACTGATTCGATCTCTCCAGACCTTATAACCCGCTCTGTCGTAAGGATGGGATGAGGTATGTCCACGACATGCCTGCCCATACACGGCCTCTCTCTAATGCTGGCACATTACTACCCCCCTCTCTCTCTTTTTAAAAAATATATTTTATTGATTTTTTTACAGAGAGGAAGGGAGAGGGATAGAGAGTTCTTTCTTTCTTTCTTTCTTTTTAATATATTTTATTGATTTTTCACAGAGAGAAAGGGAGAAGGACAGAGAGCTAGAAACATTGATGAGAGAGAAACATCGATCAGCTGCCTCTTGCACACCCCCTACTGGGGATGTGCCCGCAACCAAGGTACATGCCCTTGACCGGAATCGAACCTGGGACCCTTCAGTCCGCAGGCCGACGACACTCTATCCACTGAGCTAAACCGGTTTTGGCACTACACCCTCTCTCTTATGTTTGTCTTATATACCCCATGGTTCTGGAATCCGGAAGCAAGTAGGATTTGCCTCTGACCTATTTCTGTCTCCCCCACCCCACACGGTTGCCCCCAGGGCAGAATTCTGCACACAGGGGCACCTGGGTTCCAGTCCCAGCCGTCTGAGCTTGGTGGCGTTGTTTTACCTTTCTGTGCCCACCTTGGCATATAACAGTATAGCACCTGCCTTCCCTGTCTAGGCTGAGAAGAGCCAGCGCCCACAGGCCTGGGAGAACAGAACAGCTCGGAACAGGGCATGTGGTGGTGAGGCAGAATCTGCAGACCCCGCCGGAAGAGGGCTCTCGGGGGCCATGGCCCAGGTCAGCATCAACAGCGACCTGGGCGAGTGGGGCTTCAGCTCGGATGCCGGGGAGCGGGCCCGGCTGCTGCAGAGCCCGTGCGTGGAGCCGGACCCGAAGAGCGAGGGGGCGGCCTCTCCCGAGAGCCTGAGCAGAGGCACCACGTCCACGTTCGGGGCCATCTTCATCGTGGTCAACGCCTGCCTGGGGGCGGGATTGCTCAACTTCCCGGCAGCCTTCAGCACCGCCGGGGGCGTGGCAGCGGGCATCAGCCTGCAGATGGTGAGTGTGGGGCCCAGAGGGCAGGAATGCTGTCCGGCTGGGGAGTCCGGCCTCTTTGCCTCCAAGGGGAGGCTCTGGAGGAGGGATGATCAGAGCCACCACTGTCCCCACCCTCGCTCAGGGCATCTCTCCCAGCATTCTTTCCTCTGAGCCCAAATGAGGCTTCAAAAGTAAGGTGACCAGACGTCCCGCTTTTGGCGGGACAGTCCCGATTTTTAACAATTTGTCCCGTGTCCCGTGGCGTTTTAAAAACGTCCCGATTGCGGGACAAATTGTTAAAAATCGGGACGTCTGGTCACCTTATTCAAAAGCCTTCCGAGCAATCAGGGAAATCTGACCTCAATCGCGTACTTAACAATCTTGTGATTCTGTTTCAAAAAGAGGCCCTGACCTTTTAGAACTACGTGAAATAGTACTGACGAAGTGATATGAGAACTTGTCATTTCTTCAAAATAATCCAGAGCCCGGCCCGTGTGGCTCGGTGGTTGAGCATCGACCTATGAACCAAGAGGTCACTGAATTGATTCCTAGTCAGGGCATGAGACCAGATGGCAGGCTTGACCCCAGTAGGGGGCTTCTTAGCGATGTTCCTATCTCTCTGTTCCTCTCCCTTTCTCTCTCTTTAAAATAAATAAAAACACATTTTTTAAAAAGAGAGAGGCCTAGCCGGTTTGGTTCAGTGGATAAAGCATCGGCCTGTGGACTGAAGGGTCCCGGGTTCGATTCCGGTCAAGGGCATGTACCTTGGTTTCAGGAGCATCCCCAGTGCGGGGTGTGCAGGAGGCAGCTGATCGATGTTTCTCTCTCATCGACGTTTCTAGCTCTCTATCTCTCTCCCTTCCTCTTTGTAAAAAATCAATAAAATATATTTTTAAGAAATAAAAAGAGAAAGAAAATTTTTAAAAAATAGTAATAATCAAGAATGGGAGAAGGAATAGATGAAACAGGATTGGGCATGAATCGATCATTCTTGAAGCTGAGTGATAAGGACGTGGGGGTCCATTATACCATTCCTTCTACTTTTTAAAAAATATATTTTATTGATTTTTTTACAGAGAGGAAGGGAGAGGGATAGAAAGTTAGAAACATTGATCAGCTGCCTCCTGCACACCCCCCACTGGGGATGTGCCCGCAACCACGGTACATGCCCTTGACCGGAATCGAACCCGGGACCCTTCAGTCCGCAGGCCGACGCTCTATCCACTGAGCCAAACCGGTTTCGGCCATTCTTTCTACTTTTGTGTGTGTGTGCTTGTGAATTTTCCCACAAAGCTTCTTTTGTTTCTGAAGAAAATCTCGTCTCCAGTAATCTATTAAAATTGTCCTGTGGGATGAGGCCCGTATGCCAAACCAGCTTTGGGCATTGGCCCCGTAAATACCGAGCCAAACCAGACTGCCCCCTTCGCTGCGAGGCCTTTCCCACACCCTCCTGCTCTGCCCCCGCCCGCAGGGCATGCTGGTCTTCATCATCAGCGGCCTCGTCATCCTCGCCTACTGCTCCCAGGCCAGCAACGAGCGGACCTACCAGGAGGTGGTGTGGGCCGTGTGCGGCCGGCTGACGGGCGTGCTGTGCGAGGTCACCATCGCCGTCTACACCTTCGGCACCTGCATCGCCTTCCTCATCATCATCGGGGACCAGCAGGACAAGAGTGAGGTTCCCTCAGGAGCCACCTCGTCCCTCCTCCCCCCTTGGCCCCAGGAATCCCAGGGATGGAGGGAAAGGGCATGGAACAGCCACCCCAGGCCTCGCCTGGGCTCAGCCTTCCCCTGGGACTCCTCCTCCTGGCCGCTGAGCCCATTAGACAGATGGAAGTCCCGAGGCCCAGCCGAGCAGGAGGGCCGCACCTTGCAAGTGACCTGGCATGACATTCTCTCCTTCCTCTCCATGCAGTCATCGCCGTGTTGGCCAAGGAGCCCGAGGGGGCCGGCGGCAGCCCCTGGTACACAGACCGCAAGTTTACCATCAGCCTCACCGCCTTCCTCTTCATCCTGCCCCTCTCCATCCCCAGGGAGATCGGCTTCCAGAAATATGCCAGGTGCGGAGGCCCCCACCCCAACCTGGGCCGGGCAGAACTCTGGAGGCCCAGGGGCCTGCCAGGGAACCCCCATCCTCCGTGCCACCTCACCTTCTGGGGCGGCACGAGTGGGCAAGGCTGGCCGGCCAGGGCTTGCACGGGTCCCAGCTGAAGACTTTCCTCTCTGTCGGCAGCAAGCAAGGGAGACAGTGGCCCTGAGCATCAGCAGGGCATTCAATGTCCTTGTCAAAGGGACAGGTGGCAGTCAGAGGGTCGAGACAGCCTCCGGGCCTGGACCTTAGCTGTTTCCTGCGATCCGTAATCGGCAGGGTCGCCCTCAGCGGTCTCCAAGGCCCCCTGTAGTGTCGACATTCCAGTATTTGACTCTTCCACCCTTCTTCCTCCGCTGGCTCCTCGTTCTCCAGGGCCCTCCTTGCAGCCCTCGCCACGCGTGGGCCACTCTGGTAGAAGCCCAGCCCTCCGAGCCCTGGAGCTGAGCCAGTGCATCTCCCGATGGTCAGAGATGTCAGTCTGCTCCCCTGTGCGGTCCAGCCCCTCCTCCAGGTTGTGGCCGGTTTCTCCTTTCTGCAGAGAGTCTTTGCTGGAAATAGCCTCCCACGTTGTTCAGTAGACACTCGTGGTCCCTAGAACTGAGGGTAGACGCCCCTGGGGTGGGGTCGGAGAAAGGGCCACTGGGGCTGGGGAGGAAGGAGTTCAGTGCGTTCTTCCCACAGCTTCCTGAGCGTCGTGGGCACCTGGTACGTCACGGCCATCGTCATCATCAAGTACATCTGGCCGGATAAGGAGATGACCCCGGGGGACATCCTGACCAGGTGGGTGAGGCCAGGAGACACGTGGGGCAGGATCGGCTGCTCGGGCCCCGGAAGGTGCCGGTTCAGACATCCAAAGGCCACACGGGTGCTCATTTTAAGGCCCCGTGAGCGTCCCAGGCCCTCCTTCGTAGGAAGCAGGCAAGCCGTCCTGATCTCTTTCCACCGGAGGGAAGTGAGCCCCAGAGACAGGAGAGACTTCGCCGCTAACGTCCAACAATAAGCCAGCGTCAGATGAGGCCTCAGGCTGTGGAGCCTGCCAGGGTGGAGCTACACATTTTTCCAACTTGTGCTTCTCTGTAATTGCTGCATCTTCTACATGAGGATGGATCTATGTGGTCATTTAAAAAAAAAAAAAAAAGAAGAAGAAGAAAAAATAGCTTCCTTTTTTTTTGAAAGGAACAAATCAAAAAAAAGTAAAGGCCCCAGTGTAAGAGCCAAAATTCTGGATTTTGGCCCCAGGAGAGCCTTGCAGAGCCTCAGTTTGCTGACCTGTGAAATGGGTAGAGTGTGTAGAAGGCTCCCTGGTGGAGGCCGTGGTTGGCTGAAGGAAGAATAGGGGCATCGGGGGGAGTGGTGGGTAGTTGGTGGCTGTGTGGGGTTCACAGGCAGCAAGTTCTTGTGTTCATCCACAGGCCGGCTTCCTGGATGGCCGTGTTCAACGCCATGCCCACCATCTGCTTTGGATTTCAGGTGCCAGTTGCAAGGTCCCTGCGGCCCCCCATCCTGGGATGGAGCCCACATCACAGGCGGGATGGGGTATCCTGGGAGGAAGGATGGAGTAGGGACCCCAGGACCCGCCCCTTGTCCCCGTGGTCTTTGTCTCCAAGGTTACCTCCCTCTGGGAACGGGGCGGGGGTGGGGTCGCTTCCCCAGCGTAACCGTGACCTCCGCCCCGACAGTGCCACGTGAGCAGCGTGCCCATCTTCAACAGCATGCGGCAGCCCGAGGTGAAGGCCTGGGGCGGGGTGGTGACGGCCGCCATGGTCATCGCCCTCGCCGTGTACATGGGCACAGGTGAGCGCTCCCGCCTCCGCTCTGCTCCTCGGTGCTCCAGCCCAGCCCAGCGTTCCCGGGGACGGCCTTGCACTTAGCGCATCAGACCCTTCTGTAGGCGTGGGCTTGAACTTGGGCCTCCTGGGCCTCCCCCTGCCCAAAGGAGAGCAACGGGTTCGTCCCTTCATTCAGCAGCTCTGCCTAGTAAGCACCAGGAACTATTCTCAGGTGGGGGGATGCCACCAAAACCGGTTTGGCTCAGGATAGAGCGTCAGCCTGCAGGACTGAAAGGTCCCAGGTTCGATTCCGGTCAAGGGCATGTACCTTGGTTGCAGGCACATCCTCAGTGAGGGGTGTGCAAGAGGCAGCTGATCGATGTTTCTCTCTCATCGATGTTTCTAACTCTCTATGCCTCTCCCTTCCTCTCTGTAAAAAAATCAGTAAGATATATTTGAAAGGAAGGAAGGAAAAGAAAGAAAGATGGCTGTGGGTGCGGTGGGGAACGGCTGGGAGAAGGGAGCAGGGCTGGGAGAGCTGGGAGGGTGATTCCTCCACAGACGGTTCTGGGGCCTCTGCCTCTGAAGGCACAGCCAGGAACAGTTAGAGAAACAAGTTATAAGCTAAAAAAGAAAGAAAGAATTCAGAGAGAACGTGGGCTCTGAAGGGAACAGGCTGACGTGAGAGGCCTGGGGTCGGGGGGAGACCTGTTGTGGGCAGGCTGAAGGGGAAGCGTCTCTGAGGAGGACATGGAGCTGGGACCTGAGTGGCCAGATGGAGAGCCGGCTCTGAGCGGGGCAGTGTGAGGTCAGAGAGGGGGCAGCGGGGCAGCCGTGAGAAGGCAGGGAAGGAGGCTCTGATCCCAGCCCAGCACCCTCAGCCTCCGGAGCGGCTCCCGCCCGCCCTCCCTCTCTGATGTCCCCCCCAGCGGGCATCTGACGTTCCTCCCCGGCCCTCCGACCCCACCCTCAGGCATCTGCGGCTTCCTGACCTTCGGCGCCTCTGTGGACCCCGACGTGCTCCTGTCCTACCCCTCCAACGACGTGGCCGTGGCCGTGGCCCGCGCCTTCATCATCCTGAGCGTGCTCACCTCCTACTCCATCCTGCACTTCTGTGGCCGGTGAGCCCCGCCCGCGGGGGTGCTCCCAGAGGCCCCTGAAAACTCGTTAGCCCGTGGTCCTTCCACCTTGTATGGACCTGTTTGGAGAAGGAGAAACGGAAGCCCACGGGGGGAAAGTCAGTGTCTACCCCCAGCCGGGTCTTACCCCCTCCTACCCTCTTTGTCCCGTGGTCCCCAGAACATTCTGCGAGTCCTCGGAGAACCTCTAGTCCAGATCCTTTTCTGAACACCCCCGCCTGGGGGCCCCAGGCCCTTCCCTTTGAGGAGAATGGAATGGGCTCCCCCAGGGGTCACGTCCTGGGCCAGGCAGGGCCCTAAGCCCTTCACGTTCACCCCCACCCAGTCCCCAGGCAGCCCCGAGACGGCAGCCGGGCACCTTCACAGAGAGGAGCAGGCTCAGCCCGTTCCACCCAGTCAGGGGTCTGGCTCCGGGAGCCGGTGGGGGGACTGAGCCCCTCCGTGTGTGCAGGGGGCGGGGACTGTGAGCAGGGAGCCTCTGAGCCCCTCCCTGTGTGCAGGGTGGGGGGGCTGTGAGCAGGGAGCCTCTGAGCCCCTCCCTGTGTGCAGGGGGTGGGGACTGTGAGCAGGGAGCCTCTGAGCCCCTCCCTGTGTGCAGGGGGGGGACTATGTACAGGGGAGCCTCTGAGCCCGCCCTGTGTGCAGGGGGGGACTATGTACAGGGGAGCCTCTGAGCCCCGCCCTGTGTGCAGGGGGGGGACTATGTACAGGGGAGCCTCTGAGCCCCTCCCTGTGTGCAGGGGGGGGACTATGTACAGGGGAGCCTCTGAGCCCCGCCCTGTGTGCAGGGGGGGACTATGTACAGGGGAGCCTCTGAGCCCCTCCCTGTGTGCAGGGGGGGGACTATGTACAGGGGAGCCTCTGAGCCCCTCCCTGTGTGCAGGGGGGGGACTATGTACAGGGGAGCCTCTGAGCCCCTCCCTGTGTGCAGGGGGGGGACTATGTACAGGGGAGCCTCTGAGCCCCGCCCTGTGTGCAGGGGGGGGACTATGTACAGGGGAGCCTCTGAGCCCCGCCCTGTGTGCAGGGGGGGGACTATGTACAGGGGAGCCTCTGAGCCCCGCCCTGTGTGCAGGGGGTGGGGACTGTGAGCAGGGGAGCCTCTGAGCCCCGCCCTGTGTGCAGGGGGGGGACTATGTACAGGGGAGCCTCTGAGCCCGCCCTGTGTGCAGGGGGGGGACTATGTACAGGGGAGCCTCTGAGCCCGCCCTGTGTGCAGGGGGGGGACTATGTACAGGGGAGCCTCTGAGCCCCGCCCTGTGTGCAGGGGGGGGACTATGTACAGGGGAGCCTCTGAGCCCGCCCTGTGTGCAGGGGGTGGGGACTGTGAGCAGGGGAGCCTCTGAGCCCGCCCTGTGTGCAGGGGGCGGGGACTGTGAGCAGGGGAGCCTCTGAGCCCGCCCTGTGTGCAGGGGGGGGACTATGTACAGGGGAGCCTCTGAGCCCCGCCCTGTGTGCAGGGGGGGGACTATGTACAGGGGAGCCTCTGAGCCCCGCCCTGTGTGCAGGGGGGGGACTATGTACAGGGGAGCCTCTGAGCCCCGCCCTGTGTGCAGGGGGGGGACTATGTACAGGGGAGCCTCTGAGCCCGCCCTGTGTGCAGGGGGGGGACTATGTACAGGGGAGCCTCTGAGCCCCGCCCTGTGTGCAGGGGGGGGACTATGTACAGGGGAGCCTCTGAGCCCCGCCCTGTGTGCAGGGGGCGGGGACTGTGAGCAGGGGAGCCTCTGAGCCCGCCCTGTGTGCAGGGGGGGGACTATGTACAGGGGAGCCTCTGAGCCCCGCCCTGTGTGCAGGGGGGGGACTATGTACAGGGGAGCCTCTGAGCCCGCCCTGTGTGCAGGGGGGGGACTATGTACAGGGGAGCCTCTGAGCCCCGCCCTGTGTGCAGGGGGGGGACTATGTACAGGGGAGCCTCTGAGCCCGCCCTGTGTGCAGGGGGCGGGGACTGTGAGCAGGGGAGCCTCTGAGCCCGCCCTGTGTGCAGGGCGGTGGTCGAAGGCCTGTGGCTGCGCTACCAGGAGGTGCCCGTGGAGGAGGACATGGGCCGGGAGCGGCGGCGGCGAGTGCTGCAGACGGTGGTGTGGTTCCTGCTCACCCTGCTGCTGGCGCTCTTCATCCCCGACATCGGCAAGGTCATCGCGGTCATCGGAGGCCTGGCCGCCTGCTTCATCTTCGTCTTCCCAGGTGCGGCCCTGGCGCCCCGCAGCACTGCCTTCCCTCCCTCCCTCCCTCCCTCCCTCCCGGCCAGAGCGCCTCACTGGCTCACCCACGGGGAGAGGAGCCTGGGGGTCACCCACCACAGGCTCGGGGCTGACCCCGGCCCAGCACCCCCTGAGAGGAAGATGCTGTTCTCTCCGCTTCCTGCCGAGGGGGTGGGAGGGTCACGACGTGAACTCAGCTAACGGGTCACGACCTTCCCCAAGCCAGGCCTGCCTAGGTCCTCAGCCTGTACCCTTAGTCTCTGTGGCTCCCTGGCAATCAGGGTTGTGGCTGGCGAGTCCCCAGAGGGCAGTGGGGTCTGTGGCCGCACCCTGACCCAGAAGCCGGGAGACCTGAGTGTCAGACACCAGGCCCCCGGGAAGTTGTCCCATCCGCCCAGCCGTGCCTTCCGCTCGTACCCAGCTCATTCCACCCTGAGAGCCCTTTCCACTCGGTGTGGAGCGAGGGGCCACGTCTGCTCAGACGCCCCGGGAAGGGCCTGGCGTGCTGCCCGTTAGCCCTGAGGTGCGGGCAGCCCGCACTGTGCCTGTGGGGTGCCGGCCTCTCCCAGGGGAGCCCGTGCCAGGCCCGGGGCCGGGCGAGGGGGCGGAGGTGGAATACCAGGCCTTCCTCCATCCCCCGCTGCCTCTCGGGAAGCGGGGAGCTGGGCCCGGGGAAGGGGCCCAGCCAAGCTCAGGGGCCGCCTCTTCTCTTCCAGGGCTGTGCCTCATCCAAGCCAAGCTCTCCGAGATGGAGGAGGTCAAGCCAGCCAGGTAAGGCAGTGCCGCCGTGGTCCTCGGGAGGCGCCACCCTGGGAGGGGGCCTTAAAATCACAGGGGTCAGGAGACTACACTCTCAGGAAAACGGAGTTTTTAAAAAGACTTTTTTTTAAAAAAATTTTTTATTGATTTCAGAGAAGGGAGAGGTAGAGATAAAAACGTCAATGATGAGAGAGAATCTATGATCAGCTGCCTCCTGCACGCCCCCCACTGGGGATCAAGCCCAAAACCCAGGCATGTGCCCTGACCAGAATCGAACCCCGGACCCTACAGTGCACAGGCTCACGCTCCAGCCACTGAACCAAACAAGCCAGAGCTAAAACTACTTTTAGAAAAATGGGTAACGTGCTAGTTATGACCGTCCAAGCGCTCCTGGAGGACTTTAGAGAGAACAAGTGGAATCCCTCATCGCCCACAGCCCAGTTGCCACCCTCCCCCGCCCACCCCAGCTCCCTGTCCCAGCGTGGTCCGCCCTCCCGGCTCTGCATGTGTGCCTTCTGTGTGCACACGGCTGCAAATATGTGTACACGGACACATGGGATTCAGGGTCTCGCTGTGTGTTTTTCGTTTCTTTGTTTTTTAAATACATTTTTATTGATTTTTTGGAGAGAGAGTAAGGGAGAGGGAGAGGAAGATAAGAAGCATCAATGAGCCGAAACCGGTTTGGCTCAGTGGAAGAGCGCCGGTCTGCGGACTGAAGGGTCCCAGGTTCGATTCCGGCCGAGGGCATGTACGTTGGTTGTGGGCATATCCCCAGTGGGGGGTGTGCAGGAGGCAGCTGGTCAATGTTTCTCTCTTATTGACGTTTCTAGCTCTCTGTCTCTCTCCCTTCCTCTCTGTAAAAAATCAATAAAATATATTTTTAAAAAAAAAAAAAAAGAAAGAAAGAAAGAAACATCAATGAGAGAGGAACATCATGGATCGACTGCCTCCTGCAGGCCTCCTAGTGGGGACGGAGCCCACAACCCAGGCATGCGCCGTGACTAGGGATTGAACTGCAACCTCCGGGTTCATAGGTCAACGCCCACAACTGAGCCACACTGGCCGCGCTGTGTTGTTTGTTTTGTCTTAATGACATGGCTCACCCTGTGACCTGCTTTTCCCCCAAACATCTTTCCATCCGGAGGCACGCCTGCTAATCCTGGTCCTGCCCTTGACCTCCTATGACCGGTCCATGCCAGCCGGTCTTGGTCTCCTTGCCTGTGGAGTAGGGGGTCAGACCCCTGGCAGCGCACACCTTTGTGTGAAAAGTCCTTGCCAAGTAAGAAGGGCTCTTCTGCCCACAGGACAAGTGGCTTAGGTCAGCGGTCGCCAGTCGGTGTTCCAGGAGGTCCGAAAGGTTGGCGACCGCTGGTTTGGGTGATTATGGTGATGAGTGAGTGTGTGTGTGTGTGTGTGTGTGTGTGTGTAAGTCTGCAGAGTCACAGGTGGGTTGATTGACAGGCCTGCCTCTCCCTCTGCCCCAGCTGGTGGGCGCTGGTCGCTTACGGAGTCCTCTTGGTCACCCTGGGAGCCTTCATCTTCGGCCAGACCACAGCCAACGCCGTGTTCGTGGACCTGTGGGCGTGACCGCGGCCTCCTCTGCGCCCAGGAGCCCAGCCCAGAGCCGCGGGGCCGCGCTGAGTCGGGGTTCACTCCCCTCTACCGACGGGATGATTCCAGCGACGGATCTGGGCTGCCATCGGGCCCCACAGTCTGGAGCCGGCAGCACGGGCATGAGCCCTGGCTGGGAATCGAACACACCAGCTCCCTGGCTGCTCCCCCGTCCCGGCGGGGCCCTGGATGGCGGGAGGAGGGCCACAGAGCCTTCCCGCCTCCCCCAGCGCTCGGCCCCTGCAGGCCTGGAGCCCACGGTGAACAGGCTCAGCAGGACTCAGGAGAAGGCAGCAGCCTGACTTCCCTCTGGAGAAGGAGGGCGGGCCGATGGGGCGCCCCTCTCCGGAGCGCAGGGGCTGTGCCCCTCCCCAGGGCCCCACGCCTGCTCCCATCCGTCCGCGGACCAGCCAGCAGCGGCTTCCTCCGGGCTCCGGCCAGCCCCAAAGGGAGCGCTGGACTCGCACGGATGCACAGAGGTAGCTAGAGTCTGTGCCTCCCCCACTCCCCGCTGGGCCCACGGTGAGCCCACAGCCCTCTGTCCCACGGCCTCACCGGCTGTCTCTCCCCAAACCTCAGGGTCCAGGCGGCCCTCTCCGCCTCCATCCCCAGACCCGGTCACCAAGTCTCATGTTTACAAACGGTGCCCGCCCGCCCGCCTGGCTCAGCCGGGGACCAGGGGCCATCCGTGCCTCGGTGCTGCGAGCCCTCCGCCCCCCCACTCCGCCTCCGTTAGCTCTCCCCGTGGCGGGGGGAGTGGGTGTTGTGCTTTTCTCTCGGATTCCAGACGGGCCCCTCTTTTCAGAGGCACAGAAGCGGGTGATGGAGAAGGCCGGGGACCTTTCGGACCTGTGCAGGCCGGGCCGGTCAGGGTCAAGGCGATCCTGTCTGCTCCCCTCTCCTCCTCCGACGGCTTCTCTCTGCCTCCCCTGCCGTCCCTGGCCCAGAGGCGCGCAGGCTGCCGAGTTGTCATTGGCTGGGCAGCGTGGGAGGGCAGCTCCGCCAGCCAGCCTGGAACCTTGAACCTGGATCTGGTCTGCTCTTCCCCGAGCCCATCCTTTCTCCACCCCCACACCCCGTTTTTCTATGTAGCTCAATCTCCTGCTCACATAAATATTGGGGGGGTGGCTGCCAAGCCCTCCCTTGTCAACGTCCTCAGCTCCACACACCCAGGCCTGGCCTCGGGGGCCTGTCGGTCACCCTGAGGCCACACCTGGTTGTGCCCCCGGTATGGGGACCTTGGCCCGCCGCCCACCAGTCAGGGCACTCAGTTGCAGGCTGGTGGGAGGCCCCATAGGCGCCTGCCCAGCCCCCACACACTGGCGACCTGCCTCTCCTCACCGCCTGGCCCCTGGGGCCAGGGCGCCTCTGCCGGTTCCTCTCAGCCCAGCCTGCTGCACCGCGCCAGGCCCTGCCCGCACCGGCCCGGCGAGGTCGGGAGGATGTTGCAGCCAGCATGGCCGCCCGGCCTCCCGATGCTGGATCTCGGGGCGGAGGGAGGTAAGGGGGTGATGGCACAGAATCATTCAGGGGAAAGGGGCTGGGACCCGGCCTTTCGGCCCAAACTCAGGAGCCCCTGACCCTCCCTGCCGGGGCTTTTTACCGTCTCTTTTCTACTCGGGCACATTCAGACCAGGGGAGGTGGTTAATAAAAAGGAGCTTGTGCTACCGAGCTGTGTGGCCTGTGTCTGGTGCTGGGGACAGAGTCCGGGCCCTTGCTGACCGGTGGGGTGGGGTGAGGCAGGGTCCTTCTAGCTTCAGCTCTCTGCTCGTTCCCCGATCTCTAAAGTGGAATGGTAACCACGGACCTTATTACATCCCAGGGAGAGGGGGCCAATGTAAAGAAAGCACATGGCGCCCGCCTGGCTGACAGGGTGGTTCAATGGTTAAGCATCAACCTCTGAACCAGATCACATCAGGGTACAAGCCCGGGTTGTGGGTTGGGTCCCCAGTGGGGGGCGTGCAGAAGGCAGCCAATGGAGGATTCTCATTGTTGATATTTCTGTCTCTCCTCTCCTCTCTGAAATAAACATACTTTTTTTTAAAAAGAAAGCTTATGCTGAAACCGGTTTGGCTCAGTGGATAGAGCATCGGCCTGCGGACTGAAAGGTTCCTGGTTCGATTCCGGTCAAGGGCATGTACCTTGGTTGCGGGCACATCCCCAGTAGGGGGCGTGCAAGAGGCAGCTGATCAATGATTCTCATCAATGTTTCTCCCTTCCTCTCTGTACAAAATCAATAAAAAATATATTTTTTTAAAAAAAGCTTATGACAATGACAGAGTGTTTTATAGCCAGAGATCTATGTTCAGAAAAAAAATATGAAAACTCAGTTTCTCCTTGGTAGGACAAGGCCCAGAGATGCTTGGGTTGGACCTAGGCACTGCCTTACACCATGGGAACTCGGGGAAAGCATTGCCTTACACCGCGGGAACTCAGGGAACCCGTTCACATCTCTGAACCCCACTTTCCTCAACGCTAAAGTCAGAATGAGGGTGTTCACTTTGTGGATGTAGATATTCTAAGTCTCAAAGACAAATGTGGTCAGCTGTCTCCTGGGAGGAGTGTGCCACTGCAGTTTCTCCTTTTGGTCACTAGAGGTCGCCATTGTGTAATTCCTGCTTTGGGAAGTGAGGCGCCCAGGCTCAGAGGAGGGACTCCAGGCCTCTGAGTCACTGGGGCTCCTGGTGATCCCGCCGCTGCCTAGGAATTCTAAGTGAAATCCTTACGCGGGGCAGGGCTGCCTCCAGATCCTGGCCTCCAGTCTGGTGGGGGACTCAGACCAATCAATCACAGAAACTAACAGTTGTGCCTAACAGTGTGCTAGATGTAGGAATAACTTACTGCTAAGATACAATGAAAAAAATTATATTAGAAATTTTTTTCATTGTATCTTAGCAGTAAATTATGTATATGCTACTAGAGGCCCAATGCATGAATTCGTGTATGGGTGGGGTCCCTCGGCCTGACTGGCAATTGGGGCTGATTGGGACTGTCTCGCCCAGTCCCAATTGGGGCCAGTCGGCGCCCTCAGCTGTACATGCCCCTGGGACCCTTAAGTCCTCAGGGCAACACTCTATCCAGTGAGCGAAACCGGTTAGGGCAGCTCTTTCTCTTTTTCTTAAAAAAATTTTTTAGCCCTAACCGGTTTGGCTCAGTGGATAGAGCATCGGCCTGGGGACTCAAAGGTCCCAGGCTTTATTCAGGTCAAGGGCATGTTCCTTGGTTGCAGGCACATCCCCAGTGGGAGGTGTGCAGGAGGCAGCTGATTGATGTTTCTCTCTCATCCATGTTTCTGACTCTGTCCCTCTCCCTTTTTCTCTGTAAGAAAATAAATAAAATATTTTTAACATAAATTTTATTAAATTATTATCTGTGTACATATTTTAACATTGCCCCCCCTCCCATACATACCCTCCCTCCCCAGAGTTTTGTGTCCATTGGTTGTACTTATTCAATAAAATATATTTTTTAAAAAAAATTTTAAATCAATCAATAATTTTTTTAAAAACCTACACACATGAGTAATTTGATTTCTAAAGCTTACAATTGTTATTCAATATGAATTGAATGTCTACTATAGACCATGTTCTAATGCTAGCGTTTCTGCTTGTTACAAGGCCTTGGGCGGTACTACGTGGGTCTTGCTTTGCCTATCTGTCTATTACAGTGTTTGCTGTAGCAGAGACTGCCCGGCCCTTCCTTGGATAACAATAGAACTTGGGAAACAATGGAAGTCAGACACATTCTGCCAGCCGTTCCTGGCACAGCGTTCCTGAAACCCTCGGAAGTTCTCGGTGGTAAGAGTGTCTTTGTTCCGAGGCAGCCACTCCGGGCGCACTCCCCGGTGGGGCTGGTCCTGAGAGAGACCAGGCCCGGAGGAGAAACTTGGGGTTTTCACACCCATCCTCCTGCCTCCGGGGAGGGGAGAGGGGCTGGAGACTGAGTTAATCGTTGATCCTGCCTGCGTGACGGAGCTGCCAGAACGGTCCTCACAGGGCACAGCTGGGAGAGTCTGAGCCAGTGAGCACATCCACCGTACCAGGAAGGCACTGGGGACAGAAGCTCCTGCCCTCGGGGACTGTCTGTGCCACCCGTGATGTACCTCTTTATCTGGCTGCTCATCTGTATCCTTGATCCTTGGCAGTAAACCGGCAAGCATGTTTCCCTGAGTTCTGGGAGCCATGCTAGCAAATTACCCACAACTTTTCCCCACCCTGCGCTTTATTTATTTACTTACTTATTTACCTATTTAATTATTTATCCTATATAATAGAAGGGTCATATGCAAATCAACTGAATGGCAGAACGACTGGTCACTGTGATGTGCACTGACCACCAGGGGGCAGAGGCTCAATGCAGAACCACCACCGCACCCCCCCTATACCCCTCCCCCCATTAGCGCACTCCTGGCGGGGAGCAGGCCTAAGCTGCAGCCGGACGTCCCCCAGGGCTCCTAGACTGTGAAAGGGCGTAGGCTGGGCTGAGGTGGGTGTTGCCCGCCCCCTCTTCTTCCTCCAGTGCATGAAGGCCGTGCACCGGGCCTCTAGTTTATTTATAAAGGGGTTTTCATTTTTTAAATTTATTTTTTTTAAATATATTTGTATTGATTTCAGAGAGACAGGGAGAGGGAGAGATAGAAACATGAATGGTGAGAATCATTGATGGGCCATCTCTTCCACGCCCCACACCGGGGATGGAGCCCACAACCTGGACCTGTGCCCTGGCCTGGAATTAAACCACGACCTCCTGGTTCATAGGTCGATGCTCAACCACTGAGCCACGCTGCCCGGGCATTTTTATTTTATTTTATTGATTAGAGAAAGAGAGATTGATTTGCTGTTTCACTTATCCACGCACTCATTGGATTCCTGTATGTGCCCGTATGATAGGGGATCGAACCCACAACCCTGGCGCATCGGGACAACACTCCAACCAGCTGAGCTTCTCGGATTCGGCCAGGCCCCGCCCTGCATTTTATTTATTTATTTTTTTAAATATATTTTATTGATTTTTTACAGAGAGGATGGGAGAGAGATAGAGAGCTAGAAACGTCGATGAGAGAGAAATATCGACCAGCTGCCTCTTGCACACCCCCTACCGGGGATGTGCCCGCAACCAACGTACATGCCCTTGACCGGAATCGAACCTGGGACCTTTCAGTCCGCAGACCAACGCTCTACCACTGAGCCAAACCGGTTTCGGCCCCACCCTGCATTTTAACTAGAAGAAGGAAGAGGAGAAGAAAGAAGGAAAACAGAAGAAAAAAGAGGGGAGGGGGGGAGGAAGGAAGAAATAGAAAGGGAGGAGAAAAGGAGGAAGAATTTTAAAATTAAGAGCTGTTACACACAAAAATTGGGACATCCAGTTTCTCTGAGGAACTGGACTTTCTGGTACCACTGGTCCGCCGTCCTGTTTGGAAACCCTGCATTCCAGTTCATTGCAGCTTCTCTCCGGTACTGATCTGTGGTCGGCAAACTGCTGCCTCGAGCCACATGTGGCTCTTTGGCCCCTTGAGTGTGGTTTTTCCACAAAATACCACGGCCTGGGTGAGTCTATTTTGAAAAAGTGGCGTTAGAAGAAGTTTAAGTTAAAAAAAAAATGTGGCTCAGCTGAAACCGGTTTGGTTCAGTGAATAGAGCGTCAGCCTGCTGACTGAAGGGTCCCAGGTTCGATTCCAGTCAAGGGCATGTACCTTGGTTGCGGGCACATCCCCAGTAGGGGGTGTGCAGGAGGGAGCTGATTGATGTTTCTCTCTCATTAATATTTCTAACTCTCTGTTCCTCTCCCTTCCTCTGTAAAAAAAATCGAATATATATATATATATATATATATATATATATATATATATATATTTTTTTTTTTTTTTTTTTTTTTTTTTTTTAAGGTTCACTAAACAGAGCTCAGACGCCAGACCTGATAGACAATGGGAAGAGAGCACGGGAGCGGAAATGGGCAGGTCTGAGTTTGAATCCCGGTTTTGCCACTTTCAAAGATCCTGGGGGTGGATCTTACGTACATCTCTAACCTTTATTGAGCATCTCCTATGCATGCAGCCCCGGGCTCAGCCATTCCCACCCTTTATCTTGTTTGCTCCGTGAGCTCTAGAAGCAATTGCAAAAGAGATCCCAGGAAAGGCCTGAATTTCTGCCTCTGCTGAGCGGTGACGAAAATAGCCTCAGACAGGTTTGCTGGGCGGATGGAGTAACTCAGAGCTGGAGAGCCCTCAGCTAGGGCTGGGCGTGTGCACAGCGGGGTGCTGGCCGGGACAAGCCCCTCTGCCCAAGAGTATCCTGCCCAGGTGAGGGGCTCTGCAGGGAAGCCAGGTTTTGGTTTGGGGGTTTTTCTTCCTTTTTAAATTATTGTCCCACCCCCCTTCCTTTTAAAAAAATAATAATTTTAGAGGGAGCTTATGCCTGGTTTTGGCTTCCAAGGCAAGCAGACTGCTCCCAGCCTGCATGGATCCTGCCTGCCAGGAGCTGAAACCCAACTTCACACAGGTTTTTTGTTTTGTTTTTTTAATGTATTTTATTGATTTTTTTTACAAAAGCAGGACGTCTGGTCACCTTTATCTTGGTAGTACCCGGTGTGAGCTATCTGACCGTCATTCCTGAGCCAGCTGGCGAGGTCAGCCTGTTCCAGTACAAGGAGATGAGCCTGAGGCAGACTAACCAGACAGGAAGCAGGTGCCTTGGCTGCGGCACAGCGGGCAGGGGACGTGACCCAGAGCAGGTGGAGAGAGGAGCAGGACCCTGAGGGCCAGGAGCCATGGGAAGAAACCTATGGGAGGGGTTTCAGCAGGAGAATGGCATTTGGGGGAGTGAGGGCAGAGCAGAAGGAGGGAGACCAGCAGGACCTGTTGTGGTGATCCAGGCAGAGATGAGAGTGACACGTGGATTAGAATGAAAGCATCAGAGCCGAAACCGGTTTGGCTCAATGGATAGAGCGTCAGCTTGGGGACTGGAAGGTCTCGGGTTCGATTCCGGTCAAGGGCATGTACCTTGGTTGCGGGCATATCCCCAGTAGGGGGCATGCAAGAGGCAGCTGATCGATGACTCTCTCTCATTGATGTTTCTAACTCTCTACCTCTCTCCTTTCCTCTCTGTACAAAATCAATAAAATATATTAAAAAAAAAAAAAAGAAAAAAAGAATGAAAGCATCAGAAATGGGGATCAATGGAAAACATTGGCATATATTTTGGAGGGTAGAGCTTGACCTTGATCTTTATCCCCTACCCCCACTCTGTTTCCCTGACTGTTAGGAAGGCTGATCTGAAAGGTGTCAACTTCTCTGAGATACTTTTTCCCCCCAAATATATATATGTGTGTGTGTGTGTGTGTGTGTGTGTGTATAATTATTATTATTATTATTTTTTTTTTTTTACAGAGAGGAAGGGAGAGGGATAGACAGTTAGAAACATAGATGTGAGAGAAACATCAACAGCTGCCTCCTGCACACCTCCTACTGGGGATGTGCCCACAACCCAGGTACATGCCCTTGACCGGAATCGAACCTGGGGCCTTTCGGTCTGCAGGCTGACGCTTTGTCCACTGAGCCAAACCAGTCCTGGCTTCTCTGAGATTCTGGGTTCATCCTGCAGGAGACAGTATGCCACGTGGCTTGGAGGGTAGGCATGGATGTGGCACCAACCTGGGTTTGAGTTCTGGCTCTGACACTGACTGGCTGTGTGGCTTTGAGAAAGCTCTTTCACCTCTCTCTGTGCCTCAGTTTTCTCATCTGTAAAATGGGTACATACACAATGGTGCCCGTTCCACAGGATTAGGGTGATGGAGGAGACAATGAGTGTGAAGGGCTCAGAGCAGGGCCTGGCACAGTGAGCAGTGTATCATGGTTAGCCATCATCACTGTTACCATCAAGAGGGGGCTTTTCAGCCCAGCTGGTGTGGCTCAGTGGTTGAGCATCCACCTATGAACCAGAAGATCACGGTTCAATTCCTGGTCAGAGTTGTGGACTTGACCTCCATTATGGGGCATTCAGGAGGCAGTTGATCAATGATTCTCTTTTATCAATGATGTTTCTATCTCTCTATCTCTCCTTCTCCCTTCTTCTCAGAAATCGATTTTTAAAAATTACATATACCCCGGCCGGCGTGGCTCAGTGGTTGAGTGTTGACCTAGGAACCAGAAGGTCAGGGTTCGATTCTTGGTCAGGGCACATGCCTGGGTTGCAGGCTCCACCCCCAGTGTGGGGGTGTGTAGGAGGCAGCCAATCCATGATTCTCTCTCCTCATGGATGTTTCTCTCTCTCCCTCCCTCTCTCTTCCTCTCTGAAATCAATAAAAAATAATTTAAAAAAAATAAATAAAATTACATATAATCGCCAAAACCGGTTTGGTTCAGTGGTAGAGCATCGGTCTGCGGACTGAAAGGTCCCAGGTTCGATTCCGGTCAAGGGCATGTACATTGGTTGCAGGCACATCCCTGGTAGAGGGTGTGCAAGAGGCAGCTGGTCGATGTTTCTCTCTCATCGATATTTCTAGCTCTCTATCCCTCTCTCCTCCTCTCTAAAAAAAACAATAAAATATATATATTTTTTAAAATTACATATAATCAATTTAAAAATTACATATACTGGTATATTAAAGGGGGGCTTCTCAGCCCTTCTATGTGTCCTGTTTCAGAGCTTCGGAGTGAGAAATGGAATGAGCAACTGGAAGATGATACTCTGATCAACTTTGGTTAATACCTCGGTTTCCTTGGCAACAAGGGAGTCCCGTCTCATCCTAGTCCTGGGCACCTGTGTTTCTGAGGCAGGTGGCTCTCTGCCATCCTCAGGCCAGAAGCAGGCGGAGCCGCCAGGCAGGCCAGTTTAGCTGGCTCGGGGGAACGAATCCAGCGGAAATGGGGTAACTGCCATGCAGTTGAGGTGAGTCCAGGGGGCCACACCCTCTCTGTCTGACTCTGTGCTCTCTGCCCACAGCCTCCGCCTCCTTCAACGCCTCCTGCTGCTCTGAGGGCGCCGGCAACGTCTTTGGTGGCACAGAGGACAGCGGCTTCACTGTTTGATTGCCAGTTAGGACATGTGCCCGGTTGCCAGCTGGATATCCCCAGTAGGGGGCGTGCAGGAGGCAGCCAATCCATGATTCTCTCTCATTATTGATGTTTCTCTCTCTCTCTCCCTCTCCCTCTCCCTTTCTCTCTGAAATCAATAAAAATACATTTTAAAAAAAAAGAAAAAGAAAGTTGGTGTACTTCCGACTAAATTTTATTGTTCAGAATAGGCATTTGTGTCCCCATCTTTCAGGAAAATAAACTCACTTCTAGGCAGCATGTGGGCTAGAATGCAGATTGTTTCAAGGGCAGATTGTTGGCGGTACAGTACCTCAGAGGGCCCCTCAAGCCCATCCCTAACCTGCTCTAATCAAGAAGAAACCTACAGCTGAAACCAGTGTGGCTCAGTGGATAGAGCATCAGCCTGCAGACTGAAGGGCCCCGGGTTTGATTCTGGTCAAGGGTACATACCTTGGTTGCGGGCACATGCCCAGTAGGGGGTGTGCAAGAGGCGGCTGATCGATGATTCTCTCTCATAGATGTTTCTGACTCTCTATCCCTCTCTCTTCCTCTCTATAAAGAAAATCAATAAAATATATTTAAAAAAAGAAAAGAAGAAGAAACCTACAAAGTCCTTGGCAAAAACACGAGGCAGGTAGGCCCTGACCCAGCTCAGAGATAACATTCTAACATTCTCTCTGCCGGGTGTGTCCTCGCTTCCTCCTGCATGATTTGCCGTCACAACCCCCGTCTCCTCCTGGGCAGGGTAGGGGCTTGCGGGCCGGCTGGCAATGCATATCTGCTGTCAAATGCTTTACCCCTGAGCTATACTCCCTGCTGGCAATGCATATCTGAATGCAAAAGACTGAGGCTTAGTAGAGGGCTTTGATTTCATTACAAAAGTGAGTTGTGCAAACTTGAGCCCTGTATGATTTTTTTTTCATTTATTAACTCTAATAGTTTTTTTCTTTAATTACATTTATTGAGGTCTGTGGCCACACCACCCTGACATACCCAGTCTGTCTGGGATGTGAGACGGTGAAGGCCGTGCCCGGTATTTTGGAAATAATTGTCATTAAAGAGAAAACCACAGGCCCAACATGGAGTCACTTACGCTAAAGCCTGTGACGTGAAACCAAGACTGCGTACCTGACCCTCATGGCAGTTTCTAGCTTCTCCAGGGAGGTACTCCTCAGGCATCAGTCAGCCTGGAGTTTTCTGGTCAGTATGAGGAGGCCATGTGTCCGTGGGTCCTCCCCCTCCCTGCTCCCTCTCTCCGGGAAGCTGAGGTGTAAGGAAAGGTAACCTTGGCTGAAGGAATCCTTTCTTTTCTTTCTTTGAAGTTGATTTCAGAGAGAGGGAAAGGGAGAAGGAGAGAGGGAGAGAGAAACACTGATGGGTTGCCTCCTGCACACCCCCTCCTGGGGATCAAGCCTACAACACGGGGGTGTGCCCTGACAGGGAACTGAACTGGTGACCTCTTGGTGCACGGAAGGCCACACCTGCCAGAGCAATCCCTTCTTTTCTTTTGCTAATAGCTTTCTTGTCCCGCCCAGTTTCTGCCTGTAAAAGCCTTCCGTCCTGTCCCATAGAACAGCTTCTCCAGGGCTCCTCTGAACTTGAAGGATCAGATGCTGCCTGATTCATGAATTGCTCAATGAATGAAGCCAATTACATCTTCCAATTTACTGGATTGAATTTTTGTTCTTTAACATCAGTGTGTACAGGTTATGCTTCTCGCCACCTTTTTAAAAAAATATATTTTTATTCATTTCAGAGAGGAAGGGAGAGGGAGAGAGAGAGATAGAAACATTAGTGATGAGAAAGAATCATTGATCAGCTGCCCCCTGCACTCCCCGTCTGAGGATCGAGCCAACAACCCAGACATGAGCCCTTGACCAGAATCGAACTCAGGACCCTTCAGTCTGCAGGCTGGTGCTCTACCCACTGAGCCAAAACAACCTGGGCTGCTAATCGCCCCCTTTTTTTTTTTTTAATATATTTTATTGATTTTGTACAGAGAGGAAGGGAGAGAGATAGAGAGCCAGAAACGTCGATGAGAGAGAAACATCGACCAGCTGCCTCTTGCACACCCCCTACTGGGGATGCGCCCGCAACCAACGTACATGCCCTTGACCAGAATCGAACCCGGGACCCTTCAGTCCGCAGACCGACGCTCTACCACTGAGCCAAACCGGTTTCGGCTAATCGCCCCCTTTAAATGCAAGATCAATTTTGAGAGAAACAGCGATTTGTTAGTCCACTTATTTAAGCACTCATCGGTTGATTCTATTTTTAAAAAATATATTTTATTGATTTTTTACAGAGAGGAAGGGAGAGAGATAGTTAGAAACATTGATGAGAGAGAGAGAAACATCGATCAGCTGCCTCCTGCACACCCCCCACTGGGGATGTGCCCGCAACCAAGGTACGTGCCTTGATAGGAATCGAACCTGGGACCCTTGAGTCTACAGGCTGGCGCTCTATGCACTGAGCCAAACTGGTTTTGGCTGATTCTATTTTTTTTTTTTTTAACATATTTTTATTGCTTTTAGAGAGGAAGGAAGAGGGAGAGATAGAAACATCAATGATGAAAGAGAATCATTGATTGACTGCCTCCTTCACGTCCCACACTGGGATCAAGTCCGCAGCCTGGGCATATGCCCTTACCGGGAATCAAACCAGTGACCTCTTGGTTCCTGGGTCAATGCCACACCGGGCTGGGCTGGCACTGGACAGATTCTGCTTGGGAGTAGAACAGTCCCGTCCAGAGGAGGGCTGGAGGGAAGATCAAAGCCCAGGTATTTCTCAGGAAAACAGAGAAGGAGACTTTGTCCCTCCAGCTATCAGAAGCTGAGCGCCACCCAGGTCACATCAAAGGAACCTGATTAGCATTTCAAAGTGATCCAATCTCTCCACCTAAAAAAGGAGGGAAAAACCCTGCCCTCCCCTCCAGCTACTGCTTCCCTCTCTCCACCGGGAAGCCCACTCCCGTCTGGCTTCTGCCCCCTCCCTCCTCGCAAATGGTTCTGTCCGAAGTCACAAAGCCAGTCACACCGGAGGGGGTGTGACTTTTCCAATTTTACTCAGAGGCTTAGGGCCACAGCCCCCTTTAGGACCTGGGTTTCGGGGTTTCTCAGCAGGCTCTTTGCAATAGGCATGCCTCCACGTCCTCTCCTCCACACACAGCCATCCACGCCACACAGAAGCCTCGGGCCCAGGGAGCCGGTAGGCCTGCCGCAGCTATGCGCTGGGAAGAGATCAGAATTTGGAGTTGGGCTGTCCATGCGTGGCTTTGGCTAGGACAGAGATCAGATGGTCATCAAAACGACTGCAAATTGCCGCAACCGGTTTGGCTCAGTGGATAGGGCGTCGGCCTGCGGACTGAAAGGTCCCAGGTTCGATTCCCGTCCAGGGCATGTACCTTGATTGTGGGCACATCCCCAGTAGGGGGTGTGCAAGAGGCAGCTGATCGATGCTTCTCTCTCATCGATGTTTCTAACTCTCTATCCCTCTCTCTTCCTCTGTAAAAAATCAATAAAATATATTTTTAAAAAACTACTGCAAATTGTAGTTTCTGAGTCATCTGAGGCCTTGTATTTCTGCTCTCCTTCTCCCCAGCTCCTCCAAGCCTTTTATCAGGTAGCTTGCACAGATCTCAATGTCTCCAAGCCCGTTTTCTTCCAGGTATTTTTACCTCCACCCCAACCCAGCTCCCTAAGGCTTTGGTTTCCTAGCGTCTGCATTTCCCTCTCCAGGCTATTTAAGGAAACACCGAAAAGCAGAAAAGCGTCTATCAAGCTCTTCCAGAACCTAGGATGCACCATTAATTGAGAACTGGAAGCGGGTGAGTAATTAACAGCTGCTTCTAAATATGTTTGACCCTCGGGGCACATAACTGCTGAGTTAAAAGGTGATTCCCTCAATCCTTCCTGAAGGTCTGGCTGAGATTCCAACCACGTCATTCCTCATTCGGTAAAAATGACAAAAGTGCACCAGGTGATTTCCATGCCCTTTCCGGCTTGTGAGCAGCATCTTTGTTTTCCAGCAAGCTGCCATGAATTCCCCCCCTCCCTTTCCTTTGTATCCTCACCAGAGGATCTATTTTTTTTCAAATTGACTTTAGAGAGAGGAATGGCAGGGTGAGGGTGAGGGTGGGGGGAAAGGAGAGAGAGAGAGAGAGAGAGAGAGAGAAAAGGGAGAGAGAGAGAAAAGGGAGAGAGAGAGAGAGAGAGAGAGAGAGAGAGAGAGAGAGAGAAACATTGATGTGACAAATATCAATCGTTGCCTCCAGCGGGGTCAAACACACAACCTAGGTATGTGCCCTGACCAGGAATCAAACCTGCAGCCTCTCGATGTAAAGGGAGGGGCTCCCGCCAACTGAGCCACCTGGCCAGGGCATGCCACCATGAGTTCTAAACACACAGTTGAAGGACTTTGATCTTCAGGCTACTGTGGAATCCTGCAAGTATTTGGTTAAGGCCCCACGGCAGGTGAAATCCTGGCCTGGCGTTGGTGCAGCTCTGGGGGAGGGGCTGGCAGTGGGCTCCAGGGTCTCTGGGAGCGACTTCAGTATAAAGTAGCAAAGCAGCCAAAACCAGTTTGGCTCAGTGGGTAGAGCGTCGGCCTGCGGACTGGAAGGTCCCAGGTTCGATTCCAGTCAAGGGCATGTACCTTGGTTGCGGGCACATCCCCAGTGGGGGGTGTGCAAGAGGCAGCTGATGGATGTTTCTCTCTCATCGATGTTTCTAACTCTCTGTCCCTCTCTCTTACTTTCTGTAAAAAATCAATAAAATAGATTTAAAAAAAAATAAAATAAAGTAGCAAAGCAGCTCTTGGCCAAGACAGACTGAAGTAGGAAAAGGCAACTCGGCTTCATCTCCACATATTTTGCTTTAGGAGATCAACATTTGAGATCTGGACTAGTTGTAGCATGACAGAGTTGACCTTAGATAGTTGACCTGTATGGGTATCACATTCTGTGCGTGTTTAAAAAAAATTTTTTTTTTTTAAATTACACAAACAAAACATGAATAGATCCTCTCTGTAAAAAGTTCAAATAGGACAGTAATATATGGAATAAAAAGCAAAAGTTCCCTTTTTTCTTCCTCATTCCACTTCCCTCCCCCGGGATAACTATTGGTGTCAATTGTGGTGTGTGTGTGTGTGTCTTTCCAAATCTTTTTTATGCATTTAGTTATATTTAAATTTAGTTATTTCCTTCTACACAAATAAGCATGCTATCTTTTTAAATCTCGGCATCATTTCATATCAGTACATATTGATTTATCTCTTCTTTTTTTTTTTTTTTTTTTTGTCCTGTGAGGCATTTTATTTCCACATATGTATTACATCCCTAGAAAAAGAATCCCAGGATTTTTCCTCCTGGGTGTTTTCGTCTTGCCTCTTCATGGTCCATGATGCCCGCTGAGGTTGTCAGTACAATGAAACCAAACTGACGGAATGGAAGCAAGTTGTTCTGCCATTTTTCTAGATCTTTGAGTTGCACATCAAATCTGGGGCTGATTGCTCCACACTTGTTCAACCTGCCTGTGAGGTTCACAACTGTTTTCCCAGCTCTGTGGTCATCAATAATTTCAAATTCGCCAGTGTAACCGTGCTTCATCATCACGGCCAGAAACCGGACGGTGACTTTGAAGCACGGCCTGATGAGGACCCGGCGTTTGCCTCGCTTTTCGGCATGGTTGATACTCTTCAGAGCACCAGCCAGGACATTCATGCGCACCATTGTGGCGGAAAGAGCTATCTCTTCCTTTTTCAAAAAATATTTTATTGATTTTTTTTTACAGAGAGGAAGAGACAGGGATAGAGAGCCAGAAACATTGATGAGAGAGAATCATTGATCAGCTGCCTCCTGCACACCCCATATTGGGGATGTGCCTGCAACCAAGGTACATGCCCTTGACCGGAATCGAACCTGGGACCTTTCATTTTGCAGGCCAGCGCTCTATCCACTGAGCCAAACTGGTTTCAGTTTTTTGTTTTTAACTTCTTTTTATTTATTTTTGGAGAGAGAGAAAAGATATAGAAACGTTGATTCTTTTTTCCACTGATTTATGCAATTCATTGGATAATTCCCGTATATGCCCTGACCAGAACCAAATCTGGAACCTTGGGGTTCCTGGAGGATGATCTGAGCTACCCAGCCAGGGCTAGAGTTTTAGTTTTACAACACGAACAAATTCAAGTTGCAAACAAATATAGTAGTTAACACTTATTTAAAAAGTAGTTAACACTAATGTATGGTATACTTGAAAATGGTTAAGATGGTAAATTTTATGTTTATACCACAATTAAAGAAAAAAGATATTTTTTAGGCACAAAAGTACTTCTGAGCCTAGCCTTAGAACAGGAGTTGGTGGTGGTGGGGAGTGATAAGGAGGATAGGTTTTTTCCCAAAGTTAAAAGAGTCAACCGGTCAACACTTCCTTCCCAGTGTTCCCACCCCCTCCTCTGGGGATAGATGACCATAAAACCCAACCATCTACTATATATAATACATTATAGCAAAAGATACGTGTTTGTGCTTTCCTCCTGAGAGTAAAGAGCTTAGGTATCCTTTCTGATACCGCTTACAAGTCGTGAGCCAAAAAAAAGGAAACCTTAGCTTCCTACCACTCTGTAATGCATCCCTTCTTTAACGGGCAAGAGTAGAAGGAAAAAATTGTCCTGTTGAAAGCGGCGCCCAGGAGACTACATTTCCCAGCATGCAATGGCTCCCCATAGGGCGCCGTAAGTGACGGAGAAAAAGAGACATGGCTTTTGCGACAGGAGTCAGGCGGGCGGGGGTCGTGGGGGGGGGGGTATCACTAGGTATCCCGGGATGCAGAGCCTGGTCACCCCTTTTAGTTACAGGCTGGCTTGCTTTTTCGATGGCTGGTGTTCCACGCCAAGGGGGGACCCGAGGGGAGGGGAATGTTTAAGCTTGGGGGAGCCCCGCAGTCTACTGGACTTGACACTTCGAAAGAGGTAGGAGAGTGACGGAAGGAGGTCTCACTCGAACTCAAAATAGTTCCCGCGCAGAGTGGCGAGGATGTCCCCTTATTTATTGTTTCTCGGGGCAGGTGGGAAGTCGGAGAAGCCCCAAATCGAAGTTCTGTGCGTCTTCCCATTGGCCCTCGGTTCGGCGCAGGCGCGGGGGCTCCGATCCGGTCCCTAGGGACTGGCGAGCGGCTATTGGCCCGGGCCCGCGGAGTCGGCGTCCCGATTGGTCGTTGCTAGCAGGAGCCTGGTTTCTTCCTTGACTCCGGCCAAGGGATAGTGCGGGATTGGTTGAAATCCGCGGGCCCCTGGCGCTGATTGGTCGGAGGCCACGGGCGCGCTGCGCTCATTGGCCCGCGCCGGGACCGTCCCCCCCCTCCGCGAGCGGGCAGCGAATGATGAAACGAGAACGGGGAGGGGAAAGGCCGCGACGTGAGCGCGCGACCTCCGGCGCCATTTTGTAGAGAAACAAGCGGAGTTAACCGAAGAGGGGGGTCGAGGAGAAGCCGGAGTCGGGTGGACCCAGGAGTTTTCCTGTGTCCAGCGTCGCCGGAGCCGCTTGAGGTGAGCGGGGCCGGGGTTGGTCGAGGGCCGGGGCCGGCGGGGCGGTGTCAGCTGTGGAGCGCGGGTTGCCGGCGGCGGGGGGAGGCGCCGGGGGTGGTCCGGGTCCCGACGGGGCCATGGCGGGGGAGGGGGACGAGGAGCGTTTCCCCGGAGCCCCGCGGAGTGAGGGGCCGTCGTCACGGGCCAGTGGCGAGTCGGACTCCCTCCCCGCGCGGCTCGCGGAGCTTTCGGGGGGCCCCCTCGGAGGCTCGTTCGCAGAGGCCGGGGCAGGGGGCCCCCACGGAGCGGGGTGAGCCCGGGCGGCCCCCGGCCCGGGGCCTGGGAGACTCCGAGGCCGGCGGCGGCGGCGGCGGCGGCGGGGCTCCCATCCCGGCCGCCGGGCCTGGCTCCGCGCGGACTGCACCCTCCTCGGTCTCCTCCACGAGCGGCTCCCAACTGCCCTTCTCCCGCCGCCGGGCGGGCTCCCTCCCGGGGGAGGGCGGCGGGCCAGGGCCCCCCGAGGCCTCGCTCCCTGAGGCGAGGGGGGCGAGGGGGACGGGGTGGGGAGGAGTTGCAGGTTCTGGGCTCTTTTCTCCCTCCCCGTCCCGCGCCCCCCAGCACGTTGTCAAGCCCGGGTGTTGTCGGGTGCCCGCCGGTGGGAGGGGCGGGCGGGCGGGCGGGCGGGAGGCAGGCAGGCAGCGAGCACTTCCTTGTTACTTCTTCTGGCCACAGGTTTTGTTCCCCTCGCGGGCCCGGCCGCTCGCCCGTGTCCCCGAAATTCCCCATCCCCCGAGCCCGGGTCTGTGCTGTCGTTGGGGGGTGGGGGGTGGGAGGGAAGGGTCCCCCCCCCCCCCCGAAGGTGCCGAGCCCTCGGAGGCCTCAGGGCTGGTTGAGGGATCGAAACTATAACAGATCTTGGAAGGGGCTTCCCGGAGGCCAAACACAACATTGAAATTGCAACGGAAATAGTCTTTTTTTTTTTCTCTTCTTCTTCTTCCTCCAGGATCCCCCCCCCCCCCCCAAGAGTTCACACTCATCGTTACCCCCTCTAGGAGTGAGCTGTGCAGGTTAGAAAAAGGAAATGCTTGGATACCTGGGGGTTTTGAGACTGTGCTTTTCATCAAACAAACTCTTGAGAAAAGTAAACTTTTGCCCTGAAGCCACTCTCCCCATTCATCGGCACCTTTCTTAGGATGCTACTGAAAAAAATTAAAAAAAAAAAAAAAAAAGTCAGTTTTCTTCCCCAAAAGTTGAGTAGCAATACTTAATCTCCCTCCCTCCTCATTTCTCTATAAATCGATGGTCTTGGCGGGATTTATTTTAACAGTCAAAAGTTAGGTGAATGTCATTGGAGGGGTTTTTTGTTTTGTGTTTTGTGGGGGGGAGGGGAAAAGATTCTGAACATTTAGGACACTCCATTTGATAGGAATAAGGACGGAGAAAATGGGAGGACAAGTGGGAAGTTAGGAAGTAGGTCAAGCAGATGAAGAAGAAAGCTTTGTTAGAGATGTTTGGGTTTTGACATGCTAGTGACCTGTGGCCCACGTGGACATGCCTTTCAAAGATCGGGGGCAGGGTATTTTGGCTATTGCTAAGGTAACAGGTGAAGTAAGACTGTCTTAGGACACTGCAAATAGTTACCTTGTGTAAGGAGGAAACGGGCTGCTGGTACATACAGTTTTAGGCATCTAGTTGTGCTCTGACTAAATTGGAATTTGTTGGTGAAAATGGTTTGGAGAGTTTGTCACCTTTCCACAAGTGGGGGTCCCAAGTCCTTTAGTGGAAACCTGAGTTTAGAATCAAAGCACAAAACTTGACTTACTGCAAGTATATCCCTTTCTTACCTAGGATGGTAACTTAGAAGGTTTTTGGGGGGCAGGCAGGGTTTAGTGGCAGGTGGAAATAGAACTGAAATGCTCTTGGTTCTAACTCCTTCAAATGGATCCCTGGCTTAGTTTCTAGTCTCTAAATTTCTCCTGGGGTTTTAAACGTGTATCCTTCAGGCTCTGCACTGTGACATCCTCATAACTTTGGGTGAAGTCATTAAAAAGCAAAACAAAACAGACCTGTGAGAACAGGAGAGGAAATGCTTAGTTCTTCAAAACATGCTTGAAGACCAACCTCAAATTATTCTTTTTTCTCTTTTAGAGTATGTTTTTGGTGGTATGCTGGTCTAGTTATGAAAAGCTTTCTTTTTAACCAGCTTAAATTTATGAATTTGAAAGGTAACAAACCTTTGTCACTCAATGCCATGGAAGGGAATTTGTCCACAATAATTCTAATTAAATGCTTAAATACTTAAAGGCATTAATTTTTTAAGAAGTTTATGGTTCTTGAATTAACAAAAATTGTAGCCTGCTATTTTGAAATGCTATATTTTATGAATGTAATATATTCTTTTAAAAAATATATATTTTATTGATTTTTTACAGAGAGGAAGAGAGAGGGATAGAGAGTTAGAAACATCGATGAGAGAGAATCATTGATCAGCTGCCTCTTGCACACCCCCTACTGGGGATGTGCCCGCAACCAAGGTACATGCCCTTGACCCGAATCGAACCTGGGACCCTTCAGTCCGCAGGCCAACTCTCTATCCACTGAGCCAAACCGGTCCTGGCTATTTATTCTTTTATTTAAAAAAAAAAGATCAAAGCTAACTTTTTAGCCATTATAAAAAATATTAGCCAAAGTATTTCTTAAATGGCCAGCCCTTTGATCAAACTGAACTTCCTGCTGTGCAGTTTCAAAATGGCATCCCACTGAGTCTTTTTTAAGACCTTACACTGTATATAGAAAAATCCTGCAGTTCCTTTTCTGTTTGCACAATTTTTAAGAACCATGTTTCAAAGCTAACATGGGCTCAAAACCTTTTGTGCCCTACATATACACAATAGTTTATTTCAATGTACTTTTCACTCATACACTTGTAAGAATTAGATGAAGCAAATAAAAGACATTGTTCATTGAAAAGCATTGTTTGAGAAGTCAGTAAATAGAGGTGCAGACTTTATCTAAAACCGTCTTTTTTTTTTTTTTAAAATATATTTTATTGATTTTGTACAGAGAAGAAGGGAGAGAGATAGAGAGTTAGAAACATCAATGAGAGAGAGTCATCGATCAGCTGCCTCTTGCATACCCCCTACTGGGGATATGCCCGCAACCAAGGTACATGCCCTTGACCGGAATCGAACCCGGGACCTTTCGGTCCCCAAGCCGACGCTCTATCCATTGAGCCAAACCGGTTTCGGCTGAAACCCTGTCTTGAGATGGAAGGAAATGCAGCCTTCGGGAGTGTAGAGTGTAAATTTAAGAAATGCATTTCTGTCTTTAAGACTGGAAAGGTTAGCATAAACCTCCAGGATAACATGTCTTTTTTTAAAAACAAACAAACATATTTTATTGACTTCAGAGTAGAAGGGAGGGAGGGAGGGAGGGAGGGAGGGAGGGAGGGAGGGAGGGAGGGAGGGAGGGAGGGAGGGAGGGAGAGAGAGAGAGAGAGAGAGAGAGAGAGAGAGAGAGAGAGAAAGTATCAATGAGGAGGGAGAATCATTGATTGGCTGCCTCCTGCACGCCCCACACTGAGGATCAAGCCCACAACCCCCGTATGTGCCTTTGACTGGAATCGAATCCTGGACCCTTTAGTCCGAAAGTCGACCGTCTATCCAGCGAGTCCAATTGGCTAGGCCTAGGATATCATGTCTTGATTAATTTTGTTATAGCAGTTAGAAGGCAATTCCTGAAATGAATGAGAGGGCTTTTTTGAGATGTTGGACTAATTATATGAACTATTAAGTGGAATAAGAGCATATTTTGAAACACCATGTTACTGTTAAGCTTTATGTTAAGAGAACTCAACAGTTTCCGTTTTAAATAATTTGCAAGTTTGTCACCTTGATTTATAGCTCCTAGTTTAGAAACGCAGTTACTTCTTAAATTTTATATAGACCCATTATAAGAATAGTTATTCCTTTGTTTCAGACCCTTTTTCTTTGTTGCAGTAGCTTCCTAACTAATCTCTAGTATCTTTTCCCCATCATTTGTTGATTGGATTTCTTTATTATGTAAGCAATATGTGAATGCATCCTAATTGTAAATGATTCCAGGAATACAGTTCTTTACTGCCAAATTGTCACCTAAATCATTGGTTTGAAAATAGCCAGCCTCTGCTCAAAAGTCCTTCAAGTACCTTGGCCAGGAGCTGTATAAGTGCTGATTCCTTCCTACCTGTTGCTATTTTATGCTGTATCAAGACTTGTTACAGTGGTTTCCAAGTACATCTTTGCCTCTTAACTGGAATGTCAGTGTTTGTACATACCAAAACCTTATCCATCATAGGAGTTCAAACTCAAGTGTGCTATCTAAATATTTTCTCTGATCTTAAGCAAAATTGGTCCTTTCTTCTTCTTGGCCAGTCCTCCTTCGCTGTACCATATATTGGCTTTTAAGTTCTGTCTCATTTCATGGGGGGTAAGGAGTTGTCCTTTCCCCCAAACACATAGCCACTGCCCGGAATGGTAATTGAATGATGCTTCATTTGTACACTCAGTGGCATTCCTGGAAAAGCATTCACCCTGAATTTTTTTCTTTGAGAGCACAGACTTTTTTCTTGGAGCTACATATTTATAATTGTGTTGACATCTTTAAATGGTTACACTTTAAAAAGCTAGTCATACAGAATTATGGTATCATCCTTTAGGCAACTGATTCCATGAAAGAGGTGGACTGGACTTCCTTAGTTTAAGGTTAGATCAGATTTCAGATTTTCTTCTCTAGCTCTAGTGTTCATTCTGTCTCCCACACTGCTTGAATTCAATATGAGGAAAAGAAAGATCTATGAATTGGATCATTCACCAAAAAAGTGAGAATAAGCAATGTGGTCAACCACTTTTTTTTTTTTTTTTTTTTTTTTTTAAGACAAAGTTCATCACACAATTAAAATCTCTGGAGGTCAATTTTGTAGTTCAGGATTCCCTTTAATTTAGTCGATTGATTTTTTTTTTTAAGAAGGAACTTTAAAAAAATTTTATTTTATATTTTTACAAAGAGGAAGGGAGAGAGATAGTCAGAAACATCGATGAGAGAGAAACGGATCAGCTGCCTCCTGCACACTCTCCACTGGGGATGTGCTCACAACCAAGGTACATGTCCTTGACCGTAATTGAACCTGGGACCCTTTAATCCGCAGGCTGATGCTCCATCCACTGAGCCAAACCAGTTTCGGCAGTGGATTGAATTTTTAAGAACATCATGACTGGTCTGCCAGTGTGGCTCAGTGGTTGAGTGTTGACCTGTGAATCAGGAGGTCACAATTGGATCCCTACTCAGGGCACATGCCTGGTTCTCCCTCTCTCTCCCTCTCCTCTCTGAAATCAATAAAAATATATTTTAAAAAAAGAACATCATGACTATCTTCATGAATAGTTTTATAGAATTAATTTTTACACACTGGCAATTTCTTGAATTACTTAGGGAGATTTTTTTCTTTATTCCTAATCTGAGCCTCCCCCCCTCCCCCCATTATCCTATACTAGATGCCTGGTGCACAAAATTTGTGCAAGGGAGGGAGTTGTCCCTCAGCCCGGCCTGCACCCTCTCTAATCTGGGACCCCTTGGGGGATGTCAGACTGCTGGTTTAGCCCCAATCCTGCAGGGCCTAAATTGGCAGACATCCCTCTTACAACCCAGGACTGCTGGCTCCTAATGGCTTGCCTGCCTCCCTACCTGAATGCCCCTAACCACTCCCCTGCTGGCCTGATCGATGCCTAACGGCTCCTCTGCCAGCCTGATCGCTCCCAACTGCCCTCCTCTGCCCTCCCCTGCCAACCTGATCCAAGCCGAGGGTGTGTGTGAGGGTGTGATGCTACCTAGGCTTTTATTATATAGGATACTAAAAGTCTAATATGCAAATTGTCCCCTTGGGCCATCATTCACCCTGGAGTTCTACCACTCCCTATGATAATGCACTGACTACCACGGGGTGGCATGGAACATGGTGGGCGTCAGCAATGATCTTTTGCCAGCTACCTGGGGGCAGGGGTGATGGGGATGGAAGTGCGGTGACAATGCAGGGTGTCCACCGAGTTCACTCTCACTCCCCCTGCTACCTTCCTCCGGGATGCCAGGAAGCCCCCTGTGCTCAGATGTCAGGCACCCATGAGGAGCCTGCCCTGCACCCACACGGCCTCTTCCCCTGCATGGCCTCTTCCCCTGCATGGCCTCTTCTGGTTGAACCAGGCCGAAGATGCAGGGGCTGGTTGAGCTCCCCATGGGTTTGCACAGGAGCCGGTCTGCAAAGCATGCTGGGAGAGGGTGCTCTGCCTGCCTGGCTTCGTGTGGCGCTGTTGGGAGGCCCAGAGTCCAGGAATACATAAGTTTGGGATGCCCATGATTTGGATTATTCACACTTAAGCTTTTATTCTTTAGTTGGATAATGGAGAGGCAAATGTACTATGTATTATGGCATAGATTTAAAAAAAAACACATTTTTATTGATTTTGAAGCCAGAGACAGACAGACAAATAGACATCAATGTGAGAGTGAAACATCAAAACACCGATCAGCAGCCTGTTGCATGCCCCCCACCAGAGATCAAGCTCAAAACGTGGGTATGTGCCCTGACCAGCCATCTAATTAGCAACCCTTCAGTGCATGGGATGGCATTCAACTAATTGAGCCACAGAGGCCAGGCAGTGTCATAGATTTTTAAAGGGTTTTTCTCTTCCCTTTACATACTGACAAATATACCAAAGATTACAGAAGTTGAGGTGGTCTGTCTGAAGGTAAAGTGTAAAAATTACTTGTATTCAGTTTGAATTTTTAGTCATTCCCAAGCAGTAAGTTCTCAAGGATTTTGGCCAGCATGAAACATTAATGTGATAACTTTAACATACTAATCTATCTAGTTTTGGAATATTGTACATAGCTTATAGAGTTCTTTATTCTATGTTTGGGTTTAAGTGACTAATTTTTATTGATTAATTGATTAGGGCATTACAAATGTAATTCTTTTTTTTATTAAAGTATTACATGTCTCCTTTTCCCTTATTGACAGCCCCCGGCCCCTTCCACCTCCCTAAGTGACTAATTCTTAATGTGTTATTGCTTATCCTGTTTCTACCCTTGCTCTCCCCTACAGTTTGTTCACAGTTCACAATGACTTTAAAAGCAATATGTCATCCTGTTCAAGTTCATCCATTGATTCTCCGTTTGTCTTTAGTAAAAGCCAAAGAAAGTCGTTTTCACCACCTTTAGGGTCTAGCCCTGCCCTGTGGCTCCTCAGGCTTTCCTCATTCCCCTAACTGGGGTATTAAGTTGGGAGAAATGAGGAATGCCTGAGGAGGCACAGGGCAGAGCACCCCCCCTTCCCCCCAATAAATTTACTTTGGCTACGACTTGGCCTGCTTGCTTTTCCTTGTACATGCCATGAGGAAGCCTTAGTAGTGACGACCACCAATCCCTTTGCCTGGAACATTCTTTTTATTTTTATTTTAAAAAATATATATTTTATTGATTTTTTTTACAGAGAGGAAGGGAGAGGGATAGAGAGCTAGAAACATCATTGAGAAACATCGACCAGCTGCCTCCTGCACACCCCCTACTGGGGATATGCCCAAAACCAAGGTACATGCCCTGGACTGGAATCGAACCTGGGACCTTTCAGTTCGCAGGCTGATGCTCTATCCACTGAGCCAAACCGGTTTCGGCTGGAACATTCTTTTTTAAAATATATTTTTATTGATTTCAGAGAGGAAGGGAGGAGATAGAAACATCAATGATGAGAGAGAATCATTGATTGGCTGCCTCCTGCACGTTCCTTACCAGAGGTCAAGCCTGTAATCCCTGCATGTGCCCTTGACTGGAATTGAACCCGGGACCTTTCAGTCGGCACGCCGACGCTCTGTCCACTGAACCAAACCAGCTAGGGCCTGGAACATTCTTTTCTCAGATGTATGTATGGCTATACACTCAGTTCCTTCAAATCTGCTCAAATACTATATATTCTTTCCAATAAGGCTTACTCTGACTACCCTACTTAAATTTCAGCACCCGCTCTTCTCACCCCCATACACATTTGGTTCACCTTTACCTTATAGTTTTTCTTTTTTTCATATTAGTTAGCATCTCCTAAAATGCTTCATAATTTTTATGATTACTATTTTTCCCTTACAGTGGGAATGCAGGGATGTATGTACCTCATATTTGACACATAGCCAGCAATCAACAAATATTTGAATTAATAGTAATGCTTAAACTTGCGCACAGAGAGACACATCAATTGGTTGCCTCCTGCTTGGGCACCAACCAGGCCAGGTATTGAACCTGCAGCTGAGGTACATGCCTGGGAATCAAACCCAAGCCCCTTAGGTCCAAGGGACAGTGCTGTAACCACTGAGCCAAAAAACTGGCAGGGCTACATTCATTTTTAAAGAATTGATTTGAGAGAGAGGCACAAGGGCATACACACACACATCAACTTCTTTACAATCTCTTGATTCATTCATTGGTTGATTTTTTTTTTTTTTAATTGTTAATCCTCAGTGGAGGATATTTTTTCGGCTGATGCTTTTTTTTTTTAGAAGGTAGATGATAAAGGAAAATGGGAGACAGACACATGCACACACGCACATGCATACACACGTGAGAGGGCTCAGTCAGACACAGTGACCAGGGGATTGAACCTGCATTCCAGGTATGTGTCCTTAACCAGGAATCAGATCCGGGACGTCTCTTGTTGCTAGCCATTCTTACAGGTGTGAGTTGATATCTCATCCTGGTTGAGTTCTTTATAATTTTTGGATTAACTCCTTATCTGAAACATGGTTTGCAAATATTCTCTTTAAGTCCATAGGCTGACTTGCCATTATCATTGTTTCTTTCATTGTGTAGAATCTTCTACATTTGATCTAGTCCTACTTGTTGATTTTTTTCTTTTGTTGTGCTTTGGTGTCATATCCAAAAATTATGTCCAGGAGTTTCTTCCCTATGTTTTCTTGTAGCAGTCTTTTTTTTTTGGGGGGGGGGGGGGCGCGAGAGCAGATCACGGTGTATTTTCTTTTATATTGGTCACATCTAATTTTAAAACTTTTGGATTTTAAAATCAGTAGTGGTTGAGGCATCTTAATTCACTTTTTCTTCCTTAGTATTACAGGTACTAAGGTGGAGAGGTGAAGGTTATTTAACCATTTCCCTCCCTAATAAAAATATAATTAAAAATTTGAAATTTTTTTTTTTTTAACAGGTGCCATGTTTCAGAACAGAGTACGACCCCTGGTAAAGAAGAACTGACTACACTGCACGACACCAGATATAGGCTAATTACAAAGAAAGCATTAACCTGCCTCTGAGGTGACTAAAGGGGAATAATGGTGATTTTGCGCCGGGCTCGGCCGCCTGCTTCCGCCCCAACCAGCAATGAATCTTGACTCGCTCTCGCTGGCCTTGTCTCAAATCAGCTACCTGGTGGACAATTTAACCAAGAAAAACTACCGAGCCAGCCAGCAGGAAATACAGCATGTAAGTAAACAGGAGAACCATATATAGTACAAAGTTGGGAATTTATGTGGGTATGTTGCATGAAAAATGTGTGACTTTTGCCCCTTATTTCACGTGACGTCAGCCTAATATATAATATCCCACTTTTTTAAAAAGAATTCACAGATTATTTTTGGTAAAAATTATTACTTGTGATCTAATTTGTTTTGCTCTATTCCCATTTCTTTTATATTTAAAAACGTATACCTCACAAACTATAAAACTCAACCTTTTTAAAATATAAAATTAGTATTTTCTAGTAGAGGCACATAGTTGTTTAACCATTAGCAGTTGGCTCTACTTTGCCCCTTCTCTCCAGCCCCTGGCAGCCACTTATCTACTTCCGCTTCTGTGGATTTGGACATTTTATGTAAATGGAATCATTCTTATGTGGACTTCTGTGTCTCTCTTACTTTGTTTGCTTTCAAGGGTCATCATCTTGGAGCCTGAGTCAGTCAGTACCTTGTTCATTTTAGTCCATTTTGTGGATATTCCATGTTCTATTTATCCATTAGCTTTTGTTTCAGTATTCATTTCTTCTCTCGTGGATTGAGGTATATCAATTATTTGAGAATTATCTTTTCTGTAAGATTTTTGCCTTATGTTTCCTAAGTACTGCAAATTCATTTTCTTGCCATCTTGTCTTTGAAATCAGTGTTACACTTTTTTTGAGGACTTTCCCCGTAGAAAACAGAACAATTCTGTAATTACTTTGAGAGTATGTAATATTCTATGTCTGAACTCTGTTTATTTGAAATGTTGTTCTTTACCTGTTTTATTTGTTTTTCTTTGTTTTAGTTTCTTCAAATAGGTTCCATGCTGAGAGCTCATTTTAAAACCAGCTCCATTATATATAATAAAGTGTAATATGCTAATTAGATCAGACAGCCAAACGTCCTTCCGGAAGCTGGGGCTGCGAGAGCCTCTAGTTTACACACACACACACACACACACACACACACACACACACACACAGTTTTGAGGATGCTTAAATGTGGGGAAGTGTTGGGTTAGTCTGCCATTTCTATTTTCATATATGGTAATGTGTGCCTCCTCTTACTCTCTTCAGCATTCTCCTTTGGCTAGCTGGTTTGTTTGCTTATAGACTTTAAAAGAGGCAGCTCAAACCTGGTTGTTCCCTCAGCTCTGTCTCCTGTGCCATTCTGCAATTTCTGTATATTGATCTATGTCTCTAAATGGGACAATCTAGTTTTCAAGGTTCATTTGTGCCCCAGATTCATCTCTTGAACAAAGCGTAATTATGTCTGTAAACATTTTTATTTCTGGATTTATTAGCCCCAAGTGGAAGTCTGCATTTGGTCTGTCATTTGAGGTGGTAAAAATGAGCTGTCATACCTCATCTGGACCACTTCTTAAAATAGAACGTTTTGTTGAATTTTTTTTTAAAAATTGAGAGAATAGACTAGAGAAAAGTACTCTTAGTACCATCTTTTATTTACAAGTTGGGCATTTTTGTCCTTAAATTAATGTTTCATGTGTTAGAAGTAACCCTTTATATTTGCTGCCAAAATTTGTTTTCATGTTCTTTTCAATATATTATACTGTTTTGAATAGATGCACTTTTTTTTTTTTTTTTTTTAATAAAATAGCCCAAAGTATTCATCCATGTAATACAGTGAAAACCTGGAATGAATATTTTTTTAAGAGTTCTAATATATTTAACAAGCTAAAGAAATATGAACATGTTTCATTATTTGTGTGGAGCACATATATATTTAGATAGACTATTCCAATTTCTATAATCATTGTAATGTATGTACGAAGTTAATGTATTCAATTTAAACTTTAACAATCTAGTATTGTATAATTATATAGATTCTTGGACATTTTTGGCACCTTTGACATCATTTGTTAGGCTAGATTTTGTATTTTTTTTGAGCTTATGTGAAAATGCCTAATGTGTTCTTGGTGTTTTTTTTTTAAATCTGATGACACTTTAATGTGTCTTAAGGATCTGAGGTTAAAGGCATGATTTCTCAGATAATTGCTGCTCTATTAATACACCACCTAAATAAGGATTTTTTTTTTAAAATATATTTTATTGATTTTGTACAGAGAGGAAGAGAGAGAGATAGAGAGCTAGAAACATCGATGAGATAGAGTCATTGATCAGCTGCCTCTTGCACACCCCCTACTGGGGATATGCCCGCAACCAAGGCACATGTCCTTGACCAGAATCGAACCCGGGACCTTTCAGTCCCCAAGCCGACGCTCTATCCATTGAGCCAAACCAGTCTCGGCATAAATAAGGATTTTTAAAAATATGTATATTTTACTGATTTTTTTACAGAGAGGAAGAGAGAGGGATAGAGAGCTAGAAACATCGATGAGAGAGAAAAATTGACCAGCTACCTCATGCACACCCCCACCGGGATGTGCCCGCAACCAATGTACATGCCCTTGACCAGAATCAAACCCGGATTCTTCAGTCCGCAGACCGATGTTCTATCCACTGAGCCAAACTGGTTTTGGCTTAAATAAGGATTTAAAAAATATTAAGAGAGCTAGGAATTATTAGAAATTTCTTTAAAATATCTGGGTTAAAAATTTTAATATTTCATATAAATACCCTTCACATAATTGTCTTTGATCTTCCCTCATGTGTGTTCTTTAGGCCAAATAGTGCCCCAGTTTCCCAACCATTCCATGATTTTTCTGACTAGATGCACTATTTGTTATTGTTGTCCTGCCTTTTTTTTTTTTTTTTTTTTTTTTTTTTAATATATCTTATTGATTTTTTACAGAGAGACAGGGAGAGAGATAGAGAGCTAGAAACGTTGATGAGAGAGAAACATTGACTAGCTGCCTCTTGAACATCCCCCACCGGGGATGTGCCCGCAACCAAGGTACATGCCCCTGACCGGAATCGAACCTGGGACCCTTCAGTCTGCAGGCTGATGCTCTATCCATTGAGCCAAACCGGTTTCAGCTGATATAGTTACTTTATTTTTAATATAGCTTAAAGATTTACTAGTAGACTCTAAGGTAGGTAGTTACTTTGAATTATTTTATTGCTTTCCCCTGCCCCATGGGTAGAATGGTGTAATTTTAAGCAAAAATGTCTAGGGCTTAATCATATGGAATCAGCAAAATCTTATTTCAGCATATTTGCAATCCAAAACCTTTTTTTTATGAACTACTTTGGTTTTAGAAGAAAAAAATAGTTGCTCATAGTGAAGGACAGACTGCATGATATCACAGAAGGAATATTGCATTCCCCTAGTAGCCATAAAGCACACCCTGTGATCCCTACCATCAGCCAGCAGGATATGTGTGGAATTTCTCTTTGGTCATTGCAACTTTGACTAAAAAAACAAAACAAACACACATAAAAAAACCCCACACCAACTTAACCCTATTTAATAAAAGAGTAATATGCAAATTAACCATCACTCTGCTCCACAAACCACACCTACCAATCAGAGTATGTATGCAAATTAACCCAGCCAAGATGGCTGTGGCCACACAGGCTTGGGTTTCTCTGGCCATGGAAGAAGCCAAGCTTTCCGCCTGCCCTAGCAGGCCTAAGCCTTCACTCCAGGCTACAAAGTTTCAATTGTAGAAAATAAATATATCCCAGATACCAGGGCCTCTGCTTGGGTCAATAGGGGGCATGGCCAGCTTGCAAACCACCATAGACCCCTCGCTCGGGCCCCCCCATGCCCCAAAGAAACCCCCACCCTGATCCGGGATACCCTTTGGAGCAAACCAGCTGGCCCCCACCTGTGCACCAGGCCTCTATCCTATCTAATAAAAGTAATATGCAGCTTGATCATCACTCAATAGCTGACCCCCTGTGGTTAAAGATCCTGGCCCTATGTGGAAACAAGATAGCCACCACAGATGGCCAGCAGGGGAGGGCAGTTGGGAGAGAGAAGGCCTACAAGGGAGAGCAGTTGTGTGTGATCATGCAAGTAGGGGAGGGCAGTTGAGAGGAACCAGGCCTGCAAGAGAGGGCAGTTGAGAGGGACCAGGCCTGAAAATAAGGGCAGTTGGAGGCGATCAACCCTGCAGGGGAGAGCAGTTAGGGGTGACCAGGCCGGCAGAGGAGGGAAGTTGGGGGCAAACGGGTTGGCAGGGGAGTAGTTAGACATTAATCAGGCTGGCATGTGAGTGGTTAGGGGCAATCAGGAAGGCAGGCAGGTGAGGAGTTGGGAGACAGCAGTAGTGGATTGTGAGAGGGATGTCCAACTGCATGTTTATGCCCGGTCCCGGATTGGGCCTAAATGGGCAATCGGACATCCTTCGAGGAATCCCAGATTGGAGAGGGTGAAGGCTGGGTTGAGGGACACCCCCACCTCCCCCGTGCACAAATTTGTGCAATGGGCCTCTAGTGTTTAATAACCTGGTATTGTTTGTCTATATACGTTAGGGTTATGGTTAAGATTGAGGGGCCTGTAAAAGCTATTGTGAAATTATAAAATATTACCAAAATAAATGTAAAGATAAAAAGGGGATATCTGTGAAATTTTGTTGATCCTAGTTAAAACAAAAATTTCAATTATTTTTTTATTGACAGACTAATGGAATATTTCTTCCAGTAAAAAAAAAAATTAATAAATCTTTATTGCTCAGATTATTACAATTGTTTCTCCTTTTTCACCCCATAGCTCCCTTCTACCCGGTTCCCACTCCACTCTCTGCTCTTAATCCCCCTCCCCCATTGTCCTCATCCATAGGTATACAATTTTAGTCCAGTCTCTTCCTGCACCTCTCACATCCCTTCCCCTCAATAATTATCAATCCACTCCCTTTTTTTTTTTGCCCCTGATTCTATTATATTCACCAGTTTATTCTGTTCCTCAGATTTTTTAATTCACTTGATTTTTAGATTCACTTGTTGATATATATGTATTT